>NC_064616.1:943189018-943814018 GCF_023898315.1 Schistocerca nitens | reverse complement strand
AGCTCGTCCATCGCTACGATAAGTGCCTTAATTTAAATGGCAACTATGTAGAAAAGTAGTATTTAAGTGTGGCTTTCATCTGTATATAATAAAAAAAATTTCCAATACTTTATTTATTTTTAATTCCAAAACGTAATGTACTTTGTGGATTGCCCTCGTATATATCTTAGTACCGTCATTTTCTTAAAACTTCACTTTAAATCTGGATCAGATAAGAAAAATTCACCACTAATAGTGAACGTAATATCACCGAAAAGCAAGAATGCAGTTCTCAATATAACACTGTTATCGATATTACGGCCGGCCGTGGTGGCCGTGCGGTTCTAGGCACTTCAGTCCGGAACCGCGTGACCGCTACAGTCGCAGGTTCGAATCCTGCCTCGGGCATGGACGTCTGTGTTGTCCTTAGGTTAGTTAGGTTTAAGTAGTTCTAAGTTCTAGGGGACTGATGACCTCAGATGTTGAGTCCCATAGTGCTCAGAGCCTTCGATATTACCTACAATTGTATTATCTAACGATTTTGTCTGTTTTTACTTAATGTGACTTCTGTAGTCCTTGATGTAACATCCATGTAAATGTTTTAATCTTTATTTATGGTAATCTATGAATATAATATCGGAAGTAATACACTGTAAGAGAATGAAAATGTAAAAAATTTACTTGTAATACTGGTTCATGCACAGGGGAGTAGGTTTGTAACCATTTAAAACTTGGACGAAAGTCCCTCCTCAACTGAAATGGCTAGGCGGGAATAGGTGGTTCTGACGTTAGAACCGCAAGGCTCTCGCGTGGCGTAACTGGTGGATAGCAGGCAAAGCGTGCGCATCTGATGAACTGAAAGAGGCAAGAAGAACTGCAAGATTATACAATACAGCCTCGCATGTGGACGTACTTTAGCTTATTATTCATGGCATATTTCGACTGGCTCTGTACTACGAAAATTCGACGCTAAGAAGAGAATTTTCAGAGCTAGTTACACAGCAAGAGCCATGGACATTTATGCCGCCGTTTTCGAACAGCACAGGAGACCGACACTGCCACCACCTTCATCTCAAATTACGGTTGAGTACTGTATAATTGCATGGCCCATTTATGTGGTTTTCTTTCAATAATAAGTTTGTGTTCTGTAAACTTTGTGTTGAGCCACCGTATTTTATCCTTTGTCGTTTACCTAGAGAAGGCCCTATCCCAAGTGTTACGATAATTACGAGTATCCTATTTAACTTAACTGAAAATCAGTTATCTCCCTTAACAAAAGTTAATAAACTTTGTGGAGCCGTAAAGTACATAAATACTCAATGGGAGTAAGTTGTAAGATACTCCACGTAAATTTTCTTGAAAGGGTAGTTACAGTTTCATCAAAGTACAATTACTGAAATAAGACTTACTTCACCCAATTTAATGATTCTCGTTCTCGAAACAACAGGTTTTAACATTTCACGTGGCTCTGCGTCGCAGGATGTACTTCACTCTATTACACAGTAATTTTTTTTTTTTCTTTATTGTATTTCAATTCCGCATCGGGGCGGGCTGGCAGCAGCATATGCGCTGCTCTTCAGCCGAAAGACATAGAACAAAACAACAGAAGACAATTAAAAACAGCAAAGGAGAGAATAAGGTTAACATAGATATAAAAAAGGGGGAACATAATGGAAGGCAATAGACAAAAAACGGGGTGACTGTAAAATGGAGATAAAAAACTGTTTAAAAGTAGCACACACAAAAAGCCACACACTGCGACGATTAAAAGAACACAAGGCACAGTATGACTGGAGCATAAAGGTATCGACGGATGGACAGTAATTTTCTGACCGTAGCATATGTAATAAGCACGAAATATATATGTATTACGAGCACTGAATATCCAGCGGCACGAATTTGCAGTAAATTCAGTAAAACAAAGAATAGCAAATATTACGGCATTTTCGAAAGAAAACTGTAATTCTTATTCAGCCGCAAATGGATACAAAAAAAAGCAGTAGGTTAAAGAGAACAGAACGAGACAGTATAAGGCGTACCGAGAAACAGCTTGGAGCCCGATAGCAGTTACTGAAATGAATACACAGGTAGCGCCACACAACGACAATTGAATTACGTAGCATATCATGCATACGTAAATGATCAGATTCAAATGATGAGTCTGTTACAAAGAAAACAGGAACTAAAAGAGGGAAAAATGAGAGAGGTTACGTGGAAGATAGTGGCTATGTGAATGAATCCGTTGATATGTTTAGTTTGCCACAAATAGAGAAAGAAGCGATCGAGAAACATGAGGATACGGAGAAGAGCATGAAGATACGGTAGAGCAATACAGTGAAAAACCTTGGAGTATGAATGATATCTTAAAAACGTATCTACAACAGTACCGCTGCTTCCCCGTGTGGAGCAGGGCAATAAAATTACAGTAAAAAAAAAAAAAACTTACATACACACATTAAAGAACGAGGCAGCATTATTAACAGTCAAATTAGGGCACAAGTTAATGGTCTTGAGAATCAACTGCAAACATAGGTAAGTGGTATTAGTAGACTCAATCATCAAATGAAAACACAGAGTGTAAAGATCAGTAAACAGATCGAAAAAGTAGACGAGGAAGTAGGTGTTTTCAGTATTGCAATCAAAGACATGAAACTTGAAATAAATACCATAATTACCACTGTCGCCCCTATCAGGGGCAGACCAATATCAAAAAAAGATTCGGTTTAGAAATCATGAAGATCCAAGAAACGGTAGAACGTTTAGTAGTAGCGAAAGTGGACGAAAAAGTTTTCGGTCTGAAAACCGGAATTGTTGACGAATGTAGCAATGAAAACTCACGTTTGAGAATGACAGTGGTTGATTCTGAGAAAGAAATAAGCAAACTGGTACATATTTACGAGCAGAAATGTGACCAAAACACTTCAAAAATTCAACGCAAGATATGCGAATTTGAAAAGAAAATAAGAGACAAGCCCAGTTGTGCCAATGATAGGGTAGCTCATAATAAACTATTAGAGGGTGAAGAAAGCTCTGATCCTCCCGAAAGATATACTGGCTGGCACCCACTGGATTTGTTGAAAAATTGCGAAAGAATTTTCCCGAACATTTGACAGATCAGAAAATGACTAACGTAGTTTTCAGTACATTAGCAAGCGATGTTAGCTGCATACTTAACAATCAAATACAACCGTTCGCTCGATGAATGATCCATACCCAAAGACTGGAAAGTTGCACAGGTCACACCAATATTCAAGAAAGGTAGTAGGAGCAATCCACTAAATTACAGGCATATATCGTTAACGTCGATATGCAGCAGGATTGTGGAATATATATTGTGTTCAAACATTGTGAATTAACTCGAAGAAAACTGTCTATTGACACGCAGTCAACATTGGTCTAGAAAACATCGTTCCTGTGAAAAACAACTAGCTCTTTATTCACATGAAGTGATGAGTGCTATTGACAAGGGATTTCAGATCGACTCCGTATTTCTGGATTTCCGGAAGGCTTTTAACACTGTACCACACAAGCGGCTTGTAGTGAAATTGCGTGCTTATGGAATATCGTCCCAGTTATGTGACTGGATTTGTGATTTCCTGTCAGAGAGGTCACGGTTCGTAGTAATGGATGGAAAGTCATCACGTAAAACAGAAGTGATTTCTGGCGTTCCCCAAGGTAGTGTTATAGGCCCTTTGCTGCTCCTTACCTATACAAACGATTTGGGAGACAATCTGAGCAGCCGTCTTTGATTGTTGGCGGATGACGCTGCCGTTTATCGACTAATAAAGTCATAAGAAGATCAAAACAAATTGAAAAACAATTTAGAAAAGATATCTGAATGGTGCGAAAACTTGCAGTTGACCCTAAATAACGACAAGTGTGAGGTCATCCACATGAGTGCTAAAAGGAATTCGTTAAACTTCGGTTACACGATAAATCAGTGTAATCTAAAAGCTGTAAATTCAACTAAATACCTAGGCATTTCATTTACGAACAACTTAAATTGGAAGGAACACAAAGAAAATATTGTGGGGATGGCTAACCACAGACTGCGTTTTATTGGTAGGACATTTAGAAAAATCCCCCCCCCCCCCCCATGAACCATGGACCTTGCATTGGTGGGGAGGCTTGCGTGCCTCAACGATACAGATAGCCGTACCGTAGGTGCAACCACAACGGAGGGGTATCTGTTGAGAGGCCAGACAAACGTGTGGTTCCTGAAGAGGGGCAGCAGCCTTTTCAGTAGTTGCAGGGGCAACAGTCTGGATGATTGGCTGATCTGGTCTTGTAACGTTAACCAAAACGTCCTCGCTGTTGTGGTACTGCGAACGGCTGAAAGCAAGGGGAAACTACCGCCGTAATTTTTCCCGAGGGCATGCAGCTTTACTGTATGGTTAAATGATGATGGCGTCCTCTTGGGTAAAATATTCCGGAGGTAAAATAGTCCCCCATTCGGATCTCCGGGCGGGGACTACTCAGGAGGACGTCGTTATCAGGAGAAAGAAAACTGGCATTCTACGGATCGGAGCGTGGAATGTCTCATCCCTTAATCGGGCAGGTAGGTTAGAAAATTTAAAAATGGAAATGGATAGGTTAAAGTTAGACATAGTGGGAATTAGTGAAGTTCGGTGGCAGGAGGAACAAGACTTCTGGTCAGGTGAATACAGGGTTATAAATACAAAATCAAATAGGGGTAATGCAGGAGTAGGTTTAATAATGAATAAAACAATAGGAATGCGGGTAAGCTACTACAAATAGCACAGCGAACGCATTGTTGTGGCCAAGATAGACACGAAGCCCATGCCTACTACAGTAGTACAAGTTTATATGCCAACTAGCTCTGCAGATGACGAAGAAATTGAAGAACTGTATGATGAGATAAAAGAAATTATCCAGGTAGTGAAGGGAGACGAAAATTTAATGTCATGGGTGACTGGAATTCGACAGTAGGAAAAGGGAGAGAAGGAAACATAGTAGGTGAATATGGATTGGGGCTAAGAAATGAAAGAGGAAGCCGTCTGTTAGAATTTTGCACAGAGCATAACTTATTCATAGCTAACACTTGGTTCAAGAATCATAAAAGAAGGTTGTATACATGGAAGAATCCTGGAGATACTAAAAGGTATCAGATAGATTATATAATGGTAAGACAGAGATTTAGGAACCAGGTTTTAAATTGTAGGACATTTCCAGGGGCAGATGTGGACTCTGACCACAATCTATTGGTTATGAACTGTAGCTTAAAACTGAAGAAATTGCAAAAGGGTGGGAATTTAAGGAGATGGGACCTGGATAAACTTAGTAAACCAGAGGTTGTAGAGAGTTTCAGGGAGAGCATAAGGGAAAAATTGACAGGAATGGGGGAAAGAAATACAGTAGAAGAAGAATGGATAACTCTCAGGGATGAAGTAGTGAAGGCAGCAGAGGATCAGTTAGGTAAAAAGTCGAGGGCTAGTAGAAATCCTTGGGTGACAAAAGAAATATTGAATTTAATTGACGAAAGGAGAAAATATAAAAATGCAGTAAATGAAGCAGGCAAAAAGGAATACAAACATCTCAAAAATGAGATCGACAGGAAGTGCAAAATGGCTAAGCAGGCATGGCTAGAGGACAAATGTAAGGATGTGGAGGCTTATCTCACTATGGGTAAGATAGATACAGCCTATAGGAAAATTAAAGAGACCTTTGGAGGAAAGAGAGCCTCTTGCATGAATATCAAGAGCTCAGATGGAAACCCAGTTCTAAGCAAAGAGGGGAAAGCAGAAAGGTGGAAGGAGGGAGACCAAGAGATGAATACACTAAGCAGATTCAGAAGGATGTAGGATGCAGTAAGTACTGGGAGATGAAGGAGCTTGCACAGGATAGATTAGCATGGAGAGCTGTATCAAACCAGTCTCAGGACTGAAGACCACAACATCAACATTTAGAAAATGTAACAGATCTACTAAGGAGACTGCCTACACTACGCTTGTCCGTCCTCTTTTAGAATACTGCTGTGCGGTGTGGGAGCCTTACCAGATAGGACTGACGGAGTACATCGAAAAAGTTCAAAGAAGGGCAGCACGTTTTGAATTATCGTGAAATATGAGAGAGAGTGTCACAGAAATGATACAGGATTTGGGCTGGACATCATTAAAAGAAAGGCGTTTTTCTTTATGACGGAATCTTCTCACGAAATTCCAATGTCCAACTTTCTCCTCCGAATGCGAAATTATTTTGTTGACACCGACCTACATAGGGAGAAACAATCACCACGATAAAATAAGGGAAATCAGAGCTCGTACGGAAAGATATAGGTGTTCGTTCTTTCACCGCGCTATACGAGATTGGAACATTAGAGAATTGTGAAGGTGGTTCAATGAACCCTCTGCCAGGCACTTAAATGTGATTTGCAGAGTATCCATGTAGATGTAAATATAGATGTAGATTAAATCTGAACACTGATCAGGTGACGTTTAAAGAATTCAAACAGAAGTTTATCGAGGAATACTAGACGGAACAAAAAAAACTTTATGGCGAGAATTCGTAATGGCCATATTGTAGGACAATAGGGGCAGAAACTGCATGAAAGATTCCTGCGAATCCATGAACCGAAAATTGTCACACTTAAGAAGAAGACGATCCGAATTCGAGATTGTTTGGAAGCTGTAGCAAAAGTTCCTCGAAGATCCGAAGAGATACTTAGAAAGCAATCATAAAAGATTTCCTGCATTTCTAGAAAGAGTAGAGGATGAAGATCATTGTCGAAGTAATCGTGATTATCGCCAGAATAATAACAACAGGGGTAATCACAATTACAACAAACAGACTGGCGGCGATAGGTATCGCGTTACTATTGTTCAACGAGGTAGGGGTTGAGGCGAGGTACATCAGCCGCTCAGGGAAAAGGATTTGCACCACGACATTACCACGACAGCAGCAACGCAGGAAACTGAGGACCGCGTATGTTGCGAGCCAAATTAACGCTAACAGATATTCTCGGCCCAAACATAACAAACAATACCGGCGCAGACGTAATGTATCTAACGCACGAGACCGCGACCGCGGCAGATAACAACCCCGTAGCAACAGAGAACGTAAACTCATTCGTAGGCGACGAAGAAAGCACCGACATTTTAAATGATAAAATTTCCGAAAATGAGTTGGCAGGGATTGCAGTGGTGCGAACAGATCGATGATCTGTACCAAGGACTAAACCAGTGAGAGTAGGAGGGTTTCAAAATGAATTATGCGGCCAAAAGGTTAGCTGGTAGTGAAAGCAGAAAAAGGGACGTCGAGAATAGGACGTGGCCAGATAGTAAAGAAGGAATGGAAGTAGTTAGCACCTCACAAAGTACGCGAGCTGCCAATAATACTGATATTTACAGTAAGAAAAGGAATACGGTCGCAACAAGGAGAATGAAAGACGATGAAATCCTGAGCGTGGCTAACGAACCATTCCTAACGAATAACCAGCAGAACAAACTGCTGTCATTAGGCAGGAAGAAGTACATACATATGATTGTTCACAAATCACTGTAGTTCACGAGGCTACACAAAAAAGAAGTAAAAGTATATGCCATCAGAGACGATGAAGATAACAACTCAGACAAAGAGCTGCTGTGACAGGAAAATAACTAATAACATTAGCAGAAAACCGGGCCCTGAATATTAAAGACCCGACATAAGATCGACTGAGGAAATTATCTAAGCAAAGCGTTAATGTTAGAAATACGTGTCTCCGAGACAGCGATGAAGTGGGGATTTTCCCCTACGACCATTTCACGCGTGTACCGTGAATATCAAGAATCCGGTGAAACATCAATGGATCCATGGACCCTGTATGTCAGCAGGGGACAGTTCAAACTTGTGGAGGCTCTGTAATGGTATGGGTCGTGTGCAGTTGGAGTGATATGGACCCCTGATACGTCCAGATACGATTCTGACAGGTGACACGTGCGTAAGCATCCTGTCTGATGACTTACACCCATTCACGTCCATTGTGTATTCCGGCGGTCATGGGCAATTCCAGCAGAACAATGCGAAAATCCACACGTCCCGAATTGCAACAGAGTGGATCCAGAAGCACTCTGCAGAGTTTAAACACTTCAATGGCCACAAACTCCGCAGACAGGAGCATTATTCGGCATATCTGGGATGCCTTGCAACGTGCCGTTCAGGAAAGCTCTCCACCCCCTGGTACTCTTAGGGATTTATGGACCACCCTGCAGGTTTCATGGCGTCAGTTCCCTCCAGCTCTACTTCAGACATTAGTCAAGTCCAGGCCACATCGTGTTGCGGCACTTCCGCGTGCTTGCGGCGCCGCTACAAGATATTAGCCAGGTGTAGCAGTTTCTTTGGCTCTTCAGTGTATAATATGTATATTCTTACAAACTGTGTTTTGAACGTATGTCATGCTGCTGTGAAGTCTTACTGTTAATTTTTTCCTAATATATGCCTGAAATAATGAAGAGGCATTGAGAAAGTTTATGCTTACTGTAAATAGTGTTATGTTATTTTGTTGAACTGCATCAAAAAATTTACACAGCTGGAAACACCTGTCTTATGAAAGTAATAATGTTCCCTAATTTTGTTCATGTACACGAACTGAAAGTAAGATCTTCAGTAATACTTTGAAAATGATTTAAATTTTTAAAAAATTTGTGTTTCCTTTAAAGCAAAATAAACTAGCTGCTTAAAAATGCTAGTAAACAGCTACAAATACCGAACAAACTTTAAATAACGTTTATGTAAAAGGTTGTACCATACTTCCTGTCTTATTTACGTATTATGTGTTCTCTTGTAAAAGATGTCATTCTCATGTTGGGGTACGCATTGTTATCCAGTGCTCTGTCTAACAAAGAATTTCTTCTCCGTGATGAAATGTTATGTAAAATGTAACTAATGCTCTTCTTATGTGAATGAAATAAAATTATATTCATGTCTCTGAATTGCTTTTTATGTAGTGTGAATGCTGTTGCGATGTGTTTTCAATTTTTTTCCATCCTAACAGTGTTTGAGGTATTATGGATGATCCACTGATGTATCCCTATAAGATAATTTCATTTGAACATGGGTCATGTTTAAGACTATTGCCGATATTACCTGTAATTTTACTACCTAACTTCTTTGTCTGTTTTTACTTAATGTAAAAGTTGGAGGGAAGTTCCTCCGCAACTGAAATGGCTATGCAGGACCAGAAAAGGTGGATCTGGCGGTATAACTGCAAGGTTCCCGTGTTGTATGAGTCAGTTGGTGGATAGCAGGCAAAGGGTGCGCAGCTGGTGAACTGAAAGAGGCGGGAAGAACTGCAACATTACGTAATATAGTGTCTCATGTAGACGTAATTTGGCTTATTATTCATGAACTACTTTTGAGTGGCTCTATACTACGAAAATCCGACGCTAAGAAGAGAATTTTCAGAGCTTGTTACACAGCAAGAGCCATGGACACTTAGTCGTTTACCTGTACAGGATCCTATCCCAAACGCTGAGATAATTCCGAGTATCTTAATTTACAACAAAAGTTAATAAACTTTGTGGAGTTGTAAAGTACATAATTATCCAATGAGCATAAGTTTTGAAATACTCCAAGAAATTTTCTTAAAACGTTAGTTAAAGTTTCATCAAGGTACAATTGCTAAGAGAAGATCTGAAGTATTCAGTTTAGAGATCCTTATTATTGAAATTACAGTGTTTATAATTTCATTTAACTGTGTTTCTAATATCATGTTGTGACTAAAATGTTCAACTTGGATCCGAGTCTCCTGATAGACTAGTTTCTGGGTCCTCATGACAATAATTGAGCCAGATTTAAATTTCATATAATGATAACAATACTCAAGAAGTACAAGTTTCATTCTTATAAGTTGTGTGTACTATTCTAAGCAAATAGCTATTCATATTCAAATTATAGCAGATTCAGTTATCACACGTCCCATCTGAGTTAGACTGTATAAGGATGTCAGTGCTCTTTGAGACTACGAACAATTATCATTACAAATGATGCAATTACTTGATAACTATTTCAATGACATTAATTTCCAATAATTAAACTGTCAAACGAACCGTTTGTCCAAGTGAATAGTGCTCCACCATTAGTAACAGTTTACATGTTACGATCATTAGCTTCCTGCTCTAACGTACAGATACTAAGAGTTACTAATAGACAATTCTTGCCTTTACGTATTAACACTCCTATTGTAGTTCGTGTGAAACCACTGGTACGTTACTTGCTAAATTGCGCTACTGCCTTGTATGTCATCAGCAAAACAGAATTTCATTATCAAGTAGTCAGTTCCTTATGATCTATGCTAGTACTTGGTACAACATTGCCTAATTAGGCAGGCGACCGTTTCCTCCTACATAATTAGTTTATGACTAATAGAAACTTGGTTCGATTCCTGTTTGTTTTGCTGTTGTTTCCTCTCAATTGCAATCTTTCCAGAGACAAACGAATTTTGGCGACTAATTTCATTATGAACCACGAAGAAATAGTGAGCGTCTTTTTCATTAGTGACTCTTCGTGGCACATTTTCTACAAGATACCACTATGCCTCATCAACGCCATAGCGTAACTTATGACCAACTCATGAAATTTGAGTTGAGAGGAATAATCATCCTTTTTGAAACTTATTTGTGGCTTTGTGTAACTGCAACTTGAAACTGGCATAATGTAGTTACGAAGATGTGTACGTGAAAGAGATTTGTACATGCATAAACGTGGTAGTGGACCCCTACAGGAGAGCCACGACAGTGGCGGAGCCTATAACTGCAGCATTAGGTGAGAAACGTGGTAGTGATTGATGATTCAAGGGCTTCTGCTTCTCACCACTGCACCATGTGAGCCAACGAAGGCTGCTATTCGCTGTGGACATCGACAAAGATAATCGTGACAGTAAAACAAGGATGCATCTGGTTGCAATCAACTCTACAATACAGGGGGCGGTGAAAGTATTTGCCAAAAAAAACTCCCTTTCTGTGGATCCTCGCTTTTACGTATTTGGTTTACGTTACTAGTTGGTTACGGAAAGATGTTTTAGAGCTGAGTTCCATCTACCTTAGTGCAATACAGTCAACGGCCTTGCCGCAGTGGTAACACCGGTTCCCGTCACATCACCGAAATGAAGCGCTGTCGGGCTGCGCTAGCACTTGGATGGGTGACCATCCGGTCTGCCGAGCCCTTTGGCAGGGGGGGGGGGGGTGCACTCAGCCGTTGTGAGACAAACTGAGGAGCTACTTTTCAAACAAATTTCGGGCTTGCAGCCGGTCGTCGTTCAATACTTCGCACGATATTTCAACTGGGCACCTGATAGACTAGTTTCTGGGTCCTCATGACAATAATTGAGCCAGATTTAAATTTCATATAATGATAACAATACTCAAGAAGTACAAGTTTCATTCTTATAAGTTGTGTGTACTATTCTAAGCAAATAGCTATTCATATTAAAATTATAGCAGATTCAGTTATCACACGTCGCTCACCTGAAGATTACTGGCAGGTGCCCAGTTGAAATATCGTGCGAAGTATTGAACGACGACCGGCTGCAAGCCCGAAATTCGTTTGAACAGTCAATTCGCCGGGAAAATTTTAAAATTCACATGAGGAGCTACTTGATTGAGAAGTAGCGGCTCCGGTCTCGTAAACTGACATACGGCCGGGAGGACACTGTGCTGACCACATGCCCCTCAATATCCGCATCCAGTGACGCCTGTGGTTGAGGATGACACGGTAGCCGGTCGGTGCCGTTGGGCTTTCCAGGGCCTGTTCGGAAGGAGAGAGTTTAGTCCAATATACCGGTAATCTCTCCTAAGAGTCACGAGTTGCATTTGCTCTGGTATTTCGGCAGATATTTGCTGTTTCGTTTTTGCTTTGTGTAGCTGGAGTCAGCCCAAAAAATTACTGCTCGTCACTCCTTTCCTGCGACGCCCAGTGCCAGGAGAAAGTGTCGCCCCCAGATTAGTCTAGTCCGATATTCCTGTCATCGACGTGTATTCACCCACGAAGGATAAACAGCAATCGCGCAGCAACTCAGTAGCGCTACATGCTTAGCGGTAGCAGCCAGCGCGGCCCAGGAAAGTGCTGGCGCTCCTGAAGTACTGGTTATTCCTCGAGTTTTACTGTCCCTGTTAATATATATCGATAGAATAAATATCGCAAAGGACTAATCTGAGCCCGCTATATAGAATGGTCACGTAAGATTCGACTTTCAAATACTACATTACTGGCCATTGAAATTGCTACACAACGAAGATGACGTGCTACAGACTCGAAATTTAACCGACAGGAAGAGGATGGTGTGATATGCAAATGATTAGCTTTTCAGAGCATTCACACAAGGTTGGCACCGGTGGCGACACCCACAACGTCCTGACACGAGGAAAGTTTCCAACCGATTTCTCATACACAAACAGCAGTTAACCATCGTTGCCTTGTGAAACATTGTTGTAATGCCTCGTGTACGTAGGATAAATGCGTACCATAACGTTTCCGACTTTGATAAAGGTTGGATTGTAACCTATCGCGTCTGCGGTTTATCGTATCGCGACATTGCTCCTCGCGTTAGTCGAGATCCAATTACTGGTAGCAGAATATGGAATCGGTGGGTTCAGGAGGATAATACGGAAAGCCGTTCTGGATCCCAACGGCCTCGTATCACTAGCAGTCGAGATGACAGGCATCTTATCCGCATGGCTGTAACGGACCGTGCAGCCACGTCTCGATCCCTGAGTCAACAGATGGGGACGGTTGCAAGACAACAACCATCTGCACGAACAGTTCGACGACGTTTGCAGCAGCATGGACTATCAGCTCGGAGACCATGGCTGCGGTTACCCTTGACGCTGCATCACAGGCAGGAGCGCCTGCGATGGTGTACTCAACGACGAACCTGGGTGCACGAATGGCAAAAACGTTATTTTTTCGGATGAATCCAGGTTATGCTTACAGCATCATGATGATCGCATCCGTGTTTGCGACATCGCGGTGAACGTACATTGGAAGCGTGTATTCGTCATCGTCATACTGGCGTATCAACCGGCGTGATGGTATGGGGTGCCATTGGTTACACGTCTCGGTCACCTCTTGTTCGCATTGACGGCACTTTGAACAATGGACGTTACATTTCAGATGTGTTACGACCAGTGGCTCTACCCTTCATTCGATCCTTGCGAAATCCTACATTTCAGCAGGATAATGCACGACCGCACGTTGCAGGTCCTGTATGGGCCTTTCTGGATACAGAAAATATTCGACTGCTGCCCTGGACAGCACATTCTCCAGATCTCTCACCAACTGAACAGTGGTATCGTGTTGAAGCTGCTTGGGCAGCTGTACCTGTACACGCCATCCAAGCTCTGTTTGACTAAATTCCCAGGCATATCAAGGCCGTTATTACGGCCAGAGGTGGTTGTTCTGGGTTCTGATTTCTCAGGATCTATGCACCCTAATAGCGTGGAAATGTAATCACATGTCAGTTATAGTATAATACACTCCTGGAAATGGAAAACAGAACACATTGACACCGGTGTGTCAGACCCACCATACTTGCTCCGGACACTGCGAGAGGGCTGTACAAGCAATGATCACACGCACGGCACAGCGGACACACCAGGAACTGCGGTGTTGGCCGTCGAATGGTGCTAGCTGCGCAGCATTTGTGCACCGCCGCCGTCAGTGTCAGCCAGTTTGCCGTGGCATACGGAGCTCCATCGCAGTCTTTAACACTGGTAGCATGCCGCGACAGCGTGGACGTGAACCGTATGTGCAGTTGACGGACTTTGAGCGAGGGCGTATAGTGGGCATGCGGGAGGCCGGGTGGACGTACCGCCGAATTGCACAACACGTGGGGCGTGAGGTCTCCACAGTACATCGATGTTGTCGCCAGTGGTCGGCGGAAGGTGCACGTGCCCGTCGACCTGGCACCGGACCGTAGCGACGCACGGATGCACGCCAAGACCGTAGGATCCTACGCAGTGCCGTAGGGGACCGCACCGCCACTTCCCAGCAAATTAGGGACACTGTTGCTCCTGCGGTATCGGCGAGGACCATTCGCAACCGTCTCCATGAAGCTGGGCTACGGTCCCGCAAACCGTTAGGCCGTCTTCCGCTCACGCCCCAACATCGTGCAGCCCGCCTCCAGTGGTGTCGCGACAGGCATGAATGAAGGGACGAATGGAGACGTGTCGTCTTCAGCGATGAGAGTCGCTTCTGCCTTGGTGCCAATGATGGTCGTATGCGTGTTTGGCGCCGTGCAGGTGAGCGCCACAATCAGGACTGCATACGACCGAGGCACACAGGGCCAACACCCGGCATCATGGTGTGGGGAGCGATCTCCTACACTGGTCGTACACCACTGGTGATCGTCGAGGGGACACTGAATAGTGCACGGTACATCCAAACCGTCATCGAACCCATCGTTCTACCATTCCTAGACCGGCAAGGGAACTTGCTGTTCCAACAGGACAATGCACGTCCGCATGTATCCCGTGCCACCCAACGTGCTCTAGAAGGTGTAAGTCAACTACCCTGGCCAGCAAGGTCTCCGGATCTGTCCCCCATTGAGCATGTTTGGGACTGGATGAAGCGTCGTCTCACGCGGTCTGCACGTCCAGCACGAACGCTGGTCCAACTGAGGCGCCAGGTGGAAATGGCATGGCAAGCCGTTCCACAGGACTACATCCAGCATCTCTATGATCGTCTCAATGGGAGAATAGCAGCCTGCATTGCTGCGAAAGGTGGATATACACTGTACTAGTGGCGACATTGTGCATGCTCTGTTGCCTGTGTCTATGTGCCTGTGGTTCTGTCAGTGTGATCATGTGATGTATCTGACCCCAGGAATGTGTCAATAAAGTTTCCCCTTCCTGGGACAATGAATTCACGGTGTTCTTATTTCAATTTCCAGGAGTGTATATTTGTCCAATGAATATCCGTTTATCATCTGTATTTATTCTTGGCGTAGCGATTTTAATGGCCAGTAGTGTATTTTGTTTGTAACGGGAAACAAACCGACGCTTTCCGCCAACAGAGTAATATTTGTTAGTGATGATACCAGCTACAGAACGCAAAACCTAAATTGCAAATCTATGCCGCAACACCGCAGAAAGTGCGCCTGACGTCTTTTAGTAGATACACCGAATAAAAGTGGACAATCTTTAATGCCTGACCTCACCATCGGGTGTTGAGTAGCTACGGTAATTTCAACATAAACTAGTTATTAATGTCAGTTACAGAAAATGACGTGGAAACCTCACTTCAACGCATCCCTGAAGTGACATGGAAAAAATACCGTGGTTTTTTTCCTGTTGTACAGAATGTTTGGAACTTGTAAACAAGTTTCCGTACATGTCATCCATTTGACACATTTGGAACGCTCGTCCAGATGCTATATCCACAGAATTTGGATTCGAGATAGATACAGTCGACACAACAAAGCTTTTACCATATCTTCATAAGCTCAGATACCTCTAGTTGTGTACAGCTGGCAACATTGGTAACGCAACAGACACAGACAACGAGAGCAGCACCATATATAACTCACTTTCAGTAGTGTATTTGTTCCTTTATTATTGTAACTGTTGTGCTTACAGACCTTCTTGATTTCCTGTGATTGTGTGCAGTTGTCTCAATTTGTTGTACAAATGCATTTTTACACTTACTTTTATATGTCCGAAACGCCGAGATGCTTCTGCCACGAATACACAAATAAGAGCAAATTTCTATGGTTACGTGATAACCACGTGACAGCTTTTAAGGCTGAAGCGATTACAGTTCGTGTCCTGTCGTTTTTTTTTTTTATTTTTTTTTTTTTAGTCGGACATGTCATTTACTGTCAGGATGTCTCAACATATGCAGGCCACGTCCTGTATGATGGATGGTTTCAGAGCGTCTGAAGCGGCAGCCAGGTGCGGCGTTCTACCTAGCTGTGCTCAAAACTGGATAAAGCGGTGGCGCATGACAAGGGTAACTGGGCGTCTTGCAGGATCTGCATCAGCAAGACAATAAATTGGTCAACGCCAGTAATGAATGTCCGTCTTTAAACACTGTCAAGTTCAAGAAAAATATTAATTTCTCTGGACGCTCGCAAATGCTTACGGAGTGCTGAGCTTAGAGGCTATAGCGCTGGAAATAAATATGCCCTCTCTGACTATTTCAAACTTTATACCAGCTCGCCTTCGCTACATAGAATACAGAAACTTACTGGTGCCACGTCATATTTTGAGTTGATTCAATATTTAGCTCAGAGAACGAGGGACTGGTAATGGTCTATAGGCCACGGGTAGCCCGTTACAACCTACAGTATGTGGATCAACGTTCGTGTGCTGGCCGTCTCGTGCTGGGGTTGAATTCTATCAGATTGGAGAGGGATACTTTATCGAATTTACGGTTATCTCACCGTGGTTCAATACGTGCACATCATGAGACGTACTGGCGACTAGTGTCAGAATATCATATCCAAATGCAGTGATTAAATTCCGGCATGACCTCTCACTGGTTTACGCGAGTCAAATCGTTCAGCAATGGTTTTCGCAACAGGCGGCCGCCGACCTGATCGATGGGCCTGTTCGAGCGCCGGACTTGAATCTCACCGAAAATTTGTGGCCGAAAATGATGCGTCATACGAAATTACACTGGCCAACACCTGCCCTGCACACACCTAAACGACTGTGGAACCTAGTGGTGGATATATAACGGAGTCACGAGTGATGACCTGGGAATTCGAACGTCAGCTATCGCTGTCGACGTCCTATACTTCCCTCTTTTATGTTTTATTTGGTATAAATTTCTCATTTCTTGTGCAGTACGTCTCGTTGATACATTAATACACTCTAAGTTAAAAAAAAAAAAAACAACGCCCCACGAAGGAATAACCGAATGGGACGAAAATCGGTAAATGTAATTCACATGTGCACACAAATAAACGATTACAATTTCAGAAAGAATGTATGATTTCATCATGAGAAATTGTTTCATAAATTGCGCAAGTCAGTAACGCGTTGGTCCACCTATGCCCTTATGCAAGCAGTTATTCAGGTTGACATGGACTGATGGAATTGTAGGATTTCCTCTTCAGTGATATTGTGCCAATTTCTGTCCAATTGGCGTATTAGACAGTCAGCCCATTGGGCAGCCCTCCCCGAAATACTCAAAACGTTCTCAGTTGTGGAGAGATCCAGCGACCTTGCTGGCCAAGGTGGGCTTTGGCAAGCGCAAAGACAAGCAGTAGAACCTCCCGCAGTGTGCATCCGAGCATTAACATGCTGAAATGCAAGTCCAGGATGGTTGCCATGAAGGGTGACAAAGAGGCGTAGAATATCGTTGACGTACCGGTGTGCTGTAAGGGTGCCGTGGATGACAACCAAACGGGTTACTGCTACGAAAAGAAATGGCACCCCAGGCCATCATTCCTGGTTGTCGGGCTGTATAGCGGAGCGGGCTCCAGTCAGTTTGGTGTCCCACTGTTATCCAGGGTTCTCCAGACACGTCTTGGCTGGCCATCAGGGCTCAGTTCGAAACGAACTCATAGCTGACGACAATTCAATTCCCGGCCGATGACGTGTCAGGATAACCCCGACAGCTGTGGAATAGCAACCTGACTGTCGCCCTCGATACGGCTCGACAACAAGGAGTGATGGATGCTCTGGGATTACGCTTTCATTCCATAGCAGGATGTCATCCACTGCACCTTTCGAACGTAGTGGTACATCGACGATATTCTACGCCCCGTTTTGTCGCCCTTCATTGCAAGCCATCCTGTCCGCACAAGGCGAGAGTTACTACTGCTTGTCTTAACTGCTTGCCAAATCCTACATTGGCCATCAAGGTCGCCCACCGCAAATGAGAACCTTGGAGCATGTGAGCGGGGTCCTCCAATCAACTCGGGCCTTCGACGAGCTAACGCGCCAATTAAACAGAACTTGGTACGATATCCCTCATGAGACCATCCAACAAATCTGTCAACCAGTGCTAAGCCAAACAACAGATTGCATAAGGAGCAGAGGTGGACCAACGCTTTACCGAATTGCCCAATTTTTGAAGCTCTTCCTCTTGAATAAATTGTCCAGTTTTTCTGATACTGAAATAATTTGTTTGTATGTACATCATGTACGTCACATCTACCTATTTTCATTCCATTCGAATAATTTCTTCGTTATGCGCTTTTTAAGTGTTGTCACAATTTGTGACGAGGTTGTTCACGCCGAGAATCCGGACAAAGGACTTAGCCATTTTCCGTGCGAAGAGTTTTGTTTTGTCAACTGTACATGATAAATAAATTGCAAATTTGAAACCCGAACTCCAGATGTTCATTATGTCATAACGCTCTTACACAGAATACGGATTGCGCTCGTTTGATAATGTGTCGTTGGCCCGTATGTTGATTCTTTTTTCTATGTTTTACTATAGTTAATATAGTATGAGATTTATTTACATAAATAATACAACAGTATGAGAGTGTGCTGAAAAGAAATGCCTCAGAATTATTTAAGTGAAAATTTTTAAGCTCTTAGGTAATACAAACGTTATTAACACTCTGCATCTTTATTCTTCATGACTACAGATTTATTTGTGAACATAGTCATCCTGTCGACAAGCACATTCCCCCAAAAACCACAGGGCAGTCACTGTAGAATGTTTGAGGGAGCCACACCCTTACATTCCTTGCACCCTTACATTCCTTGCACATTCCTTCATCACTATCAAAGTGAAGACTCTGAGGATGTTCTTTTAAGTATTGGAAACATATTAAACCGGATGGCATCAAGTCGGAACTGTATGGAGTGTGATCATCGACAGTGAACCCACCGCGGCGGATGTCGAAGCCCTTGTGTGCGGTCTGGCATTGTCATGTAGAAAACGAGGGTGCTCCATGTGCGAAAGAACTCGATTACAGCACTCTGTTTATCACACACCGAGACAATTACGTTACACACTGACATGTTACACGCTATAGTTCGTACTCCCCCAGCAGCAGAGGGCTGCAAATATGAAGAATAAAGGTATAGAATGTTAATAACGTCTGTTTTCTTTAAAAAGCTAGAAGAGTTTTCACATAAAAATTCAGAGGCATTACTATTCAGCACTCGCTCGTATAATGCAAACTAAGATTCTTGATCAATTCTTGAGGCGTAATTTTCGCATACAATAGCGCATTTACCCAGACAATCGTAACTGGGTCGAGGAAATGTGCGTCGCTAAAACTGTTCCTAGGCTCGTGCGGCTCAGACTGTGAAGCG
The DNA here is from genome assembly GCF_023898315.1 of Schistocerca nitens. Taxonomy (NCBI): domain Eukaryota; kingdom Metazoa; phylum Arthropoda; class Insecta; order Orthoptera; family Acrididae; genus Schistocerca; species Schistocerca nitens. The sequence goes on along the minus strand of NC_064616.1, from coordinate 943,794,825 downwards.
TTATTAACAGTTGCATCACAGAGAACTTAATACGAGGAAGCGTGAACTGTGGCAGATTTGAAGCTACAACTTGTGGAAAAGTTGTTACGACGCTACTCAATGTATCTTCTATCCACTGAAAAATAAGCATGTGATAAGGAATTGCAATGAGATAAACATAGACTATCTATCTAGTTTTCTAATCAGCAAACATTGGACCGTAATTGATAACCATCGGTCTTTTATCGTAACACTAACACGGCTTGTTATGTCTCAGTGCTAGTCATAAATGAACCGATGATCAGTCCTCAACAATAAGTTCGGTGATGTGACAACGGCTAATGTTTTTGGCATCCCTATTACTACTAGGGCACTTTTAAATAAGACATATACGATTTTTTTTCCAGTTTCTCGATCTGGTAAATCTATGAATGAGTCATTGTAGTGGTTGACATTGAACTCGTGTTGTGAATGGGTCTTCACATATCTGAAATTCTTCACTTCAGTGCTAGGACGGTTCCATTAACGCTGACCCGGCCGACAGCTTCACTCTTCTCTGTTGACTTCAACGACGCCGGGAAGCTAAATGCCAACCATCCTTCCCTTTTGTATACGAGAGTTTGAAGTACCTGAGATGTAAGAACGGTAATTTCCTTGGAAAAAATACTTAAAATCGTGTCTAATGTCAGTTGTGCGCTTAATCTATGGTATATTTTTTCCCTATAGCTCAGAGAGCGTGGGAGAAACAGGGAGCAGACACTTTTGAACGCTTGCCAAACTGTCGTCGCTGCCAATAGCCTCTTCCCACGACCGGCCGTTGGCGCTGCGAGGGCAGATCCTATCATGGCCAGTCCACGACCCAACTCGGCAGCCGCTCTAATTTTGCTCTTGTGCATCTCGTTTGGAAATTGTTTCCTGTCAATACATAACTGAAAAAAAGCAGTCTTCAGTATAGCGTTGCGCCTAGTGTTGTGCACTACCAAAACTACGGTTGAGTAGTTTCGGAATAGTACATAAATGGTAGGATTACCAGTAGTATTGGTAGCATTAGTAGGAAAAGAAACATAAATGAATCTGTTAGAGGGAATGGAGGGGCCGACAAATTCTCTTTGTTTTTTTTTTTTTTTCGTTTGTTTTGCACATAACTACGACCGCATGTCTTTCCGTATTAGCCCACTGAGAATTTTATACGCTTATAAAATATAAATTGCATTTTATAAGTAACAAAAGTTAGTTGTTCGTGTAAATTCTGCGCTTTTATGTAACCAAAGGAATGGTTTTTGATGCCATTATATGTACAAGCATAAGAAATCTTCATAACTATTGTTGTTATTTTGTACTCCATAGAGCGTTCTTCATCATGATCAAAGGCGATAGTTTTCTGTTATAACTGAGAAGTGCGAAAGTTGTTTATGAATAACAGAAACATATTTTATATAAGCTCCACGAAGTATTCAAGCTATGTTTGATATATTTTTGTTTTGCATTTTTTAAATTTTACCTTTCTTTAGGAAATTGCTTTTTCTAGCCCTGTATGATAAATCTAGATTTTCTTTAATTTTTACTATTACAACATTCTTTTGTTTCACGTTACAAATCAACAATTTTTGAATAAAACCAAATTAAATAATGACAATTTAAATTTTGCTACACTGTTTTATTTTAAGAAGCAGACAAGAGGGTAACTTAGTAGAACAATCATGTTCGTAGGTCATGTGGCCTTTTATATATCCTCAGTCAGTTTCAGGATGCTTCAACACTTCTGGTCGGTATGGAAACCTAGTAAGAGACTGATCGTATACACAAACAGATGGTTCGAATGGGTCTGGGCACTATGGGACTTAACATCTGAGGTCATCAGTCCCCTAGAACTTAGAACTACTTAAACCTAACTAACCTAAGGACATCACACACATCCATGCCTGAGGCAGGATTCGAACTTGCGACCGTAGCGGTCGGGCGGTTCCGGACTGAAGCGCCTCGAACCGCTCGGTCACAGCGGCCGGCGCATACACAAACAAAGTAATCGAAATGACGTAACGCCCGAAGGTACACAACGTACGTAACACAAAGGTAACACGGTTACCATCTTAACAACCAAACCTACTATGAAAATTATCAAAGTTTACTCCCAGTGGCAACAGTCCACATTAGCCTGCAGTAGTTTTATGGCCCTAGCCGTGCCGTGTTGATGCATGAAACAGCATAGCCGTATGAGGCGGTTTTATAATTTCCTTTAATTGGTTAGATTTACATTATGGTTCGCCTATGTAATCAACAGAATCCTATAACAAGTACTGCGATCCATCGCAATTAGTATATGTCTACACAACACATATTTTTAGTTTGAGGCGTAGTGTCATATTTCTGCTACACTATAAAAACTTAGCAGTATTTTGGACAATAAACTGTCAGAAAATGAACTTCCTTGAATAGCTATGCCCGCTAGCTCACCGCTTCAGGGATTCGGGAAATCGCGTTCGGCTGGATCGAAAACGTAGGCGGATTAACGACGATGCCCTGTGCTGGTCAGCTTAAATGTGGCTTTTAGGCAATTTTCCACATTCGATTAGATGAATACCGGGGTGGTTCCCACGTCGCGCTTCGCTTACTCGATTCACAAACGCTTCGAGAACTTTCGCACACATTTACATAGGATGAAATTAGAAGCAGAGAGATCGGGTGCACAAATTCCGTCCCGAGGGGGGAGGGGTGGAGACGGGTGGCGACAGGAAGGACATTCGGTCACCCTCTACCACTAACATTCGCAAGTCTAAACCAACAAAGTGATCAAGTAATGATATGGAATAAGGCCAGGAAAAGGAGGAAACCCGTCAGAACATGCCTGGTGGCTATAGGAATTATTTTTTCCATTCTGTTCTTGTTTCGGAATGTTTGCCTGTTATACAGATCAATTGTGGGAATCAGGCAGGTAAAATTTAACGATCCACACTGTAGCGGGGAATTATCGCTGTGACGCTGTCTCTGACATTTCGTTACAAGTTTCTTATGACGAGAATGTCAACGAGACAAACAAATACGTTTTTCTCTATATTTCACCATCACTAAACTTTGAATATCCTTCAGATAATGTGAGAGAGGGAATATTTATACAATGTCAAGAACTTTTAACTTTATATAAATATCAGAAATACATTTTTATATTAGGAGAAACGAGTTCATTCGCATCTCGTTTGGCAATTCAGATCCAGGCAGTAAAATGCTGGAATCAACTAATTAATATCAGATTTTGTGTTTATACTTTATATTGCTTCATATACGTTTACATCAGGTTGCCATGCATCCATTATTAAATTATATTTTCAGCTTGCAGTGGTGTCTTGGGCAAATTGTGTAAGAGATCGTCTGGCGTTCCATATAGAAACTTATGCTAGATTTTGGTGATCTTAGCAACCATCCTGCAGCAATAAAAACTTTCTCTTCTACCACTGAAATACAAATATTTAACTTAAATGGATAAGGCTCCTTACCGACGCTTTACACGGCACACCAACAAATAAGTACAATGACTCAGACTAAATCGTTACGAGCACTAGAGGGGAAAAGAATCACTAGATTCTTCTTTCTTCCCAACATGTTTCGAAAACATCGTTAGATGGCTTCGTGTAATAAATAATACGTTTAGTAATGTCTTATCCGAGGTAAATGTCCGACAGTCAACTGTTAGCAACAGTAAAATTCAAATGGCTCTGAGCACTATGGGACTCAACTGCTGTGGTCATAAGTCCCCTACAACTTAGAACTACTTAAACCTAACTAACCTAAGGACATCACACACATCCATGCCCGAGGCAGGATTCAAACCCGCGACCGTAGCAGTCGCACGGTTCCGGACTGCGCGCCTAGAACCGCGTGACCACCGCGGCCGGCGTTAGCAACAGTAAAAAAACTGTGAGTGTACCATACCGTTACAAAGCCTCCAGTCTTGTTTGAAGGCCTCAGGAAGAGTTATCGGATCGATATCATTTCAAATTTCATTGCAGTATCACTAGAAGATTGTTGTCCATAACAGACAGTACTTCGTTACAATGAACCTCTCAAGAGGAAACACTCAATCGTTAAAATATGTCATAGGTCTGTGTGCGAGTGGTAAACTCTGTGTTGTTTAACGTTGCTAGCGTTTACACTGAGACACGAATACATGTTATGCGCAAGGTTTTATCCTGTTGAATAAATAATAAAATACAATTCCAAAGGAACAGTATCAATATATCATTGCTGTATGCCAGAAAGATGTTAAGATATTAGTTGAAGAAACAGTCTGGTGTTCTCATCGGACAAAAAAGTAATTTAGGCACGGAAATGTGTTATGGACCCTACTGGTTGCCACTCCTAGAACACCAATAATGATAACTAATTTGCCATTAGATAAGATTCTACAACGAAATTATGTTTGAGTGTCGGCCAAAATATCATATTTTTACACCAGTAAATAAAAGTATTTGTTATAGTTTGAGATAAACTGAAGTATTAAAACTGTAGTTTAGAATACGTAAACACCCGTATCTTAGCGGTAATGTTTGGGAAAGGGGGGGGGGGGGGGGGTATGAATAACATCTCTGTAACAAACTAAACATGTTTCTGGAAATGGATCTCTGGAACAAACTGCGTAAAGAATATTTTTTTCAGCTTTATAAGAATATATACGATTTGCACTACTTCTCGATTAACGATCGTAGTACGTAGTACAGAACGAAAATTAGTCACAAAATAAATTAAACAACTACTGTTCTCCATTTCATAATGGGTTATTTTAATTGCCTACTCCTTTATTCTGAAATAACATTTTCGTTCTGTCTCTAAGGTGTATACATTATGTATGAGCCGGGAAAATACAAATTACTTGATTACCATGCAAGCCGTTAGTAACAGAACAGTTAGAGTGGTGGTGTACGGTATTCTTCCCCACAACAGTTGAATTTACTAGCATCCCAACGGTTTTATGACCATCTTTTTAAACGTAATGAAGGACGTTGTATCAAACATGCCTGCAAAAATGCTCAAAACGCAAGTGGAACTCAGAATTAATAAAGTACTCGCAGAACCCCGAATATCTTCCGTCTACCTCTGGCCACTTATACTGTATAACGAAGTAGCTTTTTCATTACGTCTGCTGGAGATCAACTGTAACACTAAAGTTACAAAGCGAATGTGTGATCCGTTTCAGAAGGGACAATTAATAATACTTGCGTGGCAACAGTCTGACTATATTTAAAATAGTAAATAATTGAGGAATGTGCGCTAAATGTCAATACGCAATACTACCTGAATCGCGTCTAGATACTTACGTAACGCATAGGAAAGGACAAAGTGAATGCAGACTAATTAATAAAACACACACACACACACACAAGTCACTTGTTACACAGCTTCATCTCAAAACAAAAACAGTCGTTTTTCGTGATGACACAGTCCCCTTTTTTTAGTTTGGATTGGAACGAAAAACCAACTATTTTTACTTTCTGCGGTTAGTTACAGAAGCATCCATAGTGTGTACGAATGCGTACTGCCTGCTCGTTCTTTTTCGAACTCGCTTGAGTGTACTCATTATGTCGCCTCCATTCGAAAAATGTCTGCATCTGAGAACATGGCCTCACATTTACTGGAATTACAAGATAATATTATACTCATCTTGTAGACTTGCCTGAAGTTTCTCCTTGCACACAACACTCATCTCACAGCACCTTAAGGCCACTGTATGGATCCGAAATCCATGTGCCGGCTACCCTACATTCCTCTATATAATCGCACTGTGTACCGTCTTGGAAGCACAACATACTGTTTTAGAACATTTCTGTTTGATAACTGGCAACCATTACCTAGCTACACAGCAATTAATCAGGTGTCTAGAGGTTTTACTGTGCCGGCCGTGGTGACCGAGCGGTTCCAGGCGCTACAGTCTGGTACCGCGCGACCGCTACGGTCGCAGGTTCGAATCCTGCCTAGGGCAAGGGTGTGTGTGATGTCGTTAGGTTAGTTAGGTTTAAGTAGTTCTAAGTTCTGGGGGACTCATGACCTCCCATAGTGCTCCGAGCCAAGGTTTTACTGTGTTTGATTCCATTTCCTAGAAAACAGGCATATTAATAGTTTCAGACGATGCTCACAGAACGGGGAAAACAGTGCCACCTAAGACAAAATTGCTAATAAACGTCCATGTCTGGAACGCAAAATTTTTTTGGACAAGAATGAAACGTTTCGTTTGTATGTGATGTTGTTTTTTCCTTTCAATGTTGTTAGGAGGAAAATTTGAAACATGATTAGAACGAAACGTATTCTCTCACACATTCTTTTTAGTGGGAATACTACCAAAAACTTAAACAGCAGAAAGCAAGTAAGAGATTTCGTAGCTTTTATTTCTTATGTTTAGTATAAGAGAGTATAAGTATTAACAAACAAGTTCTATAAACTGTGGGCCTGCGGGGTGCACTCCGGTAGCACAGACTGTGACGTTATGACCGTGAGTTTCGGGTATTCCACTCGAGCATTCACTTTCAACTTGTTGCAAACGTATGCTCCACCAAAGACTAACAAAAGCTGTAATTTAGGAAAAATTTTGCTATAGTTTGCAACATAAATGTGGTTTTGCTATAACTGCGTTTCAACGAAATCATCTCTAGTGCACGATAAGATTTACCTAAACTACGAAAATTCAGCGACACATTCCTACTCACGTCAGGTATGTGGGCTATCTAGAAATATTTCTTCCCCTCCCATTTCCATAAACTCATTACGTCACACGGTTATGACAGCAACAAATCATTGATAGTTGCTACGCTTGTCATATCATTTAAATGCCCAACAAATAGCTAATTTCACGACTTAAATATGTCTATCAGTGTCTACTCCAGAACAAGTTGTAAGAACGCCGACTTTCTTTGGAAAGCGGCGTCCAAGATATTGCCATACCTATTTTAGCCTACATGGTTACGAGAGTATTTTAACGAATGTACTAAATAGATATAACAACGTACTGTTATACAAAGACACACTGATTCAAATTACATACAACGAAGCTAAATTAATGAAGAAAAGAGAGTTGACAAAGTCACAGGTATGATTAGATGGATACAAAAATAGTAAGGATGCATCCTGGTGGAATGTTTAAAATGGTCATAGAATCTCTTATTGTACAGCCAACGCGTATTGTGGCGTCAAGGTGTTCATTGCGGTTCATTCATTGAAAGTGAGACAGAATGATGGAAGTGCAAAAGAAATGAAATTGATGCAGAGGCTCAAACGTAAAATAGCGACTTTTTTTGTGTATCAGACAGCTGCTTTGAATGAAAGCAAAAGAGATTGAAAAAGAATTCCTACAGGAACGGAATTCAACCACAGGAGACCGTCAATTTTCTTAAAATCACTTCAAGAACTTGCTTTGAAGGTCATAGAAAGACAGTTCTTTCACTTATAGGAAGAAAAGAATGAAAACTAACAGACAACGAACATTTGGCTTAAGGAACAAGGCAAAGATTCCGAGAAGTGAGAACTGCTATCACAATGAACGAATTGGACTACTTTTTTTTAGGGAAACAAATGTTGAACAGTATCAAGGTAATCAAGCTATTCGCCAATTTTCAGTTACCAACTCGAACAAACTGAGCAGCAACCAGGAAGCATGGTGGTGGTGTTATCCTTCTCTACATATATATCGACACCAACATCAATACTCCGCAAGTCATCTGGAAGTTTGTGGCGGAGGGAAGTTCTGGTTCAACTATCTGGTACCCCCTCTCCTGTTTTACTCGCGAATGGCGTGTGGGAAAAATGATTATCGGTAAACCTCTGTATTAGCTAGAATTTCTCTTTTTTTTCTCCTGCTCACTTCGCGGTAAGTATGTGGGAGGATGTAAGACGTTGTCCGACTCTGCCCAGAAAGTGCTCCCCTCAACTTTAAATAGTAAACATCTCGGCGATGCACAACTCTCTTTTAGCGTCTGACAGTGGCACTTGTTGAACACCTCTGTAACTCTCTCGCGCCTACCAAACGACATCGTGACAAATCACGTGTTCATCGTTAGGTCATCTCTATTTCTTCTAGCAGTACCACCTGGTAAGGGTCCCAGATTGATGAACAATACTCAAAAGCGGCCGAACAAGCGCCTTGTAAGCCACTTCCGTCTTGAATGAGTTACATTCTCTTGAGATTCTTACTACGAATCTCAGTCTGGCATCTGGTTTTACGACTGTTTGTTTTATGTGGTTGTTCCACTTTAGGTCAGTCTCTATAATTATTCCTAGGTATTTTATGGTAGACACTGTTGTCAGCAATGTCTCATCAATAGTGTAATTGTACAGAAGTGGATTTCTTTTTCATGTACGCACAGTATGTTACACTAGCACCTATTATTAACCTTCATTAATAGACATGCCATCATCTACAGCAGCCAACAACCACTACACGACGGGCGACCGCAACGAATAGCGCAGGTGGAGGAGCTTATGGAACCGCAGGATATTTGGCGAATGGACTGGCCTGTCAATTCCCCCGACTTAAATCCAGTCGAGGACATGTGCGATGCTTTGGGGAGACGGACTGTGGCATATCCACATGTACCAACGGCCATACAGTAGTTGGCAATCGTTCTGGTGGAGGAATGGACCGCCCTACTACAAGAATTCTTTAACAACCTTGTCGCCAACATGGGAGAACACTGCAGAGAACGCTCTGCTCTTCGTGGTGATCACACACCCTATTAAGAACCGTGTCATGCCTTTTCAGTTTCCATGGGACCATCATAAATCGCGATCTTCGAATGAAAGTGTCATTTCCGTTCGTCTCATTGCCTGTTTCTTGCAGTTACCCTCTGCGCTATACTGTAGCAGTTGTTTCTGTATATAGTCCATGTTTCAATGTGCTATGTAACTTGGCAGTGGCACTTCGTACAAAAGTTACTTTCGTCCTGAAATTTTGCACAATAGTGTATAATTGCGGGCTAGTATTTCTTTGACTCACGCATGATATGTTCTCGCTTATTCTGACATAGTCATCATCAGCCTGTTCAGAGAGTCACGGGGTTCACGGTATTGACACTAATCTTTTAATCTGTTACTACATGTTTCTCCCCTTTGTTATAAGCATTCTCTCGCATTTATCTTTATTTAAAGAGACGGACTTTCATTAGACGAAATGAAAAATATGTCTAAGCCTTTTTGATTTTGCTTATAGTATTGCAACGACGATAGGTTTCAGAAGACAACGGCATCGTGCCAGACTGGTTTAATACTACTGCTACTCACTCCACTGATGACATACAATAGGTTCTTCGTACGACTTCCACAATTAAGAGCACCAGATTATCGACCTTTATTGTGCCATACTCGATAAAACAGCGGATATCAGGAAACACCCGATATTTAAAACATTGTGTATGGAAAGCTACCTAGATGTGTCACTCTTCTAGGGCAGTATACCAGATTATCGTCCATTACCGTATTGCACCGTGTATGGTATCTGATTCTTATGTTTAGTACGAGTTATGCTATGAAAACGTAACATTTCGAAAGCGTACCTCAAAATGAATGTACCCACAATTAAAATGCACAGGTGAACTGAACAGCAGGGAAATGGCTCATATTGGTACGAACTATTTTCGGCCATGCGCGGCTCAGTGGCTTGCGGAGTATATGTTGATTGACAATGCTATCGGTTTTGGAGGACTGGATTATTGACTGGAGGTGGGAGGGGCCTATCCCGGTTCTGCGTTTGCGGTGCATTGTGTGAGTGTTTTGACGTGTCTCGTAGTAATCGCAGCTAAGAACGTGGTGCGGCGGAATTGCATGGGAGCAATAGCGGCGCGGGTCGCCAGCTGCTGATTGGGGCGCGCCGCACGCCATCTCGTGCAATATGCACGCGCCAAATCACGGCCCCCGCGACGCTCCAGCGCGCACTGCCCTCCTCTTTCTGCCGAGTCACCGGGAAAAGCTGCGGTCCGTCTCCTAACATCCTACCTAGCAATAAATCATTACACAACGTTGACGCTAGTGTCATGTTGTGATTCTCAAATGGCCATTTAAAGTGACAACTACCTTCCAGTTACCAGAATTTAAGCGGATACTAACGAGTTAATGACACACACACAAAGAGACAGAGGCACAAGCAAGTAGTCTTGGCATTAAAATTAATAGACATTCGTAAAGAGGCAAGGAGGGACTACAGTCGCGTTTCTTGGACTGAAGTTAATAGAAATAAGGAGAGGAAACAGATTTACGCTGGAATTCTAGTCGATAACAGGGTCGTTAAGGACGGAGTACAAGCTCGGATATGAGAATGTAAATTTGGATGGTCAAATGGAGACTTGAACGTCGCGTTTTCCGAATGCAAGTCCAGTGTAAAACATACTGAATGTACCTGAGTGTACTCCATTGCATGTAAGAGTACATAAGTGTCTTACCTGCGGGATTTGTGAAGCTACAGAGCTAATCCAGATTGTATAAGTATTACATAAACTGTTCTAAGTAAGCAGGAGAAACAGTACCTACATCAAAGTAGATTAAAATACTTCCTTTGTCGTAATAATCTCTTCATTCCAACTGTAGGCCTCCAAAAACTGCTCATGTAAGGCAGTGGGGTTTAACTGGACGTATTCCAGACTTCGAAAAGAATTTTGCACAAGAATGTGAGATGTCTTCACATGAATACTACAACAGTAAGAGGCCGTGCTGAAATGTAATGCTTATGATCCTTTATGTGAAAACGGTTAAAGCTTTTTAATAGCTTTATTTCCCAGCATAGTCATCCTGGCGACGAACACATTTCTCCCAACGAGAGATCAGTTCTATGATACCGTCACTATAGAATATCTGACGTTATTGACGGAGAGACAGCTTCACCTCTCCTTGCACCGCTTCACTACTATCCAAGTGAAGTCCTCGAACGTGTTCTTTAACTTTCGGAAACAGATTAAAGCCGGATGGCGCCAAGTCACTACTGTATCGAGGATGACAAATGACAGTGAACCCAAGGCGGTGAGTTGTTGCAGTTGTCACAGCGCTCGTGTGTGGTCTGGCATTGTCCTGCTGCTCCGTGTGTGGACCAACTCTTAGAAATGGAAACTCAATTACAGCACGCTGTTTCTCACGTATCGACATAGTTGCATTACACACCGCCATGTTACACGCTGCAATTGGTTCAAATGGCTCTGAGCACTATGGGACTACACATCTGAGGTCATCAGTCCCCCAAAACTTAGAACTACTTAAACATAACTTACCTAAGGACACCACACTCATCCATGCCCGAGGCAGGATTCGAACATGCGACCGCAGCGGTACACGCTGCAATTGGGAGCCCTCTGGAAGTAGTTGGCAGAAAATGGACACATGAAGAATAATTATGTAGATTGTTAATAACGTTTGTTTTATTTAAAAAGCTTGAAGAGCTTTCATATAAAAATTCGGAGGCAGTACTTTTCAGCAGACCCTCTTATTTCTAGTAATATATTTCACATAATCACTATAAAAGCCTCACAAGTTAGTTCAAATCAGTGAACCCGAAGCGGACCGTATATTTATAAAACCAGCTTTGCCAGTGGACGAAATTCCGCTGTACTGACACACAGAGGCATAGGCAGCGGTTTAAAGTTGGCGTCAAGTCCCTGATGGCAACGATGAAACCTTAAAATTAAGTCCTAATTAAACTGCTCAAAACAATTTTTGCATGGCCTTAATGAGTTGTACAGATTCTCTTTTCTTCATTAAATCTCTTATGTACGCGTATAACGGAAGCGAAAGTAAATCTCCATTCACAGTGCATTTCATTTCAGAAGATCGCGCTGAATATTCAATCGCAAACGTGGCAATGCCGCTTGAGTAGGCCATTCAGTGGATCACCGTGGGTCAAATACCCTTCTCATGCGTAAACCCAATTTATGCCGAGATGGGTTGTCAGCAAGGACGCTGCCCTTCGAAGTGGGGTACATTACAGCGACGTCATTCGAGCATGCAACCACTATCATGACACTCAAAACACTGAAATCTGCCTCCCAGTGGCTGCACGCGGTTAGTAACATCAGCTGATGAGCGCTAGCAATAAATAACGACTTTTAGGTACTCTAAAGAGACTGCGACTGAATTGGAGGCAACTGCGAGAGTTGTGCCGATATGTGCAGATCGCAACCGTCTTGACTGTAGGCACACGGTGCTAACTCCTCAGCACTTTGGTGCGCGAAGACGGTGGCCATAGGAATATCTGAAATGGAGGACGGATCAGTGACATTGACACATTTATGCCACTGCACGGCGAGACCGTCAATGCCTTCACAGAAAACTTTGTGGTGGCCTACGGAACCATGATTGTACCCAGGCGCGCACCTCTTCGTCCGAAGGAAATCGACGGCCAGAAATGTTTTTCTTCAAGCCTCCAGAAATATGGAAATTGCGTGGAGAGAGACTGGAATTCTATGTAGGATGTGCAAGGACTTCACAGCGAAACTTCTGCAGCGTACTGGAAACAACCTTGTTTGGCCCTCATGTTGCCTGTGCTCCCCTGATCTACGTCGCTACAGATGCTGTTCGATTGTTGCCTGGCCAACATGTTCTCCAGATCTCTCACCCATTGAAAACATTTTTTTATTTATTTTTATTTTACAGGTCCAGTTCCGTAGGACCAAACTGAGGAGCAAATTTTCAAGGTCATGAAACGTGCCAGTACTTGAAATCACAACATAAAAGTTAATAACAGATAAAATAAAATGTTTATGAATTCTAAAAACACGTCACGCTATAAGAAATCAGCTTAATATTTCAAGGAACTTCTCGACAGAATAGAAGAAGTGACCATGAGAAAACTCTCCAATTTAGATTTGAAAGCGCGTGGACTACTGTTAAGATTTTTGAATTCTTAGCACCATTTTTCTAAATGGATGCAGCAGAATACTGAACGCCTTTCTGCACGAGTCAGGGAACTGTGATCCAAATGCAGATTGGATTTCTGCCTAGTATTAACTCAGTCAAAGCTAATAATTCTTGGGAAAAAGTTGATACTGCTAACAAGAAACGACATTAAGAATATTCATAATGAGAGGCCAATGTCAGAGTACCCAGACTAATGAAAAGGTGTTAACAAGACGTTCTCGAACTTTCGTCACTTATTGCCCGAACCGCCTGTTTCTGAGCCAAAGACACCGTTTGAGAATGGGAAGAGTTACTCCAAAACATACTACCATACCTCGTAAGCGAATGAAAGTAAGCAAAGGAAATCAGGCCACGTCTTGACAGAAGACTGGCACGTTACCACCAGCCAGCCCCTTTGTCTGGTAATCTCTGGCATAGACTTGAAGCAGCATGGATTGAAGTATGTATATCCATCATTTAAGCTCAGTTCGTCTCGAAGTCCAGCCCGGTTGCAGCCAGCAATGCTACCAGAAGAGTTAGCTCTGCGTTGCTCTACTTTCCGAATTCGCCAGACTTTATCTGATATTAAGTTATTCCTTGGAAGGAGTAACAAATCCAGGTGGACTTGCATTCGGGAGGATTGCAATTGAAATCCCCGTCCGACCATTCGGATTTCAGTTTTCCGTGATTTCTCCAAATCGTTTAAGGCAAATTTCGGGACAGTTCATTTGAAAGGTCACGTCCAATTTCTTTCAGCATCCTTCCCGAATACGAGCTTGCTGTCAATTTCTAATGACCTAGTCCTCGACCGAACGTTGAACCTTAATGTTCTCTATTTGTAATCAGTAGTACAAACCAAAGGAACAAGAAATTACTATACTATGTAGCTAACAGTAAACTTCGGCTGGGCCCATGTCTTACCAAGGCTGTTTCAAGTACGCTGCAGAAGTTTTCCTGTGAAGACCTACACATCCTCCATACAGTCGCTATCTCTCCCCATGCAATTTCTACATTTTGGAGCTCCGAATAAAAACATTCGTGGCCTTCGGTTTGCTACTGAAAAAGGGCTGCGCTCTTCGATACAGTCGTCGTTCTTTAGGCAACTGCATACATTTTTCCAGCAAGGCATTGACCATCTTGCCTCATAGGGGGGCAAATGCCTTAACAGTTACGAAAATACTTTTGAAATATTAAACCACCCTTTTTCCATCTCTTCAGTTTCCATTTGATTGCCCCTCATACTTTGAATACTGCCATGTAAGATGAGATGATACACCTGTATGATGATCACTATGCACGATTCTCGAGATATATTGTCTCTGGAGATAACTTTACAAGATATTGAAATTGTTGAATGTGGTTTATGATAAAATACAGTGTAAACTATTCATAAGAAGTGATCAAAACTTCATTTATGAGGCACCTTCTGTGCAAAGTATTCATTTTTCATTTTGTATTTTGGTGGCAGAGATAGCATGGAATCTAGCGGACAAAATCTGAAAAGGTCTCTCGCAACATCGGAACGTCACAATGTTTGTGTTGTTGTTCTCACTGGTGACATCGAAACCGTCGTCGATGTCGTCTTCATTATCATCATTTTTGAGGTTACTTAAATTTAGACCACATGACATAACTGAAAGTTATCTACATCTACAGCTAATTGATAACTCTGTAGTTGACAATCAAGTGCCTGGCAGAGGGTTCATCGAACCACCTCCAAGCTATTTCTCTACCATTCCACTCTCTAACAGCACTCAGGAGAAACAAACACTTAAATCTTTCCATACGACCAACTGTTTCTCTTATTTTATTATGATGATTATTTCTCCCTTTGTAAGTGGACGCCAACAAAATATTTTCACATTCGAAGGAGAAAGTTGGTAATTGAAATTCCTTGAGAAGATGCTGTCACCCCAATTCGCGAATCGTAGCCGTGGTGCTCATTCCCCTATTTCGTGATAATACAAAACGAGTTGCCCTTCTTTGGCCTTTTTGATGTCCTCCGTAAATCCTAACTGATGCGGATCCAACACCTCACACCAGTATTCAACAAGAGAGCGGACAAGCGTAGTGTAAGCAGTCGCTTTAGTAGGCTTGTATTTTCTGTCTGTTACGCCAATAAATCGCTGTCTTTCGTTTGCTTACTCCACAACATTATCTTTCTGTCGGTTACAATTTAATTAGTTCGTAATTGTAATTCTTAAGTACTTAACTAAATTCAGAGCCTTCCGATTTGTGTCATTTATCGTGTAACTGAAAATTAGCGGTTCCTTTTGGTACTCAAGTGGATGGCTTTACACTTTTCATTATTTAGTGTCAATTGTCCCCTTTCACAATATACATATATCTCATCTACATAATTTTACAATTGGTTTTGATCATCTGAAGACTTCGCAAGACGGTAAATGACAGCAGTACCTGCAAACAATCTAAGAGGCCTGCTCAGATTGTCTCCTAAATCTCTTATGTATATCAAGAACAGCAGAGGGCCTAAAACACTTCCTTCTGGAATGATTGTTTTAATCTGTTACTTTCCGTCAATTACTACGAACCGTGACCTTTCTGACACGAAATCACAAATCCAGTAACACGACTGAGACGATATCAGTAGGCATGAAATCAGATTAGAAGTCCCTTGTGACTAATGTGCAACGTAACAAATTATTACGGGATAACATTTATTGCAGTAAGATACGCAGACGTGGCTGACAGGAGGCTGCAGAACTGTGTCTTAGCGATGACTCATAGCACAGCTGTCGCTACGAGCCAGCGTGAGAACGGACTACGTATCATCTAGTACGACCGTATATCCATACCCCTACGAATATAAATAAACTATAGTAAATATTATCCAATTGGTTTCAATCTTGGTATACTACTTTCTGTTATTCCGCAGAACATCTTATCAAAATTTCAGCTTCTTATCTGTTATAGTTTCGGAGATTGAAAAAAATTACTTAAAAGTCATAAAATCGACACTCAGTTTACAAACATTTGTTAGGAATAATAACAGTTTGTCTTTTGTTATCATTTGAAATCATTACCAGAATTTTCAGGATATAAAATAATTTAATGTTTAATTTTTCTTTTCAAAAACTTTAATTACCTTGAATTTCGTTGGTTATTATGTTCTGTGAATGAATGGGAATGAATGAGAGTGTGTATGAGGGACATACGTTAAAATTCAATATTATTTTCTTTAAAACTTGTGGAAATTGGACGGTGGGAAGGATGTATTGTACCCACGTTGCTGATGACGTATGTCGAGGTGTGCGTGCTTTTATAAAAGAACAGCCAGAATATCAGTTGGAAGTGTAAT
Organism: Schistocerca nitens; assembly: GCF_023898315.1. Taxonomy (NCBI): domain Eukaryota; kingdom Metazoa; phylum Arthropoda; class Insecta; order Orthoptera; family Acrididae; genus Schistocerca; species Schistocerca nitens. Next base: position 943,778,675 of record NC_064616.1, on the reverse strand, counting down.
CGGTTTCTAAATTAATTTCTAGATTATTTTTCATTTTGAAAAATTAAACATTATATTAACATTTGCATTTTGGAATGACGTAAACAACTTTCTGAAGAGTGATTGGCTTAGGCACGTTTTGCCGCGAGAATGATCTAGAAGCATCATTCTGATTGGTCAGTCAGACTGATCAGCCAATCAGAATTAAGAGGTTCCCTCGTACCTAAAGTTAGATATGCAGAGAGTGGGCATCGAGATAGTCGCTCGCCAGCATCGGACGTGTAAGGTCATGTTAGATGTCACAGTGCGCATGAGGTGTAAGATGAAGGAATATTGAGTTCCTCGCGTCTGGATTTTGCCGTAACTAAGGAAATGTGGAGTTACGAACATTTGGGGAAAAGTTTGACGTTTCTGAGTAAATTTGTTGGAAAGTTATGAACGTGTGAGATTTCGGCCTTTAGGGAAAATTCCGCGTGGCATATTCCTCATTCATTATGGAATGTTTGGCGAGCATTTCTTTTATAAAAGCCCACTGATAAGACTGAATGTGAAACTCACTTATAACAGTAGATCAGTGACTGTGAGATCGCGTATTCAGTCGGATCGGACTGATATAGAATCTGGCTGCTTTTGCGTGTGAAGCCTGTAGTTGTAAATGCGAATTGTGACTGATAAGAGTCGTATAGCACTAAATAAGGACTTGGTAGCCATTTCCCTCTGTTTTCTAAGCAATGAACATACTGGTCTTGGAATTTTCGGACGCTTATTTCAGTCAAAACTACACCATATTACCTCCCGAAATCTTGATAAATATGAACTTGCAGGGACTGTTTTTCACTACTAGAGTTACGTGGCCTCAGCAAGTTAGGTATTAGGTGTCATTTTTCTTCAACTCTGCTTTTTCGCTGTCTAGTAAGTACCTAAGATTGCAAAGTGAAGGAACGTCGAGCGGAAGCAGTACTGAGGTAGGTGGACATTATAATAAGAGCAGTATGAGGGACGAACCGACCCCGCCCCGCCGCAAACGGTGTCAAAAGTCGCGCTGAAATCTAGAAATATGGAATGAATTTCAGATTCCTTGCCCATAGCACTCATTACTTCATGTGAATAAATACTAAGTTGTGTTTCATAAGAATGATGTTTCCTGAATACGTGTTGTCTATTTGTCAATAAATCGTTTCTCTTCGAGGTATAATATACAGTATATGTTCTAAAATGTTAGTGCCTGTCGATGTTAGTGATACGGTTCTCGCCGGCCGCGGTGGTCTAGCGGTTCTGGCGCTGCAGTCCGGAACCGCGGGACTGCTACGGTCGCAGGTTCGAATCCTGCCTCGGGCATGGCTGTGTGTGATGTCCTTAGGTTAGTTAGGTTTAAGTAGTTCTATGTTCTAGGGGACTTATGACCCAAGATGTTGAGTCCCATAGTGCTCAGAGCCATTTGAACCATTTGATACGGTTCTGTAATTCAGCAGATTATTTTTATTTACTTTCTTGAGTGCCGGCCTGAGTGGCCGAGCGGTTCTAGGCGCTACAGTCTGGAACCGCGCGACCGCTACGGTCGCAGGTTCGAATCCTGCCTCGGGCATGGATGTGTGTGATGTACTTAGGTTACTTAGGTTTAAGTAGTTCTAAGTTCTAGGGGACTGATGACCTCAGCAGTTATGTCCCATAGTGCTCAGAGCCATTTTTTTTTTTTTTTTTTTTTTTTTTAGTACTGGTGTGACTTGTGCAGCATTCCAGTCGTTAGGTACAGATCTTTGGACGAGCGAGCTGCTGTATGTGATTATTAAGTATGGAGCTATTGTGTCAGCATACTCTGAAAGGGACCTACCTGGTATACTGTTCGGAACGGAGACGTTGCCTATATTAAGCGATTTAAGCTGCTTCGCTACATCAAGAATATCTAAGTCTAAGTTACTCATGGTGACATTTGGTGGTGATTCGAATTCTGGAATATTTAGCTCGTCTTTATTTTGATGAAGGAATTTCGGAAAACCGTGTTTATAATTCCGTTTTAGTGGTACGTCATCACTAACATTACCAATGCTACCGCGCAGTGAAAGGAGTGATTGTGTCTTGATGCTAGTGAACTTTACATACTACCAGAATCTCTTTGGGTTTTCTGCCAGATTTCGAGACAGTTTCATTGAGTTCCATTGTGGTAACTATTAAAAGCGTCTCGCATTGAAGTTCGCGCTTAATTTCGAGCTTGCTTGGAACTTCGCCAATCTTGGGGACTTTGCGTCCTTTTAAATTTGACATGCTTATTTCGTTGCTTCTGCAACAGTGTCCTGACTTGTTTTATGTACCATGGGGGATCAGTACTATAGATTAAAAGGATTGGAGACTGTCTCTTAGGAATGCGACAAGTGAATTTTAATCTGATTTTTTAAATGGATATGTTTTGCGATTACTTTTGGAAGATTTTGATGTTAAGGTATTCAGTCTTTCCTAGAACGACCTTGTCGTCACTCAGTCTTGTATCCCTCATGATGCTTCCTATTCCCTCAGAATTATTTGTTGCTAAGAGGTCAAGTATGTTTCCGTAAACATTTACACTTAGACAGGTTTCTGAACTAATTGTTCTAAATAATTTTCGGAGAAAACATTCAGTACGATTTCGGACGTCATTTTGTGCCTACCACAGACTTTAAACATGTAATTTAGCCAACATATCGAAGTTAGATTGAAGTCCACACCAGCTATAATTGTATGAGTGTGGTGCCTTTTCGAAATTAGTCACAAGTTTTCTTTAAATAGTTCATCAACGATAACATATGTGTCGGGTGAAGAACCAATTATTAATTTATTCTAGTTATCAAGTATAACCTCCACCCATGCTGGCTCACAGAAGTTATCTACTTCAGTTTCACTACAATTTAAACTACTTTAAATAGCAATAAACAGCCCATCACCAACTCTATTTGATCTATTTTTTTTGAACACGGTTAGGACCTTTGTAAAAATTTTGGCTGAACTTAATCTCCAGATTTAGCCAGATTTCCATACCTAAAACGATTTGCGCTTCAGTGCTTTCTATTTGTTTCTCAGGCACTGGTTCTTTCCTAACACAGCAACGACAATTTACGACTACAGTGCCGATACTTGCTTCTTCCTGTGCCTGTCTTGCACCCTTTTAGACTGACGCCTTTTCTGTTGTTTATATTCTAAGAAACCGCCCAATCTCCTCCAAACAGCCCCCGCTACCACACAGCTACACTCCTGGAAATGGAAAAGAGAACACATTGACACCGGTGTGTCAGACCCACCATACTTGCTCCGGACACTGCGAGAGGGCTGTACAAGCAATGATCACACGCACGGCGCAGCGGACACACCAGGAACCGCGGTGTTGGCCGTCGAATGGCGCTAGCTGCGCAGCATTTGTGCACCGCCGCCGTCAGTGTCAGCCAGTTTGCCGTGGCATACGGAGCTCCATCGCAGTCTTTAACACTGGTAGCATGCCGCGACAGCGTGGACGTGAACCGTATGTGCAGTTGACGGACTTTGAGCGAGGGCGTATAGTGGGCATGCGGGAGGCCGGGTGGACGTACCGCCGAATTGCTCAACAAGTGGGGCGTGAGGTCTCCACAGTACATCGATGTTGTCGCCAGTGGTCGGCGGAAGGTGCACGTGCCCGTCGACCTGGGACCGGACCGCAGCGACGCACGGATGCACGCCAAGACCGTAGGATCCTACACAGTGCCGTAGGGGACCGCACCGCCACTTCCCAGCAAATTAGGGACACTGTTGCTCCTGGGGTATCGGCGAGGACCATTGAATGGAGACGTGTCGTCTTCAGCGATGAGAGTCGCTTCTGCCTTGGTGCCAATGATGGTCGTATGCGTGTTTGGCGCCGTGCAGGTGAGCGCCACAATCAGGACTGCATACGACCGAGGCACACAGGGCCAACACCCGGCATCATGGTGTGGGGAGCGATCTCCTACACTGGCCGTACACCACTGGTGATCGTCGAGGGGACACTGAATAGTGCACGGTACATCGAAACCGTCATCGAACCCATCGTTCTACCATTCCTAGACCGGCAAGGGAACTTGCTGTTCCAACAGGACAATGCACGTCCGCATGTATCCCGTGCCACCCAACGTGCTCTAGAAGGTGTAAGTCAACTACCCTGGCCAGCAAGATCTCCGGATCTGTCCCCCATTGAGCATGTTTGGGACTGGATGAAGCGTCGTCTCACGCGGTCTGCACGTCCAGCACGAACGTTGGTCCAACTGAGGCGCCAGGTGGAAATGGCATGGCAAGCCGTTCCACAGGACTACATCCAGCATCTCTACGATCGTCTCCATGGGAGAATAGCAGCCTGCATTGCTGCGAAAGGTGGATATACACTGTACTAGTGGCGACATTGTGCATGCTCTGTTGCCTGTGTCTATGTGCCTGTGGTTCTGTCAGTGTGATCATGTGATGTATCTGACCCCAGGAATGTGTCAATAAAGTTTCCCCTTCCTGGGACAATGAATTCACGGTGTTCTTATTTCAATTTCCAGGAGTGTATTTGGTGTGTGTACTGAACCCCGGAGCTACTAAGCAGAGGCCGAAAACCCATCACCATATGGCGGAACGCGAGGAATCTGCAGCCTACTTGGTCGCAGAACCTTCTGCGCCTATGATTCAGACGCCCCACTCGTGTCTGTATCAAACGTCTGCTGTCAGTCCTGTCGATTATGGTACAGATGGACATCTCGGCCTGTCAGCTCATAAGCAAGATTGGCAGAGCTTACCACTTCATCTAGCCGTCAAACACCAGAGAGAATCTTTTCCAATCCAAGGCAATACACATCTTTAGTACCGACATGAGCCACTACCTGATGTTGGCTGCACCCTATGCTCTTCATGGCATCTGGAAGCACGCTTTCCGTATCTTGTATACCTCCCGATATGGACACAGAGTTTATGCTGGAATCCTCCCACCGCCCCTCGTACCCGTTGGCAGCCATAACCGTAAGGGGCCCATTATGTATCTAACGTTGGGGCTTCCAACTACCAGTAATTCTACCCTCTGTGACTGCCCAGATTTGCAGGCCGAGACGCATCCTCTGAAACGGGGCAAGTGACTACACCTGGCGCTAGACACAGACAGCCTGTGAAGCCCGTTCGTCAGACGAACTGGGAGGAGGGGGGAGGGGCGTGGCCCGCGGGGGAGGTGGGATCTTCGATCGGCCCCCGGAATGTCTTTCGCTGCCTGCCACGCCTTGAAATGACCTACGACCTCCCACTCCACTACATATGAGGGGTCAACCTAAGTGGGGGCAGTACCCTGGTCGGTCACAGAAGCTGACGTATCGGGGGATACGTGGGACCTGCTGGACGTCCCCTGGATCCCCACGTTCGGCCCAGTGACAACAGCCTCAAGCTGAATGACCGAAGCCGGCACTGCAGGAGCTGTGAGTGATGGATCACCACCTCACCTCGCATCTGAGCACGGCAATCACAGTCCCTATCGATACTAAGGACGGCAGAAATGTACAATAGACAGTTATTAAATCGCGGAATTGTGCCTGATACAAAAACACACAGGAAGATTAGGGGTTTAAACTAACCACATGAATCTGTTGATGCTAATATACCTGTATCTAACTTGCAGCCAACTAAAAGTTTTTAAAAGATTCATAGTGGAAAAAAACATATATTACATAAATATCTGAAGTCATACGTAAAATACAAAACCATTGACGGGATTACCCAGTATTGGCGTTAATAAAACTGGTAGTGTTTAGTAAGTGGTTGTACACAGAAGCACATTACAGTAAATGAGAGGCTTTAATTAAGTGGAAAACAACTAACTCAAAAACATTGGTATTTCTGTGTGATATTTCAGTATTGTAACGGTATAATTACATTCTCCTCTTAAATGAAATCCGTGTAGTATCTTCTTCTGATATAAGTTATTCTACACTTTCGTTTCTTTGTTATAAGTTTGCTACTACTTAGTTTCTTATATTTGTTATTTTATTTTTCTTTATACATGGCCCCAAATTTTAGCTCCTTCACATTTTAACGTGACATTGTAGAGTTAATATTTACGAACTTGAATCACACTCGAATAATTGTAGGTCAGTAACTTCTGTTAATCAGTAAAACGAAAAACCAGACAAAGTGGCAAATTTCACTTTTTTTCACTCGCTGACTATTTACGGGCCGGGGCCCATTTTCAAATCAACCTACAGGGCAGAAAACAAAATTTACACTCATGTACAGTGCATGTATTACCAAATTTTTAAGCAGATGCCATAAATACAGATATCGTTTCAAGACTAACGTAACAGATAGTGAAAATGGTAATTCCGAAAATGCGAAAACCATGACAAAAATTTATACGTATTATGAAGTACGCTCTAACTGTTCGTTTGCAGTTCATAATACGTATAGATTCTTGACATGGTTTTTGCATTTCGGAAATACCATTTTGACTATCTGTTACGTAAACCTTGCAACGATGTGTTCCCTATTTTTGACATGTGCTTAAAAATTGTGTTATACCTGTGTTGTATATGAGTGAAAATTTGTTTTTCTGCCCTGTAGGATGATTGGAAAATGGGTCCCGCCCAGAACCAAGTCATCGGGTGAGAAAAAGTGAATCCTGCAACTTTGGCTGGTTTTTCGTTGTACTATTTGATGTTTGTTTAGGAACTTGGAGTATTTTGTGCTTTTTGTTGAACGAATGAACTGCCCCACGTTCCAGTTGAGGTCTCACAGCATAATATTGCACTAAATACGTAAAGAACTGGTGTTACAGCACAATAAATACACCACTTCTGAACTACCAGAGTACTAGCAATGTTATTTCGTTTACTTTAGATTTCAAGCGAGTAGGCCTTCACGGAGCTGGAAAATAATGCAACTCCAAAGTACAGTTGTTACAATGGTATTGCGTGTTCTAGTGATAATGGCACTAGTGTCTGTAGCTAGTTATCAGCCAAATAGATGCAATGACAATGAGTTATTACAGAATCCCGTATTTGATTTCTGTTGCCACTAAAATGTTTATTTATTTATTTATTTTTTTTTTTTTTTTGCGACTAGGAATTTCAGTATAGCATATCATTGTTTCATGTACTTAATAATGAACCATCTGCACCATGTCAGCGATGTCAAGAAACTTAGATCTGGATTACGCTGGTGCAACGGCGATCTGGACCCTGTTCCTGGAGAAGTGAATCACTTCAATGGCAGCTACTTGCCAAAGATTGGCGTATGGTTTTAGTTAAGCTTCTTGAGCGAATTCCGTCAAAAATATGAATTTATCGTGATGATTCCATAATTTTCATATGCATTTAGATATTTTTCATGGAGGGTTGTGGTAAGTAATTAAGAAACAAGCCGAATAAATCAAATGAAATAAACGTGCCACCAAGGCAGACGCTCCGGCGTAGACGATGCCCAGCGAACCAATATCCATCACCAGCACCTGTACTTGCACGTGTACGTGCCAAAGCAAAGAGAGTAAAGTTATAGCTATCTAAGCAGCTACGACACAAGAGAAAGGTGACGCGTTAACAGTGAGCATAGAGGAGGTACCCCAAAAGCAGAGTGTCTCTAAACTTACCCTTTCCCCATCGACCTCAAAGGACAAAGGGGCAGTGAAAGCGTCGCGACGTCCTGGTCAAAAGCTGTCCCAGGCCCCATAAGACGTCATTATGTCTCGTCTGATGTGGAGGATATGACGGAGTTAGATGCCTTTTCACCAGAACCAGACTGCCCCTGCACTGCCCCTCGCTCAACAAGTGCCTCGCCATCCCTGTGCAATGATAGGGGGAAACCGCGCCTCTGCAACGGGTCCTATACTCCAGTGGAATACGAATAAACCAGGACCCACCTTGTGGAATTGGGACTCAGTGTACGGGATGGATCTGTGTGTCCATGTCTTTCGCGCAGCTGTACTTGGAGGCTATTACCTCCACAGAAAAGATGGCCTTATTGTTTACAGTGAAAAAGGTGTGGTAGCAGTGTTCGCCAGAGACACATTCCACTTCTCACCTGTGCACTTAACCACTATGCTAAAAGCTGTCGCAGTTAGAATAATGACCCATGTTAATGTCACGGTGTGCTCAGTGTACATTCCGAAACATGAGCTCGTTGACGGTGAGATCCTCAAATAGCTTACTGCTGACCTCCCACACCCCCTTCTCCTTGTAGAAGATTTTACTGTGCACGGTGCATTAGGAGGCTCCAGCACCAGTTTCCCCTCGATCATGGTACATGAGGATCTCACACAAATTGTAAACGTCATATTGCTGACCCTGCGTAAAGCTACGCACTGCACCACCTCTACAGGTTCGTCTATAGTCATAGACCTCTTCTTCTGCTTACCTGCCCTTGCCAACCTGATTAATGGATAGTGGATGACGGCCTTCAAGAAAGTGACCACTCCCCTATCTGGATCCATCTGCCAGATGGAACAGATCACGAAAGGAGGCCACCAATATGGCTGCTCAGATAGGTTAGCTGCATGCTTTAGAAGCAGTTTGCTGTTTTCGAGCATCCAGAGGCCGCGATTCACCACGCCGCTGATGCATCCATCTCCAAGTCCAAAGGAATACCCAGGAGGCAGCATTTCCTTATTGGAATGAAGAGTGTTGTTCTGCAGTCAGGGACAAGATGCGGCCATGCGAAGGTTCAACAAGTGCCCTACACGTGCGAATCTTGCAAAATTTCGAATGGCGAGTACAATGACGAGGATAATAATTCAAGATAGTAAGAACATGGCTAGACAAACGTTCCTCAACTCCATCAATAGGTCCTCATCCGCAAGTAAAGCATGGGAAAGATTCTAGACGGAACTCACGGCGTATAATAGCAGCTGTATGAGAGCATGGGTGCCTCCTGACATCGCCAGGACACTTTCCTCGACAATGACTGAATCGTAAAACAACATTACGGCCGAATCTGGCCATGATCCAGTTTTCCACTGTTATCGGGAGACACTGGGGAGGGATGGTTTTGATTTACGTTTCACAAATATGGAGGAATACAAACAGACTTTCTCTTTGGCAGTTGGATTCTGCATTGTCAGTGGATCGTGATACTACGGCCGGTAACGACCTGACAATGTACAGCATGTTGAAACAGCTGTATCTACAGTCTACGGAAGTACTCCTTCAATTTTTTAATGACATTTTGTGGACAAGAATATTTCGCAGCTCGTGGAAAGAATTTATTTGAATCCCGATTTTAAAATCAGGGAAGTATCGGGCTAACCCCAGTAGCTATCATAGCGTTAGTCTCACAAGCTCCGTAGTAAAGATACTGGAGCGTATTCTCAGCCTGCATCTAGTGTGTGTTCTCGAAACCAGTTAACTGCTAAGTCGCTCCCAATGTGAGTTCGGGAGAGATCACTGACCTTGCTCGAAGCAGCGATTTAGCAAGCTTTCATACGTAAGCAATACCTTGTCGGCGTGTTCTTGGATTTGGAGAAGGACTACGGTACTGCATAGAGACGTAATATTAAGTTACGGTTCTACGTTCTACATTCATACAGTCCTTGACTGTCCCCATTTTATGGCTATTTCTTTTATGACTCTCACAACGTAAATGTTTTATTTTCAATTCTTGTGTGTGTATCCAACTTGGTTTTAAAATTTATTGTTATTTTATAATAGATTTTCACCACTCTCGTCTGCATTTATTTCAAGCGAGGACTCTGATGACCGCGTAGTTAGTGCCTTAAGCCATTAATCATCATCATCTCGTTAGCACAGGAGAGACCAAAAGCCATCATCCGATAGATTTTCAAGAAAAATAACTTTAAGATAGTCTTGCGACGGTCAAGAAATCTAATCGTCTCGGCCAAGGATCCCATGTGACTGCACACACTTGGTGTTTGCGGCATTCAGTATGGGTGTACATGTGGCACAAACTCACCTTTGCGATGTGTAACACCAAGTGAAAGATGCAGAAATGTAAATCGGCGATCTCCAATCACAGCTTTGAGGAAGCTCTTACATTCTACTTGGAACGGGAGAGCGCTGTGTAGGGGCCGTAGATCTTGTGATAGCATAACAAAGGAATCTATTGAACCGATGATAGATTCGTAAACAGAAATGGCGGCTACCAAAGATGTGTGCTTTTGTTCCGTGACTGTCCACAATGAGCTGTGGGCGTAACCAGCCGAGAGAGCCTACCAACTGGGGCCTAATTGATTCCGCATTCTCTTCTCTCACCCAGACCACTCCTAACAAGGGAACCTCCCAATCGCACCCCCCTCAGATTTAGTTATAAGTTGGCACAGTGGATAGGCCTTGAAAAACTGAACACATATCAATCGAGAAAATAGGAAGAAGTTGTGTGGAACAATGAAAAAAATTAGTAAAATATACAAACTGAGCAGTCCATGCACAAGATAAGCAACATCAAGGAGAACGTGAGCTCAGGAGCGCCGTGCACTTGGCGAATGGGTAAAAAGATTCTTCTACCTTGTCGGATTTAGGTTTTCTTGTGGATGTGATAATCACTCCCAAAAAAGTGATGAAAACATAAGAGTTTGTCACATAAACTGAAAATAAAAAATTAAAGTTTTCACTCGAGGGAAGACTTGAACCTAGAACCTCTCACTCCGTAGCTAATCTCGCTAACCACGGGACCACGGCGCACCCAGATTCCAAATCTCCTTGATGTTGCATATCTTCGCATGGACTACACAGTTTGTATATTTTACTAATTTTTTTCATAGTTCCGCACAACTTCTTCCTGTTTTCTCGATTGATCTGTGTTCAGATTTTCAAGGCCTATCCGCTGTGCCAACTTATAACTAAATCTGAGAGGGGTGCGATGGGGAGGTTCCTTTGTAAGTAACATTATTTAAGGGTGATACGGTTCGCTGAAACCAAATGGGAGTGATTCTCATCAAAATGTGACGAGCTCGTCCGTTTAGAGACCAGAGAACTTTATTCTAACGTCTTGAAGGATGAATGTTTGGTGGAAAGTGACCGACCTTGCTCGGGGCCGCAGACACGGGGGATGATCTCTAGGATGGCAGCGCACGACGAATCCTCGAAGCATAACTGGCGCGCCAGCAGGCAGTTCAGGATGGCCACCGCAGTCTTCACGTTCGGACCTGTAACAGAAAACAGCAACACGTCACAACATAAGCTTAGGTTAAAAATGGGAATATGGAGTAAGTAGTTAAATCTTGACATTCCCGCAGCATAGTGTTACACACGATGAAAGAGAATTAGCATAGTTGTTAAACTTATGTGCTGAAAATTGTAGACAGAACACCAGTTCCACCCAAGTTATTCACCGTTCATGTAGTTCCCATGCATCTAAGAGACCCACAGATATGAAAGGCTGACATCGGCAACAGTTTAAATGTTAAGGAAAAATATATGACATGAAGGGCAACAGTTTTAAACTCTTTAGAGCGCAAATTAATGTGTGACGAGTGTAATGCGTTAGAAAAATAAACAGTTATGTACAGACTCTCAGACAAAAAAGAACGACGCACCACGAAGCAATTTTCCGAATGGGACGGAAATCAGTAGGTGTGACTTACATGTACAGGCAAAGCACTGATCAGAATTTGAGAAATAATGGATGATTTATTGAAGAGAAATAGCTTTGAAAATTGAGGAAGTCTATAACTCGTTGGTCCACCTCTGGCCCTAATGCAAGCAGTTATTTGGCTTGGCACTGTTGTATGTGCTGCTGAGATATGTCGCTACAAATTCTGTCCAATTTGACGCGGTAGATAGAATCCCGAGATAGTTACAGGGCCCTGCCCATAACGCTCCAAACGTTCTCAACTGAGGAGAGATCCGGGGACCTTGCTGGACAAGGGAGGGTTTAGCTAGCGCGAAGACCAGTAGTAGGAACACTCGCCGTACGCGGAAGCTCATTATCTTTCTGTAATGTGAGTCCATGATGGCTTGCTGTGAAGGGCCACAAACCCGGGCACAAAATGTCGTCGACGAACTGCTGTGGTGTAAGGGTACCGCGGATAACAACCTAAGTGGCATACCACCAATCCTGGTTGTTGGGTCGTATGGCGAGCGAAACTCAAGTTGGTATCCGACCACTGCCCGGGGAATCTCCAGACACGTCTCCGCTGGTCATCGGACCTCAGTTCAAAGCGGGACTCATCACTGAAGACAATTTTACTTCAGTCAGTGAGATTCCAGGTCGAGAGAACGTTTGGAGCATTATGGGCAGGGCCCTGCAAACAGCTCGGGATTCTTACAGTCTAACTCTTCAGTTGGACAGAATTGGTCACTATATCCCTCAAGAGGACATCCAAAAGCTCTGTCAGTCAGTTCCAAGCTGCTTGCATAATGGCCAGAGGTGGACCGATGTGGCCGCGCTGAGTGGCCGCGCGGTTTGAGGCGCCATGTCACATATTAAGCGGCCCCTCCCTCGGGCATGGGTGTGTGTGTTGTTCTTAGCATAAGTTAGTTTAAGTAGTGTGTAAGTCTACGGACTGATGACCTCAGCACTTTGGTCCCTTAGGAATTCACACACATTTGAACATTTTGGAGCAAAGTGTTATTGATTTGCTCAGTTCGTGAAGCTCCTTCTCTAGAATAAGTCATCCAGTTGTTCTGTAATTGTAATCATTTGTTTGTGTGTAGATGTACATCACATCTCGCAGTACCCGTGCCATTCGGATGATTCCTTCAAGATGTGTAGTTTTTTTTTTATCTTCTTGTCTTAGAATGTATTTCATGCATCCTTGATAGGCAATCCAAGTTACATCGTCTGCCCCCGTGAGTGTGACACAAATTGGGTTGCCTACTTTAGGGTGCACGATTATTTTATGGGCTAGTTTTGCTTTTTCCTCTCAGCATATATACTAAGGATCCTGCAAAAAAGGAACGCTACGCCTAAATAGTGTACAGGAACCGTTTAAAGTAATATCTTAACATCAGCGTATACATTATCAGAGGCCTCTTTCTACTGGATATGCTTAGAATTCGTTGAGAAGTATTTTCACGAGGGTGGCCATTTTCTTCATATTTTCGGCATAGAATCTGTGAAACCTGGTATCCGACGTAAGTAACGACAATGATGCCATTTCCAATAAAAAAAACTAGGATCATTTCCGGTATATTTACGACTTGAACGGTTTAGGTGCATCAAGGAAGCATTAGTTGCAGTGAAGTTAAATCAGAAGGCTCTTCACAGTAGGGCAGATCGCTGTGTGCTCCTGGGTATATAAAATTCGGACATTCCTCATTAGTTAATATATAGAAATGTTATGCATGTATCTGTGGAAAAGAAGCATTGATCAAACGTACACGTGATCTATAGGAACAGGAATAGGAATAGGTTCGTTATATTATAAGGGATAAAAGAAATACAGATTCGCGCGCCTTTTCATGGATAGGATGTTAAGTTGCCAACATATATAAACTAAGGCAAACGTGATAGAAGTAATTAATAACGTATAGTGTGATACTTTGTTCGTCAGTCTTAAATGTGCACACTATTTTCTGAAATGTTAGGTAGTTTCATTAGAATTTAATTACACATATAGTTTGCTCCATATTACGAGTGACATAGCACTTTAAGTCTGTAGCCTGATGTTAGTATGTAGGTAATGTAATATGCTCCCCTTATCACACTAGATGAATGACGTGGCGAGGTGGTAAACTAAATGAATTAGCAGTCTGGACAACCGGAGTTCAATTCCTTGTACAGTAATTAATATTTAGGTACTCCTGAGACACTTTAGGAAAATGTAGTGATTTTTCCTTAGAAAAGGACACGGATGATTTCCTCTCATATATTTGTTAGTTCCGAGATAGTGTCTCTGATGGTCTCCTTGACGATGAGACGTTAAACGCCAATATCCCTTGCCTTTACACTAGACACATCGCATTACAGAGAAGTTGTGTTCCAGCCATTTTTACAGATATGGCTCTAAGGCTCTTGAGAGTGACGTGAATTGTTGATGTTATCTTTCTCACCAAAAGAAAAAGCGATTAGCCGCTGACTAAACGCATGTAGAAAAAAGTGTTCCTGGTAGAGGGACCGAAAGGTGTAAAATAACATTACCAAGGACAACAATATGCGCTGACGGAGTGATTTTTCTTGGTTGTTGACTAAAGATGAATTCTTCATGTCTTCAAGAGCGAAAGATAACGCCAGTAATAGGAGACTGAACCAGTAACGTGTTGTAAAAGAGCTACAAAACGTGAACTGGAGAGAAGAAACGCACGAAACGAGGAGAAAAAGCAAGAACAGCTCGAGTGAAAGCATCTGCACTTTTTAAGGGTCTATGTACATTTTTCCTGTGAAACTACTTAAAGCGTTCCACCGATCGTGTAGTGAGGTCGCAATTTGTTCCTTTAGGCGCAAATTTTGCGTGTTCCTCGACGGCAGCGTCGCAGGCAAAGGTGTTGGTCTTGGCGGTGGCGGTGCCGGCTTTCAGGCTGCGAGGAAAAGAGCAGTGGCGGGGACGGGGCGAGGGCGAGTTGTAACACGTCGTTACAGGTCGCGCGCCTTCAAAGCCCAGAAATGCACACTTCCCGGCCGCCCACCCCAGCCAGCCGGCACAATAATTACGGACTAAAGGAGTGGAGACGCCCGCGCCTGCGCGAGCCGCGACACAAAACAGCGGTCAAAAAATGAAGAAAGAAAAATAAAGAAGACCGAGTTACGGCGAGCAATGGGTAAGGAGAAAACGGAAAAAAGAGTGGGAAGGAAAAGAGGGAAGGAGAATCATTTTCAGTGGTGCGTTTTTTTGTTCACGCGCACAGACGGCAATGTATCCGAAACAGCTATGATATTCGGAGCGTACATTAATTACGCAGTGCAGAAAGTCAATATCGGTGCGGTGTCAGCTCGTCGCCTTTGGGCTGGGGACGGGGCGAGACAGGGATGCGCCTTTATTCGGCGCCTCATGTCCGTGGCCCGGTCACTGAATTAACGTTCACACTTAGTCAAATCATTGACATCCAGGTCTGCTCATACTCACAAAAAATCGAGCAACTGTTTTCGCACTTGATAATTTTCTCAGAGAATATTTTCCGCTTACAATTTTCTTCCTTGTGTGACAGATAACACAGTGGAGTAATGAGAGCGTACTAACAACGGCAGCGAAAACATCCTACCAGGTGATCGGGGGAACAGCAATGAGTTTTTAGAACCATTTGAAGGTCTATATCCGTAATCGTATCTCAGAACTGAGTGATTACCTTTCGAAAATTAAAAACCGCGGCTAGACGTTGGACATTGAAGGTTCGATAACACGTTAGAACTCGTCGACCGATTCCAGAGAGACATCGGATTGTTTATAACTAATTATCTTCCGGCATAGTAATTCGATTACGAAGGAAGTTGTATTTCCATTGTGTTGTCCTTCTTCCCTAAACGCTATTAAAAGTCATCCCACCAGCACAGTTCCAATCGTTTTACTATTACATAATGTCCTTAGTGGGGGTAAACGATATTAAATTCTGAAACAGCTTAGGTCTTAAAAAATTGTCGTACTATGAAACCAGGGATGATTTTTGGAAAAATTTTCCCCTGGTTAAGGTTTTAGATCTCTGTACTGAGTGATAATCAGAACCTTGCAAAAATACTTAGATATGAAGGAGCAAAATAAACGTTGATTATGTCTTCCTTGGCGGATATGCAGGCATGGGACTGGATTTGCTACCAGAAACGGCAGAAAGCTGTGTTATGGTGGTTATACAGGAATTCCAACAGCTATCATCCCTTTTACAGATCCATTTATCAAATGGTCCCGTTATTCAACAACATACTAATTTAATTGCTCGAGTTAGATTCAGAGTAGCCAAGCAACTTTTCTTAATTACAACATGCTTAATAGCTTTGTTTAAAATGAATCGAATTTCTTGTGGCATTGTTTTTTTAAGCTTGTGACTAGGATCAGCATGCATTGCACGCATGGTATCCTCCTGCATCATAAGACGTTTATATTCTTACAACCTTCCATTATCTCCTTTTGTACATTTTTCATCATCGTTATTGTTGCCCTTTGCACACTGCCAAAGCTTTTAGCTTAGTTAACCCACACTTTTTATTACGTCTGTTTCGATCGTTTACATGTATTTGGTCTTTAGTTTTTTCTTTTGTTAACTGAATTTGTTTGGATTTTTCCTCTTTCTGCATTCCACGCGTGAGGAAGACTTAACTGTAACAGCTCTTATGATATGCAGATGTTTCTTTACAGCTAAAATTTTATTTTGCTAGTGGCATTCGTCGCAGACAAAAATAACATATTTTCCTGACCGCGTCTACTAGAAAGCTACATTACATGCAGTGTCATTCTCGCTTTTTTTTCGTTTTACCAACTTGAATACAAATCTGCAGAGTCGCAGTACTTCAATTACGTCTGCATTTGCAGTGTTTGTTGGTTTGCTGGCTCGCCTTCTAGTCACGCTGTCTTACAGCGCTTCCTCAGTCGTTATGATATCGTTCCCTCTGGATCAGAATTTTAGCCTCGTTTCTGGTACGGCTAAGCACTACGCGTTATGTCTTACTATATCTTAATCCGCTTATTTACTGTGATACAAGGATTTTAGTTCAGTCCACGTAGAAGACAGAGTGCCTGCATTACCAGTACGAAACGAATGTCTCTTCTCAGACCTTTTTTATACTCACTCCGTAAAGAGAACGTGAAGCTTAAGAGCGCGTAGAAGATTCAGCAATACGGATCATGACGTAAATAACTGTTTCTAGTTCTCTCACCACAATAAATATGCTTAACAATTTGCAAATTTAGTTTCCTTTGCAATCGTTGCAGTGTGATGCTACTGTGCTGAGGGAGTAACTCTGTACAATGTGCATCGTGTTATTATGGCTCTTATATTTGAAATAAAAATTATAGCCGCGCGGTCTTAGGCGCCTTGTCGTGGTCCGGGCGGCTCCCAACGTCGGAGGTTCCGAGTTCTCCCTCGGGCATGGGTGATGGGTGTGTGTCTTGTCCTTAGAATAAGTTAGTTTAAGTTACATTAAGTAGTGCGTAAGTTAAGGGACCGAAGACCTCCGCAATTAGGTCCCATGAGACCTTACCACAAATTTCCAATTTTACAAATTGTTACATGGGCAAGCATGTCGTAAAGACTCTAGACAACAGTACATACTTTCAATGAACACATTTCGTTTTCAAGTTTTATTTTTAGTACATGCCATCCATTGAACTTTTGTAGAAATGTCAGACATTTAAAAACGGTGATAATTTCCTATTCAGAATCTGGGCGTATCTTCATTTGAAAACTCGAGTTAGCGCGAACAGAAAAATACGTTTCTCGTACTATCAGACACGTGATGTGCCAAAGATGAAAATAAAACAGTAAAGTATGATGTACAGAATATTACGCATATTTGCTTAATAATATGAAAATGAAGTTCATTCGTAAAAATGGGTCCTATACGTATGACACCACTATAAAAATTATAATTAGCGGAAAAATACGTTCGAAGGGTGACAAACGATTCACAAAATCCTCTACAAGACTACAGATTCCAAGTAAGTTCAAAAGGTATAGTAAAAATTTAATAAAACCAACCATGCTACTTTGGGGATACTTTATGTACATTTTTCACTACATCTCAAGCTATTTATTAGTATTTCATTATCTCTTCTCTAGTACAAATGAACAGCAAGTCCCAAAGACCTCCTGTTTAACATTACCTGTCTCGCTACGACCTGATCATCTACCTATTTCCATCTTTTTACCGAGCCTAGACGACAACATAACTGTAGCTTCTATAATCTCGTCCTCCAATAGCGATTCCCGTTCGTCCATATTGTCCTAAGGAGAAAACGCAGCCTCGCTAAATGAAACCGGCTGCAGAGTAGAGTATTTATTTAGTAATGATGAGAAAGAATTGAGTCCGCCCTAATTTTCCGCTTTCTTGGCTACTCAACATTTCTTGTTCTGCGGGCCCGCTAAAATGTCCCGACACAGAAGGCGAGCTTAACCCGAGTGCAGAAGAATGCGCCGCAGCTACCCCATCAAGAAGTTTGTGGCAACTTTTCATCGACGCGAATTCTTTCGGGACGTAGACAAATAAAGACTAAGAGCCCCCAGAGATAGATGTTTACAAAACGGAACTACTGCAACTGATCTCGTATGAACTTACGGATTTCTGCACGCTACATTTGCGAACCAAAGTCTTAGATGCATAGGAATTGTAAAATTCATTTAAGGAACTTTGGTTTATCGCAGATTATACGGATGTAATAGCTATAAGCAAGAAAAGCAAGAAGCATATAACATACATTTTAGAAGCCGATGCAACATTTTATCTAAATAATGAAAAGATATGATGAAGCATCGAATATCGATATCAAGCAGGTACTGTAACCTACTACCTAGTAACCGAACTGCGCCGTTTGGGTGGATTAAGTGAACTTGGGGGAGAGAGGCAGAGGGACAGAGAAATTGCTTGGGGTGGGGGTGGGGAGGGAGGAGAGGCATTCTCGGATTTAAAGTAATCAGAATATGTAGTGGACACAAGGCAGCCAGTCCACAGTGACGGGTAGCCGAAAGGGCACACGTACACACACGCCGACTGGCGCGAAGTCTGGAACAGGATTCGTAATGAATGTGATAAAGAAAAGAACGTAGCTACTAGAACACTTAACTTTTATATCGTCCTTTGGTATACAGCATTCTTGATGATACAAGTGAGACTATCTTGAGATACATGCAATGGTACAAATGGCGCCTTGCTAGGTCGTAGCCATTAACTTAGCTGAAGGCTATTCTAACTGTCTCTCGGCAAATGAGAGAAAGGCTTCGTCAGTGTAGTAACTAGCAACGTCGTCGTACAACTGGGGCGAGTGCTAGTACGTCTCTCGAGACCTGCCTTGTGGTGGCGCTCGGTCTGCGATCCTGACAGTGGCGACACGCGGGTCCGACATGTACTAATGGACCGCGGCCGATTTAAGCTACCACCTAGCAAGTGTGGTGTCTGGCGGTGACACCACAGAATACGTTCATGTCAGCTTTATATCCCAGAGCCCTTTGTCGTCAGGTAAAGAGTTCAGTCAGTACGAGGCGTCTGACAAGAAAGGGCGGGAATGCGCACGTATGTAGGGGACAGTTTGGGATGACGTGCTAGTGCTGAACTATTTTGTGACTTGAACTGTGACTAGTTCCAGAAAAAACACAGTGGCTATGGACTAATAGTTAACTACAGTTGTATTCGGAAATATTCGTACACTTCCTAGGAATATATCATGTACGTGATAGGATGCAAAAGAAAGGAGACTGATGCTGCAGATTTCTGTATATACACGATTTGCCATTAAAATTGCTACACCAAGACGAAATGCAGATGATAAACGGGTATTCATTGGACAAATGTGTTATACTAGAACTGACATGTGATTATATTTTCACGCAATTTGGGGGCATAGATCCTGAGAAATCAGTACCAAGAACTGCCACCTCTGGCCTTAATAACGGCCTTCATACGCCTGGGAATTGAGTCAAACAGACCTTGGCTGGCGTGTACAGGTACAGCTGCCCACGCAGCTTCAACACGATACCATAGTTCATCAAGTGGCGTATTGTGACGAGCCAGTTGCTCGGTCACCATTGACCAGACGTTTTCAATTGGTGAGAGATCTGGAGACTGTGCTGGTCAGGGCAACTGTCGAACATTTTCTATATCCCGAAAGGCTCGTACAGGACCTGCAACATGCGGTCGTTCTTTATCCTTCTGAAATGTAGGGTTTCGCAAGGATCGAATGAAGGGTAGAGCCACGGGTCGTAACACATCTGAAATGTAACGTCCGCTGTTCAAAGTGCCGTCAATGCGAACGATAGGTGACCGAAACGTGTAACCAATGGCACCCCATACCATCACGCACGGTGATACACCAGTATGACGATGACGAATACACGCTTCCAATGTGCGTTCACCGCGAAGTCGCCAAACACGGATGCGACCATCATGACGCTGTAAACAGAACCTGTATTCATCCGAAAAAATCACGTTTTGCCATTCGTGCACCCAGGTTCGTCGTTGAGTACACCATCGAGGGCGCTCCTGTGTGTGATGCAGCATCAAGGGTAACCGCAGCCATGGTCTCCGAGCTGATAGTCCATGCTGCTGCAAACGTCGTCGAACTGTTTGTGTAGATGGTTGTTGTCTTGCAAACGTCCCCATCTGTTGACTCATGGATCGAGACTTGGCTGCACGATCCGTTACAGCCGTGCGGATAACATACCTGTCATCTGGACTGCTAGTGATACGAAGCCGTTGGGATGCAGGACGGCGTTCCGTATTACCCTTCTGAACCTACCGATTCCATATTCTGCTAACGAGTAGCAATGTCGCGATACGATAAACCGCAATCGCGATAGGCTACAATCCGACCTTTATTAAAGTCGGGAACGTGATGGTACGCATTTCTCCTCCTTACACGAGGCATCACAACAACGTTTCACCAGGCAACGCCGGTCAACTGCTGTTTGTGTACGAGAAATCGGTTGGGTCTTTCCTCATGTCAGCACTTTGTGGGTGTCGCCACCGGCGCCAACCTTGTGTGAATGCTCTGAAAAGCTAATTATTAGCATATCACAGCATCTTATTCCTGTCGGTTAAATTTCGCGTCTGTAGCACGTCATCTGCGTGGTGTATTATTTTAATGGCCAGTAGTGTAGCAGGGATTTTCAATAAGTAATACAACAAACCTTTTGTCGGCCAGTTTCGGTTGGAAAAATCCGGAACTTGTTTTGGGATCGTGGAACATTCCCTTTTCAGTCCCTATAGTTTCATTAAATTCTGGTAGGTGGTGGCGCTACACGTAGACTTCATAGGCGGAGACCTGACAGTGAACAACAGTACCGTGAGTCGTTGGGCAAAGTTTCCGTCATCATTGCAACAAGGTCGTGCAAACTTGTCGGATCTCTTGCGTGCCGGCCAGCTGCTCACAGCTGTGACTTCTACAAAGTTGGAACGTGCGGATACTCTCATTCGAGGTGATGGACGGACCACAGTCAAACACCTCGCTGCTCAATTGGCAGTCACAGTTGATAGTGCTGACAGACTTGTCCACCGATTGGGATACTCACAGGTGTGTGCCCGCTGGTTTCCTCGCCGTCTGACAGACCATAAAGTGCAATGAAAAGACCACCTGTGCAGAATTGCTTGCGCGTTACTAGGCTGGGCGTGGCATTTTTACTCGAACATCGCCACAGGCAATGAAGTATGGGTTCAACACTTTGACCGGAAATAAAAAGGCAGTCCACGGAGTAGTACCAGATCAGTTTTCCTCCGAAGAAGTTCAAAGCCGCATCCTCAGCCAGTAAAGTCATGGCGAAGGTCTTCAGGGACTCTAAAGGCGTTATTCTGTACGATGCTCTCCCTCGTAGTGCAACGATTAACTCTGAAGGGTGTTGTGCAACTCTCAGGGAACGAAAGATATGACTTCAGTGTGATCATCGACACAAAAATGCAAAAGAACTCCTTTTTCATGACAACGCAAGGCATCACACAAGCTTAAGCATCCAAGAGGAGCGCGAAAGAGTGAAGCAGTACGTGGATTATGGTGAGATTATTGGTGCAGCAAGGTGTTGTCTCCGACGTTGGCCAGTAGCGTGATATAAAGCCCTCCCAGCAAGGTGACGAAGGCCGCCGTATTGAACGGATATTATCTTGAAAAAGGGGGTTTTGTAGCTAAAAGAGTGGGAAATAATATGGTGTACTGGAAACCTAAATAAAACCAACCTGCTTTCAGAAAAAAAGTGTTGCATTCCTTAGTGATCGCTCTTCGTATTCACCACCGGAAAAATGCTCCTAACCAATCTCAAAAAAGGGTCCTGTTTTGAAAGACTCTAAAGACTAACTGAAAAATGTGGTAGCAGCTACCCCATTCTACCTTCCTCAGCACCTTTGAAGTTTTCCCGAAAATTTTGTCATTCGAAAGTATTCGCGCTCTTCTTAGCATGCAACTCACATCTTACTCACACAAGCTTTTGTCTGTCATTATCACTAGCTTTCACCCACTTCACTTTCTTTTTCCGTTTGTCCCTCTCCCACCGGCACTGTCTCCTTCACTCTTTTCTCAACACTGTTCTGTCACTGTCGACTGTGGTGCCATCTCACTGTGTCCCTCTCTTTCTCTCGATTTGTCATTGTCTCCTTCGCTCTTTCTGTACCACAACCACTGTCTACTATATTATTTATTACTTTTCCGTCTCTTTCTCACTGCACTATTTCCTACTCTCTCAGCACAAAAACCTGCGCATATGCTTGCATGCCAAAAGTTTTGGGAAAATTTTTAAAGGTGCCGTGGAAGATAGAATGAGGCAGCTGATATCCCACTTTTCAGTCAAAGTCTTTTAAAAAAGGAGCGTATTAGGCTTTCTTATACTTCAATAGAAGAATTTTTCTGCTGGTACCTTTCTTTTCGCTGCTAAAGCAGGGCATGTCAATCGTATGCAAGAAGCTTACTCGTCAGTAAAATTTTGATAGTTTACTTATGTGAAATTGAAATAACGCAACAGTAATTTTACACAGCAGACCGGATTTTTAAGTGCACAAAAATTTTGTGTGTGCTACGATACTATGGCATGTGGTTTCCAGAACACTTCTGATGATAACGGAGATACTTTATAACATATTTCTACGTGCTACGTCACTTTATAAACTAGGTTTCCGCTTCGTACCGGATATTATGTGCGTATTATACGTGTTCAAGTACGGCAAATTTAAATCTCTGTAGCTCGGTAAGGGATACAGATATCAAGAAAAGTTTGAATTCTCTTTGATATCGAGGTCGTAGGAATACATTGTAAAATTTACAGCCATCTGCTATGCATAGCCGTTTTTGAATCCGCGGTTTGGGTTTGGTACTCAAAATTCACATTTTTGGGATGTTTATCGATAACTAATAGATGTTTTTGAAAACAAAAAGATGAAACTTCTTAATAAATGTCTGGAAAACATACTGTTAAAATGTGACAAATTTTAGGTGGTTATATGTTATGGAGATTTCACCCCACATTGGATTTTACGTGGGTCTTTTGCGTGCACAATCAGGGTAACTTTGAACCTCTTTATCTCGGCAACGGATAAATATATCAAGAAAAGTTTCAAGACTGCTAAAAATGTGGATCTCAGAAATATATAGTAAAAATTTCAGCCAATTCTGTGTATAACTGTCTTCGATTCCGCGTCTCGATTTTGTTAAACAGAACCACAGTTTTATCATTTTATCAGGAACCGCCCACGAACGAAATAGTGCCTCCATAGACCATATAGACCACATATAATGCAATAGACCACATATAATGCAATAAAGAACCCGTCGATTTGCTCCATTTTTCGGAAGCTGGAAGAATGATATAATATTGAAATTTTGACCCTGTACTGTCGGATAATGTCTACCTAGGCCAGATTATAAATATGAAGGGAGACATAAGGCCAGAAATCTATCGACGCATCAAGCTTGGCTGGCAATCATTTGGGAGGAATTCAAAAGTATTCAGATCAAAAATGCCAGTAAATCTGAAGAAAGCAGTATTTGATAAATGCATTCTTCCTGTGATGACGTATGGCTGCGAGACATGGACACTGAACTCATTCACAAAAGGGAAACTTAGGACAGCACAGAGAGCCATGGAAAGATCAATGCTGGGCTATACAAGAAAGGACAGGAAAAGGGCAGATGACATCCGCTCTGTGACGAAGGTTAATAACATCTTAGAGAGAGTAGGTTCCTTGAAATGGCAGTGGGCTGGCCACATTGCAAGAAGAAAAGACAACAGATGGACGAAGCTAGTGCTGGATTGGAGTCCGAGAGAGCACCGGAGGCCTAGAGGAAGACCACCAGACAGATGGGACAAAGACATCAAGAAGATCGCTGGTGACACCTGGCAGAGAACTGCCCAAGACCGTCCCACTTGGAGAAGACTTCTGAAAGCCTACCTGAATCCACGACTCGAAGAGGCCACATCATCTAATGATTGAATTGGCTGATGATGATGATGATGATAATGACTGTCGGATAGTTACACTAAGACGATTCCTCTGTTGGGCGTACAAATGGTCGCCAGCCGAAAGGCTACCAAAGCACTTCACCCCACCTTTCCATCACCATTAGAAACCAAGGTATGAGCCCTGGAAAAATCCCGTTTTTATGCGCGGCGTTTCGGAACATATATTGTAGTGCATGTTGTCGCATGCGTACCGATTTAGTACTGGTCACTCTACACTATTTGAAAAAATTTTTCTTTCGTTTTCCCTTAAGTCTCCCCGGAGATCCTCTACTGAGTTATCGATTTTTACATAACTCGATAATGCCTAGGCTCGAAGGTCAACGTCGAAGGATTCTCCCGTAGTTATGCGGCACTCAATTAGTCTCTTAAAAACGGGTTCAGTTATTCTTTTTCTATGCAGGTATAAATATTACTTGATCCTACCACTTTTCACTGATACTTATATTGTACTTATATAATCCGTAGAACAGTATTTCATAAGTGAAGCAAATAATCCAATGATTATGAAATAAGTATGAATGCAATACTTTTTTAAACTTTTTCACACTCTTATTGAAGCATTTCAAAACGAATATAACGGTAGTGACAACGGTCTGCCAAGAAAAATAAAACACGTTCTATAAAACGAAGTTTTATGTAACATCACCCCCCCCCCCCCCCCCCCCCATGAACCATGGACCTTGCCGTTGGTGAGGAGGCTTGCGTGCCTCAACGATACAGATAGCCGTACCGTAGGTGCAACCACAACAGAGGGGTATCTGTTGAGAGGCCAGACAAACGTGTGGTTCCTGAAGAGGGGCAGCAGCCTTTTCAGTAGTTGCAGGGGCAACAGTCTGGATGATTGACTGATCTGGTCTTGTAACATTAACCAAAATAGCCTTGCTGTTCTGGTACTGCGAATGGCTGAAAGCAAGGAGAAACTACAGCCGTAATTTTTCCCGAGGGCATGCAACTTTACTGTATGACTAAAGGATGATGGCGTCCTCTTGGGTAAAATATTCCGGAGGTAAAATGGTCCCCCATTCGGATCTCCGGGCCGGGACTACTCAAGAGAACGTTGTTATCAGGAGAAAGAAAACTGGCGTTCTACGGATCGGAGCGTGGAATGTCAGATCCCTTAATCGGGAAGGTAGGTTAGAAAATTTAAAAAGGGAAATGGATAGGTTAAAGTTAGATATAGTGGGAATTAGTGAAGTTCGGTGGCAGGAGGAACAAGACTTCTGGTCAGGTGAATACAGGGTTATAAATACAAAATCAAATAGGGGCAATGCAGGAGTGGGTTTAATAATGAATAAAAAAATAGGTGTACGGTAAGCTACTAAAAACAGCATAGTGAACGCATTATGGTGGCCAAGATAGATACGAAGCCCACACCTACTACAGTAGTACAAGTTTATATGCCAACTAGCTCTGCAGATGAGGAAGAAATTGATGAAATGTATGATGAGATAAAAAAAATTATTCAGGTAGTGAAGGGAGACGAAAATTTAATAGTCATGGGTGACTGGAATTCATCAGTAGGAAAAGGGAGAGAAGGAAACATGGTAGGTGATTATGGATTTGGGCTAAGAAATGAGAGAGGAAGCCGCCTGGTAGAATTTTGCGCAGAGCATAACTTAATCATAGCTAATACTTGGTTTAAGAATCATAAAAGAAGGTTGTATACATGGAAGAACCCTGGAGATACTAAAAGGTATCAGATAGATTATATAATGGTAAGACAGAGATTTAGGAACCAGGTTTTAAATTGTAAGACATTTCCAGGGGCAGATGTGGACTCTGACCACAATCTATTGGTTATGAACTGTGGATTACAACTGAAGAAACTGCAAAAAGATGGGAATTTAAGGAGATGGGACCTGAATAAACTGAAAGACCAGAGATTGTACAGAGTTTCAGAGAGAGCATAAGGGAACAATTGACAGCAATGGGGGAAAGAAACACAGTAGAAGAAGAATGAGTAGCTTTGAGGGATGAAATAGTGAAGGCAGCAGAGGATCAAATAGGTAAAAGGACGAGGGCTAGTAGAAACCCTTGGGTAACAGAAGAAATATTGAATTTAATTGATGAAAGGAGAAAATATAAAAATGCAGTAAATGAAGCAGGCAAAAAGGAATAAAAACGTCTCAAAAATGATATTGACACGAAGTGCCAAATGGCTAAGCAGGGATGGCTACAGGACAAATGTAAGTATGTAGAGGCTTATCTCACTAGGAGTAAGACAGATACTGCCTACAGGAAAATTAAAGAAAATTTGGAGAAAGGAGAACCACTTGCATGAATATCAAGAGCTTTGATGGCAACCCAGTTCTAAGCAAAGAAGGGAAAGCAGAAAGGTGGAAGGAGTATATAGAGGGCCTATACAACGGCGATGTACTTGAGGACAATATTATGGAAATGGAAGAGGACGTAGGTGAAGATGAACTGGGAGATATGATATTGCGTGAAGAGTTTGTCAGAGCACTGAAAGACCTGAGTCGAAACAAGGCCCCCGGAGTAGACAACATTCCATTAGAACTACTGACAACCTTGGGAGAGCCAGTCCTGACAAAACTCTACCATCTGGTGAGCACGATGTGTGACACAGGCGAAATACTCTCAGACTTTAAGAAGAATATAATAATCCCAATCCCAAAGAAAGCAGGTGTTGACAGGTGTGAAAATTACCGAACTATCAGTTTAATAAGTCACAGCTGCAAAATACTAACGCGAATTCTTTACAGACGAATGGAAGAACTGATAGAAGCCGACCTCAGGGAAGATCAGTTTGGATTCCGTAGAAATGTTGGAATACGTGAGGCAATACCGACCCTACGACTTATCTTACATGAAAGATTAAGGAAAGGCAAACCTACGTTTCTAGCATTTGTAGACTTAGAGAAAGCTTTTGACAACGTTGATTGGAATACTCTCTTTCAAATTCTGAAGGTGGCAGGGATAAAATACAGAGAGCGAAAGGCTATTTACAATTTGTACAGAAAGCAGATGGCAGTAATAAAAGTCGAGGGACATGAAAGGGAAGCAGTGGTTGGGAAGGGAGTGAGACAGGGTTGTAGCCTATCCCCGATGTTATTCAATCTGTATATTGAGCAAGCAGTGAAGGAAACAAAAGAAAAATTCGGAGTAGGTATTAAAATCCATGGAGAAGAAATAAAATCTTTGAGGTTCGCCGATGACATTGTAATTCTATCAGAGACAGCAAAGGACTTGAAAGAGCAGTTGAACGGAATGGACAGTGTCTTGAAAGGAGGATATAAGATGAACATCAACAAAAGCAAAACGAGTATAATGGAATGTGGTCGAATTAAGTCGGGTGATGCTGAGGGAATTAGATTAGGAAATGACACACTTAAAGTAGTAAAGGAGTTTTGCTATTTGGGGAGCAAAATAATTGATGATGGACGAAGTAGAGAGGATATAAAATGTAGACCGGCAATGGCAAGGAAAGAGTTTCTTAAGAAGAGAAATTTGTTAACATCGAGTATTGATTTAAGTGTAAGGAAGTCGTTTCTGAAAGTATTTGTATGGAGTGTAGCCATGTAAGGAAGTGAAACGTGGACGATAAATAGCTTAGACAAGAAGAGAATAGAAGCTTTCGAAATGTGGTGCTACAGAAGAATGCTGAAGATTAAATGGGTTGATCACATAACTAATGAGGAGGTATTGAATAGAATTGGGGAGATGAGGAGCTTGTGGCACAACTTGACTAGAAGAAGGGATCGGTTGGTAGGACATGTTCTGAGACATCGAGGGATCACCAATTTAGTATTGGAAGGCAGCGTGGAGGGTAAAAATCGTAGAGGGAGACCAAGAGATGAATACACTAAACAGATTCAGAAGGATGTAGGTTGCGGTAGGTACTGGGAGATGAAGAAGCTTGCACAGGATAGAGTAGCATGGAGAGCTGCATCAAACCAGTCTCAGGACTGAAGACCACAACAACAACATGTAACATCACTGGATAATTTCGTCTAATTAAATTTAATTTAACATTGTTTAGTTTAATTCACTGGCCGATAAATACAAGAATAATGGAAACGCCCTCGTCTGTGTGCTTAAATTTGCTCATACCGATCATTATATCGTCACTAAATAAAAGAGACACAACAGCTACGAGCGTTGTTGTCGTTATGCCAATCAACATCGATCTGACCACTCTCTAGGATGCCCAGTTTCACCACCAGAGAGCGTGACCAGTAATTCGGTTGTTTGTATATGACTAGGTTTGTAGCTCGCGGAATGAGCAGCGATTATTGTTTTTCATTTCATTTGCCAAACCGTTAGGTCAAATTTCACAGAGTGTGTGTAGGTAAATGGCAGAGGGGCATCGGCAGCCGGAGCTGGCGAGGCGAGCGAGCAGCCCGGCTGTGATTGACGTAACGCAAATTTTATAAGCACCGTGACGAGTCCGATGAGCTCTTCGCGTTTATCATCTTTCACACATGACTATCGCCTGCCCGGGAAACCAAGCTGCTAAAAAACACAGTGTGAGCTAACTTCAACACTCAACTGCTGCACTGCCACAGTAATTGTACCTTTTATTGCATTTAATGTGTGGAAACATAGGAAAATTCGTCTTTCTGAGTATTACCTCACGGAAGAATGACCGCCCGTGATTTTTGCGTAACTTATCGGTGTTTCCAGGTACTTAAAGCGCTTACTGTTTCCCCGTCTCGCAAAATACGAGATGCATCTCAAAAGTGGTGGCCGAGTAGGTAAAGCTGTTCTCAATGATAAGGTTAGAAACGCGTGTTTGAATGCACAAATCCTCAGTGCGCCTGAGTTCTTCATACTGTTGTTGGTTTCTGCTTCATTAGCAGTTAATTCAAATGGACTCTAACATTAACAATCCAGTCGCTTATGAACGATCGTCAGTGATTCGATTTCTGAAAGCATGGGGCTTCATTAGCTGAAGCTTAATGTAAATATGTTACATCTATGATCTGCCAGAAAAGTGAAAGAAAAGTAATGCAAAGGTGTCGTGCAATTACTGAAGGCCGCAGGACGTGGAAAGAAATGTCGGGGTTGGTGATCAAGGCGTAAGACTTTGTTGAGTTTGTGAATGAAAGGTGCTGTTAACTCGACGGCTTACAGTCTTTCAGCTTTGTATGAACTTCTTGCAAGTCTCCCGGAAAACACAGCAGCGATAAGAGGTCGGGAAACAGCACTGGTTGCTGCTGCTTGCGATATGCGCACAAAAAATGACCGATGGTCAGCAAACACTAGTCTGTCACACGTACCAACTTTTGAGCTTTTATCTCATGTTAAATACTGAGACTGTCAGCTTTGAACTGACAGTAATTCCAGGCTTCGGTATTCTACACGCAGAGTGTTAAAAAAGTTTTTTTTTCCATAGCGAAAAGGTTCTTGGAGAATATTAGTGACTTTCTAGCACTAATGTGAACGAAGTCAGCCTTACTTTTGAGGACGCGCCTCTTCTCTTACTGAGAAATTTTGAAATTCCTTGTTATGTTCTTTATGTGCCAGCGGAAGAGACTATCGATGGAACATGTAGTTATTATTAATTACACTTCATAAATTTAAACACTGAAATGCACCTGCTTCTTGCCTCCACGCGTTTCATTGATACATTAACATGACGCTGTCCTGTTTTATCCAAAGAGACACAATGGCAGACACGCTGTTATCGATGGTGTGCTGTTTGGCCTCGTCGGACAAATGCTATTTTTCACAGGAGGCGGCAGCAAGTTAGACGCTTCGCCATCAGTTCGGCTGGTAGTGTGGTCCTAGGTACTGTGGTTCTACATACTACTGCCTTAAGAAACGCATTCATCGGCTTTTTAATCCGATGTCCCGGTTAGGATTGTTAAATCTTTTGCTCATAATTGGCATTCTGACTGGAAAAAGAATTCTATTCTTTGTGGATGGGTTTGAGTTCTGTGTCCATGTGGACCGAAATACCCATACATTCTTTTTTACGTCCTTGATCAAGCTATACACTATGAAACCTTTTAGTCAGTACCAAGTCAGTCTGATACTTTCAAATTAATGTATCATGTAAAGTGATCTGTTTCCTTTATATTTAGTTCGAATTTATGTGTTGATTAATGCGGTTTAATTTATTCCAGCGTATTCTGTAAAGGGAATAGATTTCTAACAGAGCAAGTTATTAACAAATTTAGTGTCTTCATTCCTTTGCCACAATGTGCCGTCTCCTGGCTTACTTTCTCCTGTGAATGTACTTGAAGAAAAGAATTAATATTTTTCTGTAATATGTGAAAAACATTGACATCCTTTTACGTAAAGTGCATCGAGTATAAAGGACAAAGACAATAAGCACTATTAATTATCTGTATAGGCAATGATTATAAAAAAGACGCTGTATACTCTGTTAATTTTCAAGTCTCTGCCAAAAGAGAAGACATACTACTTTTCGAGGAGTACCACTGGCCTAGGAAGACATACTCTTCCTACGTTCCCATATTAAGAGGTCTGTAATAAGTGTAATAATTGTTAATTTATCTAAATCGTTTTCAGTATACAAAATGTTATTTGTGACTGTTGAAACCATCTGTTATTTGTAGAACTGCGTCCTTTCCTGCATTTATTAAAAGTTTTATTAGTTACTATCTTACCCTACCGTTGTCCGCCATTACGAACGATACAGTTATTTTTGGTAACTATAGTTCTTCTAGCCCAGCTATTATTGAGATAACTTATTCAATTTATGCATTTATGGAAGTATAAAAGTATCTCAGTCATTATTTTCATTTTCTGGTGCAAATTTTGACGTACTGGGCCACAAATTTCGCGTATGTTATTTATCACACATACGCCATTACAGAGAAAGCTGTAACTAAATATGTTTCATGCAATTAAAATTAACAAACCAGTCTGCTTCTAATAAATATACATACATACGAACCTTACAGTTTCAAACCCTGAGACCAAAACAGATCGTGTTCATGTGCTGTTTTTGCTTTGGCGTGCAATAACTTAGTTGCAAAATAAAAGGAATTAATTGCAATCAATTATTTAGCACACAAAGTGTTGGATATAATAAATCTGTGTTAACATTTTTAGATTGTAAGATGATTTGTGATGAAAATAATTAACCATTATCTGTTTAAAAGACAATTTCATACAACACGTTACAATTACACTACACAAAGATCATTCATTAACATTTACGCATGCACACACAGAAAATACACACACACACACACACACACACACACACACACACACACACACACACACACATATATATATATATATATATATATATATATATATATATATATATATATATATATATACACTTCACACAGTGCACCACCACTCGCCAATATCTCACACATTTCCCAACGCTATGAGTATCATTATATCGTATTTTATGTGATTTTTCAGCATTTTAGGTAACCACTGGTACAGCAGACTGATGGTAAACGCGGCAGCGCATAGAGCACACGTTGCACATCAGCTCTTACCAAATGATCCGATAAAAACCAGTTTTGTGTTACGTGAATAGTGTTTGTAATTTAAGTACGGTTCAGAGTAGTTTGAAATTATATAAATTGCATAAACCTGTGCATTCCACGGGCGACCTTCTGTAAAACGATCTCCTTTACTCGTAAGTCTTCATAGTCCTTGCATCCCCTTAGTTTTACTGATCCCTCTTGTAGCAAAAAGTAATCGTTTCCTACGGAGGCTTACGATGAGTTTGCCGTTGCATTTTGCGAAGATTGGTTCAAACGGTTCAAATGGCTCTGAGCACTATAGGACTTAACAGCTAAGGTCATCAGTCCCCTAGAACTTAGAACTACTTAAACCTAACTAACCTAAGGACATCACACACATCCATGCCCGAGGCAGGATTCGAACCTGCGACCATAGTCGTCGCGCGGTTCCAGACTGTAGCGTCTAGAACCGTTCGGCCACTCCGGCCGGCCTTTGCGAAGATTACGTGATTCACCACACAAGTTATAGTCAGATGCTTTTTCACTACTGTTTGGCGGAAAAACAGTTTCAAATAAATAAATTTCTTGCTTTGAGTAGTTAAAACAAATGAAGACCACAGCTGTCTTTGAACGTGTCTCTTATACACTCCTGGAAATTGAAATAAGAACACCGTGAATTCATTGTCCCAGGAAGGGGAAACTTTATTGACACATTCCTGGGGTCAGATACATCACATGATCACACTGACAGAACCACAGGCACATAGACACAGGCAACAGAGCATGCACAATGTCGCCACTAGTACAGTGTATATCCACCTTTCGCAGCAATGCAGGCTGCTATTCTCCCATGGAGACGATCGTAGAGATGCTGGATGTAGTCCTGTGGAACGGCTTGCCATGCCATTTCCACCTGGCGCCTCATTTGGACCAGCGTTCGTGCTGGACGTGCAGACCGCGTGAGACGACGCTTCATCCAGTCCCAAACATGCTCAATGGGGGACAGATCCGGAGATCTTGCTGGCCAGGGTAGTTGACTTACACCTTCTAGAGCACGTTGGGTGGCACGGGATACATGCGGACGTGCATTGTCCTGTTGGAACAGCAAGTTCCCTTGCCGGTCTAGGAATGGTAGAACGATGGGTTCGATGACGGTTTCGATGTACCGTGCACTATTCAGTGTCCCCTCGACGATCACCAGTGGTGTACGGCCAGTGTAGGAGATCGCTCCCCACACCATGATGCCGGGTGTTGGCCCTGTGTGCCTCGGTCGTATGCAGTCCTGATTGTGGCGCTCACCTGCACGGCGCCAAACACGCATACGACCATCATTGGCACCAAGGCAGAAGCGACTCTCATCGCTGAAGACGACACGTCTCCATTCGTCCCTCCATTCACGCCTGTCGCGACACCACTGGAGGCGGGCTGCACGATGTTGGGGCGTGAGCGGAAGACGGCCTAACGGTGTGCGGGACCGTAGCCCAGCTTCATGGAGACGGTTGCGAATGGTCCTCGCCGATACCCCAGGAGCAACAGTGTCCCTAATTTGCTGGGAAGTGGCGGTGCGGTCCCCTACGGCACTGCGTAGGATCCTACGGTCTTGGCGTGCATCCGTGCGTCGCTGCGGTCCGGTCCCAGGTCGACGGGCACGTGCACCTTCCGCCGACCACTGGCGACAACATCGATGTACTGTGGAGACCTCACGCCCCACGTGTTGAGCAATTCGGCGGTACGTCCACCCGGCCTCCCGCATGCCCACTATACGCCCTCGCACAAAGTCCGTCAACTGCACATACGGTTCACGTCCACGCTGTCGCGGCATGCTACCAGTGTTAAAGACTGCGATGGAGCTCCGTATGCCACGGCAAACTGGCTGACACTGACGGCGGAGGTGCACAAATGCTGCGCAGCTAGCGCCATTCGACGGCCAACACCGCGGTTCCTGGTGTGTCCGCTGCGTGCCGTGCGTGTGATCATTGCTTGTACAGCCCTCTCGCAGTGTCCGGAGCAAGTATGGTGGGTCTGACACACCGGTGTCAATGTGTTCTTTTTTCCATTTCCAGGAGTGTATTTAACATCCATTGCACTTATTCAGAAGATTTTTGTAGCGTGAAATCCATACACAACTATAAACATGTGAACTATCGATAATATATTCTGTAAGTATATTTCAGTGCACTGCGATCTGGAATCGTATCAGACTCCGGGATAGAATTCCGTCATTACTTTTATTTCATTCTAATTTAAATGTAGTGGCGTCTAACATAGACCTCTTCGTATTCATTTAAGGTCCTCTTATCTCACCTGAGCAAAATTATTGATTTTTAATAGCATTTAACCTTTTCATCAACAGCCGGCCGGTGTGGCCGTGTGGCTCTAGGCGCTTCAGTCTGGAACCGCGTGACCGCTACGGTCGCAGGTTCGAATCCTGCCTCGGACAACAATGTGTGTGATGTCCTTAGGTTAGTTAGGTTTAAGTAGTTCTAAGTTCTAGGGGACTGATGACCACAGATGTTAAGTCCCATAGTGCTCAGAGCCATTTGAACCAAGCCTTTTCATCAACAAGAATTATGAATATCACTCGTGTGATACAGAAGGGTCTCGCCCTGAGATACAGGCGTATTTCTCGAGTGTATGTACATGAGATCTGGACAGTTCTCTCAGCATTCTTATAAACAAAACTATCAGAAATCTGTAAGATATGCCTAAACGGTTAGTGAAAGATCGGATTTGTAAATGGCAGTGTTTGCTTAAAGTGTGTGTAATTGGATGTCTACATAGAGAAATGGCAAGTAAAGTCGAAGAAATGAAAGAGTTTCCTGCTAGATTGCTCTACTGAAGTGCATAAGCATCACGTTTTGATACAAACTATGGTAAACGGTGACCAAAATGCATGTTGTGGGTACAGAACAGAACGAACGTTTCTTAAGTCAACTGTTGGCAGTGTATATACATTGTCCAGTCACATTAAAGTAACCTCTTGTCAGAAGCCTGAACAATCACCCTTTGCAGAGCGTACCGCTGCGTGACGTCCAGAGAGAAAGTCAGTGAGGTTCTGGAAGCTACCGACAGGGATGTGGAGATATGTCGACTCCAGTGCAGTGGCCAGCCGCTTTAGATTTCTCGGGTGAGAATCCATGGCGCGAACAGCCCGATCGATGTGGTCCCACAGGCTCTCGATTGGCTTTAAATCCGAGGAGTTTGTTGACCAAGGCAGTGCGTTAAACTCGTCGAGGCGCTCCTCGAACCATGCATACAGTAAAAATA
This sequence comes from Schistocerca nitens, assembly GCF_023898315.1. Classification (NCBI taxonomy): domain Eukaryota; kingdom Metazoa; phylum Arthropoda; class Insecta; order Orthoptera; family Acrididae; genus Schistocerca; species Schistocerca nitens. Next base: position 943,744,060 of record NC_064616.1, on the reverse strand, counting down.
CAATCACTATCCAATGGGGAAGTAGGACAATTAATACTAGCTGTAGTAAGGTACTACGGTAGGAGAGGTCATAATTACTATCTTTACTGTTCGAAGTATTATGAAGGGAAAGAACGAATCATAGACTATAAGTATAACCAATATACTAAGAATCTAAATAGTACGCTGAATTCCTGGTAGACACTAGCAATAAGATACACTGACGTAATATAGATAACGGTTAAAAATGAGTAAGTCGTTATAAAATAGTTTACTAATAACGAATCCAAAGGTACGTGCAGGGTGCCTCAGTTCTGTTGTTAGAGTATGGAAGCAAAACGAAAACCATTATACAGAGTTAAGTTGATGTTAGCACTGTGACGATAACACTAGACTTATATCTTCGTGGTGCTAATGTCCATCCAAGCAGTCGATGCATAAAACTAGTACTTCTGATAATTAATGAGATATACAAGTAATTGTTGCCGCAATGTAGAGGCATACTAATTATGCAATGTAAAAGTAACTCAGTACTAATAGGGACCAAATACATGCAGTGCTGAAGTATGAAAAACTGATAATCCTTAAAGTTATGGTATGGGAATTACTTATGAAAAATTTTTTTAATTTTGTCACGCAAAGTCACAAGTTGTATAAAATGAAGTGACTAGTGGGCATCAAATGGAACTCGGAAGGATAACTAACGTTAAACGCACTCCGTGTGGAGTTCTACAAACTTAGTTTTATGGGACATGTAACATAAATTTTTCTAGAGAACATTACTGTTAACTTAAAGGGGACGGATTTACAAAAAGGCTAATGATAGACACTGTTAGTCCTCTATGAGTGAAGAGTCAGTTTCACTAGAAAGTCAATCAAATCTTAGTTTCTAAACTTATAGAATTACATGCACATATACTAGTATATTAGGTTTATTATACCGATAAACTCATAAACGTCGTAAAATGAAGCTTGAGGGCTTGGGGTGAGGATGTATTTTTTTTCCTTCATGTCGCACGTGGAAGATGCTGGTAAGTGATCCAACGTTGTTCTACGGACGCAGCAATCCACAGTGCGCATTACTGAACGAAACGACGCTGACGGCTCGCGACTGCGAGAACATCTTGTTAGTGAAAAATCTTCTTTGCACATACTTACAAAATTGGTGTTTGAAACTGATGTACGTAGATGTAACAGTTCGGAAAACATTTTTAATATGTCATGATCACTGTATATGATTCAGCGAGTTATAAAAAAAGACTGTTAATTTAAATGTGTGGTGACTATGTATATTACTTAGCGTCGTCTTTCGACCAACGAGCAAGAAAGAAATTTTCTAAGTTTTTCAGACTTCTGAATGAGATTGAAAAGTTTGTGGTTGCTCTATAACTCAACCAAGGGAATTTTAATTTTGAACGCTTATTTGAAAGATGTTAGTAAGAAAGCTATTTTGGAAATGTTAGACACTTTGGAACATTTACTGAGAGTTTCATCTATATCGGAAAAAGTGTCTGAATGAGTATTCTGGGAAATTAGAAAGACTGACAACTAAATTTCTTTAAAGTGACTAACTCTGAACAATCCATCGAAATAATTTCACTTACTTGCTTTAATGGAAACTTGATTCTGGTGGTAACTCAAGAGTTAATAACGGAAAAATACGCTTACGCGAACTTTGGATCAAGTAATAGAATCTGTGTTGGTTTCTCGACAGTTTGAGATTAGTTATTGGTTCGACGTTCAAGTGAACAAAATAACTTTGAAGAATGACTGATAATACATTTTCACCGAACGTATTCACTGAGATTTTGACAGAAAAATTATTTAAAGTAATATACTTATATATTACACGAGAGAAGACACAAATATTATTTGTGGCTGATCGAATTCAGCGACGCGAAGTGTCACTGTTTTGTGATACAGCAAACGACATTTTTGCACTACGGCCACGATTTATATGATATTTTAGAAGCAGTCCCTTCCCGACTAGGCAAACTAAACGATGCTGTCGCATGTAAGTTGAGAGTGGAATCCATTTTCCATTACAAAGGATAAAAAATAAATATGGAAAAACTGTCGTATGAGGGGTGGTCCCGCCGGTTAACACGGCGATTTATATCAAAGAAAGAAGCTAGTTTACGAATGTTTTCCAATTTATAATCCATTCGTTGGAAAAATACAGCCCCTTATTACATCTAGATGAAACCGGCTTAATTATGTGAGATACTGAAGATTGGAAAGCATTTAATTATCCATATTACGTCAAGTGATAGAGTACGCAGCCGGTGGAGAACATCATCGCGGGTAATATCAGGGCGGTCACCTTCGGAAGTTAGACTTAAACATCGGATGAGACTGAGATGACGCTTCATGTATCCACAACCAGATTAGAATAGTCTAGGTTTTCGACATATGAAAATGGAGTTGTGAGAACGTTCGCGACGTATGAAAGGGCAGCAGCTTATTATCCTTAGCTCTCCTTATGCTGTACCCACAACTTAAAGATAAACCTGTTATTTAGTGATCATATCAAGAAAGTCACAAAAACATGTGAGAAGTATCAATAGTAACTTAATGGGGTATCCTGCAAAGGATGGATGATGGAAAATTTTGCACGTTTTTAACAGCTCATTCTACAATTCAGGACAATTTGTATCATTACGAAATTCTGTATTGTTTCACTCTGAAAAAGATCATAATACTTTGAGGGTATTGGTGAACGGTAGTTGCTTAGGAAACGTTCATGTTTCTTGTTTAATCTATTCTGTACGGAAATTGTCCGAAGAAATTAACGAAAGATACGTCCCCAGAATATCTCAGGTACTATTTAGATATTGCTTTCCTGTGGTTTATTTAAAATATTTTGTTTCTGAAATTTAGCAAATACTATCGTTGTTATTAGACAAAGGGTGTTTTATATGTACGTACAACAGCTGCAGTACTCCGTGTGATTCTGCTGTAATGTTGATAGCACACATGCTCCTAAAAACTGCACTAAGACCAGTATTGAAATTCCATAACTGGTGACACAACATACGTGTACGCTTTCTAGCTTTAGAGAAATGCGGTTGTTTTTGTAAATCGATTACTTTCGTAGGATTGTAAGAACCACAGTTGCCTTTCTCTGTCTCCCTCTCTCCCCCTTTCCGTCTCTTCCTCTCTCTCTCTCTCTCTATCTCTCTCTCTCTCTCTCTCCCTCTCATCTCTAGTTTCAAGTTGCGTTATTTGTATAAGGAGACAGGAAAGCGTATTTGCAGAAGGTACGGACAAAGACGGGGGCTTACTGCTCTAATGCGCTTTGGAAGCTTGCACGTTAGTAGCGTTAAACCTACCACAACACGGTATTCATTATCTTTTGCACTATAATTATGGTTAATTACGATATCCACATCATCATTAGTACGAACCTACCGGTACTACCTACACAATTCTAATACACGCGTCGATGATGATGATGTGGGCTTAATGGGCTTGCAGTTAGCAGACGCAGTGTTTGCTACGGTGTGAAACCTTCTCGATTTGCGAATCGCACATTCCGGCTCCAAACAGGCTAAGTTAATTGGTAAAACAGGAGGCGGGCGATAAATTGACACTATTAATCAAACGAGCGAGATCCGTGCCGGCCACTTTATGACTATTTAGGGACTGTAACTGCGTTCGCGCAGTCCACAGCGAATATCAATTAGACTCGCTGTGTATTTCATATAAAGTTTTAGCCTATTTCCATCTGCATAATCCACCACATTTATGTTTAATAACAATAATCGCCCTGTTTTTACATAGCTGCGAGCAGCTGTATTGTGCAACAGACTGCGTTAACACCTGTTCCACGAATACAATACCCTGCCAAAGCGTTCTGTTTGCTGTACTAAGTTATTCAGCTTCGTCTCTGTTTATATGTGTTGTGCTTGACATACCTCAGCTAATGTCAGCCAGACAATAAGGGCACTTGTGTTCGGTCAGGCATTTGACATTGTTTCCGTTCAGATATTTGAGTCGTCCAGAATAGTTGCAGAGCTCGCATAGTGCAATTTTTACCTCGAAGGTATTCATGTGCTGAGTTGCCGAAGTGACAGTAATGAATGGATTGTAGGTGACTTCAACTGAAACGTGTAGTGCAATCCGATTCGCGCTAAACGGAAACCTTTAGTCGCCGTGACACATACCGTATGAATGTTTCACTCTATGCCGAAGATACTGCCGATGCGACCAGTGGCCGGAAGTGTAATATTAAGAATATTCGAGTAAATTTTACTACTGGTGAGAAACTAAGGCGCTGTCGTCACTAGGGATGCACTAAAAGACGTGGACTGCATCCATTAATGTGTTTCCAGGAAAGCTTCTTTGGTTGGTTTCCTTTTTTGTGTAATTACACGCACTAGGCTACTGTGATGGAGAAGGTTAATCCTTAAGAGGCCTGATGGTGTGCGCTAGGGCTACGTAAACTGATTCCTTCCAATAAAAGTGTGGACTCTGTGCAGAAGTAGGTAGAAATACGCGGGGAAATGTGTATTTTATTGTAGCACTATTATCAACGATATTTCCGCGTGAGGAAACGTATATACTTACAGAATGAGTTTTATGGTAGCGAATCTGTTAATAGTGAAAATTTTGCTACTTATAATAGCTGTGATATTAACCTGTTTGCTATTAATGCCCCAGTAACATTCACTAATGCGACTCTAGCAGCTCTTCGTTCTCTCTTACTTTCAAGACTGGAAGTTCATTTCAAAATTTTCAGAAATTCTTAAGGCATACTGCAAAAATTAAGCTTCGAGATAAAGCAAATTTGCCTTGCAGTACCAGTAACAGAGGTATCATCATATACAACTTTAATGAAGTTTATGACTACTATGCATTATACATTAACGGGTTTAACGAGCTTACCTTGTACATAAAAGAAGTACCAAAATTTTTTAAACTGTAAATAACGTTAACGAACAACAGACAACGGAATGAAATGATTTCAACAGGCTGTTGCGCGAAATGGCAGAGATAAAGAGCAGCTTTCGCTTCTTACGCACCTCGCGTACTCGTCTGCTATGTCCGTCTGTAATACACTTCCTATAAAACACAGCTTTCAGAATGAGAATTGAGAGTGCACTGCACTTTTACCTGAAAGGCAAGTATATCATTGCTAAGGATTGGCAGATTTCCTTTCCAACCTCCGTAAACGGTGAAAGGATATTGAGACGGAAATACAAGAATAGGTGAGCTAGTAGAAAAGATCGTAAAAAGCCTAACGGTTCTCTTTTGCACAAAAAGCAAACGGTGAGAGCTTGTAAGCTAGTGATAAGCTGGAAGCAGAAAACCCCTCTCCTCTGGTTGGGCCTCTTTCCCCAGCGGAACGGAAGCAAATTCTATAGGCCTTTTCCCCAGTTGCCACCCCTGTCGTTCAATACTGTTTCCCAACGCGGTGAAAGACCGTCTGACGGGCTACTTCAAAAAGACTCATTTGCACAACAGTAAGCCGAGTGGATCTGCGAATCAGACGGGTACTCACGCGCGATCATAAACGTGGACGTCTCGTTCTCCAAGAATTTACCCTTTGCCTGCATACATTAAGCGAAACCCTGTAGCCTTGTCCTATTTATGAAGCAGTTACTGTTCTTTACTCCCGTCCATCCGATGCCAGTATCGTGTTTAAAATTAAGGCCTAACAGAAAACACGATTCACCTGTTACTTTGTGCCTTTCTGTTTAACTTAATCTGGAACCCTCGTGAATAACCCATAGACCACGATATAATCTTCTCACTGCGGTATTCAGCTGTGAACAATTCCATTTCATTTCATTTGTTTCGAGATGTACAGAGAATCTGTTTCCATGCTTTTATTTCACAAAAATAAAGTTATGAAAAATATCTGATTTGCACGAATGAGAAACATACAAGAGAGATGCTGTGACAATGCTCCAATTTGTTCTTGAAATTTATATTATAGTTCCGGAAGGGTTCTAAGATTCTAAATTAAATATTCTAATCTGGTTATTGTTAATAATAAATTGAACTCAGGATTCAATATTTCTCATCCACCTGTGACTCCTGTGCTAAATGTAACGCTCAAAAATTTTTTATTGGTACGAATACAACGCATTAATCACAACCATAGTTTATACACTGAATCTTACATTTAAAAAATGTATATGCTGGTATCTGTTTCATCCATTACGACAGTATTGTTCCATCTACTAGGTGTTTAGCTAAATTTGAGTTTCCAATTGCTTTTATCGTCGGAAATACATCAGAAAAATGTACAATATTTGGCCGTCACCACAGGGCATCATTAGCGCGTCACATCTTCGCAGCGTACATAGTCTTGAGGCAGGGACGCGTCCGCTTTACAAGGTACGAACACGTCTTGAGTCAACACTACGCTGCACCCACTGGACGAGGGCATGCATCTGTGTCTGCTCCAGCTTCGTGTATCAATGAAGTGTTTTACAGTAATCTGTATATCTTGGTGCGACCACCCGTACCTTTGATGGCTTCCCGGTTATCTCGCCTGCTGATCGAATGCACATTGTTTCGACCCGAAAGCGGCTACGCCTTCCTGCCTTCCAAAGCAACAGTTCCCCACCTTCCATCGCAGATCATGTAAGCGGCTCAGTAGAATATGGTTTTGTCGACAATACGCCGTTACTGTGGCTGTAAAGTTGACGTCACGCCACCTTCAAATAAATTGTTTAATGGCTATACCGGTTTGGACTGGCTAGTCATTATCAGTAGTGCATACACATTTCTCGATTGATGGTTCCTTCAAATTATGCTGGGTGCCAACATTTCTATATGGATACTGTTAGAGGACTCCTTGCAGTACGGGTACGAAATGTTACATGAGGGATGTACCAACGCTTAAAAACATTTTTTTTTTTATTTGCAGGTACACACTGAAATACTCACGCCAGAGTAGCGTTGCACCCCTGTGGTGCAGCCAAAACAAAATGACACAGACTGTTGATAAAGTTGAGTATCTTGGACTAAATCGCTTTCTGTATTTCAACGGGAACAACAACGAAACAGTGCGTATTGACTAAAAGAATATATTGTACGCTGTAGGCTGTATTGTGCTTTATTAAAATCGTGCTATTATCTAATTTAGACCGTGAGCCATTGTCAAGCACATTTTCTATGTCGTGTATTACATATCGTCGCTGGATAATACAAATTTATCTGAAAGATAACTTAAATAAAAAGTGAAGTGTTTGTAAAATAAGTTTTGATAACAGGCTCAGTAATATCCACTAGACGCTATAGAAAATCACGATACCCTCTAAACACTTAGAGGTTGTGGATCGCCACGGAAGCAAAATATTAATGCATATTCTACTTGTAATCTGCAAGTTTTCACTTGATCCTCCTCTTACTTGCTTTTAACTGTTATCTACGAGTGTCGAAATGAGTCTGTCAACTTTCGTGACATTGCTTCAGCTGCTACAGACGCGTAAACTATGCCCATGAAATGTGTACCACAGATAACCTTTAACGCTATTGATGCTTACTTTTAACGAAATTGTAACTGATTTAAAAGTTACTTTAAAGATATTAATTTTGTGTGATATCTATCCTTGTTCGAAAATTTATGAAAACTATTGCAAAGCTTCTAGTGATTTTCAAAAGGGCCCAGTGGATATTACTGAGCTAATTACCACAACATTTTTCATTAACACTTCACTTCTTACTTAAGTTATCTTTCAGGTAACTTTGTATTATCCACGAAACAACATTGCTAGTATTCATAACTGGGACAGGAAGCAGTGCATTCTTCTCTTGTGGATTTTTCTTCTGAAATAGATTTACAATATATTAGGTAAGAAAATCGGTCGTCAGTCCTGAAGGGACGAGGTTTAAAATTCCCTTTCTTTTTTCACTCAATATCATTAACAGATTTGTCTTGAAATTTTATAGCTTGACTGAAGTGAAAAACTGAAGCACGCAAACTCGACTTATTTCCTTTGTATTTCCCACTAACATTACAGGCTCAGTTCAAAGAGATACGGTATCAGTTGTTAACCTTGTTGTTTTACGTAAATTTTGCAAGATACTAGAAGTTGAAATAACAGTGGACAATAGTACAGCGACAATTCCCATACTAACAATAACCGAACAATTTGTTGTTTAAGATGTTAAATAACATCTTTTTCTGTGACCTGAAGTCATTTCATTTACATTTATATTACGTCACATTAGTATTACTTCAAAAACAATCATACTGTCTGCAGTTACTTTTCAATTAACGATATGACTTTCCATGACATAAACGATTCCCCAGCGACAATTCTAATGATAAAATAAAAACGTTGGTGCATTTCCACTGGAGTACGGACGTGTGGTCATTGATCAGTTAATATTTTACAGAATTTTCACGTCTCATACTAAACATGTAAATGCTGCTCGCCATATTGCATTTCTTGGCCACAATGCTTGCTCGATATATGGCGCGAGCAGCTGCGACACATATTAAGCCTCGAAATATCTTGGATCTGAGGCACCTTCTTGACTGAAACGACATACTGTTGCAAATGTACCTAAATGATGCTTTCAATTAACTGTTTGTTACGCCCATTCAAAAAATGGTTCAAATGGCTCTGAGCACTATGGGGCTTAACTGCTGAGGTCATCAGTCCCCTAGAACTTAGAACTACTTAAACCTAACTAACCTAAGGACATCACACACATCCATGCCCGAGGCAGGATTCGAACCTGCGACCGTAGCAGTCGCGCGGTTCCGGACTGAGCGCCTAGAACCGCTAGGCCACCGCGGCCGGCTGCGCCCATTAGCCGTCGACTGCATTACACCATTGCCTATATACTATCGCTTGTTACTAGGGTCTCTTTACACATTGCGCACAAACGCGAGGAAAAGTAGCAAAATTAAATGAGGAAGTGAGAAGCGTAAGACATTCTGTAGCCTGCCTTTCCTCATTTCTTCTTGATACTCAACTGCTGTTGTTGTGGTCTTCAGTCCAGGGACTGGTTTGATGCAGCTCTCCATGCTACTCTATCCTGTGCAAGCTTCTTCATCTCCCAGTACCTTCTGCAACCTACATCCTTCTGAATCTGCCTAGAGTATACATCTCTTGGTCTCCCTCTACGTTTTTGACCCTCCACGCTGCCCTCCAGTAATAAATTGGTGATCCCTTGATGCCTTAGAACATGTCCAACCAACCGGTCCCTTCTTCTAGTCAAGTTGTGCCACAAATTCCTCTTCCCCCCAATTCTATTCAGCACCTCCTTATTAGTTACGTGATCTACCCGTCTAATATTCAGCATTCTTCTATAGCACCAAATTTCCAAAGCTTCTATTCTCTTCTTGTCTAAACTAATTATCGTCCATGTTTCACTTCCATACGTGGCTACACTCCATACAAATACTTTCAGAGTGGCCGAGCGGTTCTAGGCGCTTCAGTCCGGAACCGCGCGACTGCTACGGTTGCAAGTTCGAATCCTGCCTCGGGCATGGATGTGTGTGATGTCCTTAGGTTAGTTAGGTTTAAGTAGTTCTAAGTTCTAGGGGACTGATGACCTTAGCTGTTAAGTCCCATAGTGCTCAGAGCCATTTGAACCAAATACTTTCAGAAACGACTTCCTGACACTTAAATCAATACTCGATGTTAACAAATTTCTCTTCCTCAGAAACGCTTTCCTTGCCATTGCCAGTCTCTAGCTCGACTATTATCAGTTATTTTACTCCCCAAATAGCAAAACTCATATACTACTTTAAGTGTCTCATTTCCTAGCCTAATTCCCTCAGCATCAACTGATTTATTCGACTACTTTCCATTATCCTTTTGTTGATGTACATCTTACATCTTCCTTTCAAGACAGTGTCCATTCCGTTCAACTGCTCTTCCAGTTCCTTTGCTGTCTCTGACAGAATTACAATATCATCGGCAAACCTCAAAGTTTTATTTATTCTTCATGGGTTTTAATTCCTGCACTATATTTTTCTTTTTTTCCCTTTATTGCTTGCTCAGTATATATACTTAATGACGTCGGGGATACGCTACAACCCTGTCTCACTCCCTTCCCAACCACTGTTTCCCTTTCATGACCCTCGGCTCTTATAACGGCCATCTGGTTTCTGTACAAATCGTAAATAGCCTTTCGCTAGCTGCATTTGACCCCTGCTGAATTTGAAAGAGAGTATTCCAGTCAACATTGTCAAAAGCTTTCTCTAAGCCTATAAATGCCAGAAACGTAGGTTTGCCTTTCCGTAATCTATCTTCTAAGATAGGTCGTTGGGTCCGTGTTGCCTCACGTCTTCCAACATTTCTACAGCAGCCAAACTGATCTTCCCCGATGTCGGCTTCTACCAGTTTTTCCAATCGTCTGTAAAGAATTCGTGTTAGTATTCTGCAGCCGTGATTTATTAAACTGATAGTTCGGTAATTTTCACATCTGTCAACACCTGCTTTCTTTGGGATTGGAATTATTATATTCTTCTTGAAGTCTGAGGGTATTTCGCCTGTCTCATACCTCTTACTCACCAGATGGTAGAGTTTGGTCACGGCTGGCTCTCCCAAGGCTATCAGTAGTTCTAATGGAATGTTGTCTACTCCCGGGGCTTGTTTCGACTTAGATCTTTCAGTGCTCTGTCAAACTCTTCACACAGTATCATATCTTCAATTTCATCTTCATCTACGTCCTCTTCCATCTCCATGTATCGTCCTTGCGGGGTTGCTGGGTTAAATTTCGCGTAACACACTTTCCCATGACCAAGTTACATAGTGTTTAACAGGAGATAATATTGAATCTTTACGTATGTCCCGGATACACACTCTCATTTACTCTCATCTATTTACACAAAAAAACAAATAGTTATTAAATGAATATTAATTCTTACTGACTTCTATATTACGAAAACGAAAAATAGTGAACGTTATTTAAGTATAAAAATTCAGACATACTGACCTAACTTTTGTAAACTTCAGTAATGATTCCAACTGACGGAAAAGGGCAAACTGTTATGCATCCGAAATGACTTTAATCTTACTAGTGTCGGTTTCTGGTCTTTTTGGTAATTTTCTATAATTTTGAAAGTATCCCAGTCAGAAAGCTGAGATTTTGCAACCAGCTTTTTTTTTATAACAAAAGTTTAAAATAAAGTTTTTTTCCGAAACTGAATAAGATTTCGTACAGTTTATTTAGATTCTTAAGGGTTTGAATATTCTGTCGCTGGAACTGACCCAAGTAGCGCGTCCCACGGTCGTGCTAGAGGCAGGTGCGAGTGAATCACGCCGCAATACAAGCGGCTGTCACCTCCACCGACTCCAAAGCTACGAGCCCGTACTACAAGGTAGCTTACTGCAATAAAATGCTATTGCGGTTTGACTCGCGACGTTACACACTCAAGTACATCGCCCTTGTATAGACCCTCTATATGCTCCATCCACTTTTCTGCTTTCAAATGGCTCTGAGCACTATGGGACTCGACTGCTGTGGTCATAAGTCCCCTAGAACTTAGAACTACTTAAACCTAACTAACCTAAGGACAGCACACAACACCCAGCCATCACGAGGCAGAGAAAATCCCTGACCCCGCCGGGAATCGAACCCGGGAACCCGGGCGTGGGAAGCGAGAACGCTACCGCACGACAACGAGATGCGGGCTTTCTGCTTTCCCTTCTTTGCTTAGTACTGGTTTTCCATCTGAGCTCTCGATATTCATACAAGTGGTTCTCTTTTCTCCAAAGGTATGCAGTATCTATCTTACCCCTAGTGATATATGCCTCTACATCCTTACATTTATCCTGTAGCCAACACTGCTTAGCCAGTTTGCAATTCCTGTCGATCTCATTTTTGAGAGGTTTGTATTCCTTTTGCCTGCTTCATTTACTGCATTTTTATATTTTCTCCTTTCATCAATTAAATTCAATAATTCTTCTATTACCCAAGGATTTCTAATAGCCCTCGTCTTTCTACCTATTGGATCCTCTGCTGCTTTCACTATTTCATCTCTCAAAGCTACCCATTCTTCTTCTACTGTATATCTTTGCCTGTGCTGTTCATTATGTCATTCCATAATGCTCTCTCTGAAACTCTCTACAACCTCTGGTTCCTTCAGTTTATCCAGGTCCCATCTCCTTAAATTCCTACATTTGTGCTTTTTCTTCATCCCATCCCCTTAAATTCCTACCTTTGTGCTTTTTCTTCAGTTTTAGTCTACAGTTCACAACCAATGAATTGTGGTCGGAGTCCACATCTGCCCCAGGAAATGTCTTACAATTTAAAACCTGGTTCCTAAATGTCTTACCATTATATAATCTGTCTGAAATCTTCCAGTGGCTCCAGGCCTCTTCCACGTACACAAACTTCTTTCATGATTTTTAAACCAAGTGTAAGCTATGGTTAAGTTATGCTCTGTGCAAAATTCTACCAGGCGGCTTCCTCTTTCATTCCTTATCCCCCTTCCACATTTCTTTAATCTCTTCGTCATCTGCGGAGTAGTTGGCATATATACTTCCACTACTGTGGTAGGCATGGGCTTCGTGTCTGTCTTGGCTACAATAATGAGTTTACTATGCTGTTCGTAGTAGCTTACTCCTGCATTACCCCTATTTGATTTTGTATTTGTAACCCTGTATTCACCTGACCAGTTCCTCCTGCCACAGAACTTCATTAATTCTCACTGTATCTAACTTTAATCTATCCATTTCCCTTTTTAAGTTTTCTAACCTACCTGCCCGACAAATAATATCAATAATTCGCCAAATCACGTCTTAGTGTAGTTTAATAAAAGAGTAATAGCAGTGATTGTAAGCTCAGATTACCTTCTTCTTATCTAATTAACAGTAGGGACCAACGTAGAGTTTGTATTGAAACGAAGCTTGTACTGGAACGCAGTTTTGGTGGAGCGGTGAGACCGGCACGCGGATAGCGGACTGCGGGAGCACCATGGGGAGGGACCACAGCTCGAGGGCGGGCCGACAAAAGGACAGAGGCCAGCGACCGCGGCAACAGCAGGTAGCCGCCCAGCAAATGTATTCCGGTGTGACGTCACTGTGCGACTTGGTCCAGCTCTCACCAGCTAAATAACACTACTGGCAGACTCATCCAAATTAAAACAGCTCTGCAGCGAATCATCCAAGCAAAGGAGCGACCATCTTTACTCTTCGGCTCCTCTTCGAAAACACGGTACTTATTCTGAGTTTTGTTGTGTATTAGGCGAATACGGGAAGACGGGGCTAGGGTGATCCATTTCTACAGATGTCTGTCTTTTCTCCCTATCTGAAAGCAAGTAAAACATCCCGACGGACTTTTTTTGTCATTTGCACCACCAGGTGCAGAGGCGACTGTCTGGCGCCTTAACAGTGCGATGGAAGGAATTTCGCCACCCACAGGCAGGAAGAAGCGTCCTGAGAACCCTCGGGAACCAAGTGCCGTTTTGCAGTATTTTTCATTCGAAACAACCGGTACTTGACCGACCAAAAAACACGCGTTCATGACGGAGATCAAAGGTCTAGAATTTTGAGAACAAAGCAGGCTAACAGACACCGGATTGTAAGGAGTGTTTTATACTATCCATGGCAGGAGTAAAACTGCAAGCTAACGAAAATACAGGATAACTGAACAGACGGCAAATGATGGTTGAAGTGATCGCTATAGCAAGCAGAAATCTACTAATGCCAGTATTGTTGGCTCATGTTTTGACCGGAACCAAGGTGGAATCTTCCTACACGTCTGTCAGGGGACTGAAGATGACGTAGTAAATCGCCGAAACTGGTAGCCAAGTAAAATAAGTTTGGAAACTAGAGGGCTGGAAGGTGTTTGATCTGACATCTTATATCGAAGCTCCGAGTCCGGCAACCATCTCTGAAAAGATGGACATACAGAGACTTAACGAAAATACTGTTGGTGGAAGCTAGGGAAAATCTTACCATTGGCAGAAAAGGTTTTTAGTGACAAATCCCACGCAGAGCACACGCTGGGAGCTCGGCGTTCTCTTCACTTCATTTTCCCATACAGGATAGGCAGTGTCAACTTGATTCTGTCAACTTGATTCTCTTCCTGACATGGTTGGATAGTCTTGAACTTGGAGAGATGCGAAGGCGATATCTGCAGTTAGACTGGTAACAGTCTGAATTCTGGTGACCTCCATCTACACGCCTGCAGTCATTACGCCTGCACATAACTGTGGTGAGATCTCACAGCGGCTTCTGCAGACTACGTCCCAACGAAGTTAGGGATGTGCTTGACTCAAGAAAATTCACGCAATGTCACCATGACTGAGTTCACAAGTATAGTTCATGCGCTGTGTTTCTTTCTTTCGATGGTGCAATTACTGTATTCTCGCAGATCCGTTATGTTTAATGAATCTGTTAGGAAGTGGTTTATCATTATAGTACATACACTCATAATATAGCCCTAGCAGACCCTTAGCGTTCTTCTTCTTGCAATCGATTTTCATGTATGAGTTAAATGTTCTTGAAATGGGTGATTAAATATTATAATGTTTTTCTATTAATCTTTGCACACAAAATAACTTGTAATAAAACTGGGATTTACCTGGGCCAATTATTTACTTTTGTAATTAGTAGATTCCTCTCATGAGATTAATCGGTATAAAAATTACGCAAATGTCGGTACTTGAAATTCAATGCTACGGCCATTTTATTATGAAATTGCTTTAAATTTATTTCCTTTACATAATTTCATTAGGCATTTTGGTTTCAAGGAGCGGTCTGCCTCTCAATGTGTCCAGTTGACGCAGATCTGGAACGCTCACACTCAACATTGCGCACTAGTACATTCTTCACTTTTGTAGTTGACGTTCTCACTCATAATCTATAACAAGATCAGTCCAGCTGGAAGTGATCAGTTATTTACAAACTTAAATAATGGAAATAATTTTGTGGAAACATCGTTTCAATAAATAAAATTATTAAGTGCATAATGCGTAAGGAATAACAGTTAGTATTTGGTTTCGCAGTTACGATACAGAAAATACAAACGATGTTAAATTTTAATAGCAAAAACATGAGATAATAAGCAAACTACAGTGTTTTTACGTTTCAAGTTGGTGGAACCGTACCACAAAAATGCCCCATCATATTATACATTGTGGCCAAGCAAGTGTGAATGAGAAAGAACGAAGTGGCAGACTATTTCCTTCTGAAGCACCACTAATGGCGAGAAAAATGGAGGCCCTGATGCTCTACGACAGGGCTATCACAATGTTACAGATAGTGTAAAGAGTGAAAATTACTGACGCATCACTTTGCAGCATTTTGTACGATATTCTTACCATGATAGAGGTCGTCGTTCGATGATCACACCAACTCAAGTAGACAACCGGAACAGGTAGCGGCGAAAACGTTTCAGCTAGACAGGCCAACCCAGGTGTGTTATTTAGTCACGTAATTTCCGTGGGCAGATGCTGGGTTTATCGCTATGACCCTGAGGCAAAGGAGCAAAGCGAGCAGTGATATCGATTTACTACCACCAAAAGAGGCGACAGTCCAACCACAATTGGGCAATGTGATACTCTCTGCTTTTTGGAACTGCCATATTGCGATGTTAACAGATTATGCTCGTAAGTGGTAACCACCAACGAAACTTCCTGACGAGGTTACGAGAGGTTGTGATAATGAAAGCTCGCGGGAATCTCTCCAAGGGTTGCTTTTACTCCACGACAATGCCCGATTTATTTTCTCACACGGCAGAGACACACATGCTGCTGCTTTGGAATGTGAGATTTCACCTCACTGCCATATTTTTCTGGCAGTCAGTGGTTTCTTTCTCTCTCCTTGCACAAAGGAACCTTAGCATAGGAGCATTTCAAGAATAACGACGAGGCTGTTTTCGAAGTGAAATGTTTCCTGAACAGCCCAAATGAACATGTTGTAACCACGGACTCCGCCAGATAATCCACCACTGAGAAAAATGTGTAATAATGCAGGGTGAATAGGGACACCAGGAATGAAAAACTGAACATACAATGACGAAAAAAAAATCACAACAACAAGGCATTTAGCCACATGAACGAAATTTGGTGGTGTCTCTACATCTGAAAGACGATGCCTACTCAAATATTGCGCCAGTCGCATAAGAGTGATGCCAGTAGCACCACTTTGAGGATGTAAATCAGGTTTGCTTTAAATACAAGTTGTAATGCCAGTGACCGTTACTTGCCGTTAGATTGGACGTGGTGGCTTGATACTTGCCACGAATGACTTTAAGGCGACAAAGACGCCATTATCAACAACTCACTTTCAACAAGGTCGTGAAATAGAGCTACGAGATGCCGGATGTTCCTTTCGTGATATTGCAGAAAGATTAGGGAGGAATGTAGCCACTAAATGATTGCTGGCAGCGGTGGTCACGAAAATGTACGGTCACAAGAAGCTCGAACTCCCGACGCCCACGTGGCATTACCGTGAGGGAAGACCATCGTGTTCGGCGTATGGCTCTGGCCCGTGGTACTGCATCTGCAGCAGTAATTTGAGCAGCTGTTGGCACAACAGTAACACGACGGATAGTTACAAACCGGTTACATCAATGACAGCTCCGAGCTAGAAACCTTGTAGCGTGCATTCCACTGACCCCAAACCACTACCACTTGCGACTTGAGTGGTGTCAAACGAGGGCTCATTGGAGGGCAGAGTGGAGGTCTGTTGTGTTTTTTGATGAAAACTGGTCCAGCCTCGGTGCCAGTGACGACTGTGTGTTGAACAGAAGGACGCCAGTTGAGGCCCTATAACCAACATGTCTGCGTGCTAGACACGCTGGATTTGCGTCTGGAGTTAAGGTCTGCGGTGCGATTTCATATGACAGCAAGAGCACTCTCGCGATGATCCCACGCACCCTGACTGCAAATCCGTAAGTCAGTCTCGTGTTTCGACCTGTTGTGCTGCCATTCTTGAACAACATTCACGGGGTGAGGGTAACGCTCGGCCACATACCACTGTGTCCGCAGCTCGTGGTCTAGTGGCTGGAATTGCTGCCTCTCGATCATGGCGTCTCAGGTGCGATTCCCGGGCGGGTTGGGGATTTTCTCTGCCCGGGGACACTGGGGTTCTCCGTTGTCCTCATCAAATCATCATCATCATCATCATCATCATTCATGACAGTGCCTAGATTGGACTGTGCAAAAACTGGACTGTGTAAAAATTGGGACTTTGTATGGGCGCTGATGACCGTGCAGTTGAGCGCCCCACAAACCGAACATCACCATCACATACCACTGTAGTAGTAACCCGACATTGCCTTGGCCTGGTCGGTCACCAGATTTGTCTCCAATCGAGAACATACAGGACATAATCGGACGACAGCTCTAGCCTCGTCGGCAAACAGCACTAACCGTCCCTGTATTGACCGACCAACTGCAACAGACATGAAACTCCAACCCACAAACTGACATCCGGCACCTGTGCGACATAATTCATGCACTTAGCATGTTGCAATTCAAAATTCTGGCGGTTAGACCAGTTATTAATGTACCACTGTTTCATATTTGCAATGGTTTACCTAGCGCTTACTTTTACATGTGATCTTGCAATGTTAATCAGATAAATACATTACCTAGAAAAATGTATTCCGCCGGCCGTGGTGGCCAAGCGGTTAAAGGCGCTACAGTCTGGAACCGCGCGACCGCTACGGTCGCAGGTTCGAATCCAGCCTCGGGCATGGATGTGTGTGACGTCCTTAGGTTAGTTAGGTTTAAGTAGTTCTACGTTCTAGGGGACTGATGACCTTAGAAGTTAAGTCCCATAGTGCTCAGAGCCATTTGAACCATTTGAACAAATGTATTCCCGAAATTTCATTACCGTAAATTAATTATGTTTTGGTGACGCTACTTTTTTCCGTCAGTGTATTTACAGCAAAATGCTTTCTAAGTATTGATAAGATTCCGTTTCTCACGTAAATGTAGCAGATGTAGTAGCTCTTCTGCAAAACCTTCCTGACTTCGAAGTTGATTTCTTGTACTTCGTGAGGTACACAATCTTAATCGCATAATTCATTTTTTATTTATTACATTAGCAAGAGGTTTCGATTATTGTCGTCATCATCACTTTCAAAACTCGAACGTTGTGAAAAGCAAGTTTATTTCACACGAATTCTAAGTCTTGGATGTGATGATGGCAGTAGCCAAAACATGTTACTAATGATATATATATATATATATATATATATATATATATATATATGTTGTTGTTGTTGTGGTCTTCAGTCCTGAGACTGGTTTTATGCAGCTCTCCATGCTACTCTATCCTGTGCAAGCTTCTTCATCTCCCAGTACCTACTGCAACCTACATCCTTCTGAATCTGCTTAGTGTATTCATCTCTTGGTCTCCCTCTACGATTTTTACCCTCCACGCTGCCCTACAATGCTAAATTTGTGATCCCTTGATGCCTCAAAACATGTCCTACCAACCGATCCCTTCTTCTAGTCAAGTTGTGCCACAAACTTCTCTTCTCCCCAATCCTATTCAATACCGCCTCATTAGTTACGTGATCTACCCATCTTATCTTCAGCATTCTTCTGTAGCACCACATTTCGAAAGCTTCTATTCTCTTCTTGTCCAAACTAGTTATCGTCCATGTTTCACTTCCATACATGGCTACACTCCATACAAATACTTTCAGAAATGACTTCCTGACACTTAAATCTATACTTGATATTAACAAATTTCTCTTCTTGAGAAACGCTTTCCTTGCCATTGCCAGTCTACATTTTATATCCTCTCTACTTCGACCATCATTAGTTATTTTACTCCCTAAATAGCAAAACTCCTTTACTACTTTAAGTGTCTCATTTCCTAGTTTAATCCCCTCAGCATCACCCGATTTAATTTGACTACATTCCATTATCCTCGTTTTGCTTTTGTTGATGTTCATCTTATATCCCCCTTTCAAGACACTGTCCATTCCGTTCAACTGCTCTTCCAAGTCCTTTGCTGTCTCTGACAGAATTACAATGTCATCGGCGAACCTCAAAGTTTTTACTTCTTCTCCATGAATTTTAATACCTACTCCGAATTTTTCTTTTGTTTCCTTTACTGCTTGCTCAATATACAGATTGAATAACATCGGGGAGAGGCTACAACCCTGTCTCACTCCTTTCCCAACCACTGCTTCCCTTTCATGCCCCTCGACTGTTATAACTGCCATCTGGTTTCTGTACAAATTGTAAATAGCCTTTCGCTCCCTGTATTTTACCCCTGCCACCTTCAGAATTTGAAAGAGAGTATTCCAGTTAACGTTGTCAAAAGCTTTCTCTAAGTCTACAAATGCTAGAAACGTAGGTTTGCCTTTTCTTAATCTTTCTTCTAAGATAAGTCGTAAGGTTAGTATTGCCTCACGTGTTCCAACATTTCTACGGAATCCAAACTGATCTTCCCCGATGTCCGCTTCTACCAGTTTTTCCATTCGTCTGTAAAGAATTCGCGTTAGCATTTTGCAGCTGTGACTTATTAAACTGATAGTTCGGTAATTTTCACATCTGTCAACACCTGCTTTCTTTGGTATTGGAATTATTATATTCTTCTTGAAGTCTGTGGGTATTACGCCTGTCTCATACATCTTGCTCACCAGATGGTAGAGTTTTGTCATGACTGGCTCTCCCAAGGCCATCAGTAGTTCTAATGGAATGTTGTCTACTCCCGGGGCCTTGTTTCGACTCAGGTCTTTCAGTGCTCTGTCAAACTCTTCACGCAGTATCTTATCTCCCATTTCATCTTCATCTACATCCTCTTCCATTTCCATAATATTGTCCTCAAGTACATCGCCCTTGTATAAACCCTCTATATACTCCTTCCACCTTTCTGCCTTCCCTTCTTTGCTTAGAACTGGGTTGCCATCTGCGCTCTTGATATTCATACAAGTGGTTCTCTTCTCTCCAAAGGTCTCTTTAATTTTCCTGCAGGCAGTATCTATCTTACCCCTAGTGAGACAAGCCTCTACATCCTTACATTTGTCCTCTAGCCATCCCTGCTTAGCCATTTTGCACTTTCTGTCGATCTCATTTTTAAGACGTTTGTATTCCCTTTTGCCTGCTTCATTTACTGCATTTTTATATTTTCTCCTTTCAACAATTAAATTCAATATTTCTTCTGTTACCCAAGGATTTCTATTAGCCCTCGTCTTTTTACCTACTTGATCCTCTGCTGCCTTCACTACTTCATCCCTCAGAGCTACCCATTGTTCTTCTACTGTATTTCTTTCCCCCATTCCTGTCAATTGTTCCCTTATGCTCTCCCTGAAACTCTCTACAACCTCTGGTTCTTTCAGTTTATCCAAGTCCCATCTCCTTAAATTCCCACCTTTTTGCAGTTTCTTCAGTTTCAATCTGCAGTTCATAACCAATAGATTGTGGTCAGAATCCACATCTGCCCCTGGAAATGTCTTACAATTTAAAACCTGGTTCCTAAATCTCTGTCTTACCATTATATAATCTATCTGATACCTATTAGTATCTCCAGGATTCTTCCAGGTATACAACCTTCTTTTATGATTCTTGAACCAAGTGTTAATATATATATATATATATATATATATATATATATATATATATATATATATATATATATATATATATGCCATTCTAGACTGTACTATTTACAAAATTTCGGAATGGTCGCGTATTCATTTGTGGAATATATTTGTTTTATTAGTAAAGGGCTCGATGTCATTTAGCGGTTTTGAATTGTGTATAATGTACGTTCGATTGTACGAGGAGTCCACGATCGTATCTTTTCACCTCTTGTAGCTAATCTGATAATCATACTCATTTAGCTCGAATCGATTTAGGCAACACATATTTCATGCAATCCAATGACTTTTAAATCACAGGTAACGATCTTATGAATTAAATAAGAGAATTCATTTCTTTCCAAAACTCTGTTGACGCGTCTACAGCACAGCCGCGCTACGGGTGCATCATTCGCTGTTAAAGTATCAGACTTCAAACGCTGTGTAATGGACTGTAAACCGAAACCAAAATTTCCCAAGAAATCAGATCACAGAACAATCAGTATATATTATTTTACTGTATTAAAATCTTTTCTCGCGTTGATATTGAAGGCTGCATATGTGGCTCTGTCTCATATGAATGCAATTTCTCATAGTAGCAGTACGCTAATGAAATCGTCTCAGTGTACTGAAGACCAAGTGTCATACATTATCATCATGCAGCACAGCAACCTAACATACAGGTTTTTTTTAATGCGCTAATTGGATACCTTCTTGTGGACTACTGGCGAAGTGAGTGTCAGATTTTAAATTTTAAGATCTGCAACGATATTCTTATTCAGGCTCCGTAGGTGAAGTCACTACTGAGCTACTCCTTGTCATTTTGAAAATCCAAGCTGATTGACAGTTTCCATTACCCTTGTCTTATGACAAGTATCGTCTCTTATCCCGGTTTACTTACCACATCATTAACTGATAGGTACAGTCTTCTGCGGTTATTTTATCGATTCCATTCACTTTTATTACAGCATCAAGGCCTATGAATTATTTCAGACACCTGTAACTCATCCGTAGGGAATGAACAATATTATTAGATTTTCAATTGAAGAACGATGTGTTACTTTATTACGCATTCCTATCCGCATCCGCCCAATTAGGGAAACCTGTTCGCTTCTGTCATTCGCTCTGTTTTCCCTTCAAATAAATAAATCTTACTGTGCTGTTTTGCATGCCGCGGTTCTCATTACAGGTGTTTCTCAAACACTTTCAGTTCTCCTGTTTGTTCTGGAGGGGTACACTTCCTTACAATTTCATTTTAAATTGACAGTACAACTTCCCTTCTGTAAATTCTCTTCATGACATACACAATAACAGCAAAAAGAGCTGACTGCTGTTTTATGTCTACTATTTAGTTTTAAATAACTACTCGAAATGAGGTTCGTTCTAAACATAATAGACTAAACATTAGTCCACTTTCCTCACGAACGCAAATGTTTCCTGCTTCAAAATATCAAAAAATTTTCCTCATTCTAGATATACTATGAAACTACTCTGATATTTCATAATTGGAGACCTACCTATATGAAGCAATAGATTCCGCTCCTCTAGCGACCGTAACGTTAAAGCTGACAGCCGGGTTGCTTCCCGCTATCATTTTTAATCGAGCAGATAGTTTTCATAGTCGTGGACGAAGCTGAATCTGGAACGATTTACCCGTTAGTGTGTAAGTCATTCTCCCCATTACAGCGATGAATCCAGACAGTCGGAGCGTTGACTATCAGAATAAGAACATTGCATAGGCGATGCTACTGGTTCGAGTTCGGTTCGTCATTCTAATACAGTCAGTTAGAAAATTTCACAACAGTTCATACTGGGCTGTAGAGTGAGCGTTTCAGTGTAGAATGAGTAGAATGAGAAGATGCCCCAGTTAACATGCATTATTATCAAGAAAGTTAGTTATAATTCAACCAACCAAATTGTGTTCCCTGAAAAGCGATTCAGAATTTTGCCACAAAGTGAGGTATGGTTCACCTAGCACATTCTTTCTCGCAGTTGTTGGTATTCAGTTTCGGATGAGGAAAGCTGGACGTACTGTAGAGTATTTTGCACAGTTCTCCGTTCCTCTTTCCCTAATTGCATTAGTAATTTCGTCTCTTTTTCTTCAAACCATAATGAAACGTAATGTACTTCTCAAAGTTGTACTTCATAAAATGCCTGTTTTCGGCAACGAGACACCGCGATTCTTAACTACATGACAGTGGCTAGACCTAGAAGATTCAGTCGCCAAATGTCAAGTTAATCTAGTGTTTTCTTCACCTCCGAATGCCCACTTTTACCAGACCCATATTTCTTTCTCTTCTACATGATAATACCCTGTAACAATGAAAAATTACAGCCCTTCTGCTCCCGCAGCAATGGCACGACAGCTGTTCTTAATTTGACATATTATTTGCCATAGTGGGAATCTTAGCCAACTCCTACGATTCTCCTTTGCAGAACAGAAACTGTAATCACCTCCTTGTCGCGGGCTCACCGTTATCAGAAGGTGAAATGCCCTGACGGAGCCCGCCCGCCTCTCCACGAGGACTGGCCATTGCGAAGCGCACTGTCTCGCCACTATAGGCAAAGGAATGTTTATAGCCGGACCAGGACTAATTTTCTCCACTAGTAGACTGGTGAAATGTTTTAAACATTCACGCGTGACCAAATGCTAACAGATCATACGCCACTGTTCTGTACTACTAATATATCTGATCGATATTCAAAGAGTCCCTGATGAAGCCGATGCACTGGAAACTGAACACCGAGAGCAGTTTGCACTGGACTTTAGAAATGGTCCTCTGGTATGTTTTTAGAATATCCACTCAGAAAAAGAAATCTTTGAGCATGGGTTAAAAATAAAATTAGATATTTACTTTCATGAAAGCAGTACTATTTATTTCGAATTTAAAAAAGCCTGTCAAGTCTTTTCTTCGACCAATCCCGGACTGCTATTAGCCCTATGACCTAACAAGGCACTGCTGTACAAAATCTCACCTTCATCGACTGAAATACAATCATACGTTTCCAGTGACGCTTCCTGCGGTAGCCGTATCGCGAAAGTAAACATAATAACGATTTTTCAGTGGTTCACATTTCCTATAGTCTACTATTTTTGTCTCAAGAAAATGAGAAATTGCTGACATGGGAATCGCCTCGGTTGCATGAACTGCCGACCGCTATCCTGAACTCCGCCTACCTTAAGAGTCTACAATCAACTCCACATTCTTCAGAACTCCGATGAACGCATGCGTTCACTTCCGGCAAACTGAGAACTCCTCAGATTTTCGAATTCAGAGAAACTCCCGAATTAACATGAATATGTAGCTTATGAGTTCATTGACTTTCCCATCGGTTGAATTTAATTCACCGAAATCAGTGATATGGAATTAATGAAATTCAACGCCATGACATGAAATGATACTCATTACATTGGAGATTCAGCAGTCCTGGATTGATTTTACTGGTATCACTCACAGACATTTCTGACCATTCATCTCATTTCAGTGAACTTAATTCAATCCCTATATACCCCTATGGTAGAGTAAGCCACAGTCATGCAACAAATCCATTGTCACAAAAGTGCTACCCCATACTCCGTAGGAGAACCTCTGGTTTGTGAAAGTAACGTTTTTGACACTGAAAATTATTCTCACGAGTGCTCATATTACTCAACGGCTAAGGCGACTGCTCGCAATACCTAGGAGATTCGGGCTCAAACTACGGTGTTGCACAAATGTCTTCGTCACAACGTATTCACTTCCAATGCTTGTGCCCTCTCGTCTGCCTTCTGTTTCGTGTCATTTTATAACAATACATCCCGCAATTATTTACGTTTTTATGTTACTGTGACGTCATGATCAACTATCTGTTGGTTACATGACGACCGAAACGTCTTTTGTAGCACTTGAATTTCCTTCGAGCCCCAAATTATACTTGGATTGGTGAAAGCTACTTATTTACATAGTGATAAGCGTACTATACGATATGTTTATCACTGACTTACTTCTAAGACATTTATCCCTCGAAACCCCGTCTCAGACTCAGTGGGTCAAGCTGCTGTGGTACATAAATCAGTCCTCTTTTCGAAATTCGCTACCGAAGGGGGTCCATACGTGCTGGGAATCAATATGTTATATACTGAACTCACGCTGTGAGACGTCAAACTAAGCGTCCGAAAGTATTAAAAGCTCATACAATGTGTCACGGTCATAGACGAGGTTTGTTTTATAGTAAGTCATCGGAGAAAAATCAGAGAATTTCATCGGTTCTTTCCAGCAGAGGAATTTTTCAGAACTTACAAGCATGTGGGTTCACAGTAATCTTACAGCACATATACTTATAGATTGCACAGACCGCGACCAACTTCATGTTAAAAGTTCGAAAGCAAAATGTAAATCACGTAACGCGGGACAAAAATACGAGTTTTTGTCATCACGCACTACCCAGGTGGAGGCGAAATTTACAGTATTTCTCATTTACAGCTGAAATCAGGCATTGATTTACACAATTGAACGACTAGTATTAGAATTACACATGAAGTATGTAGCACAGTTAACCTAACTTGTCCGAAATTCCCACTATTAATGCGATGACTATCGTTAGGTGAAAGAGTAACAAATATTTTTAAAAATTGTATTGAATGACCTTTTTCCTCTTTTTACGAGCGATAGTATTTCAGTTCTGCAGTGACTTGCTGTACTTGTTGCATTAAGTTGCGTTAAGTTCACAGCTTCCACTGGAGTAAAGGGTTGGGTTGGGTTGTTTGGGGAAGGAGACCAGACAGCGAGGTCATCGGTCTCATCGGATTAGGGAAGGAAGTTGCCGTGCCCTTTTAAAGGTACCATCCTGGCATTTCCCTGGAGCGATTTAGGGAAATCACGGAAAACCTAAATCAAGATGGCCGGACGCGGGATCTGGAGTAAAGATACGCTATCAGTTTTCCGGGAAGAATTTTGTTTTCTAATTATTCGTCAACAATATGTATGAAATTCTTTATTATGCCCATTTCTGTCAATAATATCCGATTTCTATATGAAATAAGCGTTTATGTATGATTACTTACGATTAATTCACTATAGATACTGGAACAATAACAGGATAAGATGCATAATACGGTGTACTAGAAAAATTTTTTCATCCGAGGACGAACGTATTTTTACAAGACAGGTATTTATTGATGTTTATCGTTAATTTTGCATCATTTGAACACAAAAAATACTTTGAAACAGAAAGCTATTCGTATCTACTTCTTAACGATATCACTCCTTAGCTTCAGCCTGTAAATTCACTTACTATCGATAAACGTGTTGGAGATTTTTTTTTTTTTTTGTTTTAAAATAGTTTGACCTGTGGAACGAAATATTACTTCCTTTCGCATATTTCTGGCGGCAAGCTTATGCTATACAATATTTCAGCACTGTAATATAGAAATCATTGCTGAAATACTACAGTTAAGATATACTTTCCAGTAGTCCAGAGGTCACCTGCGAAAGGATTCCGTCTCCAGTCAGCTGACTGAGGTGTTTGTTTCAATATAACGTCATCATGAGCAGTCTCTATCGTCTGTAGTCTAGAAGAATAAGAGATGTGAAACCCTAAACCTAATAATAGCTCTGATACACCTAAGAAACCAAGCATTAAGGAATGCCAAAGTGGAAAGCGTATTCAACGTAGTTGACGGATATTCCTATCAATTATGGTCGAGAACTTCGTTTGTCATTTTAGACAGCGATAGAACGGGGTTATAGTACTACGGTTTCACGGCCGTTCATTTACGCACAAAGTACTGGTGGTAAGGATCAATGCGCGACAGTATAAAAAGCGCAGCCATTTGCTTGGGGAGCGGTGGAAGGAAGAGTGCTGGAATCACGAGTCACGGAGCCCGCTGTGGCAGTCTAACGTGCCTGGTAGATGTGTGGGCGACGGTTTATTGTGCCGGCTGGGAAATTCGTTGGAAATGGTGAAGAGGTGTGGGTGCAATTTTTACTGGTTTGGGCTCGGGACATTACATTTATCGGCATGTGTACGAAACTAGTTGTTTATGAAAGCATTCCAAAGTGGAACAGTATACACACGCAGTAGAAGCGGAAATTTTCTGCATCACGGTGATAATGTTCCTGTGTAAAAAAACAAGAAAAACACTTACTGAATGAATCGTCGGCAACGTGCCTAATGTACTCACACAAAAATCTGGCACAAACTATTCACCACGCTTCAGGAAAACTGGAATCCAGCTCTACTTTCAGTGCGACATAAGTAGACTGAATGTCTGCCACGGAATGTAGCGGCAAAACGAAGTCTCAGAAGCAGTCAGTTACACGACTGGCGTCTTCGGGATGACACGATGAAACAGCAACGATTGTCCGAAGACTGTCGCGTGTAGCAGCAGTGCGGTTGGTCTTAGAAGGCGTAGGAGATGGAGGTGCAGAGTTTGCGGTGTGGAGACAAGCGAAATATTTTTGAGCGCGGGGGCGGCTGCGGCTGCGGCTGCGGGCGCGGCAGGGCGCAGGGCGCAGGGCGCCGCCTCCGCCTGGAGGGCCCGTCGAGGACCCTCGTGCCGCGGGCAGCCAGTGCGCACCGAGCACCGCCGCCACACCGCCATCCCGACCTCTAAACGTTGCACCTTTCTGCACACTCCTATTTCTTCGCCACCATTCTCCTTCAGTCGCTTCCACATAGTACTTGTGCATATACTAGAAATAACATACTCAGTAACTCCAAACAACGTGAAAGATGATCCGCCGAAACAACCCAAAACCTTCTACCGAACTGGAACTCGAATTCGTCGACTAAGGCAATGCGTGTACCGTTCAAATCTACCTCTATCAGTAAATCTTTCTTGTTTTTAGAACCACGTGGAAGCTCTAAGGCTTACCTCGCCCATCTGAGTTCTCCAGGAAGCTCTACAAGAAAGCCTCTATGCAGTTTTGAAATGTAGGAAAAAATTAATGTTAACTGTAATGATGCTGAATCTGCTGATGATCATCATATAAAGACAATACCTTTAGCGCTCGAACTAAAATTTAATGAGACGAATGAGGGTAAAGGTCACAAAATTATTAAAACGTGATCTGCAAATAAAAACAAACGACGTCCTAGAAACATCCGTACATACACACACTCACAGACACGGGGGAAAAGCAACGAAAATCGTGTTGTCGTATCTAAAACACATGAAAAAGGAAAAGGCTGGCTGACCTGGAATAAAAGTGATACATACTAAGCTCTCCAGCCTAAAATGTTACGCCAGTCCAGGCTCTCCACAAAATTTTGAAAGGCTGACCACACTCGTCTCGTCATGAGCTGAAATACAGAGCAGATTCGCACAGAAATGTGCTTCTGCCCCCCTACCACAACATAAAACGCACTCAGTTAAAATGTAGCATACGGCGATTTGCAGTTCATAGGGGCCACAGACAGGGTGGCGGGCGGGGGGAGGGGGCGTTACTCTCACCTACAGTAAAAAGCCTTGCATTAGGGGACAGTGCCCCATTCGAAGGCGGATCAGAGCTAGTTCATCCCGCATGAAGTAGTTGGCTCCAACAACTGCAGCTTATTGTCCTGCGCGGCCAGCCACTCTTCCTCACACAATTGAATGGATCTCTACTGCACCAGCGAAATGACAGCCTGCAGGGAAATAGCTCTGGCACGTCGTGTTCCCTGCAGGCCTCTTTCACAGCGTAGTCTGCTCGTTCGTTTCCCCGAGGTCTCACATGATACGGTAAACATCAGAATGATACTAGCTTTCCCCGCTGTTGAAGGAAGTACATTTCCTCATGTATTATCTGCACCATCTTCTGTGCTGGGGCATCTACTACAATGACAGGAAGTTTTTAAGGGGATCACAGCACATAGAAGCTTTCTGCCCTGAAGACGCGTCATCAACTCCGGTGCTTTCAGGATCGCATGGAGCTCGGAAGTAAATATAGTACATTTATAACGCGAATCCTAAGGGTATTATAGGAAATAAGTATTGGCTCACTGAAGCTGTAAGGCTTGCGTGAACAGCTCACTTAGTAAAAGCATTGCCGCATATGACGAGGCCTCAGGCTTGGGTAGGAGTCCAGGGTCGGCAAACAGTTCTAACACTTCAGGAAGTTTTATTACAACGTAAACTCCACTGCAAATTGAAATGTGCAATCTACTGTCATGAAAATTTCAACACTTTGAATAAATCACTAGAGATGAATGAGTGAAATGAGCCCACACCTAACGTTTAATGATATAAAGACGGGGCCGGCCGGGTGGCCGAGCGGTTCTAGGCGCTACAGTCCGGAACCGCGCGACCACTACGGTCGCAGGTTCGACTCCTGCCTCGGGCATGGATGTGTGTGATGTCCTTAGGTTAGTTAGGTTTAAGTAGTTCTACGTTCTAGGGGACTGATGACCTCAGATGGTGAGTCCCATAGTGCTCAGAGCCATATAAACACGGAAATCAGTATTTAGTGAGGGAACGAGCAAGAGCGCACAGTGGTAAGACGCTGGACTTGCATTCGGGAGGATCAATGTTCAAATCTTCTCCTGGTCACCCAGAAGAGGTCGGCTTTCAGTTACTGTTCGGGTGTATACGAGTGGTAGGAAGAAATCTGCAGCACATCTCCGAACAAATACTAACTATAAGTGATATGGATAACGAAACGAAATAAGGTACACAATAACTTTTAGTCGATGTAAAATTTGGGGTTTTAAAGCAATTCTTGAGAATGAGGTAATAGTACAAGTAACGAAAATCATGATGACTGGTAACGTGCGAGCTGTCGTACGTACAGCGTAAGGGTTCCGTGACGTTTAGCGCCCGAGAAGAGCAGTGTTCACATTATTTCTTGATCGCACTGTAACGCAAAAAAGCAGAAAGAAGCGTCGTCGTGGACAACAATATTGTTAAATCCACCTCCGTATACCCAAAATTCGGCTTGGTCCACTTCAAATTCCATTGCAGTCAGAATTGGAGCTTCATTTACTTCAGTTTCATACAATATGAGACACAATGTAAAGAGATTATAACACACACGTACGAACTTAGGATTACATTACAATAATTCTTTGGCACAGGTATTATTTCTGACTGTTCTCTTTTTATTTAGCTCTCTACTCTAATTGCTAAACGTTCAGAAAATACTAAAATGTACCTTTATTTGCTTGTAACCTAAGTATGCTCAAACAATTGAGGTTTTTTCTATTTGTCCACGATAACAGTGATAGGATGCTTCTGCTTTTACAGTGTTCAAAACGCCTTGCAGCTAGACCTATAACATTCGAATGAAAAATATAATTATCTGAATATTGTCCCTGAATCAAACGTGAAGCCAATTTTATTAACGACTGCTACGGCCTATCATATCTTTTCGCAAGTGTACGTCAAATTTCGAAAGAGTGGACATACAATGTTCAGACTGAAGTTTCGTCATCCATTTCTAAACCCATAAAAACAAGAATAAAACATCTGTATTTGTGTTTAACAACAATTAATCGTTACTGGCTGCAGATGCAGTAAAAGAACCATTCATTATTTTAAAAGTAAGTGCGGAAATAGATGCAGAATGACTGAAAACAGTGGAAGCACAAGAACATATAATGCATTTCAGTATAAACACGAACGGAAACGAGTCCTGGTACATGTTCGCCTACGACATCGATGCCACTAGTATCAGCAATCTCCACGGATGCCACGTCACAAGCGAGCTCAGTTTCGCCGACACAGGACGACATCTGACGACGCTTCTTACCTCTCAGCCGCGCTCCTGCTCCTAAAGCGCGCACCGCGAGCTTTTTTCTGAGAATAAGGCTCATCAGATTATTAACTCAATTTTATGGCCCGTCCGCTAATTCAGGAACTTCCGAGACCCTCTAGGGTTTCCCAAGTTAATTCCTTCGCGCACGCCCCCAGCGAGGTCGGAGGAAAGCTATGTTCCACTCTCCTACTTCCTGCAGAGGTAGCCGGCTTCTCTCTATAATGGGGTATTTTACTTGGACTGTTTCTGTTTAAGAATTACGGTAATGAAAATTGCTATGGAATATGTGATGGCGCCTGGGAAAGTGGCTCGTATCCTAATAACGGCCACTCATCCAGGAGACAGCTGTGACGCTTGCGGACTGTCAACATCGATGCATCGTGCACATCTCCTGTGAGAAGCTACACTGTGGCAGAATCTCTGTAGCTTAGGTGTTGCAAAGGCCAAATCAGAAACGGTTTTTTCAACTCTTACCTCAATTACTGAATGAAATTTTTCAGCACCATTCAACAACCCAGCAGCAAAATGGCTCTGAGCACTATGGGACTCAACTGCTGTGGTCATAAGTCCCCTAGAACTTAGAACTACTTAAACCTAACTAACCTAAGGACATCACACACATCCATGCCCGAGGCAGGATTCGAACCTGCGACCGTAGCGGTCGTGCGGTTCCAGACTGTAGCGCCTTTAACCGCTCGGCCACTCCGGCAGGCCAGCAGCAAAGAACTATCGTTTGCAACAAACTACTGGCTATATAACTAACCTTGGCACATTTTACCTCATTGCGTTACTTTAAACACGACAAGAAACGAAAGAATTAGGATTTGTTCTGAAGCGACAGGCAACGACGGTAATAGTATAACCGTGACAAAGAATATTGCATATAGGTTAGTACCTTGCTTAACAAAAAACTCGATTTTTCTCTCGCGAACGGAATGCACCCAACTCAATGGGAATAACTCGAGTAAATATTGTTTAGGTGCCAACGATATCTGGCATTTCTTAAACGCCAAACCTGAAGATACGAACAGTGCCATCGTCCACATGAAGGATGATCTGTTTACAGTGGTAAAATGTGCGCAAAATCTTGTCTTGAATTATATGTGAAAAGATCCAAGTAGTTTTAGTATCCTACCACAAATTAACTAGTTCCGATTTGGGGGAACAATTGCCTCCTATTCTACTCGAAGCTACTCCAGTACCATAGCACTGGTTGCAGCCTGATTAACTTGCGGTATGTCTACTTCACCGGCTACTCATTGTGCATGCATCCCAGAAACTCGTGTCGTGATTAAGTATTTCTCATCATAAGAGAAACACGAACTCTCAACTTACGCAGTATCCTATCTGTCTCCATCCATAAAAGAAAAGTATTTGGAAACTTCTCTGTTGCTCCTGTACGCTTCTCGAACAAGCCACCCTGTATTCTGCGCACAATTCAGTGCACTGTTGATTTTGAGAAGAAGTTGCAGTAGTTCCTTCTGTCAACCTCATAAACGTTCTCCAAAACTTTACGTTTATTGATAGTTTCCCTCCGGAAAACAGTAAAGCTGGTTCTCTCAACTTCTCCTTATTACGCTTCTTTCTAAGTAAACCACGCAACCTTCTTTTCCCCCACCTTCATCACTTGTGTTTTATCACATTGCTGTTTCTTTCCTCTTTCAACTGACAAACATTTTAACGAAACGCAGCAAAGGCCATTTACAAAATTTTACAGACGAAGAACTTTTTAGTTGTATTCAATATAGTTGATTCAAAAGATGTCAAAAAAAATAAAATATTGGTCATCCATGTAGGTACGGACTGATAATGGACTAACTGCAGTTCATTACTAAGAGCCTTTACGGAGGAAAAAAGTTACAAATCATATTTTTTTACAAAAATTAAAATATCCACTTTATAATGCATGTTTCTTCTATATTTTATTAAGCTAAATGTTATAGGTATTGAGTCTAAGCATTTAAATTCAGTGGGCTCCTGAGTATATTACATTTTGTAGAAAATATCAGAGTAAAAAGCTAACGACCTATTAGTAAATCCAAACTGTTCTTGTAAGTTAACACAGGAACAAAATTTTCCACATTAACGAAGTATGTTTCTCAAATCATAAACCTATAATGAGACTCATAGTGACACTTGTAAATGATACCTGAAGCAGTCGTACACATTTTAATACAATTTTTAGATTTAATGCTGTGCGACATCGAAAATAATTCTGAAACACAGTCCTCTTTAATGTAAAGGTTCTTCGTAATACAGAATTTTGTCTTGAGTACAATTTGCATTCTCTTGTACAACTTTTCAATAGAAGTGTTTTCATTCCTGTGAATCTTTTTCAAAACAAGGCCTCAATTGCTTCACGTCATCAGCTTTATTTCTGCTTACGTGATTCACATATAGAAGTTGAGATGCCTCAAAAATTGCTGAACCACTTTCCTTCCCGTGATTCAGCTCCTCAGTGTGTATCAGTAAAGCTAAGTAAGTATTTTCGAACAGGAATTTTGACATGGTCTTATCTCTTCTTACATAATGATGTACTCTTGCTTTAGATATCTTAAATGACAAATACTTTTCATTACATGTTTGGAAATTGATTTCGTATCGTAAATATAACATTCTGGAACCCAAAACTGAGCATCCCCAAACCCTCCCAAAATGTTATAATACTCTAAGGGCAGAGTGACTGTTTCTTGTTTTCTTAGTTATTTTTCTGTAAGGCGAAAAACACTGTCAGGAGGCAAATAGCTATGTCCACTCATTGAGAGGTAACGCAGAATTTCTTTAAATACCATTCAGCTGTAATACATCTCGTGAGCATGCAATCATTGTCACAAGAATCAGAAAATAATCTCAGATTAAGATTTTCTGCACCTTATTTCATTAGTCTTGCTCTAAGGAATGTAAATACACTCTCACAGCAGAGGCAGTTTCATTCCCCCTCCCCCTGTCCTGAGTGAGTCTCCAGCCATATGTAACTAACAACTTTGTGTGTTTTCTTTTGTGACTATTTTAAGTACGTATAGTTACACAACCTGGCCCGTCTAGAGTAAACTACTTCTCCGACAGGCATTTTGGGTAAGAGCTGATACTGGTGTCGGTCAAAAGAAACATTATTTTCTTTTAATATGCTGAAAAATATTTTGGCCCTATAATCTGTTCTCATACAATTTTTAATTCAAAATCTGGAGCTGGCTTTAACTCTACAACAAAGGTGAGCAACTATCAGTAAGAGGACTTCCAAAGCCCAGGTTGAAACATTTGTAGAATATCTTTTTATACTTTGAAAGACAGCAACACAACAACCCTTGCTTAGCTCGAGAAGCATTGTATGTTTCAAGCATTTTTTAAAGATTTAACTCTGGAGTAGTTTGTGTTAACCTTATTTCCGAGTAATCAGAAGACGATCATTTATACTTAAGTATATCCTTCTTAATGAACAGCGTCTGCTCTTTTCTCCTTTCCGCAGCTTGCGAGCTCCTCCACCTCGATTCTCCTTAGGCCGTACACCCTCCAGCTTACAACTTTTGGCAATGCGCCTGATCTCTCGGCCTTCTTGTTTTATATAGTACGATATTGACGCTGATCTTTGTTTACTACTAACGTCTTTCTTTCTGCTGCTTCTTTTAAGCAAATTTCCTCTCAAGTTTCAAAATAGGAAATTATCCCATCCACGTTTTGTCATATTCATATACAGGCTATCTCTAAAATAAACAAGATTATTGAAACACAAATATCCTGCTTTGCTTGTAGTTTCCTTTGTTGTTTCGATATGATTATAGTCTACATTCAGATCTTCATTTGAGGGTCAGTCGTGCACTTCGTATTCTTTTGACGTTGACGAGCCCTGCGTTTTCTTCCATGTTTCACCCGTTGGACTATTTCAGAATGTTCTGAATCTTCTGAAGTCTTAACAGTGATCTTCCAACACTAAAGTAACAGCTGATTAGTCTTGTAGGATGTTGTGTGATTACCCGACAATTAACACATGCAAGTGTAAAGGCTATTAGATTTAACTTTTAAATTCTATGTTCAAAGTTTCAACAGCGCAGTATACTCGTAAATGAGGAATTAGATGAGTTTTTTGTTATCTTGAGAAATTTACTGTGATCAGTCGCCTTGTATAATGGCGAATCTTGTCGTATTTTCCGTTAGCCATTGTGTGAGGCTCATATTAAACTACCAGAATTCGTTAAAAAACGCATTTTGAAAAATGTCGTTCGTTGAGTTTTGTTAAAACGGTCCTCAACTCTTCTCTCAATTCCATTGCTACTAGCGCTCATAGTTTCAGTCTGATTGTCTATAATTTGTCTTCACTGTTGCACTTCTCATGAATGAAAATAAACTATGTTTCGTTCCCCACTATTGTTGTCATAGTAAACTACATTCGATGTAACTTATAACATGCTTGTCGGAATGAACGAAATGTATAACACATCGAATGATTATTGCGTCGTTAAATAATTCAGTATATCAAGAAATAAAAATACACAAATAAATGTATTCTAGTGAAGTTCTTTTAATGTACCTATGGAATATTCCCAACCATAGCTAATCACACGTACTGAAAATGTTCCGTTGGAACATGGGCGTTTATTATGAAACTTTAAACGCCTATTTCTTAGCGTTTCATTTTACCTTAAATGTAATGACCAACGGAGAGCGTGACATTGAGAAACAGAACATATACTGAAGTGAGAACAGCCGCGCGGGATTAGCCGAGCGGTCCGGGGCGCTGCAGTCATGGACTGTGCGGCTGGTCCTGGCGGAGGTTCGAGTCCTCCCTCGGGCATTGGTGTGTGTTTTTGTCCTTAAGATTGTTTAGGTTAAGTAGTGTGTAAGCTTAGGGACTGATGACCTTAGCAGTTAAGTCCCATTAGATTTCACACACATTTGAACTTTTTTTTTTTTTTTTTTTTTTTTTTTTTTTTTTTTTTTTTTTTTTACGTGAGAACAGAAAGGAAGGAAGATGAGGGTTCAACTTCTCATCGAAGAAGAAGTCATTACAGACAGAGTTCAAGCTCGGATAGGGGAAGGATGGGGAAGGAGAGAGGTCGTGCGCTGTTTAAACCAACCACCCAGAAATTTGCCTTAAACATTTAGCGTAAGCACGGGAAAGCTAATTATGAATAAGCAGACGGGGATCTGAACCGTCGTCGTCCCCAAAAGAGTCCAGTGCTTTGCTGCTGCACAGTCTTGCTGTGTGACCTAACAACAGAACTAGTATTAAACAAATAAACACAATTAATTATTTATTATTCGTCCCAAAAACAGATTTTGACGAATTATACATAAACTAGTTACGTGAGATGCCAGACTGAATGAATGAGTAGGACTTAATGGCTCGTTCATCCAAAATCACTGATGGATACTTCACAAATCTGTCACGTACGAAATTAAAAGGAAGAAAATACTCTACAACTCTTCATCTAATAATAAAACTAATGCTAATAAAGAACTGTGCAGCGAAACGTGTGTTGAAGCCACAGCAACCAAACAAGACGCAAGAGCAGGACAAAATGTCAGTCCAACTACTCACAAATAACAAAAGTACGGTTGAACTACAGATACATCCCAGCCACAGCTCAGGACGAGCCAAATACAGCAATGATGACATGATGTTCTAATCTAGACTTGCGGCTGATTTCAGTTGGCAGCCACAGGACACGCACGATGTAAATAAAGGAAGAGTAAAAGAAAAAAGCCTACTGAGGATGCCGCAACAGTAGTGAAACATGTTTGGGTATTAAAACAAAACTGCAACGGTGTACTTGCAAAATGGCGGACCATCCTTAATCCATACTTTCAGACCTATTTATTCGCCATGGGTGTTTACAAAGTTTATTGAAAAGGCTGTATACATGAGCGTAACTGACAAATTTAGTTCACGTAACTGTGAACTGTTTAACTGAAAGTGCTATAATCTCTTTTCCCTGTGTGGCATTGGATGGATTAAACAGAAACTTGCGAACACTGCATATCTTCTTTGATTGAACTGGGGCGTTTGATTATGTTGATCCCGAAATACTACTGCTGAAGGTGGGGCATTATCGAATAACACACATGTATTCCTCTCATTGTTTAAGAACAGGGAACAGAAGGTCATTCTCCACAGTAATGGCAATGTCAGTGAGGTAGCGTCTGATTGGGAGGCGGTAACTGAGGGGTGCCTCAGGAGTCAACGCTGTGTTCGCCGATGTTTCTCACATACGGGTTGTCCCGGTAGGAACAGTCATTATTCAGGTGCATCACTGAAACGATCATTCGAAGCAAAATGCATACCTTAAGAACTACGAGCACTTCTTCATCTTCGATACTGTGAAACAAATCTCTTCTACTACAAGACCATGTTTACTAGGTTTTTTTCCATTTTCTTCATCATTTCTGTCATATAACTGATTATTGACACCATTCCTTCTGGGGCACCTTGTACTTTCTTTTATGACACTTAGTTGGTAGTGAAGGCGTGTAATGTATGCAGTTTATTAAGTAGTCCAGTTCAAGGCATGAGATCATGGCTTTTAGGAAAAAGAATGTGAAAAATCATAGTAAGACTCAGTTATTATGGTTTTAATTTTTATTACACAGAATGGGCGTATGACTACTGGGTCTGAACAGTCCGAATTCCTTGGTGTTCAGGCAGATGGTAAGGTATCATGAAAAGCCCCTTCTTCAGGATCTTGTTCGAAAACTGAATGCTAAGGTATCTACTATTACAACAGTGTCTACAATAAGTGATAGTCTACTTTGCTCATTTTCATTCGCTTACGACATACGGCATTATATTCTGGGGTATCTTTTAGAGTATTATATGGTGTAGTTTACGAACCTCTTGTCGACACTTGTTCAGTAACTTTTTGTATGCCCCTTCCGATGACTGAGTGTTTGGGGCAGTACGGCCGGGGCGGAGTGGCCGCGCAGTTTAAGGCGTCATGTCACTGACTGTGCGGCCCCTTCAGCCGGAGGTTGTGTGTGTTGTTCTTAGCATAAGTTAGTGTAAGTCTAGGAACCGACCTCAGCAGTTTGGTGCATTAGGAATTCACACACATTTGAACATTTGACTACGGCCGTTCACTATTCTAAGAAAATGGAACACTTGCAGCCGTCCTTATGATGTCATTTGTTATATGGCTACCAGTTTCAGCGCTTCAGTGTATCATCGTCAGGCCTTAGCTAATGCTGAAGGGGTTAACACCATCCATATACGCGATACATCAGTGGCCAACATAACTGTTACGCAAACTACCTCTAACTGTGATGTTCTCTCTCCAAACATCAACCGTTCGGTAGTCTGGGATTCTGGCATCGGCCTCTCAATATATGTTTCATTTAACGTCGTTTGTTATCAACAGCTTGAGCTCATGCCCAAGAATTTGCAGCTTTCACTCACGTAATGCTAGGCAGATATCCAACCTGCCTTTGGATCACATCTCCTTGAATTTTGTGCATAAAGGTGTACAGATGCCGATTTATCCTTTTCAGTTAGCTACGACATGAATTTAAAAGGAAAATGTCTTAGCAGTGACACTTGCACTTTCAAGACTCAACTGAAAAAATTTCATATGGCTTACGCTTGTTCAGTCGGAGAGTCCTAGGAAAAACTTCAAGCAAATTCCAAAGTTAAATTTTAGACTATGCCAGTGTATACTCAGCAGCTTGTATTCTATGTAGGATATGCGTAAATTTTATTAGTACACATTTTTCTAACATAATTTCATGTACTGAGTCGTTCCATGACCACAGAACCTAGCTCCTAAATTTGGTCCTACGAAACTAGACATGCAAATAAACAAATAAATAAATAATTGAAAGAAACAGGGTACTAGCCAAACAGCGGCAGTTGCAGGCTCCAGATAATACGTCTCTGTACAAATAAAGGCAACAACAGTTAATATCATTATTTATTGAATACAGTAAACCAGATCACGACCTATTTTACAAAGAATTTCACCAGCCTCAGCAGCCGAGGTGCCGGCACCGTAGCTCAGCGTGTTCGATCAGAGAGTTAGCTGCCCACTGTAATAAAAAGAATCTGAGTAAATAGGTCAACGATGAACTTCAGCGGGTCTCATCGGGCGTCCACCTCGAACAAATACAACGAACAAACGGAGATATGAAAAAGGCATTAACGCTCGTATGTGCGGTGGTGCTCGACTAGGAGGTAAGCCGGTTCGAATCCCGATGGTGGATTAAATTTTCACTGCCCATATATGGCCCACAATGGGAGGAGAAGTCGTGCTATAGAGTTCCTGGTCACTATCCTTTGCGCGAGTGTCCTGGATTAAACTCCAAAAGTCTTCGCAATGTCTCACGAAATGGGGGCATATTACACTGTTGATAGGAAAGCGTCCGTCGTACGGGGAAATTAAACTCAGCGGCTCCCTTGGTGCTATTCGGGCGGTGTAGGCTATGTACCGTCACTGGGTTTCTCACTCTCCCTTCTCCCATCATTATCATACACCACAAATATAACACCACGTTATACACTACTGGCGATTAAAATTGCTACACCAAGAAGAAATGCAGATGATAAACGGATACCATCTGCGTTGGATAAATATATTGTACTAGAACTGACATGTGATTACATTTTCACGCAATTTGGGTGCATAGATCCTGAGAAATCAGTACCCAGAACAACCACCTCTGGCAGTAATAACGGCCTTGATACGTCTGGGCATTGAGTCGAACAGAGCTTGGATGGTGTGTACAGGTACAGCCACCCATGCAGTTTCAACACGATACCACAGTTCATCAAGAGTAGTGACTGGCGTATTGTGACGAGCCAGTTGCTCGGCCACCATCGACCAGACGTTTTCAATTGGTGAGAGATCTGGAGAATGTGCTGTCCAGGGCAGCAGTCGAACATTTTCTGTATACAGAAAGGCCCGTACAGGACATGCAATATGCGGTCGTGCATTATCCTGCTGAAATGTAGAGTTTCGCAGGGATCGTATGAAGGGTAGAGCCACGGGTCGTAACACATCTGAAATGTAACGTCCACTGTTCAAAGTGCCGTCAATGGGAACAAGAGCTGACTGAGACGTGTAACCAATGGCACCCCATACCATCACGCCGGGCGATACGCCATTATGGCGATGACGAATACACGCTTCCAATTTGCGTTCACCGCGATGTCGCCAAACACGGATGCGAAAAAATGACGTTTTGCCATTGGTGCACCCAGGTTCGTCGTTGAGTACACCACCGCAGGCGCTCCTATGTGTGATGCAGCGTCAAGGGTAACCGCAGCCATGGTCTCCGAGCTGATAGTCCATGCTGCTGCAAACGTCGTCGAACTGTTCGCGCAGATGGTTGTTGTCTTGCAAACGTCCCCATCTGTTGACTCAGGGATCGAGACGTGGCTGCATGATATGTTACAGCCATGCGGATAAGATGCCTGTCATCTCAACTGCTAGTGATACGAGGCCGTTGGGATCCAGCACGGCGTTCCGTATTACCCTTCTGAACCCACCGATTCCATATTCTGCTAACAGTCATTGGATCTCGACCAACGCGAGCAGCAATGTCGCGATACGATAAACCGCAATCGCGATGGGCTACAATACGGCCTTTATCAAAGGCGGAAACGTGATGGTACGCATTTCTCCTCCTTACACTAGGCATCACAACTTAATTATGTTGTTAAATTAACTTAATTATGTCATGTATTGGAAAATTTGACTCGTTCCACATCATTACTAAATATCGTATTCATGATCCATGGAACTAGTATTAATCTAATCTAACAACGTTTCAGCAGGCAACGCTGTTTGTGTATGAGAAATCGGTTGGAAACTTTCCTCATGTCAGCACGTTGTAGGTGTCGTCACCAACGCCAACATTGTGTGAATGTTCTGAAAAGCTAATCATCTGCATATCACAGCATCTTCTTCCTGTCGGTTAAATTTAGCGTCCGTACCACGACATCTTCGTGGTGTAGCAATTTCAATGGCCAGTAGTGTACATGAATGTATTACACTCACCTATAGTCCACAAGTAAAGATATGACACAACTCTCACATATCCGGCGCTGATGACCTCGACGTTGAGCGCACATAAAACCCGACACACCCATCTCACATATCCACCAGAAAAAAGGATTAGCGTACGCGGAGGAAGAACAGCCTTTCGGACTACGTGGCTGAGCCTACCCCGTGGAATTTACCAACAAGCGATGTCATACGAAACGTAATGTTTCCAAACACCTTTGATGCAGTAAAATTAATTAGAGAGTATCACGGTTAATAACAGTATATCAGGATAGGATTTCAAAAATCGTACTTAGTGGAACGATGTGAAAGAGAATATGACTCATGTCCGTCGAATCAGGGGACTGATTGTGTGTCAGAGTGGTGGGATGTTTGAACCTAACTGCCATTGTAGAGTGAAATGTATATGAAACCATATCATTATAAACCGGTAGGGAACCCAGCCACATATTTGCATTATTTATGCATCTACCGTCAGGAAGTACCACACGGTGCATGCTAGAAGAGTGCGTAACTGGTCCTAGCAGAACCATATTAGGGCTAAGTGCACTGCACATGCTTGCAGATTTGCAGAAATATTAGAAGGTATTCCGATTACAACGGTAAACGTCACTGCTATCAGTTGGAAATCTAATGCATTGTTCATTAGATAACTTTGTTTTACGATTTTATTAGTCCATTGTTTGTTGTTTTACATGCTTGTAACGTTTGATATGTGATGGACATGTCATTTTCAAAGACCGTAATGATCAGCATTTCTTTTACTTAGTAACATGTCTGGCGTAGTAAAGAAATAACCTTGTGCTTATAGACCGCTATTCTGTTCCATTCATTCATCTTTACGTAATGTGATGCGTGTGGAACAGTATTAATAACACTAAAAGTTCGCGGGATGATTATCAAAGATCTTTCTGTATTGTGGCAAAAAAATTCTAGGATATCCTGGTATTTCAACGTGAACACTGCCCCTGTGGATTCACAACTTTAGTGGTTACTAATATAACTTGCTATTTCAACATGAAATTTATTAAGCAGAGGAGCTACAACAAACTCCACCATCTGACTGCAGAGACCAACTGAAACGCCTCAGCCAACTTTTCGCCCGACTCGTTTCATAAGAGATGAAGTATTAAACATCCGTTTCCTTAAATAGTGTAAAATAAGAACAATTATAAGAGAAATGACTGATACATGTAGGTTGATGATATCTTTACACCACTCCCTTCTTCCTACTGACAGGAACACTAGTTACAGAAGTTGGCAAGCAAATTTCACAATCTCGCCAGTTTTGCAAAGGCGTTAAAATCTATATCTTAGGTTCTGCGAATATACAGGAGATCACTGGCCAGAGAGGCGAAGCGGCGTTAGAGTGCGTGGCGTCACGTGATTTGCGGTGACCGTTGAGTTACGGCGGGATGCGCGAGAAGGGGCACGAGAAAAAACAAACACTCTTCTTGGGGATGGTCAGAACAAGACCGACCGGATAAATGACTGACCACTGGGGTTTACGACTCTCGGTGTGTTGAGGCTTGTTA
This sequence comes from Schistocerca nitens, assembly GCF_023898315.1. Lineage (NCBI taxonomy): Eukaryota > Metazoa > Arthropoda > Insecta > Orthoptera > Acrididae > Schistocerca > Schistocerca nitens. The sequence continues at coordinate 943,702,375 of NC_064616.1, read as the reverse complement.
GGTGTGGCTGATGATTTCCCAGATTCGTCTGCTATCAGTTTCTTGAATCATTGCTCTTCGTCATTTCCGAAGTTTCGCGGTTTTTAGTTCCTTAAATTAGACGTTTCTTTGTAATTCCGAGCACGTGTGGCTATAAGGGTCTTTTTTATGTCTTCTGGTTTCAATTTCCTACAGTGCTTCTTCTACAATATAATTGTTTAAACGATGTTTCACCAGCATTTCCAAAAGTTCGCAAATATAATTTTCATAATTAAAAAATCTTTATTTGTGACTGATTACATATGGTACCAAACATTTAGTGATGTTAAATAAACCTGCACAATGATTCTTCTTCAATGTAAATTGTTTCAATAGTGTTCTCAAGCATTCCCGAAAGTTTACAAGCGTAAATTTCATAGTTAACTTTTCTTTGTAACTGATTATTAGTTGCACCAGCCAGGGTTTCATGCAACTAATGGTGTTAAATACGTCTCCACTGGGTTTAATTTTTAACTTGAATAGATTAAATCCTGATCAGCTGTTATTTCCCCCAATTAGTGTGTGTAATTTCTCAGTCGGTATTGAACTTTCTTTGTCAGTCAGCACACGTGGAAACAGGTAGACCTCTGAATGCCGCATGTCTTAGTAAGGCCCTAAATTCCTACTTTTGTTTTTCAGTGCTGTTTGAGCAGTGATGTAATGTCATTCCCAATCTTTCGGGTGTAAAACTGACTCCATTTAACTGACGTTACTTTGTGAATCTAGCATGAATGCAGCATGGGTGCATTTATGGTGATAGCAAGCCAAAGTAATCCGTGTAGTGTACTCCTGTTTCCATCATTCTCTTAGTACAAAAAGACCGGCCACTTCACACAAAAAATACGTTAGGCGATTGGGCATGCAACAATCAAGTCATTACTCTTGTCCTGTTCCACACATGGATTTATGGTTTGAGTTATCGTAAAAAATTACGATTTTTCGTGTGTTCGATAAATATAGTTCGTCTAAATTACAGTCCTTGGTGTACGCTATTCGTACAAATAGCTACTGAGATCACTCCGCCTCCACTCTGTTATTAAAAGCTTGATGATAACGTTCGCCTTCTTAACAGAGCCTAATGAATAAACAAAATGTGCGCAACGGCGGACCGGTTATTATTGTACGGAACGGTGTATAATTAAAACAAATGTTATTGCACAATTTTATTCTTCCCTACTCCTTGCCATATGGAGAAAAAACTATTTGATGGATTTGGAAGGTCAGGTACAGAATTTGGTGAAATAAAAAAAGTGGTTCAAATGGCTCTGAGCACTATGGGACTTAACATCTGAGGTCATCAGTCCCCTAGAACTTAGAACTACTTAAACCTAACTAACCTAAGAACATCATACACATCCATGCCCAAGGCAGGATTCGAACCTGCGACCGTAGCGGTCGCGCTGTTCCAGACTGTAGCTCCTAGAACCACTCGGCCACTCCGGCCGGCTTGGTAAAATCATCGGAGGCATTACATACGATTGCTTTTCGTGTTCTGTGGATGACAAATGAATAATTGCACAGGACAGATGTAAAAATACGAAATAGCAGCCTGATTTATTGTTTACTTAGACCAGATGGTTCAACATTTACAGTGCCAGCTACCTTATGTTGCGAAGACCTACAGACAGGTTTGACATTCATTCCAATATACGGGCACGTAGTTGACTCCAACAAGCTGCCGACACACCATGGAAGTTTTTGTAGCTGGAATACTTTCCTTGCTTCAGATACCTCCACTTGTCATATTTGGGATGGGTGGTGCTTGGTCACATGTGGAGAAGAATTCGCAAGAACACGTGGCCCATCACATTAGTCTGGTACACGGCCGATGGGTAATACGTTTTTCACGGTCCTTCAGAAACAGTTGACGATCCTTCGTAGATTCTCTTACAATCGTTGAGACGGGACTATACCCAGGAACATAATTAGAACTTCTTTAACTCTATTACACGTTGTTTACAATCTTCGATTGTGCCATGTGGAGGGTACCAGTAAACAGTTCTGAATTGTACCAGTCACAGATCCTGTATGCTTCTGTAGTTGTATCAATTTGCATTTTGCTATGTGCTAATATGTCGAATCAAGTTGTTTTCAGTAATATTCATAGATCGTGGTACTACATTTTGCAAGAAAATTAGTGTACATCCGAAACACCCATGCCAAACATTCTTGGTTTATGCGCTGTCAAGCATCGATAGCTCACATGACGACAGAGGACTTAAGTGAATGGGAAAAACTTAAATATTGGACGCTGATCTATAGAATGCTTGGTAACACATTCCATCATGCGATCCGTAGAGATTTTTGGAAGAAAAACGTTCTCTTACCACGGAGCCTCTTTTACTGAAGTGACATGGAAAAGCAGGTGAATCATAAAGTCATCATAATGCTAACCACATGATAAGTGCAGTAAGACATGGCATTTATGTAGCCTAAACGGATTCTGTATGAGCCACTCTTTGACTAGTGATAGGCTGCAGTTTGTTACTGTTGTAAAGGGCAGACTACGTGTTCACTGCATTTGCGTGGAGGCACGACGACGTCCCAACGCATCTGCCGAGCAAATGTTTTAAACGACGTCAACAAGAGAGCGAATTGAGTTAGTCTTCTTGGTCACGTTTGGATGTAGCGAGGCGTGTAACATACTGTCATTAATACTTTTGTCTGGGAGATGTTTAGAATAAAAATTAAATTTAGACTTGCACCGGAGGTCGTGCAGCATAATCGGGCCGCCTAAAAACGGGCGGCTTAACGTTGCTGCGGTTTCTCCGACCGCTGACAAAACCTGCGCTGCTACTCAACTACCGACCCTTTGTTCTCAACGTACTAAGGAGAATAAATGTATGTTCTTCGTTTCTGTTGCTAATGCCTTACAAATTCTGTAGAAAGTTTTATACTATACTTACTGTCCCGGGCTCTTGGCCTTCAAGAACTAAATTACAGAGTAGCAGTAGTTGTCTTTCTATTTTGCACATTATAAATGTGTAAAGAGATTCAGGCATATATTTCTATCAAAAGTCATAAAACTTTTTTTAATTAATTCCAATCTGTTATAGGTGTAACATTATATTATCATAAGCTTTAGTCCTCTTTGTATTTGAAAGTATTGGACCATTATTATCCCACATCTCTCAATGTGTGACGCTCACCCAAGTGTTAGAGGTATATTTTCTTCGAAAATCTGTTTCTCCAACAAATGATCTGGTCCCCCCAATGTAACCTTCTTATTACTAAATTCTCTCTAAAAACAAAATACACCAAAAGCAACCAGATTAACCAGCAATTGGAGGTGATATACAAAGTCCATCCGATTAGATACAATGTTCGTTAAGAAGACACAGAGGGAGAAGGTCCTCTTGGATATACGTAGAATATATCGGCAAAACCAATATACGTAACATAATTTTATTTTCCATTGGAAATGATACGCTTAGATTCAATGTTCAGTCCACAAACTGTAAGCCTAATCCACATCTTCATTTTACACACTGCTGTGAAGCGCGTGGCATACATAGCATGCCCGGTAAACATCCCTTGATGAAGAAGATTCCAGATCCTCATAGATGCCTATTTGCCGATTCAAATGTTATGATGCTGCCGTCACTGCGAGAACGAAATATTTTTATAGTGGCGTAGTGCACCTCATTCATCTCATCCCGCACGCCCCATGGATGGTGCATACGTAAGCCCGTCCGCACGTTCGAAACTGTTAATGGTTTATTCCAGTAGTAGTAATTTTATTCATACGTGGATCACTTTTACGATGATAGTGGATATGTTTAAGAAATAGAACATAACTCATATAACTTACAGGTCTAGTTTGACAAGTAAGGGGAAGCTGCATGGCCCTCGTCTAATAGTAGGAATTATTTTGGCATTTGCCTGAAATAATTTTGGGAAACAACGGAACACCTTAGTCAGGATGGAGACTAAAGACTTCATTCTCCAGGATTCAAGGCCAATCTGTTTCAGAAGGTACAACCTCATTCGGTTTGTTTTTTGTCGTAGATTCATGTAAAGACGTTTTAATATAAAAGGCTAGTGCTACCCTGTTTATGAATTTCTCAACATCGATGACTGTCTACGTAATACACACTATAATCACACTATCAGCTCAGATCTGGGATATAACAACGATGTTTGGGTCCACTTTTGCGTACCGCAACCTCAGATTTGCTTCCTTGACAAATTAAGGCAGAATCCCTCCAGAATGAGTGACAGGACACTTTGGCCTCAGAAAGAGGATATGATGTCGAGAGCGTCCTTTGTAAAACTTTGGTGTAAGGTGATTGAAAAAAGAAGTTTACTGCTCCTAGCCACATTAGTTTAATTTTCATTATGCCTGTCATAGGTTTAAACCTCTGTCGTGATGTGGGTTTATGTGAATTAATACAACAGCTAGTGGTCCTAGGCTCCTATTTCTGTCACGCTACATAAAATGCACTTTGTAAACATTTCTGTGTTTACAAGGTACATTTGATGTTGTATATCATGTTAGATGACTGGAAAAGGAGGCTGTGACCACTGGAAACAGTGATATAGGTCACCCGCAACTCGCAAACACATCACATACACGTTGTATTAATTCATATAAATCTTCCTGAAGATGGAGGTTTAATCCTCATAAACGTGTAGTGGAAATACAATCAATTGTCACTGGTAACAGCAAACTCTTGATTACATTCGATGTTAATAATATTCACGATAAAAGTAACCTAAAACGTTGGCATTTAAAGTTTGGAATACGATTTTCGAAAAATGCTTTATTATTACTGTTATTTACTTTAGTTAAATTTTTTTTACCGGACTCCTACTCTGTGTGATCTTTGGCATCCTTCATTGTATAGAGTGTATTGATTAATTGGTTATACAAGCATTTATTCGGCTTCTAATTGATTGATACAGTTGTTGAATGTCCTCCTGAGGGATATCGTGACAAATTCTGACCAATTGGCGCGTTAGATCGTCAAAATTCCAAGCTGTTTGGCGGTCACTCCCCATAATGCTCGAAAGTTATCAACTGGGGAGAGATCCGGCGACCTTGCTAGCCAAGGTGCCGTGTGGCAAGCACGAACGTAAGTAGCAGAAACACTCAACGTGTGCAGACGTGCATTATCTTGCTGAAATGTAAGCCCAGGATGACTTGCCACGTAGGGCAATACGGCATTTGGCAGAATATCGTCGACCTACCGATGTCCTTCAAGGATGCTGCGGATGTCAAACATGGTGTCCTGCTATGAAATGAAATGGCACGCCAGACCATCGATCACTTCTGGTTGTCCGGCCGCATGGCTAACAGCAGTCAGGTTGGTATGTCACCACTCTCCGTGTTGTCTCAGGACACGTCTTTAGCCTGAATCACACTGACTGGAGTCGAATTGTCTCCATAGAAGAGTCCTGCTTCGAATAGAGCTCCGATAACCAGCGAAGACATATCTGGAGATGCCCCAGACAGCAGTGGGGTACGAATCTTACTGTCGCCCACTCGCTGTCATCCACGGCACCATTACAGCACAGTGCTACGCCCACGATATTATACGCGCCAGTTTGTTGCCCTTCACGGCAAGCCATCCTGAGCTTACATATCAGCAAGATAATGTCCGCCCACACACGGAGAAAAAATTGAGAACTTTTTTAAGCATTATCAGTAGCCCCCCCCCCCCCCTCCCCCAACCAGCTTGATATTTCCATGATCTTACGCTCCAATTGGACAGAGTATCACCAGGAGGATATCCAACAACACTATTAATCAATGTCAAACCAAATAACCGCTTGCATAGAGCCACAGGTGGGCCAAGATATTGCTGACTTGCTCAATTTGTGAAGCACTCTCTCTTAAATAAAACATTCAATTTTTATGAAATTTTAATCATTTGTTTGTCTATACATGTACATCACATATACTGATTTCATCCCCATACTTCCCTCTTGGTGCGTCGTTTTTCATCTTAGAGTGTAATTACTAGAACCACCAGACTCTACGACAGGTAACAAATACTGTAGACAATGCACATAGACGTAAGACATGAATAAAAAACAACAACAAAGGACCAAATGAACCTAATCTGTGACTGAAAATGACGGATGTGAAAAGAGGTTTTCAAATGTAGCCATTTATGGCTTTTAGCTTATTCCTAATCGACTTATTTTACGGAGAAACTGAAGTATGTTAGCGACAGCCGCTCGCTCAACACTCTTGATACTGGATCATATGTGAAATTCAGTCGACTATTTGTTTTCATTTCCGATCCTATAGGCCATTCTATGCAATTCTGAATCCAAATTGAAGAAATCAACTTAAAAACGCGGACGAGAAACTGAACCTGACATCTGTGGTGACGTGCACAATTGTTGCGATTCGATTTGTTAGTCCCTTAAACGGATTTGTACTGACATGAACTATGTGTGTAGGATTGGACGGTACGATCTGATAACGAAAATGGATCGAAGACTTTATGATATTTATTACCTGTTTTCAGCACGAAAATTTCTGGAGAGTTTTGTGACGTTCTTAATTCTGCTAACCTCTTACTAACTGGTCGAAGAGTGAAGTGCTCTTTACTTTGAACGTTGGAACCGCGAGAAGCAGGGAAATGACGTACCTGTTTAACATAGCTCGTACAGACGTTGTAGAGGTCTGTCGGCCGCTGGCGCCGCAGCTTTGGAATCGCACAGTAGCACGTGCCCTGGTCTGCATGTTACGTCTCCCAGCGGAAACAGACAACACGAATCGATTCCAGCGAACGCCGTACCCAAGTGGGAGCGTGGCCTCACTGTATCTGCAAGGCTGCGGGTTCGCTTCCTCGACCATCCATTTCAGGCTGCGTACATTCAAGCGGGGAAACACAGTGCTTGTTCTGTAAGTGTCGAACTACGTTCTGATCGACGTAGCCAACACACATACAGAAAACGAAAAAATTTCCGTTGTCCGTGAGAGCTTAGTTTTTCAAACTCATCTGTGAAAATCAAAAGATTCTGCTAACTGTCTAGGAAAAAGATACGAGTAAGTCATCGCGAAGAAAATAGTCATTCACATCATCATGCCAAGTTTTCTCATTTGCTTCTATAATTACTCCAGTCGGAAGAAAATTAAAACACTCACATTTTTCCGAGAGCATAATATAAGAGAAGGTCATTATTTACCACTTCATAGCACCATAACTGTTACCGTATCACAAAATTCGTACAGGCTTTCTCCTTCCTTTACGTATTATTATTATTATTATTATTAGTGTTATTGTAATTTAAATGCTATAGAGCCCAAAGTACTTACAATTTTTTGTTGAATGTACTCGTTGCCTAAACTTCACTCACTGTTTTGCCTTGAACTTATTTCCTCACTTTAGTTGAAGTCTTCTTCTTCTTCTTCTGTTTCTCCATCTGGTCAACAAACCATTTTTGAAACACATTTGAAATTTTTCGATCATCTGCATATCTTATAGTGAAAGTGGTGTTATTTTTACTTCACTCCTTCTTCCCCCAATCCATTCTAAGATATCCGATTTTGTTTCACGCCTCGTTTCATATAATTCAACTATTTATTTTGTAAGCATATCTGCTTTCGTTTTCTTTATATCGCTGAAAAGTTTTGATCTGATTGTTTTAATGTTATCGTGAATTTATTTGTACTGCTTGGTATCTTGATTGCTCCTTAGCCTGAACTGACCGCCTACAAATATTGGTAAGATTTTTTCTTGCAGTTTTGGTGCTCTTTTTTCAATGTTTTTGATATTTGACTGCCTTTATAAAAACGGTGTTTCTGAAGCATAGAGACAATATGTGTTAATAACGGGATTTTAATGTTTCAGTTTAATGTGTTTGAAGATGCACTTCTTGTTACAGATATTTTCGGTGAGAAGGAAATGTTGTTTACCTTTATTTACTACTGACCTCATTAACTGTGTTTTCAGTTGTGAACTATTGAGTTGTTTCACTCAGGTAATTGGTGGACTTGGTTGATTTTGTCGCATTTTGTTTCCATGTGTATTGGTGATTGCTTGTGGCAAATAATCATTCACAATTTTCGAATAGAAACTGCAAACCAACTTGTTCTGCTGTTTGTTTTAAAGGTTTAATCTGTTTCGAGGCTCTTCCTGATGGCACGAAACTATATTAAGAGATTAACTGGAAACAAATACCAACTGATCTGAATTTTCTTCTGTCCATTCCTAATTTGTCTGCGTGGTTGATATTAAAAACAGATATTTGCTTGTGTCAGCCAGTCATTACTTTCGCGAGATACAGTAAAATAGTGATAGAGAGAGTCCATCTCTTTCTATTACACCATTTTTCAAGATTAAAAGTTTTGAAAGTTTCTTTATGATTTTTATTTCGAATTTTTTGTTTCTTTGTATCTGTTTTATGATTGAAAAGTTTTTTGATCGAAATCCTATTCATTCAAAATTCGAAATAAAGATTTGCCATCAAATTAATCATCAAATTATTTTAAATATTACAAATGATTACTATTATTATCAACCTTAGCAAAACTCTGGGTGGGACGGAAGTTAGTACGGAGATGCATCGATTTTTGTAAGAAAGAGGGTTTACTGGTAATTTCTCATTCTCACCATGGATCCTCCTTATTTACGTGAAATTGTTCCTTAGATGAAATAAGTTTGATGTCTTTGAGGCTGCATGATATTACGATCTGTGAGAGCCGTAATTGACTTTTCCAGAAAAGAACACACAAATTATAGTACCGCATCTTCTAGAGATGCATCTCCAGTTTCTGCTCATAGCCGACTAGCGCTTTTTCTCTCCTCAAATAACGTTTAATAACTGAGTGTCAGGTTCTTGTAATTTAAGATCAATCATCCTTTTTCAAATGCCTCGCTTGCTTCGACAGACGGGAAGAAACTCTCGCCCACGATTTATATCAGAGGTACGATGAGGCAAGCTGCAGAATATCGTCTGGTCTTCAAAATAACACAAAATGGTGGCACTTTAATGTATCTTCGTTTTCAAATAAGCATTGGTGACAAGAATTAACTCACCAAATATATAAGTACTGCAGCTACTTTACCTAGACTATGCAGAACCATAGTCGGCTATACATTATAGGTCTAAATATTCCTTTTGATGTTTAAGTATTACGGTAGTGATCGTTTCAGTAATTATTTTCAGAAATTACGTTTGTAACAGCAGTCAAATTGGGTTCTTGTGGCTTCACACTCGAGTAACACACAAAGCATTTCTGATACTGTAGTCTCAAGAAACCTGTACGTCGGCAATAATTTTTTTTCAAGAAATCAATTTTGTTCGAGGCCTTCAAGAAAGGCCCGGAAAACACGAATTAGAATTGGCCTTGAAGCCAACTTATCCGCTATACCGTTCCATCGTTTTACTCCTATTACATGTATAAATTATTACAGTTAACAAACGAGATCCCTGTGCATTAATTAATGCATATAGTCCTGCCGTAAAAATGTGAGCGACGCCATTTATTCCGTCATAGTATGCCATCATCATGTTACCTGGGCATCTACATAGGGAAAAAAAGATGTTTGTAAGTCCAGGGATTAAACTACTCTGATGCACAGTAAATAGACAATGAGAAATTTAGCTTTTGGCTTAATATGACATTAAGAATGCATGCTCACTGTGTAAAACAAGAAGCTGCGTAATACGAGTTGAACTGTTACTAATAATACCATATAAATTAAAACAATGAGGACTTCAAATATCCGTCAACTTTGGAGTAACGACCAGCGTATAACTGCACCTTTAATTACAGTAATGGGATCATACTTCGGTATCTGACAGGGGTTATTAATAAAATATAATATGTACAACTGAAGAGGTTCTGCTTTGTTTGTTAAGAGCTGCTGTTGTTTTGTCTGACCGTCAGTAAGTGGACGAGTGAATGTAAAGAAAGAAATAACAACATGGTAAATGCGTGATAGTAGCGAAGGTAGACACGATTCCAAGATCCACCACTGTAGTAAATGTTTATATGTCCACTAGATCCGCAGATGATAAAGACATTGAAACAATGGATATTGAGACGAAATACATTATTCTGAAAATTAGGGAGATGAGGCTGTGGAATTCTAAACAGAAACGAAATACTAGTAAAAGTAATAGAAACCCGTGAAATGGAGGAAGGGGACGAATGGGGAAGCCACCTACTATAATTTAAGCATAATTTAATCGCTACTAACACTTGGTTTATGGATCACAATAGAGGGCTTTATACATGAAACAGACGTGCAGACATAGGAGGGCTTCAGGTATGTTACACGGGAGCCTGCAGAAAGATAATGCCTCTGAGTTTTTTTTATGTGAAAACTCTTAAAGGTTTTTAAATAAAACAAACTTCATATTCCACATCATTGTGCTTCATGTTTACACACTGGCGACGAACGCATTTGTCACAGCGAGAGACAAGTTTGTTGATACCGTCACTGTACAATATTTGGCTTTGTTGATGGAGACACATCACCTCTCCTTGCACAGCTTCACCGCTATCACAGTGAAATCTTCGAAAGTGTTCTTTAAGTTTTGAATGTAGATGCAGATCGGATGGGGCCAAGTCGGGACTTCATGGAAGATGATCGACGACAGTGAACTCAGGGTATCAGACTGTTGCAGATGTCACAGGGCTGGTGAGTGTTCTGTCACTGTCAGCTTACGGAGACGGTGCTGCACGTATGGAAGAAGTCTTCGGATTCGAAACTCAATTACAGCGCGCTGTTTCTCACTCACAGACACAGTTAAATTATACAGCACCATGTTACACTCAACTAATTGGAGCCCTCTAGTTGCAGAGGGCTACAGATATGTGGAAATGAAGAATAAAGATGTAGAATGTAAATAACCTTTTGTTTTATTTAAAAGTGCTTTAAGAGTTTTAAAATAAAAATATCGGAGGCACTGCTTTCAGTACGCCCTCATAACTGACGAGGGCCGAAGTAGAGAAGGTATAACCTGGCTTTAACAAGAAACGCATTTTTAGAAAGATAAAGTTGTTACAACTAATGTAACTCAAGGTGGTAGGAATTATTTTCCGAAAGTATTCGTGTGAACTGTAGCCTTTAACAGTGTGAAACGTGGACAATAATCACTGCAGACAAGCAGAGAATAGAAATTGGTTTAATATGGTGCTACAGAAGTATGCCGATGATCGTATGAGTACTTGGAATAACTAAGAAGGAGATGGTGTTCGAATCAGAAAGAAAAGAATTTTGTAGCAGAATTACCCATAAGAATGGCTGGGTTGGTAAAATACATGCTGATTCGTCAAGGAATCATCATTTTAGTTTTTAATTAACCTTACGTTTTCAGACCGTCGTTAACATCCGCTGTCAAGCGGAAATATCAGCTTTCTATGGATGAAGGTTGTCAGTACAAACCGAATGGACACTATATTCACAACACGTGAGTGTTCGGTGTGTTCTAAGTGTTAGTATTTCCAAAGCCAATAAAAAAGTTACTGTATGTTACGACTGCCGTAGGCATGAGAGTACTTGGTCCTCGATTTGGCGTGTAGTACGCACATTTGGTCTCTCTGCTGTACGACCCCAATGATCCGTTCGTAGCTTCTGATGTACATCAGTTTCATTTATTCTGACATTTATGAAATTACTTCTTTAAAGATAGCTGCCAACTGGCTTGAAATATTTTGCGAGTTCCTATTTGTAGGTCAGTTCCTTGAGGGGAAACACAGGTCAGAGCACTGTTGCAAAGGCAACGATAAAAGGATGCCAAATTTAAAAGAACGCAAATCCCCATTATTGGTGAAGCTTTACAGAAACTCGAAATTTAGCACGATATTGAATTCAAATGCCTTTAATATCTTCCACAACTTAACTCTGTCTCGCAATCTGTCAGAATACAAAAGAAATTCTGGTCGTATGTAAAGTACACGTGCATCAAGGTGTAGTCACCCTTTCAATGCGTGATATCAACGGTAATGTTACTGGTAACAGTGTCGCTAAAGTAGAGTTACAACATACAGTTTTCCGAAATTCCTACACCAAAGAAGACGAAGTACATATAGTAATGTTCGAATTAAGAAGAGGTGCCAACATGAGTAACTTAGACGTAGATACCTTCGGTGTAGCTAAGGAGCTTATATTACTTAATAAAGACAAGGCCTCCGGCCCAGATTGTGTACTAGTTAGGTTCCTTTCAGAGTATGCTGATACAATAGCTCCATACTTGGCAGGATCGACGAAAGATCCGTACGTAACTGCTGGATAGCTGTCCAGGTCACACCAATAATCAAGAAAGGAAACAGGAGTAATCCGCTGAATTACAGACCAGTATCAATAACGTCGATTCGCAGTAAGATTTTGGAACATACATTGGGTTCTAACATTATGAATTACATCGAGGAACACGATTTCTTGACAAATAGCCAACAAAGATTCAGAAAACTTCGTTGTTGTGACACACAACTAGCACTTTATCCTCAGGAAGTAATGAGCGCTGTCGACGGATGATCTCAAACTGACTTCATATTTTTAGATTTCTAGAAGGCTTTCGACACCGATCCTAACAACTGACTCGTAATAAAATTGTATGCCTAAGAATCATCACCCCATTCGCGCGACTCGATTGGTGACTTCCTGTCTGAAGGGTCACAGTTCTTAGCGACTGGCGGAAAGTCATCGGTGAACCAAAAGTAATACATGTCTTTCGGAAAGGAAATGTTTACAGATGATGCTGTCGTTTACCGTCTTGTAAAGTCATCAGAAGATCAAAACCCATTGAAAAACGATCTGTGTGGTGCTAAAAATTTCAATCGACTCTAAATAATGAAAAGTGTGCAGTCATCCACATGAGTACTGAAAGGAATCCGCTAAATTACGGATACAGTAAAAATCACATAAGGCCGTGATTAAAACAAAGGAGTTTTATTGAGGAAGGATCTTCTCATGAAATTTCTATGAACTTTATTCTGCGAATGCGAAAATATTTTGTTGCCGCACACCTACACAGGGAGAAACGATCATTGTAATAAAATAAGAAAACTCAGAGCTCGCACGGAAAATTGAAGTGTTCGATTTTGTCGCGCACTCTTCCAGAATGGAACGGTAGGGAAACAGCTTGAAGGTGGTATGATGAAGCCTCTGCCAGGCACTTAACTGTGAATTGTAGAGTAAGCGTATAGATGTTGGCATGTATTATTGACGATATGAAGGACAATTTACCTCGTGTATCTAATTATTTACAATGTACCTCGTGTATCTAATTATTTAGTGCGCAATTTATGCAGGAAACGGCTATAAAAATGTGTTTCCGAATATTTTTCGATAAAGGCACTGGTGTAACATAGTTTAATGACGTGGGACTGCCTTTTATAATATCACCATATGTACCTCGTCAGAAGCTGTGAATGGTGGAATTATTATTGAATTTCTCACAGTATTTTACCGAAACGTTCTCTAATTGATTCATGCGTCAGTATACCTCAGTGTGCACATGGTAGTTACCAGTTATCAGAAGACAAGGCACAAGAAATTATGACAAGCAGACGAGTGTGAGGGCGAACATGGCCTGAATTGTGTGACAAACCTTGAAACCCATGGCAGGGCAACGGCGAGCGCGCGACCACAGCGCCCCGCCACCGAACGTGCTTGCCGGCCGCAGATCTGGCCCTGGGCTTGCGCCTGGGTTCACAGTTATCGGGCCACCTGTGCCTCTTCCAAACTTCTGCCATTTTATGAGTTTTAATCGAAACGCTGCTAATGTACTAAGAACCTGACCCATCACGGAAATTGCTGCCTATACGCAGTAACTTCAGAATCTTTATCAGAATCTGTATAACTTGATGAAGAGATCCAGTAACTATATTGTTCTTGTGAAGTGTACACAGATGAACTAACAACACTAAACGCAATATATGTAGTAAAACTATCGCCTTTATTGTGCTCTGTTCACTGACCAAGCTAAATATTTACTCCTTTTTGTTGTGTCGATTCCCTAAGGTCTCGACACAATGAGTGGCTAGGTGCACGCGAAACTAACGCAGACGGGCGTAAATTCTGAAACAGGAGACTGGATGAAAACTATAAAGAAAAGAAGAGAGATTTTAATATACTTAACTTTAATGTAGTCTTGTTCTTGTTGAAATACATCTCTTGCATAGTAGTAAGCAATTAGCAATGATACACATGGCGCCTTGCTAGGTAGTAGCGATGGACTAGCTGAAGGCTATTTAATCTGTCTCTCGGCAAATGAGAGGAATACTTGGTAGGTCTAGTCGCAAGCTATGTCGTCCGTACAACTGGGGCGAGGTGAAGTCCGTGTCTTGTGACCTGCCCTGTGGTGGCGCTACGTTTGCGAATACACAGTGGCGACACGCGGGTCCGACATGTACTACAGGACCGCGGCCGATTTAAGTTACCACCTAGCAAGTGTGGTGTCTAGCGGTGACACCACACTTTTTCCTACCGTTTATCCCTTCCATTTGGTCGGATGTTTTCGAGGTTTATTTTATTTAACTTCCTGGCAGGTTGCTCTTCCTCCACTGTCATCACTTAAACTAAGGCAGGGGAGACTTGTCTGCCATCTGTTTGTGAAGTGGGTAAGCTTAGTTCCGTGTTTTTATAATATTTTATCTGTTTATTTCCTGTATTTTCTGACGAGAAGAACACGGCACGTGTCATAATCTGATTTGTCAGAAACTTCGCTCAGTGAGAGATAAGTCAAAATAAGCGAACACGTGTCTCGGCTTATCAATAGATACTAGTCAGTTTCTGAGAAAACGACCGTCAAAGTTTTTGACGTAATTTACACACGTCTTAGTGCAAGCTGAGCTCAGTCCGCCTACTGGCAAACACGAATGTGTGTGTGTGTGTGTGCGTGAATGTTTGTGTGCGAAAAAGAGAGCGAGAGAGAGAGAGAGAGAGAGAGAGAGAGAGAGAGAGAGAGAGAGAGTGAGAGAGGAGAGAGAGGGAGGGGGGGGGGGAATGATTAGGACTGTCACAATCCTCAATTAGCTTCCACTTGATTATTAGATGGCGTAGAAGTTACTTGTTGACTTCGTTCTCGGATATGTTTCCTATTTTGATATACGTGGGTCTTCGCTAATACATATTACCTTGGCAGGTAGGTCTTTTGAAAAATTATTTGTTAAACTGAAGTAAATAATGATTAACAACGTCCAACAACTTTGGAAGCAATAGGTATCGGTTTGAATTTAACTGAATACCTTGGTAAGGACCACACCAGGTCAGTGGAAAAGGAATTCTGAGGACAAGTAGCTGCAGCTCTTCATCCCACGTTACCCCTTCTCTGCGAGGTTTGAGGCATGGGTTTGGATCAGATGGTAATGTGGAATTTCATGTGAAGGAAACCGCCCAGTATCACATGGTGAACGCCTCACAAATTTGTCGCAATGCTCATCTTGCCCCAACACCGTAATTTCTGTCCGTCTGGGAAGCATCACAGTTTCGTATGGACTCTCTGTGATTTCATCCAGTATAGGCCAAAATAGCGCACCAACAAATTGCCGGTTTTCTTGAATACCCCAGTGTGCAAAATCAGCGTTTAATGAAACACAAAGAAGATACATTCCAGATAAAATTCCAGAATTACCGTCATTACACGGGGTACATGACGACTTCCTATTCAGAAGTATTATCGGTTGGATAACATACGTCGTTCAAATAACAAAAAAGAAAAGACATTCCAGAGGTACTGAGAATCGTGCGTCATTAATAGCCTCAACCAGGGATTTTAATTTACTACAGAATTTTAATCTGAAAAAATAGTAGAGTTTGTAAGAACGTTTCTAGCCTCACAAATAATTTATAATTTACAAGAAGATATTAGTTGTCATAAATATTTTACCTGTCAGCAAAAAATAGGCTTCTATTGAATAGTTCTGGCAATAACTGTAGCCCATATACATTAAACCAACCTGGTAAGTGTCACAGACTACTGATGAAATCTCGTATTAACACAGCACGAAGATCATAGACATGTTATGTAGGTGATCAATAATTACGGATTCGAAGACCAATCTTAAGTATCACCATACTGGCATTAACACTGTGTAGTCGAACATTGACAGGTCTGGAAAGACGATGTTTCTACCAGCCATAGCTGCAGGAGCATAAGAAAGCTAGTCTCACAGTCTTGGGTCTACAGGAAGTAACGGAACAGACGTACTGATTTTCAATCATTCCAGAGTAACTTTGAATTCCACCATTAGTTCGGCTGCCAGTATAGCTGTTGTGTGTAACTGATTTCCACGTTAAAACTGTTAGTATACGGCACAAGGTTTTATAAACCATTCTAGGTCCTAATTGTCTTTTTTAAGCAGAGTATCGAGGTATCACATCTTACCATTACCGAATAATCCATTGAAGCTACAGGCTTCCACACCATGTACACATCCAGCTAAAAGTGTAATACTTATGTATTTGAATTTTGGGAGTCATAACCAGAAAAGGCCTCACGATCGATAACACCCAAATAGCATTACGCGCTCCCAGTAGAGAAGTTCCAGAATGGCATTGAGGACACGGATATGGAAACTCTGATAGGTATTGGTCTGTGTCTGCTCTACAAACAGTGTCTCCTACACGTATCAGAGAGGCAAAATTTATTCTGTATCACAACGAACCAGATGCTCTAGACATGTTTAGTTGTTCTTTACATTCTCAGATTTACTCTCCCTAGAATTTTACGTACTGATTTGCTTATGAGGAATGGACAGTCATCTGCATGTGCAGCGTGGAATACCACCAACATACAGAGAATAAATCTACTGTCAGTACCCCGTTTCGTATTAGATGTAACCCTTTATCAGTACAATGTGGTACGGGTGGACGTGCTTCCACCCAGTTATATTTACATTAGTTTTCTGGGTGGTGGTGTGTTGATCCCACGTCAGTCTATCTTACAGGGGAACCTCCCCATCGCACCCCCCTCAGATTTAGTTATAAGTTGGCACAGTGGATAGGCCTTGAAAAACTGAACACAGATCAATCGAGAAAACAGGAAGAAGTTGTGTGGAACTATGAAAAAATAAGCAAAATATACAAACTGAGTAGTCCAAGCGCAAGACAGGCAACAACAAGGAAAGATCAAGCTCAGGAGTGCCGTGGTCCCGTGGTTGGCGTGAGCAGCTGCGGAACGAGAGGTCCTTGGTTCAAGCCTTCCCTCGGGTGAAAAGTTTAACTTTTCATTTTCAGTTTATGTGACAAACGCTTATGTTTTCATAACTTTTTTGGGGGTGATTATCACATCCACAAGAAAACCTAAATCGGGTAAGGTAGAAGAATCTTTTTACCCATTCGCCAAGTGTACAAGTTAGGTGGGTCGACAACATATTCCTGTCATGTGACGCACATACCGTCACCAGTGTCGTATAGAATATATCAGACGTGTTTTCCT
The DNA here is from genome assembly GCF_023898315.1 of Schistocerca nitens. Classification (NCBI taxonomy): domain Eukaryota; kingdom Metazoa; phylum Arthropoda; class Insecta; order Orthoptera; family Acrididae; genus Schistocerca; species Schistocerca nitens. Next base: position 943,685,005 of record NC_064616.1, on the reverse strand, counting down.
GTGGAGGAATCGGTTGACCTATGACCTTGCGATCAAGCCGGCCGGTGTGGCCGTGCGGTTACAGGCGCTTCAGTCTGGAACCGCGTGACCGCTACGGTCGCAGGTTCGAATCCTGCCTCGGGCATGGATGTGTGTGATGTCCTTAGGTTAGTTAGGTTTAATTAGTTCTAAGTTCTAGGCGACTAATGACCTCAGAAGTTAAGTCGCATAGTGCTCAGGGCCATTTGAACCAACCTTGCGATCAAATGTTTTCGGTTCCCATTGGACAGGCACGTCCTTTCGTCTACTAATCGCACGGTTTTGGGGTGCGGTCGCAAAACACAGACACTAAACTTATTACAGTGAACAGAGACGTCAATGAACGAACGGACAGATCATAACTTTGCGAAAATAAAGAAAGTAAACTTTTCACCCGAGGGAAGACTTGAACCAAGGATTACTCATTCCGCAGCTGCTCACGCTAACCACGAGACCACAGCGCTCCTGAGCTCAGACTATCCTTGATGTTGCCTATCTTGCACATGGACTACTCAGTTTGTATAATTTGCTTATTTTTTCATAGTTCCACACAACATCTTCCTGTTTTCTCGATTGATCTGTGTTTAGTTTTTCAAGTCCTATCCACTGTGCCAACTTATAACTAAATCTGAGGGGGTTGCGATGGGGAGGTTCCCTTGTTAGTAAATTTGTTTGTCTATCACTTTGTCATTATTGTGAAGGTTAACTCTTAGAATGCATGTTCCTATGTTAAATAATTAAAATTACAAGGATACAGTTCTATAACCGATTATTCGGCCCGATTGTAAGGAATACGTGTGACTCTTTACACATCACACACATGTACTCTGACTCCCCCGAATGTTGTGATTAAATCTCACATCGGTCTGTCTTAATATTTGTCACATGTCTCTCGCTCTCTGATGTGTCTTCTTTGTATGCGTATGGTGAGCATAGAGTGACGATTACCGATGACAGAAAACAACATCTGGGTAGAGATGGACGCACTTTCGGTCATATAGGGTCGCTACGTTTTCAACCACGTAATATTCGTCTGCCGGCCGCGGTGGCCGAGTGGTTCTAGGCGCTGCAGTCCGGAACCATTCGACTGCTACGGTCGCAGGTTCGAATCCTGATTAGGGCATGGATGTGTGTGATGTCCTTACATTAGTTAGGTTTATGTAGTTCTACGTTCTAGGGGACTGATGACCTCAGATGTTAAGTCCCAGAGCCATTTCAACCATTTTTGAATATTCGTCTGCTTGACACGCTACCTTCTTTACATATCGATACCACTACCAGTTAGGTCTCTCCTTTGAATGACTAAAATTACTCTTACTAGATTTTCACCGCATATTCTTAATATACCAGCCAAAATCTCCCGGAAGGTGACACTTTGGACGGTTTTAGGAACCACAAATAACAACCATGTCTGCCAGTCTTGATTCAACAGCATGTTCCAGGCCCCCAGCTGTAGCGTGTGTGATTAACGGACAATTATCCCACCCCTTCCGCATTGAGAGAGTGGAAATATACATTTCTATAGCGTACTAATTTATTTACGAAGAATATCCAGCAGAGGTCGGAAAAATAAATCTGGTTTATAAGTAATAACTTTTCAAATATTTTTACAACCTGTGTAATATGACAGGACGTGTTTGCAGGATGGCAGACAGAGCTGTCGTCGACCTTGTTCATTTCAGCAGCAAAGGACAAACCTACCACACAACATAGCGATGAGATACGGAGTGTTGGGTGGCGCGCGATTATGACGTCCCTGATGATTCAGTTACGACAGCAACCGTTGAGTTACCACACAGATCTTCTGTTGTGGTCGATATGAACACCAGCATTCTCGGATTCAAGAAAATATCTAATTTTCTCCTGTAAAAAACATGTTTTATAATTTTAATAAGAGCTATGTTCTTTCCCGTCTATATTCTAGGCGAGAGTGTTTGGGGATTTTCATTCTGCTTCGTATCTCCAGCATAACTCTATTGATGAAACGCTCCACATCTTCTTGGGTGGTCGTTGGCAGTTCTTCTACTTCACATACTTCGCTTCGATTTCTTCCATTTCCAGTTTATTTTTCGTACACACAACACATTAACTGCACTTAATGGGAAATGCAATACGTTTACTCATTTTCTTGTGACTTGCGAGATAATTTTGTGGGTATCAGTCCTAAGTGAGCAACATCGTTATCTGACGGTATTGTGGAGAACAATGTCCTGGACTGAGAGAAATATATTACTCCTGCTTCAACATAGCACTTCTGTGTAATACTTATGTCATCTTTGTTGGAGTCAGTGTTAAGAATCTCCACGTAGTTTACAGATAGATAATTAAAACTTCGTGCAGACAGAGCACAATTTATAAGCTTTTCTCAGTCTTGAGAGACTGGCAAACTTACTTGCACACCAGTCGATATTCGTGTATTCTGATTATCCCATCCAGCCAACAAGATACAGGTTTCTCAAATCGCTTAAGAAAAATGCCGGGAGGGTTCCTTTACGAAAAGAACACACGGTCGACTTCCTTCGCCCAACCCGAGCTTGTGCGCCGTCTCTAATGACTTCGTCGCCTATGGGATGACGAACTCTAAACTTGGTTCTTTCTTTTGACGCAGCTGGATGGGTGGCACGTCGTGGCAGCGGCCCAGCGCCCCATCAGATCGTCTTGTCCCGGCAACGCTCTTGTCGTCGGCTTCCCCGTCGCGGATGAAACATGAAGCCAAAGTCATATCCTGACTTGCCTTATCAGCTTTTTGCATCCCATGCTAAAACGGCGTTGGAAAAGATGCTCCAGGGAAGCGAGTATCAGAGCATAGCCTAAGCAACGCCATAGCCCGAGGATTGCTTCGTTTTTCCGTACGATTTGCTAGTCTTTCCAGCACGCTTTTCGATGAAAAGTCTCGTATCTGTAGAGGTGAGCAAGTGTGCCCTTGCTTCAGCTTACACTGACTGATGCGTCGGAGCAGGATCCAAGTGTCTTTCCGGTGTTTCTTGTGCTTTTCCTAAATCGCTTCAGATAAATGCTGAGATAGTTTCTTCGAAACGGATACGACCCGCATCCTTTCCTATGTTTATGCAATTTGGTTCCGCTTTTAACAGCCTAGTCGTTGATGGGACATTACAAAGCACCGTCTATCTTCTTTTTCAAAAGTACTTCAACTTATAAACAAAATTTGGTATAAATTTCTTGTCTCGTCACCATGTTACCCTTCAACGTCGAATCGCCAGACACATGGATCATTGTTACTATTAACACTGAAACAAATTCATCGCTCTTATGTTTCCTTTTTGATTTTAAGGATCAGTGAAGAAAATTGGTTAACCCTTTGTTGCTTCGTAATGTACATAGTAAATAATGAGTTGTGTATGTCAATGTTCAGTCTTCTTGGATTTGAAAGGTTACGTTATAATTTGAGCGGTCAAAGCATCAGTAGCGTCTGCAAAACCGAACTCTATGCCGCATATTTTACTTACTCGTAAGTGTGAGGAAATATAATGGTATCTCAAACACTTGTGCGCACATATCACCGCCAAATGTCTAATACATCTAACTATAAAGATTGTATAGTTATGCGATGTCAACGCATAGAATACTATCGAATCGAAACACATGTAGCAAGAGCTTGTGAAAAGAGGATTAAAATAATATTGGGGAACTGAAAGACTATTAGTCAACAGGTGTAAAAGAATTTTGTGGCTGAGATATGTAGTACACTCTGGTTACATCGATGCAATGAATGCTTGTTTAATGATGGATTCCATACACCATTATCGAAAATAGGCGAATCATGCGCAATAGTGGATAATTTTACTTCCTTTACGCCATATCATCATCTACAGCGTTGTGAGACGAAGGAATTCCTCTCTGTCTCTGTCTCTGACGTATTGTACCTCATGCACGTGCGTCCCACATCTCTACCTCTTCCTAGACATCAAACTTCATATTCTGAAGAGATCATGACAAGCCTTTTAGGTACAAAGTAGAACCATTTCATTATACCTCCTTATCCTCAATTCTTAGCAATGTATTTCGTAATATCAGTCTCTAGACAGATCATACATTCTGCATCGTTCTTTTACAGCTGCACGTCAGTCTGAAACATACGCTGTGTATGCCACATAACAAAGTCACAGCCACGCTGCTTTAAGCCCGTTAATGAAACAGACATAAGGAACCTTTCTGCCTCCTCCAACATCCAACTCAAGCACGCGATTGTGGAGTTCTAAATCTCCCAGGGTTTTCTACACCGTGGAAGTACCGACAAGAAAAACACAATCATAGGGACAGCACTTTACATGTAAGGTCTGTCTTGCATCGATCTCTAGAATCTAAAGCGAGAAACTTACCATGTTGTGAACTAAACTCCTGGAAATTGAAATAAGAACACCGTGAATTCATTGTCCCAGGAAGGGGAAACTTTATTGACACATTCCTGGGGTCAGATACATCACATGATCACACTGACAGAACCACAGGCACATAGACACAGGCAACAGAGCATGCACAATGTCGCCACTAGTACAGTGTATATCCACCTTTCGCAGCAATGCAGGCTGCTATTCTCCCATGGAGACGATCGTAGAGATGCTGTATGTAGTCCTGTGGAACGGCTTGCCATGCCATTTCCACCTGGCGGCTCAGTTGGACCAGCGTTCGTGCTGGACGTGCAGACCGCGTGAGACGACGCTTCATCCAGTCCCAAACATGCTCAATGGGGGACAGATCCGGAGATCTTGCTGGCCAGGGTAGTTGACTTACACCTTCTAGAGCACGTTGGGTGGCACAGGATACATGCGGACGTGCATTGTCCTGTTGGAACAGCAAGTTCCCTTGCCGGTCTAGGAATGGTAGAACGATGGGTTCGATGACGGTTTGGATGTACCGTGCACTATTCAGTGTCCCCTCGACGATCACCAGTGGTGTACGGCCAGTGTAGGAGATCGCTCCCCACACCATGATGCCGGGTGTTGGCCCTGTGTGCCTCGGTCGTATGCAGTCCTGATTGTGGCGCTCACCTGCACGGCGCCAAACACGGATACGACCATCATTGGCACCAAGGCAGAAGCGACTCTCATCGCTGAAGACGACACGTCTCCATTCGTCCCTCCATTCACGCCTGTCGCGACACCACTGGAGGCGGGCTGCACGATGTTGGGGCGTGAGCGGAAGACGGCCTAACGGTGTGCGGGACCGTAGCCCAGCTTCATGGAGACGGTTGCGAATGGTCCTCGCCGATACTCCAGGAGCAACAGTGTCCCTAATTTGCTGGGAAGTGGCGGTGCGGTCCCCTACGGCACTGCGTAGGATCCTACGGTCTTGGCGTGCATCCGTGCGTCGCTGCGGTCCGGTCCCAGGTCGACGGGCACGTGCACCTTCCGCCGACCACTGGCGACAACATCGATGTACTGTGGAGACCTCACGCCCCACGTGTTGAGCAATTCGGCGGTACGTCCACCAGGCCTTCCGCATGCCCACTATACGCCCTCGCTTAAAGTCCGTCAACTGCACATACGGTTCACGTCCACGCTGTCGCGGCATGCTACCAGTGTTAAAGACTGCGATGGAGCTCCGTATGCCACGGCAAACTTGCTGACACTGACGGCGGCGGTGCACAAATGCTGCGCAGCTAGCGCCATTCGACGGCCAACACCGCGGTTCCTGGTGTGTCCGCTGTGCCGTGCGTGTGATCATTGCTTGTACAGCCCTCTCGCAGTGTCCGGAGCAAGTATGGTGGGTCTGACACACTGGTGTCAATGTGTTCTTTTTTCCATTTCCAGGAGTGTATACGCTTTACTGTTATTGCCGGCCGTGGTGGTCTAGCGGTTCTAGGCGCGCAGTCCGGAACCGCGCGACTGCTACAGTCGCAGGCTCGAATCCTGCCTCGGGCATGGATGTGTGTGATGTTGTTAGGTTAGTTAGGTTTAAGTAGTTCTAAGTTCCAGGGGACTGATGACCACAGATGTTAAGTCCCATAGTGCTCAGAACCATTTGAACCATTTTACCGTTATTATAGCCTCACGGATACCAAAACAAGCTGTACTCATGTGTTCTTACGGATCATATTGAGTCTGAATGACTAAGGTGCTTGAATTTCTCGTTACTTTATATTACGTTATCAAATGATGTAGATGAAGGAACTGAGTAAGAAAAAGTAATACCATTCACGACCAAATATGTAAACCTTCTTCGCATCTCAAGGATCTGGGACAGGGAACAAATATCGAGAACATAAATTCCCTTTTAATGTAATGTTAATTTTTCGAAGCTTCTGGTACTTCTAGAGCAGAGACTTAAAATCTGAAATTTTATGCTGCCGTACAAATGTGAGGCTGTGTATGAAGCTTCCACTGTTTGGTTCGTTCTGAGGCTAGGATGATGACAGTGATAGCCACAGACGTCAAAACCATTGTTGGAGAAAATGAGTGAGAACAAATGAGCTCAGTAAGTTAAAAGAAACCGACTTCTGTGTATAATGTGGAGATTATAGCCGAGATTCGCCTTGGTACGTCAATGGAAGTACTATTTTTTTTCTTTTAACGTGCAACTGTCCCTAGTAAGTTTCCACAGTAAGATTGGGGCAGCCGTTAAAGCCGTTGTAAGCGGCACTGATGAAGGCACTGGAGTATTACCTACTATTATGTTCTCACTGTACAATGTGGAATGAAGAGCTGAGACCTTAACACATTTTTTCATGAATGTGGAAGGACAGAATTGTTCAGCATGTGCAATGCTTAATTTAGCTCGGTGTGGGATGCATGAAGATTATAAGATGATTTACTGCCAATAGCGAACCGTGAAATCAGCTGCCAGTCTTACGTAGCTCTTCTGCGACTATCATTGAAGGTTCACAGATTAATGATGACAAATAACAAAACCCTGTCATGCTGAAGGCTCAGTGTTGGACACCTGCCTGTAATTATTTAAATATACGCCCCAGGTACAGTGGCTTTATGATAAAAAAGGGCAATGTCGTCGTTTGTACACTGTTCACTAGAAGTACGTGTTGAACAGGGACTATGAGTACCCATCGCCATCTGAATTTAACTGCAGACTATTACCGGAATAACTTGTAGTACGTAAAGCCAGTATTATCACACGAAACGTGAATTTTTGACTTTAGTGCCTCGCTGTTTATCTCTCAGCCACACAGCAATCACTTCGGCGATGGAGGGGTCCAGCAGGGGGCACTGGGGCACATTATACTGCTGTGAAACAGTTCTGCAAATGGCCGAGAGTAACACGTCCCCTGCATCGTCGTGCGACAGTAACGCCACGCTCGCGTCTTTGTGAAGCGGCAATTACGTACCATAGTAAAAGAAATGGAACACTGTTCACGTTACGCCAGTGTAGTTACACAAGTAAAGTATTACACTTACAAATTGCAGCACTCGTAGCAACAGAAAACTATTTATTTACTAAGACAGTTTTAAATTCAACTTAATGTTTCTGCGTCTCTAATTATCACTCTCAATGTTGCAGAAATAGATGAAAAAAAATGGCTCTGAGGACTATGGGACTTAACTTCTAAGGTCATCAGTCCCCTAGAACTTAGAACTACTTAAACCTAACTAACCTAAGGACATCACACACATCCATGCCCGAGGCAGGATTCGAACCTGCGACCGTAGTGGTCGCGCGGTTCCAGACTGTAGCGCCTTTAACCGCTTGGCCACCACGGCCGGCAATAGATGAAAATTTACTTTAAAAATAATCACAGAGTGCTGTAAACATTAATTTAATCACGGTGTTGAAACTAACAAGCGTACTGCTAGTCGCATGTTTACAAAATTCGCTAATCGGTCCCACAATCTATTTCGATTCTCACTTCCAACTACTCTTGGAGATACTGTATCCTGCGTAGTTGCCTCAGGTGCAGCAAAGTAGTACGTAATGTTACCAGGCCAAAATATTCGTGGGTTTCAATAGTTCTATCACTAATGCAAACACACCCTCCACAGTCGCGCCAAGGATCACTTTTACAATCGATTTGTACCTTTTACGATCTACCGTTATCCATATGATCTTCTCGTACTTACACTACAACCTGGAGTCTGCAGACGACAAGCCCTCACACCAGCGTTCAGGGACGTGTAGCAGTATTAGGATACAGTGTTCCCTGGCAAAACAATACACGATATGGTAGCTGCGGAATATAGTTGTTGATGTAGGTGTAGACGCAGATGTACTGTCACGCTCGATAGGACCCGAACGACCTGCATTGCTTTCCGCCTGATTTATATGCAGTATAATGTAATTGTCTTGCAGGTCCTCCGCACTCCTTTCGGTACAGTCGCTGGCCTATAAGAAATGGTTACTATAAAAGACCACTAGAGATAACTGCTTTGCCTATCTATCAGTCCAAACGCAAATTAATACCACGGCAATGTAGAAATGAGAAAACATGTTAATAGGGATGACACAGACTTATAACTGCTTTGCCTATCTATCAGTCCAAACGCAAATTAATACCACGGCAATGTAGAAATGAGAAAACATGTTAATAGGGATGACACAGACTTTAAAACTTGTGAACTATTACAATAAAAGACATTTCAAAAAGCAAGTTTCAGCTTCAAATTAAATGACGAAAATTTTGTACTGGAATAAGACCCAGGACTCCAATACATCAACTATTCTCCCTGTTAACTAACCACGAAAGATCGAAAATATGGCTTTAAACAAAAGTAAAAGAGCGAGAGCTTGTTTGAACTTCAAATGACGTGCCATAAAGTTTTGTGTATAGGATTAAAACCCAGAACCTAATCGGATTGTTAACTAAGCACAGTCAGGTTTTAGGTATCTTAATTTTGCACCAGCAACGAGATAATTGAAACTACAATAGCGAGACGAAAAACTTATCGCGGTTCGAAACCAGAATCCATCCTCTTGTTTTCTAGACACGAACAGAGATTAAATATCAAGTTATTTAATTAATAACTAAATGTTTATGTGTCTGAACTGGAAATAATATGACGGAAAGGTCTGTGCTGACTGGGAGTCCAACCCCATAAATACAGTGGTTGTTGGATGCCCACTAAGTCTTTTTCACCAGCAGTAGGCGTAGCATGTTTGAACCTGAAATGATATGACGAGAGGTTGCATGTCTAACTGGGAGTCGAAATCAGCACCAATCATTCCAATGATTACGCACGGAGAGAGATTAAAAATCATAATTATTTTTCGCCTGCAGTTTGGTGTGTGCATGTGCCACAACTTGATATGACAAGATGAAAACTTTTGTGCCCAACCAGGATTCGAACTCAGACACACAGCCTTCGTGAAGACCTTGAGGAGTTTGGAATGTTAGAGAAACTATGGAACGATGGAACGATGGACCAGACAGGTCAAACCCAGCGAAAGTAGAGATCAGAGTACAGCACCAATAATTTCAAAGTCTCAGGTTAAAATAAGGGATAAGCGACTTGTTACCTTACATGGTAATCGGCTCATTAACAAAACAACATTTATCATGTAAAAAAGCTTACCGGTGACATAATTTCAACTTGCCGCTGCTTCCGCCTCCGTCATGGCACAATCTACACTGACTCTCGTATAGGGAAGGACATTACGTTTCATATGAATTTCGACATGCCCTGAGACGCTCTGGACAGCGGTGAGATACCAACCTGACTGTCACCCTTCATACGACCCGCCAACCAGGCATTTTGATATGTCATTTATTGTAATAAATTTAAGTTTGTAAGCGATAAGTGCTGTGTCATATGTAATAACGTGTATTATGATAATTGCATTACAGGGATATTAAGTTGCATCTGGACTGATATTGATACAGAGCTGATAGTTTTGTGGTCTTTGAAGTAACTATTCTGTGTACTTAAACAACTGCACCGAAAAGGGAGCAGATGGTAGTTACGTTATGTGTGTTGCATACAAATCAGGCGGAACACAATGCAGTTCGTATGGACACTTCTGAGCATCATAATATATCTCTATATTGAAACTTCCTGGCAGATTAAAACTGTGTGCCGGACCGAGACTCGAACAGAGCCGAGTGGAGGGTCTGAATCAGAGGCTGAGACGGTTCTGCGACCATGTGGGCTGCAGATTCCTCAACTTGCGCCATAGGGTGGTGGGGTTTCGGGTTCCGCTGGATAGGTCAGGAGTCCACTACACGCAACAAGCGGCTACACGGGTAGCAGGGGTTGTGTGGCGTGGGCTGGGCGGTTTTTTAGGTTAGATGGCCTTGGGCAAGTACAGAAAGGGCAACAGCCTCAACGGGTGCGGGGCAAAGTCAGGACATGCGAGGACCAAGCAGCAATCGGTATTGTAATTGTCAACTGTCGAAGCTGCGTTGGTAAAGTACCGGAACTTCAAGCGCTGATAGAAAGCACCGAAGCTGAAATCGTTATAGGTACAGAAAGCTGGCTGAAGCCAGAGATAAATTCTGCCGAAATTTTTACAAAGGTACAGACGGTGTTTAGAAAGGATAGATAGCATGCAACCGGTGGTGGAGTGTTCGTCGCTGTTAGTAGTAGTTTATCCTGTAGTGAAGTAGAAGTGGATAGTTCCTGTGAATTATTATGGGTGGAGGTTACACTCAACAACCGAGCTAGGTTAATAATTGGCTCCTTTTACCGACCTCCCGACTCAGCAGCATTAGTGGCAGAACAACTGAGAGAAAATTTGGAATACATTTCACATAAATTTTCTCAGCATGTTATAGTCTTAGGTGGAGATTTCAATTTACCAGATATAGACTGGGACACTCAGGAGTTTAGGACGGGTGGTAGGGACAGAGCATCGAGTGACATTATACTGAGTGCACTATCCGACTCGTGGAGATAACATCTTGGACCTGCTGATAACAAACAGACCCGAACTTTTCGACTCTGTATGTGCAGAACAGGGAATCAGTGATCATAAGGCCGTTGCAGCATCCCTGAATATGGAAGTTCATAGGAATACAAAAAAAGGGAGGAAGGTTTATCTGTTTAGAAAGAGTAATAGAAGGTAGATTTCAGACTACCTAATTGATCAAAGCGAAAATTTCTGTTCCGACACTGACAATGTTGAGTGTTTGTGGAAAAAGTTCAAGGCAATTGTAAAATGCGTTTTAGACAGGTACGTGCCGAGTAAAACTGTGAGGGACGGGAAAAACCCACCGTGGTACAACAACAAAGTTAGGAAACTACTGCGAAAGCAAAGAGAGCTTCACTCCAAGTTTAAACGCAGCCAAAACCTCTCAGACAAACAGAAGCTAAACGATGTCAAAGCGTAAGGAGGGCTATGCGTGAAGCGTTCAGTGAATTCGAAAGTAAAATTCTATGTACCGACTTGACAGAAAATCCTAGGAAGTTCTGGTCTTACGTTAAATCAGTAAGTGGCTCGAAACAGCATATCCAGACACTCCGGGATGATGATGGCATTGAAACAGAGGATGACACGCGTAAAGCTGAAATACTAAACACCTTTTTCCAAAGCTGTTTCACAGAGGAAGACCGCACTGCAGTTCCTCCTCTAACTCCTCGCACAAACGAAAAAATGGCTGACATCGAAATAAGTGTCCAAGGAATAGAAAAGCAACTGGAATCACTCAACAGAGGAAAGTCCACTGGACCTGACGGGATACCAATTCGATTCTACACAGAGTACGCGAAAGAACTTGCCCCCCTTCTAACAGCCGTGTACCGCAAGTCTCTAGAGGAACGGAGGGTTCCAAATGATTGGAAAAGAGCACAGGTAGTCCCAGTCTTCAAGAAGGGTCGTCGAGCAGATGCGCAAAACTATAGACCTATATTTCTGACGTCGATCTGTTGTAGAATTTTAGAACATGTTTTTTGCTCGAGTATCATGTCGTTTTTGGAAACCCAGAATCTACTCAGTAGGAATCAACATGGATTCCGGAAACAGCGATCGTGTGAGACCCAACTCGCTTTATTTGTTCATGAGACCCAGAAAATATTAGATACAGGCTCCAAGGTAGATGCTATTTTTCTTGACTTCCGGAAGGCGTTCGATACAGTTCCGCACTGTCACCTGATAAACAAAGTAAGAGCCTACGGAATATCAGACCAGCTGTGTGGCTGGATTGAAGAGTTTTTAGCAAACAGAACACAGCATGTTGTTATCAATGGAGAGACGTCTACAGACGTTAAAGTAACCTCTGGCGTGCCACAGGGGAGTGTTATGGGACCATTGCTTTTCACAATATATATAAATGACCTAGTAGATAGTGTCGGAAGTTCCATGCGGCTTTTCGCGGATGATGCTGTAGTATACAGAGAAGTTGCAGCATTAGAAAATTGTAGCGAAATGCAGGAAGATCTGCAGCGGATAGGCACTTGGTGCAGGGAGTGGCAACTGTCCCTTAACATAGAGAAGTGTAATGTATTGCGAATACATAGAAAGAAGGATCCTTTATTGTATGATTATATGATAGCGGAACAAACACTGGTAGCAGTTACTTCTGTGAAATATCTGGGAGTATGCGTGCGGAACGATTTGAAGTCGAATGATCATATAAAATTAATTGTTGGTAAGGCGGGTACCAGGTTGAGATTCATTGGGAGAGTGCTTAGAAAATGTAGTCCATTAACAAAGGAGGTGGCTTAAAAAACACTCGTTCGACCTATACTTGAGTATTGCTCATCAATGTGGGATCCGTACCAGATCGGGTTGACGGAGGAGATAGAGAAGATCCAAAGAAGAGCGGCGCGTTTCGTCACAGGGTTATTTGGTAAGCTTGATAGCGTTACGGAGATGTTTAATAAACTCAAGTGGGAGACTCTGCAAGAGAGGCGCTCTGCATCGCGGTGTAGATTGCTCGCCAGGTTTCGAGAGGGTGCGTTTCTGGATGAAGTATCGAATATATTGCTTCCCCCTACTTATACCTCCAGAGGAGATCACGAATGTAAAATTAGAGAGATTAGAGCGCGCACGGAGGCTTTCAGACAGTCGTTCTTCCCGCGAACCATACGCGACTGGAACAGGAAAGGGAGGTAATGACAGTGGCACGTAAAGTGCCCTCCACCACACACCGTTGGGTGGCTTGCGGAGTATAAATGTAGATGTAGATGTAGAACTCAGGACCTTTGCCTTTCGCGGGCAAGTGCTCTACCAACTGAGCTACCCAAGCACGACTCACGCCCCGTCCTCACAGATTTACTTCCGCCAGTACTCCTTCCGATGTGAGCAGACAGTACTTTTTATTAAGGACTGATAAATGGCACAAACGTAGGGAGCGTAAGAAGAAAATGAATCAAAACTGAGCACTCACAGAAAGAGCCCTATCATAGTTCAGTTATAAGGTTATAGTTAGCGGTTTACCTGTTTAGAAGTACGAGCATGGAATTGATTAAAAGTAACAAAAAAATGACAGAAATATCCTTGCAAAGGCACTGTCAGATTGTGAGAAAACGAATGCTTATCCTTCAAACAAACTGTAATTGATTACCTATAGTATCATTGCATTGGAACTGATTCCTTATCCAAAGTGCCTTACATCCGTCAGATGTCATCTCTGCAAGCTCTCTGCCCGTGTAGGATAGTATCATCATAACGCCAGAAACAACGCAACGAGAGTCATTTTACGCTATTAGTCATAACTCTGAGGTGGCCCACGAAGACGAGAGAATGAACATTCTGTATTCCACAACTACAAAAATGTATGTGTCGTGAAATATACTTGGCGATATCTATTGCAGTCTTCTTACAAAGAACGAAAAGGACATTATAAATGTGCAATATCTATTAAAAATAGAAATGAAGAAGTGTTACCGGTCTAACTTTCATGCAAAATGAATCTGGAGTACAGAGAGCTCGAACGCATACTGAGAGATTTATAAATGAAATTGCACAGATAGATGAAATGAAGAGTAAGTTGACACGCTTTTGCATGTTTACGATATGTGTATCCCTTGCGAGAGGGCGAGATTAAAATCGGAACAAAAAGACGTTAGCATAAATCGATCTACGCAGGCACAACAAAACGAGTGTAGAGCTGCACGTGATCCAATGCGAGAGCCTTTCAATGAATTTAATGGCAATATCTTTTCACAGAACATAAAAGAAACCCTCTGGAAATTTCGGGTCCTACTTCAAAGCAATCAATGGAGGGAGAAAATCCGCCCCATCAATTGTGACGGATAATGGTGCCGAGATCGAGAGTAAAACTACGGTCGCAGCGAACCCAACTCCGACAGTAGAAATGTGGTCGGCTCCGCGAACACAAAGAAACATTACGCCATTCCAGAACGCAACTATTTCTGGCACCGTAACGCGGACCAGTTAGTGTTGTGCACCTTTGGTAGTAGCTAGCATTACAGCCGCGGCGTGACTATATCGATGCTGAGCAAAACATAAAAATGAAAAGTGCTTCGGATCTACCGTTGTGTTTATTACTCACACTTGGTTTCTACAACTATTCTTCTACGTCCTAAGCTTGGACTGGAAGCCGATTGTTTGAATCACGCTGGTACCTTAGGCTTACACTTCACTATAAATCGTAGACAGATTCTGTAGGCTACGCACATTCCAGTGACAGCACGGTTCGTTCAATAATTATCATTAGGTTAGTAACCGAAGAAAAGATTTGATACTTTTTATTGATAATGCATGTTTTTTTGTAGTTTAACTCTTTTAAGGATAAAATAAACATAATAGCAGGATAAAAATGTTATTAAGTCATTAAGGAACGCTGTCTATCGGAGACGTATCATAAAAGCGAGTCCGTGGTCATGTTTGGCACTTTACGCATAAATGTCCAATCAAGAGAGATATTTATGAATAAAGGGTACATTGTGACTGTATTTTCCAGATTTTTCATGTTGTTAAGTCTGTTTCTGGACTGCAATGAAACTTGCTGATTAATGTATTTTGTGGTTAGGAAGTTCTGTCAAGAGGAGATGCATGGTACACACCAAATATAGCCAAGTGGTCCTTGTTTAATTTTGCGTGAGCGGAATTTTAGGTTTTTTTTTTTCACTTCGTTAGATGCAAGGGGCTGTTGTCAGGAAAGCACTACTAATGAGTGTTCATCTCCAGACCATATTTTGATACATGTATGTTTTACAATAGTGCAATAACAATAGACGTTTTGTTGTTATTTGTGAACCCGACCAACTTTGTTGATCTCTTACAATCAGAAACGTTACTAGTTAACAGAATTCCAGATTGGTTATATAAAAACCATAGACTACACAAAGTACTGTAAATGGCAGCATTATAACCGGAGAATGCAGCGAACACTAGAGTTTCATTTTTTTTTTTTTTTTTTGTCTGATTACAAGTAATTTCATACAGTTGCTGGCTTCGGTGATTAATCCACAGCCTCAGATATGAACTCTATTCCAATATTCGTTTTTTAAGGTTTGAACTCTAAAACAGATTTATTGATGGCGATTAATCACCGCAACAGGTATCTGCACTTATTTTATTTTATTTTTGCTATTCAGTCGGAAAAAGAAAGAAAAGTTCACCGGAGACCTCATCGGATATAGTCATCGAGCAAATAAATCTCTCGATTGGCCTTATTCGTCATTTTTTAAATTGATTAAGTTCATTCAAGACGGTATACATGCATCTTGTACGTAATGGACGGGAGCAAGCATTGTTCTGTTGCTTCACGCGCGGGCAGGTTCGATTTCCCGTAATCCAGGTGGAATTTCACGGTTTTATTCATACACAACGTAATAATTCCGTGCCTCGAAAGCTGATTTACGTCGAATAAAGCCTGAGCTTTGTCAGAGCGATGTGAACCACGTTGCCACGTTTGGTCACGTTCGCCGTTACGTTGATCATCACCGTGTCAGCAACACAGTCCACGCATTATAAAGAAAATACGCATAGGGTAGTGTAGCTCCGAAACGCGTAATCTTGTTTTCTCTTTCAAACTGTGTTAGTATCACAAGAAGTGCACGCTGCGCATACATTGGACCATTAATTGTAGCTGTTAGTACATCTACACTGCTGCAATCACAAGAATGTTTAAGTAGTAAGAATATTGGTGCAAATTTTGTTGTATAGATTTTAATACGTAATCTGGGTTCAGTATGAAGATGAAGGCGAAAATACTGTACGGACTGATAATTAGGCTTTATCTGGTCCTGTAAATCTCAGTGAGCACTACCAGCGGAGTGAATGACACACCGGAGCGAGCTGGTGCGGAGCCGCAATGGAACAATGATTCGGGATCGGAGCTTTATTCTCCTCACGAAGAGACTGGCATGCAAAGTTTTCCTCTATGCTCTAGTCAGGAGGCTGGAGCTTTTGATGCCGTGGCAACACCCAACGTTACCGTGGCAGACGTACGCTCTGGAACCATCACATTAGGTTATTCGTCATCATGTAGTCCGTAAATTGGTCGTGGACTACATATTCCAAGGCTTTGGATTGGACAGCACGCGCAAATGTGTTGGTAGTCAGAGGATGCCTTAGCGGTATCTTTCTTGGGAAATGGTTTGAAAAGTCCCCTTTATTCAAGGCCGCGACCTTTTTCCAAGGCCTCTGAGCGACTTGTTAAATTGACTGTTCTCATGGGTAATAGCTCGATCATTTGCACCACGATTCCATCATGTCCACAAATGCTGATCCCACACGAGTGTTGGGAATTTTGACAGTACTGTCATTAACATACTTCACACAGAATCTTCCATATATACCGCCACTTGTGAACTTTCATCAAGCTTTGCTGTTGTTTTCATTTCAATGCCGGTTGTCGGTAAAGCGAAATACTGCTTCAGCTCTTATACAGGAACGTTTAGATCAGATGCCATATGCGATTCATGAGTCATTGTAGTTCCTCTGTTAGCCACGGTGCAGATATTCTTTTTGTCTTTCTATGCTATGGTAAACAGATCTGTCATATCACTGAGTAAGTCTGTACGTAAATCCAGGCAATTTACTGTTTATGTACCGAGAGGTATCGAGATTGCTTCCAAAGCTTTCTACATGCACGCCTACATCTACAAGACCACTCTGCAATTCACACTGAAGTTAATGATAGAGGGTTCATCAAACCACTTCCACGCTATTTCTCTATTGTTCCACTCCCGAACAGCACGCGCGAAAAGCAGACACACAAATCTTTCCGTGCCAGATCTGATTCCTCTTATTTTATTACGATGATCAATTCTCCCTATTTAGAGTGTCACAAAAAAAAAATATTTTCGTATTGGGAGGAGAAAGTTGGAGTTCGATATTTCTTGACAACATCTCGACGCAACGAAAAATGCCCTTGTTTCAGTGACTGCCACCCAAAGTAGCATAGCATATGCATCACACTTCTTCGCTGTTTCGCGGTAATACGAAACGAGCTGCCCTTCTTTGAACTTTTTCGATATCCCCCGTCTATCCTAACAGCTAAGGATCCCATACCGGAAAGCAGTATTCTGGCAGAGGACGGACAAGCGTAGTTTACGCAGTCTCTATAGTAGAAATGTTGCATCTTCTAAGTTAGCTTTCTATAAAACATGTCTTTGGGTCGTCTTCTTCTCAAAATTATCTATGTGATCGTTCTAGTTTAAGTTGTTTGTAATTGTAATGCCTAGGAATTGAGTTGAACTGGCAGCATTTAGATTTGTGTGATTTATCGTGTACCCGAAATTTAACAGATTCCATTTAATACTCGTATGGATGACATCAAACTTTTCATTATTTAGGGTCGATTGACACTTTTCGCATTATACATACATCTTCTCTAAACCGTTTTGGAATTGGTTTCGATCTTATGATGACTTTATTAGAAGGTTAATGACAGTGTAACCTATTAACAATCTGAAATGGATCCCCGGGTTGTCTCCTAAATCATTTACGAGTATATAGATTAGGAACAGCATGGAGCCTATAATATTTCCTTCGGAAACGCCTCGTCTTGCACTTAGGTAGATAGCCCAGACACATTGGTGCCTTCAAAGACTCCGTAGATACTTTCTCATGGATCGTCATGAAAATTGTCCCATGGTTGTTGTAGACGTCTGATCAGCACAAATTGCTAAGTTTGATGATTTTGTTCCAAGTACGGGGCGACCAGAAAACGACTGGAAAGCTTTAAGAGTTTTGCAGCGTGCACTGATGTGAAAAAGGTCATGGTATAACGAGACGATATTCTAAGATCCGCAGTTTCAAGAGTGTGCCGAGAATACCAAATTACAGGCATTACCTCTCACCATGGACAGAACCGTGGCCAGCGGCCTTCACTTAATGATCGAGAGTAGCGGCGTTTGCGTAGAGTTTTCAGTGCTAACAGACATTCCTGCGTGAAATAACCGCAGAAAGTAACATGGGACATACGACGAAAGTATCCGTTAGGATATTGCGGCGAAATGTGGAGTTATAGGGCTACGGCAGCTGACGACCGACGCGAGTGCCTTTGCTAACAGCACGACATGGCCTGCAGTGCCTCTCCTGTGCTCGTGGCCATATCGATTGGATCCTAGACGATTGGAAAACCGGGACCTGGTCACCTGAGTCCCGATTTCAGTTGGTAGGAGCTGATCGTAGAGTTCGAATATGGCGCAAACCACACGATACCGTGGACCCAACTTGTCAAAAAGGCACTGTGTAAGCTAGTGGTGGCTCCATAATGTTGTAAACTGTGTTTACATGGAACTGACTGGGTCCTCTGGCCCATCTGAACCGATGATTGACTGGAAATGGCTATGTTCAGCTACTTGGAGACCATTTGCAGCCATTCTTGGACCTCATGTTCCCAAACAACGATGTAATTTTTATGGACGACAATGCGCCATGCCACTTGGCCACAGTTATTCGCGATTCGCTTGAAGAACGTTTTGGACTATTCGAGCGAATGATTTGGCCACCCACATCGCCCGATATGGGACTTAATCGAGCAACATTTCCGTAGTTACGGACAGCTACAGAGGCAGCATAGCTCAATGTTTCTGCAGATGACTTGCTACGAATTGTGAAGTCCATGCCACGTCCAGTTGCTGCACTGCACCGAATAAAAGGAGGCCCGACACGATATTGAGAGGTATACCATGACTTTATCCATCGCAGTGTAGGTTGTGCTGACAAGTAATTTTTAAGAAAAAAATCGATACGTTGCGCCGTTTCCGAATTAGCTGATCAGGCTGTTGCGAGGGCAAATTCAAGCAGGCCGCCACACTGTCGCCAAACGTGTTCTTCGTTTGGTTTTCTACAATCGAAAAAGTGAGCGATTCAAAAATTTGACTTGGGACGGTAGTAGGGATCAAACCCCAGCCAAAGGCTGGACATTCTCGTGCGCTATCATCTCCGCCGTGAGAGCAACTGCCACTAATTTTATCTGTTAGGCCACTTGAATTTTCAATGCTAATTAATTCTGATGTGGAGGAATGCATCGAATTTTTTTCTTAACATATATTTCTCAGCACAACCTACCCTTCAACATCCTTACAAGCTTTTCAGACTGTTTCTGAACAGCCTGTATATCTATGCCACTAAGAGAGTTTACCGTGTGATGAACAGGCGCACGCCGAAAGTGTGTCACACTTAAAGTGAAACAAAAGCATACCCCTGAAGGAAGGTCAAAAGGACTGTTACAGGGAAAAATTTATGATAGTGTCATCGGCAATAATTACATCGGCTTCTTCGTATGCCGACTGGAATGGAATTGAAAGTACAGCTCCGAAGTAGAGCATCCCATATGACTTCCGAAGTTTCTAGAGGACACAAATTAAACACTATGGACTTGATCCCAGCAAAAGCAAACTGATTTCGCTCCCCAGAGCGGTACCGACTAAGTCGGAGCATACGTATTAACGTTTTCCGTAGCACATTCCTCGTCTTACTAAGTTATAACCGTCTAAATTTACTGAATTTTTGTGAATATCTGATTTTAGCCTGGTTCTCTGCATATGGGGAATATTTCCGTAAAAATAGCTAGAATAATTATAAAACTAGAAGTGAAATTTTTGTTTCATTCAGCAGCTAAAGCATTTTTGAGGATTACGAAGAATGATCTGCTATTACGAAAGATGGTAGTCTATAACATTCCGTGCGAATGGTGTAAATGTTATACGGCACCAACCACAAACCGGCCGCGGTGGTCTCGCGGTTCTAGGCACGCAGTCCGGAACCGCGCGACTGCTACGGTCGCAGGCTCGAATCCTGCCTCGGGCATGGATGTGTTAGATGTCCTTAGGTTAGTTAGGTTCAACTAGTTCTAAGTTCTGGGGGACTGATAGTGCTCAGACTCATTTGAACCAACCACAAGCATGGTACATGAGTGATACAGTGTCCGATACTCATCGGTCTTCTTATGCCGAATAAACCTGCGGCGGTTGTATTTGATACTGTCACGTAGAAGAAGGTCTAGTTAGATGAATGACGAACACTAACTTCACTTAACGAAGGTTTATTCAACACTTGCACATACAAGAGCGCGGAGCGAACTGTCTCCGGCTAAACACATACGGTATATATAGTTACAGAACATTCCAGTACAATGTTTCTTGACATATGTGGATACTTCTAGAATGTACTCGAACCGAATATAGAAATTAAAATTCCACATTTGAGGAGAGTTTTGAACTCACGACCCTCCAAGCAACAGTCTAGTACCATAACCACAACACCACGTTAACTGTGCTACTGAGTTTTTTCTGCGACAATATTTCCACTGGCGATTTGACGAATTTAGATGATGTGCATATAATGGACACGGGCTAATGTTCCTGAGATTTCGACGTCAACGAAGCTGTGGAATACGTTCGGCAGACAACGTAATTAGCCCATAAAAGGGCTTCTCTTTGCACTCATTTCAGTCAAAAATAACAACTCGAAAACAGAACTCCAGCCGTGCTACACTGGGCTACCGACAGCATCATTAACCAGAATTAATGTCTCATGTTTCAGTACATAGTTCCACGGTACTGTCATTTTCATTGCTGTCTTTAGTGCGAGGATTGACTTTGTGGTGATCTTCATGCTAGTCTATGCTGAGTAAGCCTATTCATCTCTGCATAACTACTGTAACCTGTATACAGTAGAATCTGCTAACTGAGGTCAAGCGTCGGTTATCTTTTACAATTTTGATCCCAACGCTTCTCTCCATTACCAAATTAACTATCATGCGTTGCCTCAGTTACTGTTGTATCATCATGTTCCTTGTTTTAATGAAGTTGCGCAATAGGTTTCTTTCTCCCTGATTCAGTTCGCTACTTCCTCAATACTTATCCAGTATCGCCACCTTATCCTCAACATTCTTCTTGCACATTATAAAAATTTCTTAACTTGTGATTGTTATTAATAATTAACTCTCTTACAATAATTGATATATGATCCAAAACATTGCATATGCGCTGCGTAATAATTTCGATTAATACTATCGACCAAATACAAAGACGGGAAACAGCCACGATTCGTTGCAATTTAGAGACAATATGGATGTGGTATGAAACTGCTAATACGAATATTTACAATTGAATGTGATGCTAACGGATATCCTATCCATGATCGTCGTTGCTACTGTTAGGTCATTTTGTACAATGGCATCTGTCGCTATCATCTTGACTTTAACGGACTGAACGTGAAGCTTGTTCCGTCGTCGTAGGTCAGCCTTATTTGTGTCATCTATTATTGGCTCTACTTATACTTATCTTCCCATGTGTTACACATTTCACGGCTTGTAGACGTAATCGATATTATGATATTTATTCCACGTGGTCTTGACATTTACCTAGAAATTTACCTGTTATAACGTTTACTGATTCAAGACTAAACTCTTTCCGAATATCTCCATCTTCTGTTTAATTCAGTATTTAACGTTCTATTACAGCTCTAAGGAAACTCAATTTATATGAGTGAATCTTAATTATATGGGTATGGGTCGAGATCTCAATGTCGTACAGTAGTGCATAAAATTCAATTTCATTCTTCGCCTTATTTATTACAGTTCTGTTAGACCACCAAACATAAACTGTAATTTTGCAAGCTTTTTTTGTGCTTCATAATTTTCTAGATCAAAAGAATCCTGACCACCCTAAGTAATACGGAACTGACCGCTTGATGTCACGAGACACGGATTCGCTAGTATATGTAGGCGGGGAGTATTGTATTGTCAAGTGCGAATCAGTAACAGCAGAATGGGTCGGCCAGGGGAGCTCAGCGACTTCGAATGTGAACTACTAACTGCGTGTCACCTAAGTAGCAGATCCATAAGGGCTGCTGGCCGACTCGACTGTTGGTGACATGACTGTAAAGTGGAAACACGAAGGATCAACCAGAGCAAAACCGCGACCACGCAGACCTCATGTACTGTGGGCAGACACCGTCAAGCATTTCAGAGGGTGGTTGTAAAAAATCATTAGTGAGTTGCAAACTGCAACGAGCAGTTCAGCTAGTACAGTGACTGTGTGCAATAAATTAAGAAGAATGGACTAAGATGGTCGATTAGCTCCGCATAACCCACACATTTCTGTAGCCAGTGCTTCAGGCAGTGTGAAGAGCGAAGATACTTGATAATGGATGACTGAAAACAAATGATTTCGAGAGATTAATCTGTTGTAGTCTGATTAAAATTACTTAATAGTTGACACTTCACACTTTGGAGCTAATTCCTCCAATCGGAACGCTAACAGTCACGCACAAATAGTTCGCCGTTGCCAAACTGCCACAACAGTTCGTCAGTTCACTTCGAGTTCATTGCCGGGCATTCTTTCTTTTGTGTTTTTATCCAGAACCATAGATCTGGCACTTATATTTCAAATGGTTCAAATGGCTCTGAGCACTATGGGACTCAACATCTGTGGTCGTAAGTCCCCTAGAACTTAGAACTACTTAAACCTAACTAACCTAAGGACATCACACACATCCATGCCCGAGGCAGGATTCGAACCTGCGACCGTAGCGGTCGCGCGGTTCCGGAGTGAGCGCCTAGAACCGCTAGACCACCGCGGCCGGCACTTATATTTCGTACTTCTTCATGCATGATAGCCACATCACAAACAACACACACATATAACGATGCTAATCAAATACACGCGTTTCATAAACAGCACTAAGCAAAAAGTACTGGATAATTCCACATGAAGCGCGGTTCAGTGTCACATTTGGAGTATGTAGAGACCGACTTGCGTTAGATAAGCTTCGTACGATATTACATGAAACCGAGTTTTTGAAAGCTGAAATTTATCATTGAGACTTGATAATCACAAGCAGTTATAAAATAAGATGACTTATTGTTGTACTTTAGCGCAATGGGTAGCATCTTTACTTTCCATGTGGAAGGTTGTAGGTTCAAATTTCGTCTAATGTCGTTTTTATTTCTAAATCTAATCAAAAGACTTTTATTATCATTTTTATTCAATATGTGCCACGTCTTTTCATCTCCGTACTGACATGTTATTTACTCTTCTTTTTCTCCTATCATTATTTTTCATTTTTTTGTTTAGAACCTGCCTGTGTCGTCTATAATCTCCAAACAAATGCCAACGAGAACTGCTCATCGGTTGTTAATATAGCAGCTCGTGTAGTCAGAGAGAGGATAGTATCAGGTAACCAATGATAGTGACAAATTACAGTTTGCTTTTAGTGCTGAAATTGAATTTTTTGTCTTGAGTTAGCTTTAACAGCTGTGAACAAAGCGATCGTGATTTTGGTTCAGCTGCAGATTGTTGACCGGCACTTTCTTAGATATACTGCACGTTTCGAGGTTGTGGTTAGGTTAGGATACGAGTTTAAATCCAGGGCTACTAGACGCGTCATCTGCCGCAGGTTAGTCATTGGTCACTTAAAATGAGTTGTCGACAGACAATCTCGCATTTGCGACGTATCTCGCGGCGGCCGATTCTAACATAGCTCCGTGTTACATATTAACAGCATTTGTGAAGTGAGTTACCGCGTGTTTATGTGTTACCTGTAATAAGCGGTAACCGGCGACCGATGTGGCAACACCGTAGTGGCAGACGTCAACTATCAAGTAATTTTAAACCGAATATAGTTTGGACTTGGCGAACGCCGTGAGGACTGTACCTGCAGTCGTGTGTAGCGTTACCAGTGAATTACGGAGGAGGTGGTGTCATAGTATAGGGGTGTCCAGATCTTCATCTACATGACTACTCTGCAGTTTACAACCAAGTGCCTGGCACAGGGTTCAACGAACCACCTTCAACCTACTTCTCTACCGTTCCACTCTTGGACGGCGTGTGGGAGAAACGAATACTTAAATCTTTCCTTGCAAGCTTTGATTTCTCTTATTTTATTACACTGATCATATCTACCTATGTCGCTGAGAGCCAACAAAATATTTTCACATTCGGGGGAGAAATCGGGTGATTTAAATTTCATGAGAAGTTCCTGCCACAAACAAAACCGCTTTTCTTTTAATTATTGCCACCCCAATTCGAGTATGAAATCCGTGGTATTGTCTGCCATATTTTGCGATAATACGCAATGAACGCACACCGCTCAGCAATAATCTAGAAGAGGACGGACAATCTGACATCCTCTGTCAATAGAGTGTGAGAGTAAAGTATTTGTTGTGTTGCACAAGAACTAAATTTTCGGAATACGTGTGGGCTGTTTGTCAAGAAATCATTTCTTCGAGGTAATTCGCAATGTACTGAGACAGTATTTGTTCCAAAATCCTAGTACAAATCTAAATTAGTGATACGGGCCTGTAATTCAGCAGATTATTCCTATTTCTTTTCTTGAATATTAGTGTGACCTATGAAACTTTCCAGTCTTTATGTACGGATCTTTCGTCGAGCGAACGGTTGTATATAATTTCTAGGGTTGGAGCTATTGTCTCACCATAATCTGAGAGGAATCTAAGTGGTATAGAGTCTCGACCAGAAGCCTTGCGATTATTAAGTGACATAATCTGTTTCGCTACACAGATGATATATATACTTATAAGTTACTCATATTGGCAGCTGTTTTTGATCGGAATTCTGGTATACATTGTAAGAAAAAAAGGCAAAAGAGATTCACCTCGAAGAAATTATCCGAATTGGACGAAAATCGGTTGATATGAAGCACGTGTGCAGACAAACAAATGATTACGAATTCAGAAAAGTTGGAGGATTTACTCAATGACTTAAAAAATTTTCAAATGTGTGTGAATTCCTAAGGGACCAAACTGCTGAGGTTATCGGTCCATAGACTTACACACTACTTAAACTAGCTTATGGTAAGAACAACACACACACCCATGCCTGAGAGAGGACTCGACCTTGCGGCGGGAGGGGCCACGCAATCCGTGACATTGCGCCTCTAACCGCGCGGCCACTCCGCGAGACTCAAGCCCTTCAATCTTACCCTTGTACAAGCAATTATTCAGCTTGGCGTTTGTTGATGGAGTTGTTGGATGCCATTATGAGGGTGGTAAATATCTTGCTGAAATGTAAGCCCAGGATGGCTTTCTATGAAGGCCAACCAAACTTTCTGTGCAATACCGCGACCTACGCTCAGCTGTAAGGGTGCCGTGAATACAACCAAAGGGTCCTGGTAGAAAAGAAATGGCAGACCATCACTCCTGGTTGTCGGACATGGCGGGCGACAGTCAGGTTGGTATCCATACGGGGTGTCTCCAGACACGTATTCGCTCATCATGGGCGCTCAGTTCGAAGCAGGATTTTACACTGAAGATAATTTTCTCGTCAGTGAGATCCCAGACTGAAGACATGTAATAAGATTCCCTGGACTGCGGTACGATACAAGCCTGATTGTCGCCCGCCATACTGCCCGACGACCAGAGATGATGAATGTAATGTGGTGCTATTTCTGTTCATAGCACGATCCCTTTGGTCGTCATCTGCGGCACCATTAAGGCACAGCGGTTCGTCGACGATATTCTCCTTCCCGTTTTGTTGTCCTTCAAGGCAGGCAATCGTGGTATTACATTTCAGCAAGATAATGCTCGCATGCACACGGTGAGAGTATCTACAGCGAGAGTCTTCGTGCTTGCCAAATCCAAACTTGGCCGGCAAGGCCGCTAGATCTCTCATCTGTTGAGAACGTTTGGATCATTATGAGCAGGACCCTCCAACCAGGTCGGTATTTTGACGATCTGACGCTTCAGTTGGACAGAATTTATTGCGGTAACCAGCAGGAGCACGTCCCACATGCATGCATGTCCGAGGGAACTTGGAATCGTAATTTGGAATAACACAGGCAATGCAAAATCGTAGTTGTAAATATGATTGTCGGGCGAGACGTCGGATGTCGTTGTGAATAAGCCACAATACTTCGTCGGCGCAGCTGATCGACATCTTCAGGTGCAGCGAGCACACTGCCCAGGCTGTGTTTTTCTTCCCTTTATTGTTACTTTTTACCCGTGCCCCATATGGGCAGGGTTGGGCTGGTAGTGGCACAGTTCTCCGCTCTTCAGTTAATAGACTATATAGCATATCACAGAGAAAGGTACATACATAAAATACGGTGATAAAAGAACAAGTTTACACATGAGAGGGGGAAACAATTGGAGTCAAAATATACATAAAAAGTGGGTAGTTTGACGAGGCACCTTTACATAAAATCTACATATAACTAAAATTGCCGTCAACGAAGACGTAGCACATATACGCTGATGTCACTCTCGCACAATGAAAAACGGCGTTCACAGTATGGGACGACGACACCGAAAACACAACACACTTATGTAACGAACACAGTGAGCACTAAGTGGTGCTCGCTGTATATGTTAACTGGATTAAAATGAGAATGACCTGCCAGGGGAGGGGAAGTAAGAGAGGAGGGCGAGAGGAAAGAGACAAGCAAGGTCGGTGGAGGAGGGGAGGCAGAAAGGAGCAGAAGGGGTGGAGCTGGTAGCACACCAGGGGACAGGCGGAGAGAGTGGGGAGGGAGCAGCTCAAGCAGGAGCACAAGAACTGGGTAAGGAGAAGTGAGACGAACAGGGGCGTAGGAGGGAGGAAACAGCAGAGGGGAGGGGAAGGAGAAGGAGCACTAGGGAGGAGGTGAGGGGAAGATGATGGTCAGAGTTGGAAGGAAGGATAAATATCAGGGCCAAGCACATCATTTGGCATGGGGAGACGCTGGAAGTTTCTTTGGGAGAGGAGGTGGAAGGTGTGGAGATGGATACATTGGTAGAGGTGTGGCAGCAGGTGGGGAGTGGAGAGGAAAGGAGACGCCAGGGGGTGATGTGGATCGAGTTGGTGGTTGGTGTAGAGGATACAGATGTGTTCAAGGAAAAGGAGGAGATGTCGACGTCTTTGTACTGGGGTAGAAAGTGGAAATTAGCATCTCGACTAATATGGTTAACGCAGACACAGAATGCCCACTCAGCATGGCATGTGATCAATCGCTAGTCATTTTAAAATCACAGTGAGCACAAAGAAGAACTGTTTGATGTACAAAGGATGACGCTGCAGAGGTTACGTCTATATCTGGTTGACAATGGTGAGATTAGGCATACGCCAGTTCAGACACGTATTTCAGCAGGCGGCTCTCGACAGAGGGCTCTGGCGTGGGAGATGGCAGCGCACATTATGATTGACAGCCTCTCTCTCTCTCTCTCTCTCTCTCTCTCTCTCTCTCAGTGTGTGTGTGTGTGTGTGTGTGTGTTCATCGTCCAACACTCGGTACTGATCTGCACATCTGCGCTATTGGTCACCGAAATTTGGGGCGTTCACACCTACATAGTTTCTTCTCTGACTATCATAACTGGGAGGCTCTGGTCACAGACAGAGCAGTGTATTCGCCGCACCTGACAATGTCGGTCAGTTGTGCTACATCCTTGTTGCAGCAGGCCTAGTCAGACGCTATATCCACCCACATTCCTACCAAGACCATATATCCACGCTGTCCCACTCTTCCCCCACAAACTTTACTCCTCCTTTCAGAAACCTGTCACATGTACCTCTTCTTCCAGTGAACTCGTGATGGGGATACACTAACATGCCACTGACAAATACAGAGGCAGAAATTTATTATATACAAACAAAAGGAAAAACATCGGTGATGGCGCCAGACATGCACCACACTCAACACTACACTTCTCACAAACTCTTCCAAGTACTAGAAAGCAAGCAATCTATAGACTTACAACCAATAACTCAATAATCCCATTACTCGCTATCCACTCCTCCACAACAAGTATCTCTTACCTGATAACCTGAGCAAAGGTGACCACGTTGCATCCTACCTCTCAGACATCTTTTCCATCCCTGATGACCCTCATTTTGAATACTCTCCGTTCCCTGCCATTCACAAACATGCTGATACTGCTGTCCACCCTCTGGCTCACAGCTTCCAGGACTTGGGAGACATACCACACACAGAATTAAATACACCAATCACAGCACATGATATAAAACTTGTACTTCACAGAAAACGCAACAATTCCCTGGTCATGACCACATCACCTGTTGACACCTTAAGGAATGCCCCCTCTCCTTTCTCGCCACCCTTGTGACCTTGTATACCATTATCCACTCCACAAGTTGCGATCCTAAGCTCTGAAAAACCTCCAAAGTCCTACTTTACTTCAAATCGCTCAAATGCCCTACTGATCCCTCCTTGTATCACCTCATCTGCCTCACCTCAGTGTTCAGTAAGGTCACCAAGTGCATCCTCTCCCAACATGCACTAACACCTGAATCAACACCACTTCCTTCCAATTAAAGAGTTGGCTCCTGTCGCAGTTTCTCCTCTGATGACCTGCTCCTACACCTCACCCATCTTCTATCCCACCAAGTCAACTCCCATGAATCAGCTATTTTTGTGTCCCTCGACTTAGGGAAACCCTACGACCGCGTATAGCATTTTGGTCTCCTTTTCAGACTCTAGACATATGCCCTTCCTATTAATTATTTCCCCTTTAAGCCATCCTTCGCATCCAATGGACCATCTTTTGTCACTATCACCAATAACAACTCCCATACCTATCATCCCTCTGCAGGAGCACTCCAAAACTCTGTTCTCTCTCCTCTTCATTATCTCCTCTGCACTGCTGATATGCCGAAACCACCCCCACCGGTCCACTTAGTTCAGTACGCAGATGACACTGCTTTCCCCACCCTCTACACTACACTCCAGGAATCCAAACAGTCCCTCCAAACCCACTTCAATCGTCTTACCTCCTGGTCTAACCAATAGCTCCTCAAAATCAACCCCTCCAAAACCCAGGCGACCATTATAGGATGAACCACCTGCCCCTTCCAAATGGCTCTGAGCACTATGGGACTTAACTTCTGAGGTCATCAGTCCCCTAGAACTTAGAACTACTTAAACCTAACCAACCTAAGGACATCACACACATCCATGCCCGAGGCAGGATTCGAACCTGCGACCGTAGCGGTCGCGCGGTTCCAGACTGAAGCGCCTACAACCCCTGCCCCTTCCGCCTCCATGACTTTTATCTTACCATTTACGACCTTCCTATCTAGTTAACTACCACGTTAAGTATCTTGTATTAACTCTGGACTGGCAACTAACGCGGAAACGTCACCTACTGACTATCCAACAGAATACCCACAACAGAGTAAAACTACTGAATCTACTAACAGGTCGAACTCGGGGATTGCAGCTCTCCACTATCCTCTACACCTATAAAATCCTTACCTGGCCCACCCCATACTATGAAAATGTTGCATGGATCTCCACCCCACCAAAATTCTGTAAGTCCCTCCAGATCTACAAACCCAATGAACTCTGTCTCGCTTTCTGCATCCGTTTACCTTCACCTACCTGGATCCTGTACCATCTCATCAAACTCCCACCCCTCCACACCAACACAGAACACTTCCACATATCCTATACTGTTCGCAAACTAGATTCCAATCACTCCATTCTCTCCCCACTGATTACCAACCCTGGTATGTTGCCGTGCCACAAATATATCCCTCCATCTCTACACCTACATACTCTCCATATCCTATACCAACGCAACTTCTACCAAATTGTGCTCCCAGCCAATGTGATCTGCCTGGATATTTATCCCTCCTGGCAACTTTAACTCCTATCCCATTTCACATCAACGCTCCTCTCTCCCATTCCATCCACCCCGTCCCTTTCCTACTACAACCACTGCCCTACCCACATTACACACTACTCCTCACCTCTGTCTTTCCCACCGACTGTATTCCCCCCTATCCAACTCAACTCCTACCTTTCATGGCCCCATTTTTCCTACCTCCTACCTCACACACCCCTATCTTCCTGGCGCCACCCTTCAATCCTATGGAACTCACTCTCTCCTCTGGTAACTGTTCTAATGTGTGTGAAATCTTATGGGACTTAACTGATAAGGTCATCAGTCCCTAAGCTTACACACTACTTAACCTAAATTATCCTAAGGACAAACACACACACACACACCCATGCCCGAGGGAGGGACCGAACCTCCGCCGGGACCAGCCGCACAGTCCATGACTGCACCGCCATAGACCTAGTTCAGGTCGTTCGTATTTTAAGTGAATGTGCAGTGCTTCAGTGTTTTTATCAGAATTTTACTCTCCTGCGATGTGTTTTTAAAATGTACATGTTTTCACTTTTTTTAACAGTTGGTCTTTTATTTTTACTCTAAAATAGCAGACCCCTCAAAATTTATTTGTATATTCCCCTTATAACTTTTATGCGTGTCAGAAGAGCGGAGAATTGTACCGCCGACAGCCCACCACCCGCTCATATGGGTGAGTGACATGAAATTACAATAAAGAGATAAAAATCGGTCAGTTGCGTCGACGAAATATTTTGGAATTCTCGCGACATCCGACGTCTCGCTCGAGAACCAGATTTAGCACTCTCAAAATCAATGATAAGCCGAATAACTGCTTACTAAGGTTTTCAATTTGTAAAGCTCTTTCTCTTGAAAAAAATCATTTTTCTGAAATGAGTATCATTGGTTTATCTGTAAATGAACATCACATCTACCGCTTTCTGTCCCATTCGGTAATTCTTTTGTGGTGCGACGTTTTATTATTGTAGAGTGTATTTACTTCATTCGCTTTGCTGAAGGAAGTTTGGAAAACCGTGTTTAGTAATTCTGATTTAACGGCACTGTCATCAGAAACATTACCATTCCTACTCCGCAGTGAAGATGTTGATGGCGTCTTGGTCTGTAAAGTCTGTTTGGATTTTCTGCTAGTTTTCGAGGCAGAGTTTCGTCTTGGAAACCACTAAAACAATCTCGCATTGAAGTCTGCGCTAAGTTTCGGGTTTCGGTAAAACATCGCCAATCTGGGAGATTTTGGATTCCTTTAAATTTCCTATGCTTTTTCGTTTTTCCGCAACATTGTTATGACTTGATTTTTGAAACATGGGGGATCAGTACCATCTGTTATTAATTTATTTTGTTACATTTCTTTATATTGCCGTCGATACTATTTATTTGACGTCTAACCACATTTGGTCTACGCTTACATATCAGATTAGAGGAGTGTAGACTGTCTCTTAGGAAGGAGCGAAGGGAATTATTATCATCTTTTTTAAACAGAGATATTCTGTGTTTATTGTTGGTGGATTTGATGTTATGGTATTCAGCCTTCGTACAACGACCTTGTCGTCACTAAGCCTTGTATTCATATTGATGCTCAAATTCAAATGGTTGAAATGGTTCTGAGCACTATGAGACTTAACATCTGAGGTCTTCAGTCCCCTAGAACTTAGAACTACTTAAACCCAACTAACCTAAGGACATCACTCAAATCCATGCCCGAGGCAGGATTCGAACTTGCGACCGTAGCGGCCCCGCGGTTCCAGACTGAAGCACCTAGAATCGCTCGGCAACACCGGCCGGCTCTACTTGCTCAGGATTATTAGCTGCTAAGAAGTGAAGTATGTTTTCGCAATCATTTACACTTTGTAACACCATAGCTCTAAGCTCTACTGATTTATTTTGCTTTTGTTTCATTTAATGTTACATCATTGAGCTTCTGTAAAAGTGTTTGCTTGAATAGATAACACAGAATTGTATACTCCTTTCTTTGTACAAACTTTGATGTCATGGTTTGGTTCAATGCAAAGTAGTGTATCTTTCATTTAAACTCTTTGTCCCATTTGGAGGGAACAAAACTTACTGTATATAATTGTAATTTTGTGTGAATAATTTTTTGTAGAAATGTCTATATGTGCAAATGTTCTGTTTTGTTTAAAATGATTGTTTACTGTTATGTAAACTGCTGATCCTCACTTAGGGTTCTTAGTTTGTATGTAAAAGGTGTAGTGGTTCCCCTCGGGAACAGAACTGTGTAGCGCGCGCAAATTGTGGTTGGCCTAGGTGGAAATAATAGTCAGTCGGGGACGAGCTATCAAACTGTGCACTGCCATGTAAGAGATGTATATTGTGCTGGTTCCGAGAGAGGTTTTTTCTGCTACTTTCCAATGCCTCGGATGGATGGATAAATAGCTGGAACTATTCTGGAATTTGTATCTGTCGTCGCCACCAAGAACTGACAGAGTCCAGCAATTCTACCTGCAATTCCACCTACCAACATGCAGTTGCCACCACGTTGCGCAATCACTGTAACGTGATACTATAATGATGTACAGTGAAGGATCAGCTTAATGGATGTGCTAATGTGCTCAAATATAAGGTAATTTATATCTGAATTTATGTACCTACCTTGATTTTTCTCCTCATCATAACACCTCTCAGGTTCCTCTCCGTTTGAACTAAAGTGATTACCGAGTGTCCTTACTGAAAGTACATTAAAACCCAGTTTTCTAATTAATGCCTATTGAACATAGTAAAGAGAAAGTTAAAGTTAATGTGGCAAGAGAGTGAGTTAATGATGCTTGCTGAAAATAATTTTCCTAGTAAAACTGCTTATTAATGTGTTGTTGCCTACTTCAAAATTAAAAGTTCTTTAGATTGAGGCTTATAAAGTTTTGCTTAGTAAATGATCACATTGCTGTCTGTAGTAAATTCTAAAAGGTGAGTTAGTTTCTTGCAATTTTGCCAACATTGTGTTTCACTGTAGTAAAAGTGGAAAACTGCAGTTGTGAAACTTTATATACTCATGTTTGTTAAGTGTATGTCTCTCTTGTGTATAGGTAGTGCATATTAATAACATAACAGGATCCACAGTTTGTCTATTGTATTAATGCTGGGTAACAAGTAATGGGAAGACCACTGATTATAAAAACCATAATTTCTTTATTCAAATGATAATAAGAAGCAACCTGTGAGTGGATTCCAATTAACTTTCATTTTAAATAGTAAAGTATTTAACTGAGAGAGACTTCACATATGTACAATTTATGATCCTGCAGTGAATGTTAATAGTAATGATATAAATACCATTCGGTTTGAACAAGGCCTGAAAGTAATAGTGTGTTTTGGTATCTGTTATAATTTTGCAAATAGTTTGTGCTGCTCCAGTTGTTAGCTTCAATCTTAAAACATATGTATGTGTCAGAGTTCATTGCACTCGCGTGTGACAAAGTATAGGGTGTGTTTATCCATTAAAGTTACTAATAACTATTTTCTTGAACGAGAATGTTAATCATTCTCTTGCCTAGTTAGGCTGGCGACCGTTTTCCTTTATCAGTTAAACAGTGCAGTTAGGCAAAATTTTGTTTGTTACTGTTCAAATATTTACGTAATTCTGACTTTCATTTCCGATAAGCCACCTCCGTTAGGTACAACACGGTCAACATAATAAAATTCCTCTCAGAGGGTAACACTGCTCTGTTGCTTTATACCATAATTCCTTTAACAAGATAGTTTTATTTCACGACCTGCTTCCAACTTTAAGGTTATGGTATAGTAGTAGCGGACAGGAGTGTTATACGTGGCTTTTCCGTGACAGGACTATTTGTTCTGTTGGGGCATAATAAGTAATAAACCAAATTTGGTATTTGATTACGTAAGCTATGTAAATGCTGTTGGAGTGTTATAACTTCGAGTGGGCTCTTGAACTAATTGCTGAAAACAATTTTCGGAAAAAGAGTTCAGTACGATATCGGAGGACCTTTTATTCCAACTACCGTCTTTAAAGACGTATTTTCACCAAAATATCGAGGGTAGATTCAAGTCACCAAGAACTATAGTTTTATGAACGGGGTACCTGTTTGAAATGATTCTCAGGATTTCTGTGAACTTTTCAGCAACTGTATTTTATAAGTCGTGGGGTTAGTAAAAAAGAACCCATTATTTATTTTTTACGATTGTCTAGTATAACCTCTACCCATCGTAACTCACCGGAACTTCAATTTTACTACGGGGTAAACTACTTCACACGATAATAAACATTCCACCACCAATTTTATTAAAAATTTAAATGTCGTGTGACTAGGGCCTCCCTACGGCTGCAAGTCTTTCGATTTGACGTCAATTCGGCCACTTGCGCGTCGATCGGGATTAAATGATGAAGATGATGATGATTAGGACAACACAACGCCCAATCCTTGAGCGAAGATAATCTCCGACCCAGTCGAGAATCGAACCCGGGCCCTGAGTATTGACATTCTGTCGCGCTGGCCACTCAGCTACCGGGGGCGTACACCAGTTTTATTTAATCTACCCTTTCTCAACACGGTTAGGTACTTTGTAAGAATTTCACCTGAACTTACCTCCGGATTTCGCCAGCTTTTCGTACCTACAACGATTTGAGCTTCAGTGCTTTGTATTCATGCTTGGAGCTCCACTTCTTACTCAACGTAACTACGACTATTTACAAGTACAATATAGATATTTGCTAGGTCTACCCTCGTCCTGTGTATGTAGTGTATTCTTTTAGACTAACGCTCTTTCTGTAGTTTTCAGAGGTCCCCTAAACTAAAAAACCACCCAGTCCCCTCCATACAGCCCCCGCTACCTGTGTAGCCCCAGAGCTATTAAGCGGAACCCGGACACCCACCACCATAGACACAGTTCGAGGAATCTGCTGCCTACACTGTCGCAGAACCTCTGAATCTCTGATTCAGATCTACACTCGGCTCTCTATCGACGGTCAACAGTCAGTCTTGCCAGCGATTTTACAGATGGTGAGCTCCGCTTCATCTCACAAGCAAGTGTGGCAGTCCTTATCACTTCCGATACAGGCTAGAAACCAGAGAGAATCGCTTCCGATCGACAGCGACACACATAGTTTTTACCGACATGAGCTACCACCTGCAGTTCGCTGCACTCTGTGGTTTTCATGGTAACCGGAAACATTTGTTCCATATCTGGAATGACGCCTACCTGAATGCATACAAGGTGCACACGATTTCTCCTCACAGCTGCCCCCGCCCCTTGTAACATATAAAATAGTTACAGACATAAATTTTGCCACTGTTTTCTATATTGTTATTTCATTGTGCTTTACACTTAATATTTCTAAAATTTCATCCTGATGACTTAAATGTATATAAAATATTCAGTTACGTAGACATGACACAAGAATGTAAGACCACTGGAGTTACTTAAATTTATATTTCAGTTCATATGTGCAAGTAAATATTACCAGAATGCTCTAAGACTTGTGACAAAATATGGTCTTGTTTCCTTGTATTATATGTTATGTGCACTTATTATTTTCTAGACCTATCTTAGCTCCCTTCAGCGTGTACGAAGTGTGATGGTGTACGTGACATAACGCACGGAAAAAGTAGAGTGTTACCAACTGAGTGCTTTTACTTTTACGTTTACACTTTTGTTCACCCTTTAAATCAAAGGCCTCCACGAAATTGTAAGCTAAGTACTGAAGTAGAGTTTTGTTTTTGTCTTCTACCACTAGACAGTGCCACAGCTTACCCCAAAGTCGTAACACAACACACACATCGTATTAATCTTCATATATCCACATAATGTTGAGGTTTAAGCTTCCGAAATGTGTCCTGAATGTAAATAAATTGTGGCTGGTGACTGTAAAATTGTCGTTTCATTCGATGTCAATAACTCACTTTAAAGCCTAACCAAAAATATTCGTATTTAAGGAAAGTACTGTTGCCAAGCGGAGAAATATATATACTTTAGGTAAATGGTAAATTATGTATTATATAAAACTTCCTGGCAGATTAAAACTGTGTTTAAAGGTTTCAAAAGACATCTGGTTAGTATCCAGATTCAACCCCCATCTTTTTGCATCTCCCGTTAATGCACTTATCACAACATTAATTTTTTCCTGGTCAGACAAATATTCAGGAAAATTTCTTTCGCAATTCTTTACAAAGTCTAGGGGGTGCCATCCGTTATGCCTCTTTGCAGGGTCGAATTTTTCCTCCGCTGCAGAGTGAAAATCTCATTATGTATTATATAGTTTATTAACTTGTATTAAACTATACGAAATCACACCAAGTTCTTATTAAGTGGGTGCATACACAACTTAAACCTAAAAACAACGCACAGCAAATCCTAAAAACCCTTTTCTTTAAGTTATAATTAGTGACAACATAAAAATCAAAGAGTTAAAAATCTTATAGGCATTCGAATTATATTTACATCTAATGGAATAAAATTTTCGGGTAACTTCTCATTTACGCAAGTAATCTCTTCTAAACACATGTTTATGTCGTTGGAATTGTTCATCTCAGAATAAAATACAATATATGCGATGATGATATTTGTTGTCAGAAACACATTTACGTTTGAGAATAATAGAGATATTCACAAATACAAAATTGGAAGGAAGTGTATTCTGTTGTACAATCTAATGAACCTAAATTTCGCACTGGACGATGTGAAACATAGAATTAATTACTCTTTGACAATATATACACAGAAACAAGACGTCTCTCGGACAGCAATACTGATTCAAAATGCAGACTAAAGTTCCCTTAAATAGGCGCGTTGAAATCGTCACTTTTATAGTAAATAGGACACATGGAACGTGTAACGAACTAGCAACCTAACACACGCAATTTAAGACTACATCAGTATGAGGAGTGCATAATAGGAAGAACCACCGTGATTTAGAATCAGTTCTACTGTTATGCTACGAAAGGCATCTTAATCATAAATGGCGTAAAGAGTAATGAGAGAATTAAAATCACTACTCTCCATAACTACCGCAGTGGCACTGGGCCGGCCGCAGTGGCCATGCGGTTCTAGGCGCTACAGTCTGGAACCGCGCGACCGCTACGGTCGCAGGTTCGAATCCTGCCTCGGGCATGGATGTGTGTGATGTTCGTAGGTTAGTTAGGTTTAAGTAGTTCTACGTTCTAGGGGACTGATGACCAAAGAAGTTATGTCCCATAGTGCTCAGAGCCATTTGAACCATTTGAAGTGGCACTGGAACAGCAACAATAATAGAACTTTAGAACAGAGAAAACAGTCTTGTTTTCACAACATAGGTTTATTTAATCTTCACAGGTGGCGCGTTTCGCCTGTTCTAGACATCATGAGACAATCTGGGGACATTACTAACTGGTATTAATATAAATTGCTATTAAAGGCAATAATAAATGAATAAATTAAAATTAACAAAAGGAAGATATACACCGGTTGGACTATGGAGCACAGTGTCAGTTGTGTTTCGGGGATTGGTGAGGGGTATAAATTTCAAGTCACAAAATATTGATCTATAAGTGAGCTTACCGCTAAAAATTCTTGCTAATCGTGACCGAGGCGTCGAAAGTAATGAAGACTCCTGCGGAACTTGGAGGTAACTGCCAGACAGTCACCATCACAGCTTCATTACAACACAGATAAAAAAGAACTGCGAGGCAACAGCCATATAACCAATGTTCATGCTTTATTACATCACCTAGAAGCAACACGAAAAAAGGTAATGACAGTACGTAAAAGAAAGCTGCTAAAGCGTGCGTGGGGTATCTAACTTCGGCAAATAGGCAAAGTCAGTGTGCAGAAAAAACTCACGTGTACAAAATACACCCATACAACGACTAGGCTAATACGGCTTTGGAAAATGAATGAGCACTGAGAAGAATAAAGAAACAGCTAAAAATTTTAGTAAAAATGTGAAACAACGAAGCCATAAGCAATCCAAAACCAGAAAAATAAGTATAACGGCGACCACTTACCCATAAAGAAACCGCTCCATAAACACAGGGCATGTGTGAAGTCACTGTTATTGAGAAAAGGCTCACAACGTAACGAACTTGTGGCTAAGGCTTAAATAAGATAATCAATAAATAATATAGGGGGCAGCCATCTTTTAAGGATACGCATCACTATGTCAAAAATGCTTTATGTTTCGAGCAGACTTGTTAGTTTAATATTCGGAGATCTGAAAAAGATATGCTTAGAAATTTCAAAATCTTCTTAATAGAGGAAGTTGACGCGGTCACTGGCCTTCTGGGAATATAAATTTCCCATAATTGCTTTTGTTTTAACAGTTTCTTTTACAACTGGAGGACGGCCTCGGGATGGGCAGTTGCCTCTCCGGTTTCTTGGTCAATGCGTTTGTTAGTCACGTTGAATCTGAATATTTTAAACTAAAATCCCCCATTAGTGAAACATCGTCCAGAGCAGGAGATATGTGGATGATATTTTGAGTTTTACATTGAGGAGTTTAATCAGTTGCACACTAAGTTAATCTTCACTTATGAAGTAATGGACAAAGATGGAATCTTAAATTATCTTGACCTCACGGCTGAATGACGGTAAAATTTCCTTCGGTATTCCCAGAAAGCCCACTACTAGTGTTTCAACAGTAGACTCCTCCTCCAATCATCCGAGGAGTTATAAACACAGCTATTTTAGGGCTGCTATAACACGAATTTTTGAACTCCCTCTCTCTCACGGCGAATAAAGATTTAGCCAATCTGCTCTTTGAAGCACGTAAAAATGGTTACAGCCCTTCGTTGGTGATTATTTTATGTAATGAACGAAAAAACACTGTATTCTCTATTAATTCTTCGCTTACAGCCGCGGTGTGTGAAAACACACCGATGGCTATCCCATTCCTTGGATCGTTGTGATACAACTCGGCTACTCTATTTCGGCATACTTAAGTTTATGTTGTTTTTTAGAATGGTTCTCCAATGCAATACATGCTCCTCCATAGCGGTCAGGTGCCTACATAATTCGGTGAGAAGAAAGTTCCGCCGAATATGTCGGTCAAACAGGGCGATCTTTCGCTATAACTTTTAACGAGTATCCACTGACAAAGAAAAGGTCAGGCGAAAAAATTTTCTCCCTTTGCCCAGCATCACAAATCTTTTCTGGTCATCGGTCCTCATAGTTAGAAAACCTTAAATTCCTTCAGGTGGAAAACAGAGGCAGGAAACTGAATTCATTGGAAGAGTTTGAAATTTCTAAGCATTTCTCTTTCAAATGTCAGAATCTAATAAACGAACAGGTCTGTTCAAAACATGAAACATTTTTTTGTTATAATGATACGTGTTTGTAAATGATAGTTACCACCTATATCACGTACTGATTAATTTAATCCTTAGCCATCAGTTGGTTAAGGTTTAACGCCATCTTGCGAGCCTTTTCTCACAAAGAGTTTCAAACTTACGTGGCAGTCTAGCTGCCGGCGAGTACTCACAGTATTGTAAACATACCATGGCGCCGTTTCTTCATGGGTTAAGTTATCATCATTACAGTTAGTTTTCCGGTTTGGTGTTGCTTATGGTTTCGTTTTTCATATTTTTACTAAATTTTTTAGCTGTTTCTGTATTCTTATTAGTGTCTATTCATCTGCCAAAGCCGTATTAGCCTAGCCATCATTGCTTGTATTTTACACTCGTGAGTTTTTCCTGCACACTGAATATACCCATTTGCCTAAGTGAGATACACTTTGCAGGCTTTAGTAGCTTTCTTTTTCGTACTTTCATTACCATTTTTGTGTTGGTTCTAGGTGGTGTAATGAAGCATAGAAAGTGTTGCCTCGCAGTTCTTTTGGACCCTTAATCACGTTTGACGCCTCGGTCACGATTAGCAAGAACTTTTGTCGGTAAGCTCAGTTATGGTGCGATATCTTATGAGGTGAAATTTTAACCCCTCACTACTCCCTGAAATACAACTGTGGCCCTGTACTCCATACTACAACTGTTGTATGTCTTCCTTTCGTTATTTTTAAGAAGACTGTATTTCACTCAGTCCTTACGGTGGACACACTGGCGCAAATATGACACATTCAAATCCGAAAATATGCACGACATGATTGTGTACTTGCTATGTTGCTCATGTGTAAAAACATATCCTTTTTCCGGCAGCAATTTTCTTAGGCCTCAATAACAACGAAGCGTCTTAAGCCATGGTTTAAGACATACACTGAGGTTACAGTAGTCACGAGATAACACATATTATCGTGTCGAACTTCTTTTTCCCCGCCGTAGTGCAGCAACTTGACGTGCAGGGATTCGATAAGTCGTTGGAAGTCCCCTGCAGAAATACTGCCTCTGTAGCCGTCCATAATTGCGATAGTGTTGCCAGTGCGGGATTTTGTGCACGAGCTGACCTCTAGATTGCCAAATAAATGTTCAATGCGATTAATGTCGGGCGATGTAGGCGGTCAAACCATTCGCTCAAATTGTCCAGAATCTACTCCAAAACAATCGTGAACCACTGTGGCCCAGAGGCACGGAGCGCCGTCAATCATAAAAATTCCATCGTTGTTTCCGTGCATTAACGCCAGATTTCACGTCACTGTCTTAACGAATAAGTTCGTCGTACGTTCCACACAGATTTTTGTGGTTATTTTATGCAGGGTTGCTTGTCTGTTAGCACTGACAACTGTAGGCCGCTGCTCTCAGTCGTCAAGTGAAGACAGTCGGCCATTTAGTTATCCATGGTGAGAGGTGACGCCTGAAGTTTGATATTCTCCGCACACTCTTGACAATGCCGATTCCGGAATATCGAATTCCCTAACGATTTACGAAGCAGACTGTAACATACGTCTAGCTCCAACTACCGTTCCGCGTTCAAAGTCTGTCGATTCCCGTTGTGCGGCCATAATCACATCGGAAACCGTTTCACACGATTCAACTGAGTACAAATGACTGCTGGGCCAGTGCACTGCCTTTTTATACCTCGTGTACGCGATACTACTGCCATCTGTATATGTGCATATCGCTATGCCACGACTTTCGTCATCATAGTGTACATTCTACTTGTCATTAGGAAGGGTCGGAAAATTACAAACGTATGACAGACGTAAGATTGTTCTACAAATATGCATGCATCTTTATGCAGTTTGTTGTCGAGTGTGATGTCGTGTGTAAGAACCAACGTGATCTTTACAAGCATGTCCGTTGACGAAGTCTAGACATTTGTTGACACAGAAGCCCGACTATTTTGTCCTCTGTCGCTACTTAAATTACGTTTCTTGTGTGGATAAGATTAAATATCATTCGTCTTTGTAAATAAACGACTATAATTTTTTTTCGTATAATACATCATCCCTAACTATTTTGTCCCATATTCTTCTCGTGTACCCATTAACCCTTGTGTAAACACTAGCTGGAAGCAATTAAGTGTATGTCACAATTAGTACTTCACTGCACTTCATCTTGCTGCTAGGTTGTAGCCTGGCCACAACTGTAGTGACCTGCGTACGATGTCGAATTTCACTTAATTTTCCATCGTGCTCATTTCCGACATATATGTAGGTAAAAGTAATAAAGAATGTACGTTGTTGCGATTGTAACAATAGACCTCTCCGTAATGCACAACACTCTTTTAGCGTCAGCCACTGGAGTTCGTCAAAGATCTTTCTAGGGCTTCCTATTGGAACATTTCAAGAACCGAATTGCTATTCTTTGCATGTACTTTATAAATGTCTATCAATTTGACTTGAAATGTACCAGACTAGCATGCGCTCTTTCCAAAATTAGGTCATTCGGAATGATATTTCTAGGTTTCACGGCATTACTGTCCCCAGAGATTGATCACCAAACTGGAATTAGCCTTTCTGCACATTTATGCACAGTAGGATTAACGGGAGCAATACAGGGAATTCAACAAACAACTGAACTATTCGTCACGTGTTTTTCTCGTCAGTGGCAATGGTATCATCAATGTACTTAAAAATGCAAAACGTCCACCGTGAGAAGATACTAGAAAGGAATTTTGCATCACTTTAACGATTGTTCTCAAAATTAAGGGCGTGACCGCGCAGGAATCATCCTTTTCATAATACTAATGTCCGAAAGTTCATCACCAGCACCGTCTGAGAATGGAAAAAGTAACGAGGAAAATGACATCACTACGTCGCTATATCACAAACCACAAGTTAACTTATGAATGCAAATACAGTTGCAGATTTAGACCATTCCAAAATATAATTATATATGTGATGGTTGATAAACGTCAGTGTATCAGAACTTACCACGTTGGTTAAAGTTACAAAAACAGATGGCTGCAGCTCTCGTGAGTTAAGCTTGTCGTGCAGATAAATACGGGAGAGGTGAAATACGGGCCTGAGGCAGGAATTTGTATCCGCCTCTTGCCAAATCGTGCACTGTGCGTACGCGACGCGACTCGGCAGAAGTGAGGGAGACTGCCTCAGGCATCACCGCTAATTAGTGTATTCATCGACACAAGTGGCATCTAATTCAGGGAGTTTCCGCTTCGAGTTAAAGCGGAGGACTGCAGTGACAGGCGTGGAAGCCGCAGATAGGTCAAGGTCCCTGCAGTTTGGTGCGACATGCAGGCTGTCATTAAATGGACCGCTCGTGTAGACGTTCTTTGCCGAAGGGCTCATCTTCTCTGCTGGACATATATTTCGTGTAGCATACAGCCAACACATTTTGGAAACTACACAGCTGATAGCTGCCACAGATGCGCTAAAGCTAGGGACTCAACAAAGGTATCATTTCGAATATCAAACTAGGAAATGTGTTTTTCTATCGTCTACTCGTACTTAGGTGTCGTACGTGCACTTGAATTTTAGTACATTTTTATTAATGTCGAGAAATATCGGCTCAGTGCTGTCGTTGAAGCTAATCTAAACATCACTGGCAATTTGAATGCAGAGACTGACAGTTGGCGTTCTTTTATTGGGATACGTGCTGGCTGGGCGACCTGCTTCTCCCAGCCTACATCTACATCTACATACATACTCCGCTAGCCACCAGGCGATGTGAGGCAGACGTCTCAATCTGCGCGAAAGTCATATTTCCCGCCCTCTGTTCCATTCTCGGATCGCGCGAGGAAAAAAACGATTGTCTGAATGCCTCAATACGAGCTCCAATTTCCCTTATCTTTGAATGGTGATCGTTGCGTGATTTGAAATTGGTGGTAATAATATATGCTCTAAATTCTCGGCGAAGACTGGATTTCGGAATTTTGTGAGCAGCCCCTTCCGTTTAGCGTGTCTCTTATCTGCAAGTGTGTCCCACTTCAACCTTTCTATGAGATTTGTAACGCTCTCGCGATGGCTAAATGTACCAGTCACGAATCTTGCCGCTGTTCTTTGGACCTTCTCAATCTCTTGAATCAGACCCAATTGGTAAGGGTCCCATACAGACGAACAATACTCCAATACCGGACGAACTACCATATTGTAAGCAATTTCCTTTGTTGAAGGACTGCATCGCTTCAGGATTCTACCAATAAACCACAATCTAGAGTTCGCCTTGCCCGTTACTTACGTAATCTGATCGTTCCATTTGAGATCATTTCGAATAGTCACACCCAGATACTTGACGGATGTTACCGCTTCCAAATACTGCGCATTTATTTTGTACTCGTACATTAATGGGGATTTTCGTGTTGTTATATACAGTAGGTTACAGTTACTAATATTGAGAGATAACTGCCAGTCATTACACCACGCATTCATTTTCTGCAAATCCTCATTGATTCGTTCACAACTTTCGTGTGATACTACTTTCCTGTAGACTACAGCATCATCGTCAAACAGTCTCAGGCCGCTGTCAATACCATCAACCAGATCGTTTATCTAAATCGTAAAAACTAGTGGACCTATTACGCTGCCGTGGGGCACACCTGAAGTTACGCTTGTTTCTGTTGAAGTCACCCTATTCAGGACGACAGAGTGCTCTCTGTCTCTTAGAAAACTTTCTATCCAACTGCATACGTCATCGGATAGACCGTAAGCCCGCACTTTTCGGAGCAAGCGACAATGCGGAACTGAGTGGAAAGCCTTTCGAAAGTCGAGAGACATGGCATCAACCTGGTAACCGGTATCAAGAGCCTGTTGTATATCATGCACAAAGAGGGCCAGTTGTGTCTCGCATGACCGTTGTTTCCTAAAACAGTGCTGATTTTTTGCAGATGAGCTTCTCAGAGTCTAGGAAGGTCATTATGTCTGAACACAAAATATGTTCCGTGATTCTACAATGAATCGATGTCAGTGAAATTAGCCGGTAATTATGTGCATCCGATTTTCTACCCTTTTTATAGATTGCTACGACCTGGGTTTTCTTCCAGTCCCGTGGAAGTTTCCGCTGTTCCAGTGATCTCTGATACATGATGGATAAGAATGGTGCTATATTTGTAGCATAGTCAACATATAATCTTACGGGGATACCGTCTGGGCTAGATGCCTTGCTGGTATCTAAGGATCTTAACAGTTTTAGAATCCCAGATACACTATATCAGCCATCCTTGCGTTTTTTCGGTAATTGAAAGGGGGAATGGTGTTGCAATCTTTTACCGTAAACGAGTTTTTGAAAGCTAGGTTTAGAATTTCGGCCTTCTGTTTATCATCATCCGTTACATTACCCGTACTATCAGCAAGAAACGGTATTGATTTATTTGTTGTGTTCATGGATTTTAAGTCCGACCAAAATTTTTTGGGCTGCTTTTAGAATCTGCAGAGCAAATTATTGCTTTCAAAGTCGTTAAAAGAATCTCTCATTGACCTTTTGACAGCTGCTTTCATTTCGCATAATTTCTGTCAGCGGGGCTGTTACTACGTTTAAAACGACTATGCAAAATTCTCTGCTTTCTCAGCAACTTGCTAATATGTTTGTTGTACCAAGGTGGATTCTTTCCCTCCCCTATATTTTTGCTAGGGAGATAATTCTCTAGTAG
The DNA here is from genome assembly GCF_023898315.1 of Schistocerca nitens. Taxonomy (NCBI): domain Eukaryota; kingdom Metazoa; phylum Arthropoda; class Insecta; order Orthoptera; family Acrididae; genus Schistocerca; species Schistocerca nitens. Next base: position 943,640,235 of record NC_064616.1, on the reverse strand, counting down.
GCGGTGGACAATACCATTAGATTCCGACCAAAGATGCTCAATATCTTTGAGTCCCGCGGTGAATGCTTGGTTGCTGACTATGAAGATATTCATTAATGATTCTTTTATTTGCTTTCCAAAACAAGAAAACTGTACGCTGTTTCTTTGGTCGCTAATACCTTCTTCTAGATTAGCTCCCTCAAAAAGATCAGGTCTGTTTGTCGCCAAGATATCTAATATGTTCCCATCTCGAGTTGGTTTTCTAACCAATTGCTCAAGGTTGTATGTTGAGAGCGCTCCTAGAATAACCTCACACGAGTCTTTGCTTCTGCTCCATGTGATAAATGTGTAATTTTCCCAGTCAATGGATGTCAATAGATATTTATTTCCTATGTACTCAAGACTTTCCCTGAAACGTTCTGCGACGTTTGTTGCGGATGCTGGTGGTCTATAAAAACATACTAATACAATGGTCAATCGTTGTCTGACTGACAGCTATATCCATACTATTTCACAGTCCGGCCCAGTATCGATCTCAACTGCGTTTAAACAGCTTTTAACTGCAATGAACACAGCACCTCCCATAGCATCAGTCCTATCCTTCCTAAACACTGTGCAATCCGAGTTCAAAATTTCATTGCTATTTATGTCTGGTTTCAACCAGCTGTAGGTACCTAATACAATATTGGCATTGCTACTATTTCGATAATTTACTAACATGAGCTTTAGCATATTTAGATCCTTTGGAATGACCTGTTTAGGTGAACTAACAATTTTTACATTTGGCACACCTACATCAGTGTCATGAACTGGTAATTTTTCAGGCCAACGGTTTGTTTGCCATGGAGAGGAACCTAATCTAAAAACCCCCATATGCACGCCACAAGTACTGTGCTACCCATGTAGCAGCTTCCTGTGTGTAGTGCACCTTTGATCTATCGAGGGCGTCCTACAACCTTCCACCCCATAGCGTAGGTCGAGGAATCTACATCCATTTTCGTCAGAGAGTCGACGTAGCTTCTGGTTCAGATTCTCCACTCGATTCCAAACGAGAGGACCCCGGTCCACCCTGGGCACGATGCTGCAGATCGTCAGCTTTGCTTCCACTCCTCGAGAGATGAGGTCGGCTTCGCCAATTTAGCCAGCCGTCGAAAGGACCCAAGGATTTCCTCGGAACCCCGAAGACAGGCAACGCTGGTGCCGTCATGTGCAACAATCTGCAGCTGGCTGCACCCCGCCCGCTCGATAGCCACCGGAAGAGTCTCTTCCACATCCCGGACAATGCCTCCCGGCAAGCACACCGAGTGAACGGTGGACTTCTTACCCACCCTAGCCGCTATGTTCCTGAGGGGCTCCATGACCGTCTAACATTGGAGCTTAACAACTCTGTATGATTCCTCTGACTGCCCCCAGTTTTTGAATGTTTTTGCAGTGAAGGCCAAAATCAAAACTGCTAACACACACTGATAGCAAATTTGTGCCTCAAATATACCGGCTGCTTGGTTTTGGGAATTTAGACTCTAATTTTAACTTCTTTTGCTGCCTATCCAGATGTTGTCTTATGCCTCTATTAATACACGAACCCATAAACTGCTGATATGACTTCATAGTGATTTTGTACTATTTTCTTTTCGATTTCATCATTGTACATTATTTTAGGATCATTGTAACTAATTTTTGAGTTCCTTTCCACACTTTCGTCATCAATTTCATTCATTCGTCGTGTAAGTTTGTCACCACTAGAGGTTAACAGTACAGAGTGAATGTGGTTTAAGTATATATTATCATGTATTCCCTCGTAGTTTACCCAAGATCTGCAAACGTTCTCTAAGGACTGAGGAAAACGTTTTGCTGATATGGAATCTCTCTGCCTGACTCTGGATTTATAGCTATATCGATGAAGCCTAATAGAAACTGTAAAATTGACATATATGTTTTTGTTGTGGCCTTTTGCGCAGTAAGTGCGAATTCGTAAAGGGGTTCATGGCACATGAAACATGGTCTTTTAGAAACTTTTATATTTTTCATATATCAAATTCCAAATTTCACAGATAACTTTCACAGAGTAATGTAGCATGCAAACTGCAGGTAATTTTGCAAGTTACAAGCTATGTTTAACATAATTTTCAGTTGCATTAGGGAGGGGCTGACTGAAAAACTGCAGCCATGCAAAGGCGCACGCATTCACAGGTTGACCGTACCTGCTGCCAACAACAAACCGGACACATCTGTTGTGTGGACAGATACAACGGGCAATCCACAGGAACTTCAGTAAGACGAGACAGAAGTGGAAGAGCCTTCCATTACGAAAAATAAGTAACAGAAAGATGTAGATAGAAACTACTGAAAGAAACAACTTAATCCTCATTCACTCATTGGTATAGACGTAGTTTGCAGACAAGTTATCACGATCGTAGTGCTTATAGAAATACTGGTAATGTTGATTGCACATGTCGATTTTATGTTGTGGAAACTATGACGTTATCATAGTTCTGAGAGTTTCTTGCTATTATAGCTCATAAATTAATCGAGTGGCACAAGTACTTCTCATATATTCTGATTTATGCTTTCCAAAGTTAAATTTGTCTGAATTCAATTTCTTGAATGTTGCGCTAAAGCAAAGTACTATTAACCAACATAAACAAATTATTATTAGTATAACAACAAAATAATCGATAAATTTATGGTAATCAAACAATTTATTTTTATTATTATTGTTATATTAACACCATAGTGCACTGTGGCAACAAATTATTATTATTATTATTATTATTATTATGGCAATAAAATATTTCTTATATTCACGTTAGTTAAATTATTTATTATCACTGTTATTATTTTTTAATATTGGTTTAGCCTACCAAGAACCATACGAAATAACTTTCGTATTGTTTGTTTTCTCCTTTCTCTCTTTCCCGTGATTTTTCATTCTTTGCCTTTGTTTTTCTCTTTTTTCTTCTGTCCATATTGCACCTGTCTTTATCTTTGTTTTTACCCGGAAGCCTTTGAAATCTTTTACTTTTGCTCTGAACCTTTCTCTTTCTCCTATTTCCTCCACCATTATTTTCATTTCCCTCAGGTCTGCTTTAACTTCTTTTATTCACGTAATTGATTTTTGGGATTTCTGTCCAAAGAAGTTAAAAATTCTTTTTTATCCTGTTTTCAACAAGTCATTTTAGGTGTCCATAGTATGCAACCCTTCTCTTCCTCACTGTGTCTGTTATTCGTTGTATTTCTTAATCAACTTCTTTATTACTTCGTAATTTCCATTTTCCATTCTCATATTTTAGTCCCAAGATTTTCCTGATTGTTTTCTTTCTTTCTTTTCTGTTTCACCTGATTGATCTGCTGTATTTAATGAAAGGAATTCTGATACATAAAGGCACTCTAGTGTAATGACATTATTGTACTACTGAAGTTTTGCGTTTATGGAACTAGATTTATTGTTATACAGGTTTTTTGTTTGTTGAAAAGCCGCCTCCATTTTCTTGCCCTTACTAGATTAGCTTCTTTGTCCAAGGCATTTGGTTGTATTATCACACCTAGGTATTTAAATTTTGTGGCCTTTTTTATTCTGCCATAATCAGTTTCCATATATTTCGGTTCCCAGTTCATATCTGTCATATACTCTGTGTTTCTCAAAAGGTATTATTATTATTATATTAAAACAATAGCTTCCGTGGGACATTAAAAATGAGAGTGACAGCAAGTTACATCTGGCGAGACGGGAAGACAGAGGCAGTTACGAACAGTGACACCCTTCCTCCCCCCACCCAGAAATGAAAACTGGACCTATGCATGAGTCCAAAGTCTTATTCTGTGGTTTTGGCAGCTATACTGACAAAAAAATTCTTCCAATTTCTTTGCGTAGCTCTTTTAACAGCACTATATTCCACAGACATTAGCTAACAGTTTCTTCAATTTATAGGATAAACACGCTGCCATAATGAAAAGTATGGTTCATAAGAACATATGCTAAATTTTCCGTCCTGCTGTGTAGGGCAAAAAAAATGGTTCAAATGGCTCTGAGCACTATGGGACTTAACTGCTGAGGTCATCAGTCCCCTAGAACTTAGAACTACTTAAACCTAACTAACCTAACGACACCACACACAACCATGCCGGGGGACAGGATTCGAACCGGCGACCGTGGCGTGTGTAGGACAGACAGGGCGGTCAGTCTGGACTAGGCCCAGAGAACACCACAAAAGCTAAAGATTAAATAAGCCAGATTCACACATTTTTTAACATTGCTTATAGCAGAAGCAAAATATGAAATAGAAGTAGAATAGCTGCGCATACTCGTACAAGTAAAGGAACCAAAACTGACTGTACTGGAAATGTTATAAATTAAAAAAAAAACAGATGTGTGTACTGCGCATTTACTACTGAACGAACAGACTGAATAACAGTTCTGGACCCTTGGGGTCACCATTCATAAATAGGTAATGAAACAAATACCCATTTACGTAAGTGACATAGTGATTGCTTTGTACATATCCCTATCTCAGTATATGTTAAGTAAGAGTAACTGTTACGGTAATGAATGTTATGAGAGTGTACAATACAGATGTAGCCGTTTCATAATTAAAATAGTGAACAGAGATAACTTTTACAGTTGTTTAGGAGCACTGATTGAATGAGTAGACATATGTTCTTCTCTGCTTTGGTGCCACGTTTGCAGTGAGTTGTGTACTGGAAAATAGGCCTACAATCCGCAATTTAGGTCTTACGAATGTAAAATTTTGTAAAACAAAGGAAAAAAGTATGTCGTTTAGTTTATACAATTACACTAATCTGGTAACAAGAAACCTACGTGTATCTAGACTATCGTCGGTAACAGTAACTACTACACAGGTCTCATAGTCAATATAATATTATTAATTAATTATTGTTTATTAGACTTTAAAATCAATGGTGTAGTTGTCAGATAGTTATTATCTATTACTGAAAACCTCGATGAAAAATAAATTACAACCATACCGTGTAGGCCCACACATTTTCACCTAGCAGAAATAACTTTGTTCGGCTGGGTTACCAAATTGAAATTGACTAACAGACAAGGTCTTCGCAACCGTTCCTTTCAAAACCTGTGTTACATTCGTCTAGAGAGAACACTACGCTTATTGGTTCGGAAAACGGGAGGGAACTGTCGAGTTAAAATCAGTGACGTGTTTGGACAGCTGAATGTTTAAGACGACCCTGTGCTTGGAAGGCAGGATGAAAGCACGGTCCTGGTGTAAGTTCTCATGTATCACTTTACTAGCGCATCTATAAAATCCATAGTTGCTGGAGGTCAGTGAATTAATAAAATGCGACTTCTAGGCATGCTCTCAGTAATTTTTTCAGACAGAGTGATTAGCAGCTGTTGTCGGCCTCGCAGGCGGCGCGAGTCGATATGTCGGCCAAGCAGAGAGGGCCGACCGCCATGCATTATTAGTTCGGCAGCTTGTCGTCTTGCTGTCTCGCCGCTGCGCCACCCGACCTCCAATTTACTTTTCAGATCCCGTGCAGCAACGAGCGAAACCTTTAAACAGATCGAAAAAACCAACATACGCGCTCATCTCCTATCGAGATGAAAATAAACACTGCAGGGAAAGGCAGATGTGGTGCTAAGATATGTCACTTCCACTTCGTGATATGTGCTCGCCAAATGGGGCCTGAGCTTCCTGATCGCCAAAATTATCACTACCATCTACCATTTCGAAAGTCTCTGCAGAGTCTCGGGAAAGAAGCGCTTGAAGCGTTATTGAAGGAAGTCTGTAAGTCGGATGAAACGTTAAACATTTTTGTACGAGCAGACAATGAGCTGGCATTAGTTCTGACATTCTCTCTTCTTCCTCTCATCGTCATCATCTCAATATTAGCGACACTACAGTTTGCTGGCACTTATCACACTCATATAAACGAAAGAGCTACTCCAAAGACACGACAGGAAATGTGCCCAATGGTTGAAAGTAAGGCAATGAAAGTCTTATGCAGATAAATTATGGTCTTTAAATTTATCACACTAGTGCTGTAGATTCAACCAAGTTATTTCAGAATGTAGAAAGAAGTCTTCTAACTTCATTGCTACTAATGGAACATATCATCCTTAAAGTCTAAACACTAGGAGCAACACTATGAGGTTAGAATCAGAAACGGAGAACAGTCTCTTCATAAACCGTCATCTTGGTAAAAGGCCATTGGTACGTTTCCGTAGAAGTGCTTAGACCATGCACCAGGGGCACAAACACGAACTATCTGTAAAGGGAACTACAAGATTACGCTTGTTATTGATGTTTTGGCTTAAGAGGTCGTAAAGTTGCTGTCAAAAGATGGAACGACTTCACTCAGAAAGGAAAAGTCCCAGCCACATATACAACTGTCTGGAGAGATATTTTCTCCTGTCTTCAGCTCCACCTCCTTAGATGGGTGCATGTAATTTTTCCCGGTGTGTATTACTTGTGAAAAGCTCTCAACTTTTCTGGCGAAGGTGACGAGTGTGACACGCATGGAAATGCATCTCTACCCTGCCGTCAAGCTTACATACTGCGCAGTGTGCAGTTTATGACGTGGAACGTGTAATTTCTACAATAGTTACAAACATTTTCTAAAAAGGCGTATTCGCCTTGTTTGTGGGTTTTACATATCGGAGTACTTCGTAGTTACCTTGAAATTCATCGGTGATTTAGGCAGACCGGGATCTGTGTACAAACTGCCATTTCTATTTCAGTAAGGCCAAACAGAGACGTTTTGGAAAGTTCAGCAACATTATTTCGCTAAGTACATAAATTACTTCCCTGTGTCTTGAGTTATTATTCTCTACAATGATTAATAGGAAGACTTCAGCAGTCTCAAATGCCCTGCGAGATGATCACATTCAATTTGTGAGTGGAGCTGTGAATATCTTGAACATTAAACGTAATTCTGACATTAAAGCACTGCTTTCGATATGGAATTTACGTAGCTGTGAAAGGCGGCAATCAGTCCACCTCTCATGTAATTTTGTGGTTTTGCAGTTTCATTGTTTGAACCCGTCGGTAAAGCATCTCTTCTCCCCACTTTTTTTACGTGCCAGGGAGAAATATCACGCTGGCAACCGAAATTTAGTGTGTTTTATTCTCATTTTTACGACATATAGTATTCAGCACACCATGTACCTGTAACCGCCTATCCTAAATATGGATGATCATTGAACTGAATGAATGTGGTACTAATTACAAACTCATGCTGCTAGGTAACTCAGGTGGAAATTCTTGGTTTAACTTTGGAGTTGAAACCTGGGACACGCAGTTGAATGTAATCTTCGAAGTCACCTGGTGGCACTCGTCAATCGCGACACCTATCTACCAATGCGTTTTAAACGTGCGGCGGCGTGATTGGTCCTTCCGGACCCATGAGCTAAAGACACTATGTTCGAATTTAGGACGTTGAACTCTGTGCAAAATTTTGAGGTGAAGGAACCAGACGTTGTCTCCCCTGCTTTCTGACTGGAATAGACGTCTGCTACCACTGGCAGATTCGTCTTTGTGACTGGTCAGTTTGCCCTTTACAAGTTTGTTAGAGCTCTGTACGCAGAGGCGTGTCAGGTTAGACTTTATGCAAAGTTAGTCGCCAATACGTGGTCAAATAAGTATGAAGTGTTGCTTTTGTGTACACATCAGTGGAGATTAACGATGGGAATTAGTGGTGTCTTGAGTTATTATTCTCTACAATGATTGAATTAATTCGTTAGGGGAAGTGCCGGATTCTCGCGTATGATGTTTGCACAGCAATTTTACTTAGATACAGATGCAACAGAACTTAATCAGCCACGATTCACTTCCTGCATCTTGTGCCCAGATAACTTTCATGATTCTTTTCGGTACCAATCACAAGTCAACTTTTACTGAAAAGTGGTGAATTTTGCTTCGAATGTTCTGTGAGTTTTAATCTTTTGTGTGTGAGTAACTGTGTGTCCATGTTGCGTTTCTTAGTCAACACAGTCCTAGATGAATAATGATAGCTATTACGTTATTACAGTCTGCTTGTAAGAAAACATAGTGTTAGTATTTTATACGTGTTCTATATAAATGCAGTTCAGGAGTACGCTCCACGTTTGTGAATAAATTTTCTTCGTGCAGATATTTAGTTCGTTACGATTCATCACAATGCACTTATCAGCACTTGTGATCACTAACCTCACGTTCCCTGTTACCGTCAGATATTGAGTAAACTGTAAACCCTGTTCAGTCGACCCGATGTTCAGAGGATAGATTTACGATGCGGGTTTTTTTCTTGGGACGGAAACTAGGGCTAATACTCAATTAATATCTACGGAAATCAGACGATTTGCACTTAGGGGCAGGCAGAAAATGTTAAGCACTGCCTCTCTTTAATATGAGACATTGACGCTATGACTAGTCCGTGCTACAGGACGAAGGTTCGACCTACCAAAGTTTTAACAGCCGATTTTTTAGATAGGCAATAAATACTGGGTGGCTTTTAATTGGAAGCCCTTACATATTACATTTAACCTTTTCGTCCTTTGGGAGCAGTCACTATAGAATTTACTTCCCAGCAACCGCAGTCTAAGAAAACGCGCAAGACAGAAGCGGAAATTTCCACTCGTTTACGCTTGTTTCATCTACTCCGCTGTTCCACTGTGTCTTCTACACGAAGGCGTCGCTAATATTCTTTAGCGAGCCGTACGGTGTCTTTTGTTTTCTGTTTCTGCTGTGGTGGCCGGTCGCCCAAAACGTACTGCGGGACCACGACGTCAGCATTTAAGCGAGTCGTCTTACCGGGCGTAAGCAAAATAACTCACGCGTTTTTAGCGACGAATTTGTCCGGCCCGATGTGTGGCGGCGCTCGACCGGAAGAGCGGAGGCCGCGCCGCGCGCTGTTAAATGAAGCGCCCAAGATTTAGAGGCGGCGCCGGCGGCCGCACCCTCACCACCCACACATACCACTGTACCCATCATCGTTTGAGTCTCCCCAATTTCTCTTTTTCTTGTTTTTTTTCCTGCAGTTCATCGGACTGTCGACCGTTCGGAATTAAAAGAAAAAAATATTTAACGTGCGTGTAATTACAATTCTTATACGGAATTTCCTTTACAGAATGAAGCTACCGCTGTTAGGTGAGATTTATCGATATTTAGAGCAATTTTCATGGTTTACGAAAGCAGCTGAGGAAACAATCCTACTTATTTTAGAATAAATCTAAATGGGCAGACCGGCTACAGCCTCTAGTCACTTACCGCAGGAATAAAGTTCATTTTGTCATACGAGGGACGTTCCTGTGAATCTCGCTACTACTGCAAGTGTCCTCTACGCTGAAAAGCGGTAGGAAATCAGATATGTTCTGTCGTTCCAGTGCCATCCCCCCCCCCCCCACCCCCCACTCCCCGTTCTACATAGATCGCACGATAAACAGCCGCACATGAACATACACGCAACATATTTCAGATAATATTCAGCTCGTAATATTCCACAATACCTTGTATTGAGCGTAACTTCCCCACTTTTCTAACAAATTACATTTACACAGACGTGGTGCGGTTTGTCTGCTTCCTAATTTATTTGTGCGTTTGATTTAGCGCCAAAGTTCAACAGCATAATCTGAAGATTCCATAACATCTTAACCTAGGCTTGATTTTTAAGAAGCAGGAGTTTTTATCCTTACAGGATGGATGGTAACATGATACACGTGTTTAGTCAGATTCTCAAAAAATGGTTCAAATGGCTCTCAGCACTATGGGACTTAACATCTGAGGTCATCAGTCCCCTAGAACTCAGAATTACTTAAACCTAACTAACCTAAGGACATCACACACATCCATGCCCGAGGCAGGATTCGAACCTGCGATCGTAGTGGTCGCGCGGTTCCAGACTGTATCGCCTAGAAGCGCTCGGCCACTCTGGCCGGCTTAGTCACATTCTTTCACCGTATAATAATATAAGAGTGCAGATTAGTAGTACGGGTTGCAGATGCGTGACCGAAAAATATTGACGTAAGAATGCAGATTAATTACACTGGTTGTAGATATGTGACCTAAAATTTTCCCTTACAGTTTCGAATAAATTAGACGCCATAGACTTGTTCACAAAAACTCACCACCGAGATAAATTGAAATATATCATTGCAGTCACTGAACATGTGTTCTTTGCATTTACATACTTAATCCAAAATCGAGTCTTTCCCAGAGTTGATGTCAAGCTACGGACACATGTAGGATTTCGACACTAACGGCTGTCAAATGATTCACAAGGCGAGGAAACTCTTCGCTTTCATCTGTAGCATGCCGACACCCATGCATCACATCTTCCCCAGTTAAATAAAAATTTAACAACTAGTCCACTTTCTGTCCATTAAACAGAACGCGATAACAATACAAAAATTCGTAGATACATCTTGAAAATCTATATTTCAAACTACGAAGCATTACAGCAACATAGCAAATTTAGTTTGCGCCGAAAAAAATAGATCGTTTTCTTTGAAAAACGCTATGCACCGAAAGCAGCGGCTATGATAGCACAGAACAAGTGTAAATTGTATGTTTTGTTTTTATTATATTATCTTGAGGTTTGGCGGAATTCCAAGTCTCTCAGACAAAACCCGAATTCTAATAATCGATCGTATATCAATGTTGAGAATATTGAAATATTACTTCTTAACTCTTGAAGCGCACGAGGGAGTATCTCAGAAAAGAGCTTTCTCTAAGAAAGCAGTCATCATTACACAATACTGGTTGCTCAGATGTGACTGATATCCGAAAAATAATATACAAAATCTTAAGACAATACATTGAACGTTTTTCGGAAAGATATTGTGTTGATGTATAAGTTCGTAGGGGTTATCTATAACTTTTTAATAAACATAGCAGATTTGAGTCATCAATACTATTGTTATCCTTCACTATTTACAACAGCCTGATAACTCTGTGGTCGGTTTTCGATTCAGCGACTGTAGAAGTAACGCAGTTTTGAGGCGAAACACTTGTCGAGCCATGTTCGGAGCGCATTCTCATCCGGAAAGGAAGTTCCTTGAAGGTTGTTCCATGGAGAGCGGGAAAGGTAAAAATCTGACAGCGCAAGATGAGGTGAACAAGGTGGGTGCGGAATGACATCCCAAACCAACTCCTCTGTAGGTTTTTTTATCAGTGAAGCAGTATCGGGAGTTACCGTGGACTAGCACCACTTCACAGAGTCTTCCTGGTCGTTGTTCTTGGACTGCGTCTGCAAGACGTCTCAGCTGTTGACAATGAATGTCACCAGTGGTGCTTACACCTCGAGGAAGCAATTCGTAGTACACCATACTGTCGCTGTTATAACAGATGCTTAACATTATTTTTTTGTGCAAGCGCACAGTTCTTTGTATGTGGAGTTGATGCTTTGTTTGCGCTCAGCCATTCTTTTCTTTCCCTTATATTAGCATAAAGACACCATTTCTCGTCACCAGTAACGATAGCGGCTAGAAATGATCGGTTTTGTTTACGGGTCAATTGATGACGAGCGAGCACAGATGGACATGAGCATGCGCTACCAATACACCCGACTTTTCAACCATCCCCATTGCAAGCAAATGTCACACGATGGTGGAATGATCACAGTTCATCATATATGCGTTTAAACGATATTCATTAAGTCCTGATGGTTTTCCTGAGGATGGAAAGTCACTAATGTCAAAACGATCCTCCTTAAAACGAGAACAGTCTAAGGTGCTGCAGTCATGGACTGTGCGGCTGGTCCCGGCGGAGGTTCGAGTCCTCCCTCGGGCATGGGTGTGTGTGTTTGTCCTTAGGATAATTTAGATTAAGTAGTGTGTAAGCTTAGGGACTGATGACCCTAGAAGTTAAGTCCCATAAGGTTTCACACACATTTAAACATTTTTTTTAAAACGAGAAAACCATTCTCTTGTCGTGCTCTGTCCAGTGGCATTATCCTCATTCACGGCGCCGATGTTTCTGGTAGCCTCGGCTGCTGTCATCCCTCTACTGAACTCAAACAGAAGAATATGTCAGAAATATTCCTGTTTATCCATTTGGCACTCCATTTTCTACCAGCCACGGTTCCACTCACTAGCTCGAAATGACAAAATGAGAATACGTAAACTCAAATATCAACAGTGAACTACAAATAAAAACTGACAATCGATGAACAGTTGCACGGCAGCCGGAGTATCAAAATGCAAAACGAAAACGATACCAACTTATGCATCAGTCTAACAGGTTACACTCAACAGGGTGTGTAATGTGTAAAAAAACAAGCAGAAACAACAGTCCTATAGAAGTCCGAAATGAATCCAATTATGAATTAATATGGAGTGAAAACTGTCAGTGATGGACTTAAACTGATGGCAGGATATGTCTGTTGGCCTCCAGATTCAGATACAGAGGTTGTGTAGTCATTCAAAACTTGATTTGAATAGAAGGGAAATACACCATCATGTATTAGCACTAACTGAGTACCCTGCAATGCTAGAGTATGGATTTATTCCAACTGTATTACCTTATTTCCTCATTATCCCTCCCTCCCTCTGTCCATCCCTTCCTCCTCTCTCTGTTCATCTTCTTTTCCCCCTTCTCTCCGTCCACTTTCTCCACCTCCTCCCCAATTCTCTGCCCACCTCGTTCTGCCCTCTCCATCTGCTACTCCCCCCTCTCTGACCATCTACTCTCCCGGTACTACCTGTACATCTGCTCCCTCCACTGTGGCCATCTGCTCCTTCCTCTTTGCCCATCTCCTTCCCTCTCTAAATCCATTTCCTTTACCCGCTCTCTCTCCTCCTCACAACCCTCTATCTTCTCCTTCTCCCTCCTCTCTCAGTCCATCTCTTCCTTCCCCCTCTCTGTCCATATTCTCCTCTTCCCTCTCTTTGTCCATTCAAACCACATTCTCTCTCTGTTCGTATCCTCCTCATCCATATCTGTGTTCATGTCCTCCTTCCCCCTGTCTGTCCGTCCATCTTTTCCTGTCCTGCTCTCTATACACGTCATCGGTCCCTCCGCAATAGGAGGTTTCTGGCTCTTACTACCACAGTATTTCTTTCCAGGTAGTAAGTAAAATGTGTGACAAGTTTGGCTGAAATCGATCCAGGGGTTTAGGAGAAATTTTTTATCCACCGCTTTGCCCACATACGCACATGTCATATTCATTTCACCTATATTTAACATATTTCACTCATATTTGTACACATATTTCGCCTGTATTCGTAGCGAATTTCGCCGTACAGCGTTATTTTCACGCAGGTCAATGATTATGACGTCATATCTCTTCAACTATGTGTCGTACTATGATACAATTTTATAGGTACCTTCAGTGGTATATGTAAATACTGTCTGCAAAGTTTGTTGCGAACACAGTTAGTAGTAAAGAAGTAATAAACTAATACGTCACGCCTCATGCTGCAGTTTCACTGCACGAACAACGAAAACGTAAGTATGAAGCGGTAAGTGAGACGTGGTTACATTAAGTGACTCATATCTCCATATCCAGTTTTAACGTTGAGTGTGGTGGTAGAGGATGGGTATGGAGGAACAGCCCATTTAATTTAACAGGGATACTATACAAAATTTAACGTCTAGGGCTAACTCATGCAGTATTTCAATACGAAGGATCCTACATTCTCTCACATACTGGAATCGTTGACTTAATTTATGGGGTACAGGGTGCCACGTAATGATATGACTAAAGACCATTTGCTTACTATCATCAATTCCAGTATTAATCCAGGTTTAATAATGGTGGACTTTAATGCACATCATACCGCTTGGGATCCAGCCGAAAACATGTATTTGGGAGATTAATCGCAGAGATCACTTACGAAGCAAGCTCAATAATACTTAACGACTGATGACCTCAGATGTTAAGTCTCATAGTGCTTAGAGCCACTTGAACCAAACTGGTACACCTGCCTAATATTGTGTAGGGCCCCCGCGAGCACACAGAAATGGCGCAACACGCCATGGTATGTTTGAAGTAGTGCTGGAGGGAACAGACACCATGAATGCTCCAGGGCTGCCATAAATCAGTAACAGTACGAGGGGGTGGCGTAAGGCATCCCGGATATGCTCAATAATGTTCATGTCTGTGGAGTCTGGTGGGCAGCGGAAGTGTTTAAACTCAGAAGAGTGTTTCTGTAGCCATTCTGGACATGTGGGGTGTCGCATTGTACTGCTGGAACTGCCGAAGTCCGTCGGAATGCACGGTGTTCATGAATGTATGCAGGTGATGAGACAGGATGCTTACATACGTGTCACCTGTCAGAGTCGTATCTAGACGTATCAGGGGTCCCATATGACTCCAGCTGCACACGCCCCACAGCAGTAAAGAGCCTCCACCACTTCATCGCTACCTCGGAAATGATGTGTCCCATCGCTCGTGCGCTGACTATAACACAACGTTCAAACTCACTTAAATCTTGATAACGTGCCATTGTAGCAGCTGTAATCGATCTAACAACTGCGTCAGACACTTATTGTCTTATATAGGCGTTGCCGACCGCAGCGCCTTATTCTGCCTGTTCACATATCTCTGTATTTGAATACGCATACCTATACCACTTTCTTTGGCGCTTCATTGTATATTATATGAAAGTCGACTGTCAGGATAGAAGGATAAAAAACCTGGAAAACAAGAAATAATTGGTGTAACAGCTACTAGCCGTTAGTACGTGTGCAACTTAAGCTAACTTCTATTAGTATTATATACCTGACGTGTTCGAATATGGCTGAAATAATGTGTATCCGTATCGTTTTGAGATGCATTCATTGGAAGAGTTAGTTTACTAAATCATTCGGATGTTCCAAACTTTGAGATTTCCCCATTAAAAAGCACTCAGTCGGATTCAAATTTGGGTAATCATCGGCCTATGAAATGGCTCTGTAGCTTCCACACCAGCTACCACAATATATATGGTATGAAATGACTGAAGGGGAAGAAGAATTAGTGGTTAACGTCTCGTCGATAATGAGGTCATCACAGACGGAGCAGACGCTCGGATTGGGGAATAACAGTAACGATACCATGAGTGTCCTTTTGATAGAAACAATACCGACATTTTCCATTAGCCACTACATTGAAGCTAAGGAAAATACAGATCTGGATCTAACTACCTCGTCGTCAGTAGAAAGTTAAACCACAATCTTCCTTCCTTATTCCGGTTTCAGAAACTTATGGTCATGTCAGTTGTTGGGAGTTTCATATATTAATCTATAAAATACTGGGCGGAAATACAAATTGTAAAGAATGAATGGATGCAAAAGTGTGAAGTTGGTATTACAGGGGGAAGACTAGTTCTAAACGTTAAAGACAAATGGTAGTATACGATAACTAACAGTCTGTGCGTAACAGCAGGCCAGAAAATAAACATAGATTCAGAAGGTTAACTTTATTAAGAGATGTCGATTTTTCATTATCCTTTTAACTTATTTTAAAGAAGTATTTTGTCTTACGCTGAGACAAAGCGGTTGCTCTGGAGGAATGCAGTGAGCACTGCCAACCATTACAGTCAACTTCATCCTGAAACTTTACCTAAAATCGATCATTATAAAGACTTATGAACATGTTAAGGAATAGCTTTACTGAGAAGCGATAACCATCAGCCGCTTCTTCTTCTTCTTCTCTTTCTTCTTAATTTCCGCCCAATAATAGGAATTAAGATTGTTGTGATTGCAAGTGTCACTTGATCGCTGTTTCAGTCCGCGTACGCGTACATCTCTTTCCCCACTACGTAGATATTGTGCCATTATTTTAGCCAGTATTCTTCCATCGCATGCATAAGTTGTGCTGAGATATGGTTTACCACTGTTATCGGGTTTCATTCTTCTCTTATGCAGTCTTTTAATAGTCCTTGGGAATTAACTATGCTGTATCACTTACGTTCTTCTCACTTTCGCAAAAGTTTCACGCCGCAAAACCATACAGCAATGTTAGAGCTGTCATAGTTTTATAAAAATTGCTGTACGTTCCTTTCGATATTTCTCCTTCAATGTTTTGCGTTTCAATGTCTTTACACTTGTTCAGGGGATGGTTTGAAATCTGTGTGCTTTTCCATCAGTGTTCCCTAATTCTTACAGTTTACAACATATTCCAAATATTTTAAGTGTGAGATAGTTGTAAGTCGCTTATCCTGTATGGTAAATTTTTTTTGTTCTGAATGTTAGTCTCTAAAAGACACTGTTTAGCAATTTTTCGGTGATTTAAATCGAAACAAGACACATTCTTATAACGTAGGATAGACCTGCGCTGTTGCTCCGCGAGCGCCAAAAATATTGGTTGCATCGAGACCAGGATCTGCGACATTCCTTCCGCTTTAAAGCGACACCCCGTGACAGCTGGATGACGCGACGCTATTTCCGCGCCCGTTTGCCACATCTCAAGCCAGCACCCCAGACAGCCCTCAGAGATGCATCGACACTCTCCACGTAACACGCTCCCTTAGCTCGGCTTGAAAAACGCGTTACCTTGGTAACGTAGAGAGCGCCTGTCAGTTTCTTTGTAGATACGCCCCCTTCCTGCTGAACTTACGTTGTGCCTTCCACGTGCAGTGTCTATCCATTTTCTTATGTTAGGGATAAAATTACAGAATTTGATTATAAATCTCACGAAAATGAAACAAGACTTCTGGCATATTCTTATGAAATCGAAGATATTTTATTTCTTAATGGAAAGAGATCCAGGATAAAATCAACATAGGAGATACAGAAAGGAATACATTTTATAGAGCAGCAGAGACAAACAAAAGATATAAGAACAGGGAAACTATGGACATCTTAAGGAGACGTGAAATTAAGATTATTATATATTTTCTGAACTTAGTGCAGACAAGAAATCTGTTTGTATCGGTTAACTTGCATTTCGATGGATGGCGTCACGAGGAGGCACCCGAGGCCCAAATCGGCTCGCTGGATTAACGACCATTGCCTGGCTGTGACCTTTCGCCTGTTTTCCGCATTTTCGTAAACTTGTGTCAGTCTGGCTCCGCTTTGAAGCACATGCCACCATGAATTCAAAGACGAATACACAATCAATAAACTGGGTAGCTGACGTTCGTAGATGAGAAAGTTTTTTGGCGCAGAATGAAAATATAAATAGCTTACAAATCGTAGTCAGGTTATTTCCCATTGCTAGCTGACCCTATTACGATCTGTACGAAGACAAGTAGTGCAGTTGTTTCCCTTTGAGCCAAAATAAAGGGGAGTGGTACTTGAAATTACATCTTGATATCTGTAGTGAGTACTCGATTACCAAACGTCCCCCGAGTTTTGCGGTTGTAAGAAACCGTTTAGCTTTACAAGAAGTTTAAATAAAAAACTAATGGTTTTAGAGTTAATATGTGTGATGAAATACTAGAAATTGGTAATTCTGAGAAAAGAGTTTGTCTAGAAATCTGATAGTAAAAGGACTACACTCTAAAGCCCTGAAACGAAACAGAAGAATATTGTCATAGGCCACGCAAAAAGGAAAGGAAACAAGAAAAGTGTTTCACTACATATCACTTCTATGTTTATCATGAACATCATTTTGTGTGTTACATCACAACACTAAGCACTTGTACCTGGCTGTATCTTTCGGTGCTACATTTTACAAACACGATGGGTGTTCGAATCACAATTCCGCAAAATCTACTTATATTTAGCTTAAAGGAACCGCCAGTGACGTCGAGAATGCGCAGTTGGAAAATACAGGCTCCTTTCGTACTATTTCATTTGTCGCAAATAAATATACAAAATAATTAATTTGTGTACATTTAGCCGGCCGAAGTGGCCGTGCGGTTAAAGGCGCTGCAGTCTGGAACCGCGAGACCGCTACGGTCGCAGGTTCGAATCCTGCCTCGGGCATGGATGTTTGTGATGTCCTTAGGTTAGATAGGTTTAACTAGTTCTAAGTTCTAGGGGACTAATGACCTCAGCAGTTGAGTCCCATAGTGTTCAGAGCCATTTGCACATTTTGTACATTTAGGACAATTCAGCAAATGTAAGTTTCGTATTATACAGTGCCACTTCTGAAGTTAAAGTCTTTAAGCAACGCGCTAGTATTAACTCATAGATTATGTCTTAGATTCATCTTAAAACATGATGGTATCTGAAACTGAGTTTGTATATTTGAAAATATTGCCATTTTGCTTTGCATACAGTCATATAAATGGAAAGTAACCGATAAAGTAATGCTGTAAAATATCAAATACCGCACCATAATGGCTCGCTGAGTTGAGGTTGATTTGGAAATCATAGAGTAAATGATATTAAAGAGAGACTGCTGTTCGAATTAATGCACATTTTGATGCTTCAAGATGGTGACGGCGTATTGACGTGGTTTTGGCCTAACATCTATTCAATATGCTGGAAGCAATAAAAAGACTCAAAGTGCTTCACTCACATGTAAAGTAGAATGGTAACAGTTCAATGTGACTATAAAATTACATTAGTCTCATGAGTTCAACAACTTCGATGGAATTTACAATCCATATTGTAAGTAGGCTGTTTAGGTTTTTTTATTGATAACGCCACCTCAGTATGAAAATCACCGGCTGTGCCGTGTGCAGTCTGTGGCTGCTTTGCATTGTTGTAATACTCAACCATTGTAGTGTTAGGCAGCTGGCTGTGAACAGCGCGTAGCGCTGGGCAGTTGGAGGTGAGCCGCCAGCAGTGGTGGATGTGGGGAGAGAGATGGCGGAGTTTTGTAATTTGTCATGATATCAAGGTAAATACATTGTTTGTTCTCTATTAATATCTTTCATTTGCTAACTATCCCTATCAGTAGTTAGTGCCTTCCATAGTTTGAATCTTTTATTTAGCTGGCAGTAGTGGCGCTTGCTGTATTGCAGTAGTGGGAGTAACCAAGATTTTTGTGAGGTAAGTGATTTCTGAAAAGTACAGGTTAATGTTAGTCAGGGCCATTCTCTTGTAGAGAATTTTGAAAGTCAGATTGCGTTGCGCTATAAATATTGTATATCAGTCTAAGGACAGTCGTGTAAAATTGTTCAAAGGGGACGTTTCATAATATATGGGAATCAGTTACGTAAAGCAGTTGATAAGGGTGAGTTGATTTCTCCTGTCTCAGCTACCAATAAAAGAATTCGTCGGTGCTCTGAAAGTTAAGAACAGAATATGTTTTGTGAAGCAGTACTACAACTGTATAACGATACCAGTATGGACATTATGACATACCAGATGTCCACATCATTTCACACACTACATACATGCAATAGTTAATTGTCTATATTGTCCTTGTAGTATTACTTACGTTAAAAGTATAATGTCATTAGGCACAGTCAAAAGTACATAAACAACAAATACGGATTGTCCAACATGTAAGAAGCGAGCAATATGTTTCCGTTTGAGGCGTTGCTGCAGCGTGTATGCAACCCAGCGCGACACCGACGCGAATTTGTAAGTACCGATACGTAGGCAAGGGGTACGGAGGCCTTCGAACGGAAACTTTTGATCGTCCTTGATATTAGATTCTCCATTCTACATGTCATGGTATAAAGTTCGTAATTACTGGTGCCATTTGACACTCACGGAAACTCTTTAATGATCAACGAAAGTCAGCAGCCATTTATCTACCAAATATTGTAATAGATTGTTACCCGTACACCAGTACCAACCAACAATGAATTGTCAACTCAAAGACCTACGTCTGTATGTCTGTGTCATAGCAAAGACTAAAAACAATATCTAGGCCGACTTTAGCGTTTTTCTTAGCACAGGAAAGTACCTCAGGTAGTGTCCTTAGTACTAATAAAAATTATGTTTTAGTATATAATTATTAGATGGATTATTATAATTACAATTAATAGATGTAGCAAGCAATAGTCATGAGGATTTGATCGGGTGCCAAGTGTTGTGTATGTTGGAAATTTGTGATAAGATCTTATGGGACGAAACTACTGAGGTCATCGTTACCCCGCGCAGCCTGTGTATATTGGATGATACACCAGTGAGTATAATGTTCTGTCATATCTCAATAAATGCAAACATTGTAACATAGATGCGAGATTGTTTTTAGGTTTTGCTATAACATAGCCACATAGACGTTGAATGTCCTCTGAGTTGACAGCGGTATCGTTTCTGCGATCTTCAAACGGTTCAAATGGCTCTGAGCACTATGGGACTTAACATCTGTGGTCATCAGTCCCCTAGAACTTATAACTACTTAAACCTAACTAACCTAAGGACATCACACACACCCGTGCCCGAGGCAGGATTCGAACCTGCGACCGTAGCAGTCGCGCGGTTCCGGACTGCAGCGCCAGAACCGCTAGACCACCGCGGCCGGCTCTGCGATCTTCGGTAGGGGTTGCAGGTGATATTCGATAGTCAGTAAACAGAGTTATCTGAGTGTTAAGTGCCAACAGCAGTTACGAACGTTATATGATGACACTAATAATGGAGAGTCTTAAGTGTTTAAGAACGCATGTTTGCTGCTTGCCTAATGGTATAATACTTTTAAATTCAGTATAGACGGATAACCATTACACTTTTAAATTCAATATAGACGAATATCCATTACATGTATCTTAGTAGGTGAAATAATGATTTGTTCCACTTCTCTATAGAAACAAATAACGGGGGCATGTTTGTACAGAACATGTGTTTTTAAATTAAATAAATCATGCACCAGGGTAACTAATACGTCTTAATAATCCATTCTAATAATGTTCATATCACGCAAAAATGTGAGGAATTGCTCTCAAAAATGGTTCAAATGGCTCTGAGCACTATGGGACATAACTTCGGAGGTCATCAGTCCCCTAGAACTTAGAACTACTTAAACCTAACTAACCTAAAGACAACACACACATCCATGCCCTAGGCAGGATTCGAACCTGCGACCATAGCGGTCGCGCGGTTCCAGATTGTAGCGCCTAGAACCGCTCGGCCACTCCGGCCGGCAATTGTACTCAGAATATCAAGATTTTCACGGTTACACAAGAACTGGCTATCCGATAAAGATATTCAACATTTAAAGAAAAGGAAACTACAAATTGATATGGCATTAGGTTAACATTAAAATTCACTTCCATTCCCTAAATCAGGGAAAATCTGGAATTTTATAGAAAAATTGGAAATCGACCCACGTTTGCCGAGCAGATGTGCATTATATCAGACTCGTGAAACTTTCCGAAACCAAATTAGACGAAGCATGCTAGCAAAATATAGAAAAAAACATTACGAAGCTCAATTTAAACTTCCACCGTCCCTGCCACTGACGGGCCAGTCACACCCGACCGCCAATGGCGTCACTAGTATGTGGTATGTGGGGGCATGTAGTCAATACGCCACTGTCCCGCCCTTTGTTGAAGTAACAGACCTGAAGCCGCAGCTCTCCGGTTAAGTTGCTCCTCAGCTGGGGTTACGTGGCTGAGTGGACCACGTTCCAGTCCTCCCACGAAGGACAGTGCCGGGAACCGAACCCAAGCAGCCATCTATACAGACCTCTCGGCTACAATGGCAGAGCTCATTTTAAACTACTCCCTGAACACCATCACGACTTTCACATGAAGCAAGTAGAATGAAATCAATTAATGGCTCTCGTTTTCATGTAGTGTACCCTACGTTTCTAAAATTATTTGTTTCTCGAAAAAATATCAACTGCATTTTTCAGTAGTATTTTAATAGCTCTAGTGTTAATTATCTTGCTCATAAACGCTAAACTACACTAAAAAGACGTGAAGAGAATCAGTTTTCAGCTTTAAAAGACAGAAATTGGTAATTTTAAAATGAAATATGAAAACGAAAACGATATGGAGCTACAGATATTGTGCCTAACTTTAAACTTATAATCAGATACGGACCTGGACATGTTTTTATAATATAAAAAATAAAAACTTGGTGTTTCTATTCACCATCCAAAGACGGGTGAATAGAAATAGCAGTATCGATCTTATTATTTTTTCTATTTATTTCTCTTTGTGGCCACTATGGACATGTCAAAACCTCTTCTTGATCTGCGAGAATGTGAAACAAAATTAATCTGGCTCAAAAAAGTTTTATTCAATACAAAAACTAAATATATTGTATGCATTTTGTTTTTTTATTCCGCTCTCCGAAGAAAAATTGTTATATTTCACCTTACTATATTGTAACATTACAGTGGTGAACTAGGTTTGGCTCTGAGCACTATGGGACTCAACTGCTGTGGTCATCAGTCCCCTAGAACTTAGAACTACTTAAACCTAACTAACCTAAGGACATCACACACATCCATGCCCGAGGCAGGATTCGAACCTGCGACCGTAGCAGTCGCACGGTTCCGGACTGCGCGCCTAGAACCGCGAAACCACCGCGGCCGGCGTGAACTAGGTTTGTTTAATACAGTAAGTCACTGACATAATTTTAAAAATTACGTCTCTGAATCTACAGATCGTAACCCCAGAAGTAAAGAATGACTTTCGAACAACATCTCCTTGACTAAAAGTAAATCCTCATCTGTTAAAATAAACGTTTTTAATCCGACTTGTATTTCTTTCCAAAAAAAAAAAATGTACCCTTTGCTTTCTAAACAACAACTTTTTCAATCATACAGTCTAAATAACTGTTTACTTTTCCTTATACCTTTATCACAACATAATATCCTGAGTTAACAGGGCTACGTGGTTATTCATTTCTGTCAAAAGCTTGGTTTTCTTATGAAGACACACTCACCATTAGTTTGTCCATTGATCCAACAAATGTCTAAAAGACAACCCTATATTTCCAGTTAGCAGAAACACAAGTTAGATTTAAGTGTAGTTAAAAAAATGATCTTTTGATTAATGAAACAGATTTGCAAATTTGCATACCATGGACTTAAATTAAAACAACACAGTTTAGATTGGTTATATTGGTACTTAAAGTTCAAAGTAGTCAAAATGAACACCATATCCGATGTTTGTCATAGAGTGAACAGATGATGAACTGGCAGTGTCGCCGACTTGGAAATACATTAATTTCCCTGTTTGATTCGTTCACTATCAACCTAGACAAACAAATCGTGAATGATACACCCAGAGCTTTTTTGGAAGTTTCGTTTCTGTCCACCTCATTGCTTTTATCACCACATTTTACCGTTACTATGATTTTGAAATCTAAAACTAAACTCTGCCCAGTCAAACTGAAAATTACCGGAAAGAATTTGAAAGTGCTATCGAGGATATACATATAACCAAGGGAGGAAATTTTTTTTTTTACAAATTTTGGTATAAAAAGTATAGACATGTATAACTATGAGGTAACGGGATGGGTTGTGGCGCCCTGGAAATATTCCATGTTCGAGGAAGCAGTGGCCGCACGGTCCTCTTGGCCATCCGGGGCCCGGCAGCGAACACGTGGTGCCGAACGTTAGCCGGACGAGAGGGGTAGCGCCAGCGCGTGGCCCACCGCGTGGCTGAGAATTGCGCCGTGTCGAGGACGGTGCTTTGTGTCGATGAAGGAGATGTCTTTGCCAAGAGCGCGAAAGATGGCGGACTTCGTGAAACCTTAATGGCAGACATTTCACAGTTCGTATAGAAATTAGTAGTAGCCAGATGAATGATGATAGATCAAAAAGAAACATGCACATTACTACTATTTGCACGACGATTCTGATGGTGTAATCAGATTTCAATATCTTTATTAGTTTAAAGTTTAGTATCTGATTGTAAATTAGACAAGTAACACGCAGCAACCAATTTCCAAAATGTAAACGCTTCATCCGATTTCGTCGGTCGACGTGTCTTTAGAAAGCTGTAAGTGTAAACCTAAATTGGTATAAATTACAAAATGGTTCAAATGGCTCTGAGCACTATGGGACTCAACTGCTGAGGTCATTAGTCCCCTAGAACTTAGAACCAGTTAAACCGAACTAACCTAAGGACATCACAAACATCCATGCCCGAGGCAGGATTCGAACCTGCGACCGTAGCGGTCTTGCGGTTCCAGACTGTAGCGCCTTTAACCGCACGGCCACTTCGGCCGGCTATAAGTTACAGGCATGTAACTTGCATAGTAGATGAATTATAGGAGGTCAAAGTGGCCGAATACTATCGATCACCTCAGTCCGTAAGTACTCCACAGTTACATAAAAAAACGGTAACAGCACGCTTATAAATATACTTAATCATCTATGTCTTTGTTTATATCCGATATATACTATTCATGAAGAAATTGGTTAAATATTTACTCTGTTTTACAAAGCATAGAGACATTAGGCTACTGGTCTACCTTTTGTTCTATTCCTTTGATATATGTTTATTTAATTTGTTTATGTATCTAATAATGTGTGTTAGAGCGTGTTTATGGTTCAGCCATAGGAATATTTATTTAATTTCAAGGTATTTAAATGTAACTCCAGTATTTCGCATGTTTCATTATGTTTGTGAGCCGGCGTTGGCTTGATGACAGGGCAGGAGCGCTCTAGCCAATCACAGCGATCGTCTCCGGGGGAGGACACGAGGTAGTTCGGGAGAGTGCGATGCGAGGGACAGTCGCACAGGACACGGGAAGTGGAAGTAGCCACTGCCACTGGACCCCTAACAATCGTTGCAATCTACCGACCCCCACAACACCAGATAGATGAGGAAGACATAGCTACTCTAGGGCAAATTGAAGGCAAACTCATAATAGGGGGCGACTTCAATGCCAAACATCCTGATTGGAATTCTAGAGTAACCCCCAGAGCAGGCGCCAGATTGCAACAACTAGCGCGCAACCACCATTTCGAAACATGGGGTCCAGTCGAGCCCACACATTTTCCAAAAAATGGAGGCAGGCCCGACGTGTTAGACATAGCTCTCACTAGGAGGATTACGGGGTTTGTGACCGCGAGGACGATCAACAGAATGTCCTCCGACCACAACCCAGTGATCCTAGAAGTCGACGTGGGAGAATGGGTAGCACTCCCACGGTACCAGACGTCTTACAAACGTACAAACTGGGAGCGATACCGAGAAACTGTCGCCTCTGATATCGCTCGCGCTCCGCCACCTACTGCCGAAACAGTAGAACAAGCGCTACAAGACCTAACAGGTACCATTCTGCAGGCAGCAGAAGAGGCCACCCCCCCACAAAGGGATGGCCCGCCGCCGCAAATACAGCTCCCGGAACACTTGCTAGCTCAAATTCGACATAAGAACAGAGTGGCAAAAGAGTGGAAGATAACCAGAAACCAGGCCACAAGGAGGCTGCTCAATCGTCTACAGAGAGAATTGAAGGTAGCGCTCAATGAGCACAGAAACCAGCAATGGCAAAACCGCCTCACAACCCTCAAAGTAGACGATCACACACTTTGGCAAGCAACCAAACAATTCACAAAAAGACGCGCTAGAATGCCGCCACTGCACGGCGAGCGGGGTATGGCCTACAGCCATGCTGAAAAGGCCAACGCCCTCGCCGACACTTTCGAGAAGCAGTTTCAAGCGGCTGAACCCCAGGATGATGAGCATGAAAGAGTGGTCCGTCGTCAACTGGCTGTCTTCCTCAATGCTGAGGAGGACCCAGAAGACGAACCCACAATTTTTGCCCCTGAAGACGTGGCAAAAGTAATTAGGTCCCTCCCCTCCAAAAGGGCGCCAGGACATGACAAAGTCACCAACCAGTTGGTCAAAAACCTCCCACCCACGGCGATCGAACACCTCGCGAACGTCTTCAACGAGATTACTCGTACCCGCGAGTTCCCAGCTTGCTGGAAACACGCGGAATTGGTCGCAATACACAAACCAGGGAAAGACCCTCTATTCCCGCAGCACTACAGGCCGATTAGCCTCTTGCCAACTCTCAGCAAGATCTATGAGCGCCTCATGCTAAGACCCATACAAGAACATATTACCAGAGAGCAAATTCTGCCGGATTTCCAATTCGGATTCCGGCAGAACCACTCTGCCCCACAACAGATCATGAGAGTGGTTGAAGCGGCCACAGAGGGCTTCAACCACAGAGGCTACTGCGGGATAGTGCTACTAGACGTAGCCAAAGCCTTTGATTCAGTCTGGCATAGAGGGCTACTCTACAAGTTGTACACACAAGGGTTTCCCGGGAGTATAGTTCAGCTGATCAAGAGCTACCTCACCAATAGGACTTTCTCCGTCAAAGTAGAAACTGCCACCTCCACCAGAAGGCGTATTCGTGCTGGGGTGCCACAGGGATCGGTCCTGGGGCCCGTATTGTACAGTTTGTACACTGCGGACACTCCAACGGCCCCCCTGGTGCACACTGCACAGTACGCTGACGATACAGCCTTCTACACGAGAAACGCGAACAAGGACCTGGTCATTCGTAGGCTACAAAGGGCTTTAGATGACACAGAAACTTGGGCCCGTCGCTGGCGAATCACCATCAATTCTGGAAAGACGCAGGCAATGCTGATTACCCGTAGGCTCGGAAGGCGCGAACCTCCTCAACGCCCCCCCCCCCCCCCCACCTTCACCTAAACGGAACCCAACTCCCCTGGCGGAGAACCGCCAAGTATCTTGGCGTAACCTTGGACTCTCGTCTTACGTGGAAACCCCACATAGACGAGGTCCATAGGAAGGTCTGCGCCAGAATGTCCATCCTGTACCCAATCCTCAACTCATCCAGCTCCCTATCCTGCTCAGTAGGAGTGAACGTATACCAGGCCCTGATCCGGCCAGTCATGGAATACGCGTGTCCTGTCTGGGGATACGCGGCGAAGCAGCACCTGGACACTCTCCAGAGGCTGCAGAACCGCGCCCTCAGGAGGGCACTGCGTTTACCCCTTGGATTCCCTATTGACGATTTGCATGCCGCTGCGGAAATCCCACTCCTGAGAGAGCGTTTCCAAGACCTGGCAAGGGCCTTCTATGAAGGTACTTCCAGGTCGGGAAACGCCCTCATCCATTCCCTAGGTCGGTATGACATGTCCCGCGATAAACACAATCGCCCCATGACGATCTTTGACGACTAAGTCGAAGAGAAAAATCCCAATACCCATTCCCAAATCCTGCTCCTACCCCAAATACTACAAATATCTCGCCAAACCTCAGGCAAGTACCAGACACACACAGAACAAACATCACAATCTCACAGACATCCAAAAAGTACAGAAATAATCACACACACAAGCACACAGGGGAGTAAAAGCCGCAAGGCTACAAACTCCCCCTCACACTTCCCCAAAGAGGGGAAAGTAATAGATGTGAGCAGCACGGGAAGGCTGGGCGCGACGGACGCACAGTCGCGGAGAGACTTGTAGAGTGTGGAGCGGTTTGCGCGTGTTCGCGACAGATAGAAATACTTCGGAGTGCCGACTTGTGCACTTGTGAGATTTCCGTGGCTCCTACAGTGGAGGCGTAGTGTGCGTTTAGAAGTGAATATCTCGCGAGTTATGTTGTCGTTCATAATTAATTACGTGCAGTAGGAATCAATTGTTTCCCTGTTATTCAACTCATATTTTATTTAATTGCTGGACCATCGACACCAATAAGTGTTTGGCAGTAATATACCGCATTCTCAAAAGTACTTCTACTATTGTACTCATCATTTGAAGTCGTTAAGATAGAACCTGCAGATTTTATTTAATTGCAATCTTTCATTGATAAATGTCTGTATTACGTTCAAATTTCGTAATTGCCAAGTGATAGGAACCTTCGAACGTTCGATTCATGTGTCTATTCATATTGTATACTGTAGACTCAGCAGTATTTGGCTTATGATGCGGCAACTACGTATCCCAGCCCCTAGACAACGAAACCAGCCGTAACTTTTAATATTTCAACTGGGAGTCGGAGGGTACGTAGTTGAAGGCCAGCCTCACCATCATTTTTTATTTGAATGCCCGCAAACCTAGCTTTGAGACAATACCCGCCACGCAGTGTGAGGAGAGCGTCTCATGTTCATTTTCAGTGAAATGATCACAGGCTGACTGACTGTATATCTGCTGAACAATGTGTTCTCGAATCGGCAGCAGTGAAGCGTCATTCAGCTGTATAGGTGTCGAAGACTCCATTCAGCTACTTTTTTAAAGTGCTCAGCAAACGTGCGCGAGTGGCACCGTGAGTGTTGCTGAACTCGGGTGCTTTGCCGTTTCATTCGCGCACATGACAATGTAGCACACCGCCCCCCTTCCTCCCCCGTGATCACGATAGAGGAGAGCGGGAAACTGGAGGGCTCAAAAAGCATGAGCATCTTTTCTTGCTTCGGATCACGTTCTAATTTCTTCGAATGATTTTGAACAGTCCGTAGTGGTTTCACCCTATATACCAAAGAGAAAAAGCAAAATCTGCAGTAGCGCTATACTCCGGATCACGTTCTATGGGGTTGCAGCCCTACCGTTCCAAAGAGAAGAGTTGAATTCTCAGGGAGCTGGGGTTGCCAGCCGTCTCAAAGGATATTGAGAACGTCGTCCATTTGTACACTGCACTACAAACTGTCATTTTTGACAACAAAATATATGAAAATGAAGGCACAAAGGGAAGGGGAGGTTTCATTTACTCCTTTTGTGCCACCTCCTGAGGTCTCAAACTGTCGTTTTTGACCGCAAAATATATGAAAATGAAGGCGCAAAGGAACGGGGACGTTTCATTTAGTCCTTTTGTGTCACCTCCTGAGGCCTTTTCCTGTCGATTTAGAAGGGCGATGAGTTGAAAAACATTAGAAAACCGCGTGATTTCAAGTTCAGACAAAGAAGTTTGAGGGATCTCAGCTTCTGAGCCTAGATTGAGCAATCAAACCGCTAATGATCACAGGAGATGTTTCTCCTCTGAAAAACTGAAGACAAAATGAAACTGCAAATGCAGAGCAAAGGACCAAGCGGTGGAACACGTCGCATAGGACTGTCCGTAATATGCGTATGAAAATCGTTTGAAGGACCAGCAAGAACTGACTCCATGTGCAGTGATTTGGCTATCAAGCTTAAATATGAATCTTTAATTATTATATGGCTCAGCTGTATTTCATTGTTAATCTAGTTGTTAATACAGAATTTCCTTACGATGATTTTAGTATTTTAGTTAGAAAGATCACAAGAAAAGGATCGGGAGTGGCCATTCTAATGATAATGCGGAAATTTGGCTGTAGGTATGAAAGAGTCAAAGAAAGTGTTAAACGGGATAACAGAACGAGGATTAAACCACAATTACTCCCGAATATTAAGCAGTTGCTTATCTAATACGTCACATCGTCACTCCTAAAGGAAAACAATAATTTAGCTCAAATTTATGTCACATATATGTTAAATGATTTATCAAAAAATGTTTTCCGCTCAGGATAAACATAAAAAACAACCTGGAATACAGAAGATAAACATCCAGCTTTAGTGGTTATCGTGTGACCTGTCCAGTAAATCTGAACAAATAGTAATACAACTTTCATCTGACGTAGAGGGAACGTGGGTCAGAAATTGTAATTGCCGCTGTAAGCATCTCAGATATGTACACCGGAATAATGAATTATGTACGTAGCATTTTATTTTTATCGGCAGCAGCGTCATTACCGATAAAAACTAAAAGGATGATACTACTACCATTATGAAACACAAGGATTTATTTACACGTATTATGGACACTGTCTTTGTTTTTGTGGCCATTTGCGTGTTGTATCTTATGGTATGTTGTATCTTCTTTTTGTTCAGTTCATGGATCAGTATGAACTGTAAAAGAAAACCAAACCTCCGTCTTATAATATTTAAAGCAGGGTTTCTCAGGAAGACGCAGATGTAAATCTTGTAAGAGGTCAACGCAACCATCTGATGACGGGTTCACGCCCGAAACTAGTAACAGTATAATAAAATCACTCCAAGAAAACTATTGGCTGATTGCAGTATTTTCTACAGTGTAATTTACGAAAAGAGCAGCTACTTCTCCAACCAAAATGCATAAAATAACTATGGTGTCGAAGTTAATTCATCAGCAGACTTGTAGCACTAGATCAAAATAAGTGATATTTGGTAGTAAGAATCTCAGATGTACCAGTAGTAAGACGTGTGATATTTTTACCACCACATGTTTCTGGACTGCGTTATCCCATATCAAGGGCTATGAAAGAAGGAAAGAGATCAATACATCGCAAATTCTGCACATACTGACAACCATATAAAAGTATTTGTATCATCCTGAAGTGTAATATACCTCAAAATTTCTGTGCCACGAGGCACCGTCCAAAGTAAAAAATCAGCAGTAAACATGCATTGTTAAACACAAAACTCTTCCTAGAACATATCATGTTGGCGTGTTATGCCCAGTTATAAAGGCAGCCGCTTTCACATACCAAAGATTGTACATTCCTGCAACGCGTATGTCGCAGCCCACAACGGTACTACTGTCTATCATAAAATCTATCAACATTTTTGATAGGTCTTAGTAAAATCTAAATCCAATACTACATCTGTGTTGCAATGTGTGCATTCATATATAATGACTAAAAAAACCTAACGCTACTAATTCGAATAAGTTGGTGGCTGCTTCCCAAGGAAGACACAGCTAATGTGGGCCCAGAAATGCCAAATGCCCCTTGGAAACTTCTGGCTTATCACTTAGCTTGCTGACGCATTCCTTTCTTAAAGCTCAATAAATCTCCACGTCATGCTAATTTGACAACAACCAGCATTGATCCTCAGAGTGCAATACCCTCATGCTGTCTCCGATGTTATCCAACGAATGCTGTTCAAACTTGTGCCATTACTTTACTATTGTGCTCTTTAAACTTGACATTAAAGTTTCGTCCCGTTTGCCACATTTCTCACACCTGACACTTTATTTAATAAATTCCCGGTCTCCTCATCCAGTTCTCCCCCGTGCCAGTCTTATACTTCAGCCTCCGCTCCAGTTTGTTGTCTGTCCTGCATGCAGTTTTCACCCTTTTGTTGTTAAATTACCTCGCCAAATTACATGGGATAATTCACCAGTATGGCATGACTCTATATTTCCTCGAATTTTTCTCGTTTCGTTGGTTTATATGCCCTTCTTCTGCGCCCATCCTATCTATTAAACCCGTGACAAAACCATTTTCTACCGCTGTTTGCCTAAGTGTATTAATTTCTTCCTCCTTTTTCTCAGGGCTTAACAGGATGGAATTAGCCTGGTGCACAGTATTTCTGTAGACCGGTAATTTAGGTTTACTGTAGTTGCATGATATCGTAACAACAATAACTGCACTTGTAAACGTAGTTTCCTAAATACTGCTACCTCAGGTTTGTATTATTATTCTCAATCCTCTAAACAAGATGATTCAGAACTCCCTGTTGCTCATGTTCTACTGTAAATACTGCATCCTTATGCATCTTGTAAAAGTCACTCGCCTTCTGCTTACGTTTATCGCACGCGGAAACTTCCTGTGGCCAAAAGGGATGAGAGAAACATGTTCCCGAAAGAGAAAGAGAGAGAGAGAGAGAGAGAGAGAGAGAGAGAGAGAGAGACGTAAATGTAAATGCAAATAATGATGGCGATGTGACTAGTGAACTAATCCTTAGCACTCCTGTGCATAGGATCGGGCTTTTACCTATGTTGCTGTGATACATAGTAGTCACCGGAGAATCTATAACGCGCAGCTTCCATTTTATTCGTTTACCGGTGTGACTTAACGTGTTACGTTCCTCCTCCCGTCCGGCTCATTGTTTCTGTATAACACCACAGGACACAGCTTCATCTGTTCTTAACGGCACGCTTCGTTGATGGCCTGCTACCATTGCGCTTTGCGTAATTGTGTACTGGACGTCTTGATGCTTGTTAATGCGACTGAACACCATCTATAGGTGAGAAAAAATGTTTCATAAGCTGGAACTCCTCCCCACTAAATATTAAAATCGAACCCATCCCTTCTCCGACTGGTATTTTCCGTAAGTACTTTTCCCTCACTTCTGATATGGCTTAACTATAAGCCTCCGAACACAACAACGGTCGTATCTCAGGAAGTACAAACATTAAGAGGAAGCACTTAAAGGATAGTAACGGCCGTATTGTGCGTGGATAGAACGAAAAAGCGAGAGCTCTAGACGCCCCACAGACCAGGAAAAGTAGCGACCCTAAAGTTAGAATGTGAGGTGAGCGTCTGACGAATTGGTCGAGAGCGTTTCCCTGAAGACTGGCCACTGGCCGAACGGGAATAATTGATGACTTTATCATCGATCAGTGGCGGCATTTAGGTCAGTGAGTAGAGGCGCTGCCAGGGCCGCCGCCTGCACCCTTTCTTCTGTCCCAGCCGGGTACATGCCTCCAGATTTCTCATCCGTTTAAGTAATTCCGGCCCACCACAAAAAGTCGCCTTTCATGTAAGAGCAGACAAATTGCCGATCCTACAGTCTAAACCCATGAACTACTTTTCACGGATACTAAAGACTTTTCATGGTCGTTATCAGTGTCCCTTGATTCTGTTGTTAGACTTAGATTAATTATTACATATTTTGCCAACCAAGTCTTTTAATTAGATTTTCGTAAAGAGTTTATTTAAGGCTACAAGTAGGTCTAGATGTCATTAAATCGTTAAGTACAAAAATCGTAACTACTTCGAGAAAACTCATATGTGGTTCGCAGTGATAGGATTGTAATTCCACTGAAGAAACTGTTTTAATCGTGTTTCGGCCATATAACTTAATTTCCAACAGAAACAAAATATTTTGAATAATATTTCATGGTGTTAACGTCGGACTATCCCACCGATTTTTCAGAATGAACGACGCCTGCTATTTTTACTGGATTCATAATATTGATCTCTCATACGAGAGATATACCATTTCCTTAAGCTCTGTTTAAATACGTGAACAACTAAAGTCAAAGCAAAATCGAAAATCTTATGTAGGCAGACAAAGGTAGACAGCTGTCTCACTTTGAATGCTAACATTATTTTGACAGTTACAGCCGCTACTACAAACGTACATACCTAGACATAGGGAAGCAATTTTCAAAAACGAATGACACTATTGTAAATAGCTCTTTGTTGAAGCAGTCATCATAGGACTTCTGCTAGATTATCATTATTATTGTGATTCTTCAATTTCTCCAGGCGTATTTCATGAAGAAATAAATCTCGGGTCAACAGCCTGGTGTGAGTGTACAAAGGACACAATATTTCGACAATCGACCTTGTTGCCATCATCTGGTATGCTGATGTACTGACGATGGCAACAAGGTCGATTGCCGAAATATTGTTTCCCATGTACACTCACACCAGGCTGTTCACCCGAGATTTATTTCGTCATCATCATTATTATTAATATTTTATTACTTAAGAGTGCCGTTAACGGCAAAAGTATATAAGCTTTTAAAGGAAAATTTTTACCTTCCTCTTTAGATACAATAACATTAGACACAGATAAAATGTATACTGAACATTCAGATCACGTGCTCCATAACTTGATTACGTCAAACTTCATAAAATACATCTTGGTCTGGCAAGGAAATGAGGACATCTAGAGAACACAATTAATGATTATGCCATAGAGGTAACGTCGTCCACCGCCGCCGGCATGTCTGGAAACCGAGCACAGATCTTGTACAAAGGCTTATTAGTGTACGGATAAGCCCACTGTATAGAGCTTCTTGGAGATGTAGATTTGATACGGTGGAAGAAACTTCGACCCTTGTCCGCTTCATAGTTGAGTTTAATTCGTCTCTGAGGGATCTATCACGTCAGTTTCACTGCATAAACTGAAAACTTCAAGAGCTGATACACATTGTTTTCTCAAGATAAACAATAGCATCTAATGTAGGTAGAAAACTGTGAGGACCATAGATTACGATTGCCGTGAGAATCTTAGTACGGTATTATGACGAGTTTCTAGCACCACAATATTAACAGCGCTCTGAAACCAGACGTACCCTCCATGATCTGGAGGTGCCATGCATTCCCGTGATAACAAGAGTTTAGTTGGATAAATGTGAAATACGCTATGAGAACGGTTCTTATGAAATGCTGCTCGAGATGAACACAATTAGTGATCAGCGGCCTGAATTTCTCTTTTACCATCCGGCGGGGTTTTTTAACCGGGGAGAAAAGAGCGGTTGTTAACTGCGGAGTCAGTATCGCAGACAGAAAGAGGGATATGGCTCCGGAACTAGTTGTGTGATGGCGGGGCGGCGGGCTGAAATATTTTGCAACGCTGCTGGAAGTTAGAGACTGCCGTCTGGGCATTTCAAGCAGCGTTTCCTTTTATTCGTCGGCAGCGACAACATAGCATGCTTGTTTCCGCCTTAACTTCAATAATTCACGCGAAACAGGTTAATTCGTTATGTAGTCGGAAACTTGCACGGTGGACGCGCCCGCCACCCGTTGGCTCTCACCTCTTCGAGTGCTTTCCAGGGCACGTTTCTTTCAGGGGATACTGTAACACAATTGATATGAATTCTCAGCGACTCTAGCGGCGGCAAAACTACAGTTGAAATACTAGGTCGCAGACTGATGAACATGGATGTCAGCGGTATCAAGAAATAATCAATTATTCTTTAGAGTGGATTCCTTTATTCCTACATATAATTTCGTATTTAGGAAATTACTGCTTGTTATTGGGACTGAAATAGTTCACCCTTCACTGAAACGGTGATGAGTTGCATTTCTCATAAACTGTTAATATTTGCAGTCATTTCGTCTCAGTTGCAAATTCGCTGCTATTTATGTTGTCACCGGGAAAGAAGATACACGTCCTTCGCAACTTCTTTCATTTTCAGTTCTAGCCAGATAATTGTAAATTAATTGTCTTAGGCAGATCAAGTGATCTTTATGTCTCGTATATTTTGTCTACGTCCATTAGCTCTTCTGTGATAGCTACTGCACTCAAACGTCTTCGTATGAAAGTTTAGACTGAACTGCTTTTCAAAACACTGCTGCTTCACCACTTGTCGTTGCTTCTAACCCTAGCAGCAAAGTCAAGTGTAAGCAAAATCGTTTCGAAATTCAGTTTAGTGAAAATTACAGCACAAATTATTTTAAGTACATGCATAATCCAGCCATACGTAAAACACTATAGACATGAAAAAAATTAAGGCACCTAAGACAATTAAATGGAACAAGATTGGTTGACAAAAATAAATTATGTTTAAAAAATGAATAATAGTTTTTCTTGCCTATACGATTAACAACACTTACCATAAAATTCTTCCAGTTCACATTATGAGATTTGTGATTCAGCCTTGATGGAGAGACTTGTTATTCCCAAAACGTAAACTATCAAGTTGTACGCTTCACTTCTCACATTATTTTATTCAGTGCCCTTGCGAAGCGACATTACGTGGCAGAAATAGACACTTAGCCCTCAGATAACCCAAACTAATGCGCCAAATCAAATAATATTCCGAATTTGTTACTGTAGCAGCTGATTTGTAAAACAAATAATACTACATGGAATAATAAATTTCAATGGCCAGAACACATGAAAACAAAAAAACAATACCTTCATTGCAGCTGATTGCTGTCGTCAGCTATTGTTAGTCCATGTTTGTGCTTCATTCTGTTCAGACCCTTGCTTTGGTTATTTCCTTTATGTGTTACTAAGAACAGACAATATTAAAATGTTTCTAAAAGTTGACGTCAGAATATCCATAGAATGAAGCACACTATCAGAAGGGCCAATTAATCTCGTTTTTATACAACCAACCGGTTGATATGAATGTTTCACGTCAGGTTGGTTATCAGTGGAGCACGTAATCCTTGTCTAAGATCTCTGGCTCTATACAAAAACATGAACTAAAACACACAACACGTATTACATACGAGGTTCTTCTGTCAAATAATTGAGCACCCACGTTGGATGTTCTTTAAAAAAACAAATTCTTCGAGTGCATATCCATTAGCGCATTTATCTTAATGGAGCATGCAAACTCTTCAAGTTATCTGTGTCAACTTGTACTTCCATCGTGCTGCTAACCCTAGAAACAATAAAAATGAAAAAAAATTAGAGATAATCCATTCTAAGTTTAGTATAAATCGAAGTTCTTGACCTTTGGCCGTTATAACTACGATCTGCGCATTAGAAAAGCTGAGCAAAATAAACTCTTCGACCTTTTCGACGGTTTCCATTCATGTTACAGAGAGTAAGGCGAGGTTATGAACGATTCTTTTCACAATCACTGCATGTTAGGTTTTCCACGTCGTAAGACATCGCTATTCACTGTACATTAAAAATAAGTAAATGAACAATAAAAGAGTTTATCTTTTGAAAGTCTTTCAAGAATTGCTATTCACAGATTATTTTTGATAAAAGTAAACATACTTTTTCTATTGGTAAGAAGCATGAATGTACTAACGACCACTAGATCATTAGAGACGGTTAGCATCCTGAAACTCTGATCCTTAAGAAGCCTGTCATTACAGCGAAGTGTTGCGTCACCGAATCTAACACAATGCCCAACTACAATGTGTGTTTTATCCAGTTGCTGATGCTCGTCTGGACCAGATCCACATCTGTCAGATCGTAATGAAACTATAACTATTAACCGAAAATGGTGCTGAACATGCATTTTAATAATGCTTACAGGTCAGGAATAACAAACGTACGACGCACACTGTAATAAAGATGGCTTTCATTTCGCGTGGTCTGGCGCCGAATTTTAGACCGATAGTTCACGCGTTACACCGCGAATTCTGATTATGAAAAGTTCATTCATTGCTGAAACATAAATATACTCTTTTCATAAGATTTCGCGTGGGGAACTGGAGCACTGTGCAAGTCGGCGAAATGACTCTCTCGCGACCGCAACGGTGACGTGCCAGTCGTTAACTGGAACGCAGGGAGAAACTTTTTTCTTCGTCGGCCATACGGGCGTGAGCTCAACAGGCTTACCATCTGAAATGACGCACGCGTCTTCAGCTATAGCTGTGTCGAAAGTCAGCTGAAAAACATGAACTTCCGCTTACACACTCTACCTCAGAGCATACACCTGCATGACACACATTTAAAATTTTGATCTCAGATAGCTGCAAATCTTTCTTTTGTCCCGATGATTAGAATAGTGATAATTCAACCACAGCCGGAAGAAACTGCTATTTTTATCAGCTTCGTCATAAGTTCTAGCGATCGCTATTCAAGCAGGGCTTCTCGCGTTACAATGACTTCATCATCATATAAAACTAAATATATAAGCAACATCAGTTGCTCACCAGTTCAACGTGACGTCAAACGTGGCTGAAATTCCGCAACCTGAAGTAATTTGGTCAAATTCACTAGATGGCCTCCAGAAACGAATAAACGAAAATAAAACACCTGTGAGAAGCAGTCATTCTTTTTACGCTCAATTTGTATTTATTTAGGGCATCAGAGATTACGATGTTAAGGGGCTAATGTTGATTATATTCTACATCTACATCCACATCTACATCTACATAGACACTCCACAAGCCACCGTACGGTGCATGGCGGAGGGTACCCTGTACCACTACTAGTCAGTTCCTTTCCTGTTCCACTCGGAATAGAGTGAGGGAAAAAGACTGTCTAGGTGCCTCCGTAGGAGTCCTAATTTCTTGTATGTAACCTTCGTGGTACTCACGAGAAATGTTCGTTAGCGACAGTGTAATCATTCGGCATTCAGCTTCAAATGCCGGTTCTCTAAATTTTCTCAATAGTGTTCCTCTAAAAGAACGTCGTCTTCCCTCCAGAGAATCCCATTTGAGTTTCTGAAGCATCTCTGTGAGACTTATGTGTTGTTAGAACCTACCGGTAACAGATCTAGCAGCCCGTCTCTGAGTCTGTGAACTGCGTCGATTGTCTCCATCAGACTGGCCTGGTACTGATGCCAAACACTGCAGTAGTAGTCAAGAACAGGTCGCACCAGCAGCCTGTATGCGGTCGACTTTACAGATGAACCACACTTCACTAAAATTCTCCCAATAAACGGAAGTCGACCGTTCGCCTTCCCTACCATAGTCTTCACATGCTCGTTCCAGTTCATATCTCTTTGCAACGCTACGCCCAGATATTTAAACGATGTAGCTGTGTCAAGCAATGCAATACGAAAGCTGTATCCGAAGATTACACGTCTGATCTTCCACTCATTCGCATTGAGTTACATTCTTCCACATTTACAGCTACCTGCCATTCATCAGAACAACTGGAAGTTTTGTCTAAGTTATCTTGTATCTTCCTACAGCCACTCAACTTTGACGCTCTACCGTGTACTACAGTGTCATCAGCGAACAACCGCAGGTTGCTGCCAACCCCGTTCGCTAAATCATTTATGTATACAGGAAAGAAGAGTGGCCCTATCACGCCTCCCTGGGGCACTCCTGATGATATCCTTGTCTCTGATGGTGGAACAGTGGGTCATATGACGCATGTACAAGCGAATGTAAGGTACTGATCTGTGTGGTGTACTGAGTAATGACAAAGGGGTGTGAGAATATAGAAGGATTTCCGAAAACTGTACATGGTTTATACGTGACGATACGTTGGATTTTGTTAATTCTAAAACGGTGAATAAAGATATCAGTACAGGAAGCCATTCGTAAGGTATTCTGAAGGGTTGCCTACGTCAACTCAGAATGACTAGTTCAGAATGCCACAGCCAGTCTCACCCAGCCACTGCTCC
This sequence comes from Schistocerca nitens, assembly GCF_023898315.1. Classification (NCBI taxonomy): domain Eukaryota; kingdom Metazoa; phylum Arthropoda; class Insecta; order Orthoptera; family Acrididae; genus Schistocerca; species Schistocerca nitens. The sequence continues at coordinate 943,601,867 of NC_064616.1, read as the reverse complement.
TCTGACATTTGACTGATTCTGTTACTCAACACCTATACGACATCTTGTGGAACATGTGCCATATCGTCTTCGCTGTAAATATCTTGGTTCCTACGTCAGCTTGGTCATTTGCCCTAAATCTCACATAACCTGACATTCAAAACAATGAAACATTTATATTTTGCACTGTTTCCTTCACTGAGTTCATATTTCTTGTATTGCTTGTAATTCTCTAAGGTAATCAGATCAGACGAGATATTTATTATTATGGTGCGTTTCATTGTTTTCAGAGACTTTAAGATAACAATGTAGTTCTACACAAAATACATTGTACTCGTCAGGGAGCTAGGTCGAGAAAACGTGGCGGAGGAAAACAATTCAACATCCAAATAAATCCCCTTACTCTTGACCGACAATCGTAGAAGACAAGTAGACGACAGAAATTAAAGTCCTTTACACGTATCCAAAAACGCATTGTTGTATGCAGCCAGTTATCGAAAATTTGTTCCATCGATGGTCGAAGGTCACTATTGAGTGCAGGTGTGTTTTGCTTGCTGCACTATGAAGAATTGCCACCTGATGCGAAGTGGCCCGTTGTCAGAGGCCGCAAACAGGACTGGTCCTAAGAGACCCTGATTACCTCTGGAGCACAGCCGCGCATATTCTACACACAATGGTCTATGAGATCCATAACCCATGCACTCGTAGTCAAGCCGTGATACAATGGAGGCAATATGAAACTGGAGCAGATAGGCTCGGTCCGACTTCCATGACATATACTGTAAACAATCTGTTTTAAAATCCTCACTGGTTTTAGGAATAACGCATTCATACCCCAAAGAGAGAGCAACCAGGTAAACGTAAAACCACATTTTTCAGAAACAACACAAATTCCTGAAAATTTAGAGGAATGTCTCTGATCCTCATTTCAGAATGATTAAAAACAGAATGTGATTCGTTGGAAAGCCCACGTCAATATTTATGAGCTGAGAAATGAAAACCATTATCATTGCCCATTCCTCCAGCCTTCTGATAGCTGCAGGTGAGGCTACAGGAGCAACAAAAGATGCAGAAGTCATAAACGGAAAGAAGGAAAAAGACTAAATAAAATTGTCCAGGGGTATATAACGACAACGACAATAATTATCTTTAAATCAAACGAAATCACAATAGTACTTTCCATATATCTAAAAGAATCTGCTTCGTTAACGCCTAGCCATAACTAATTACTTAAAAATATAAACTATGAGACAGAGGCTGTTTATGTATAACAGCAACAGTTGTATCTATCAGGCACGCAAGCTCAGCTGGTGCAGTTGTGGAAGCGGACCTCATATTGGGATTCGTCGAACAGACTCGGAATTCTCGACATGCTCCACTAAGTGTGTTGTGGCAGTTTACAAATCATAGAGGTGGGATGCCCATCACCATCGGTTCTTTGGAATGGTACGCGCTCACGTCAGAAAACTGAGTTCTGCATCTGCGGTATTCATACACCAAACTCTATTTTGTTGGCCACTGTTAACTGCTGAGGCCACTGTGACGGGGTGTGTTGTGATACTGCAGCGCAGGTGTTGCTGAATCTGTTGTAGTTACTCCTGCCACCTTCATGACATTCGACATGTCAGTTTTCACTGCCATTTCTTCAAGAATTACACCAGTACACTGCTCACGCCTTAATAGCATTACATCTATATGTGGGTATAATAGTAGCATTTTTTTCTTTAGATCCATGGGCATATGTAGTAGATGAGTGACTTCGATTACATGGCACTGGGAAATTCTCAAGAGGAGCTTAAACGAGTAATTCCCGCAGCCGGCCACTCAGCCGTAACTCAGCCGCATTTACGTCTCCGCAACACATTTTACTACCCACTAAACAAAATTTGAAGCTGACCCAGGAGTTACGTTACGCTCTCGCCTAATATCTCATACTGGCCAACGGGGCCGTGCCCGGAAGAGTGTCGCTAGACGCTGAACGCCCTTAGACTACTTCATATTGAAGACTACAGTGTAGTTCCCACAGCCTTTAAGACACTTTGAAGCGAACTCAGAACTGTCTAAGTATCACATAAGGTGGCAAGAAACTATGACACATTTCTGGGTTACGGCACAGTATATTTCTGTTATCACACAACACGTTCTCTTTCGCTGTTACTGAGAAAGTCGAAGCAACAACGTTTCTGCGTCGTGGCTAAATGAGGTGCCATACACGTATCTCAACGATTTTACTACACCGTATACAGTATGGTGTGACACCATGAACACTAGATACTAATTTGTTCTGTGGAAAGGACCTATATTTGTACATCTCATAATGTGGCCTCCTGTCTGCAGGCTATGTGTACACTACGAACGCCGTAAGAAGTTCTTTACTCGTTCACTTCCCGCTAGTTTCAGTTTACCACATGAAAGTAGTTCATTCCCTGAAATGCACCACCAGTGATATACATTCTAAATCTTAGTGAACTGAACATTAAACTATGTAAATTACTGCTGTTAACTGAGCAGACCCACTGAGAAACGTGCAACTCGTTTCTGGGAACCCTCAATTCATTCCGCCATTTTGAACTATTAAACAACTCACACAGCCGAGGTGCAGCTTAATAACAATCTTCGAATGACTCGTAGTATGTCGCTTTAATCCCCCACTACCTGACCCCAGCCTCTGTCCTACCTCTTGCATCGCTCCGAACTCCCGGTTCAAAGAATCTCACGGAAATCACGCATAGAGTGATACAGTGCTGATACTGGAGCCATAAGATATTCAGCTGTCTAGTTCGCTTATGCTCATTATATTAAATCTCCAAACAACTTTTAATCAGTACCTATCATCTTTTAAATTTCGAACACGCGTAAGTAATTTGACGGCTTTTATTGGCAATACTGTGTACAACGCAAGTTTCGGCAAAGTTTCAGTAAAGCGGTGGACATATCTTTGCATGTTATCACAGTTGTGTCCAAGGTACAAACTACCAAATGTAAAGTGGGATTAACTACAGCTTACGAGGGCTATTCGGAAAGTAAGGAACGATAGGTCTCGAAATGGAAACCATATGAAAATCAAAACTGTTTGATTTGCAACGGTTAGCTACACCTTCCAGCTACTACTTTACACAGTCGCCGCTCAGACTTGGACATCTGTCGTAGTGTTGTACCAACTTTTCAATTCCTTCGTTACAGAGGATAGCCACCAGTGCTTTTCGACAATTTTCTACTCTGGACAGCAACTCGTTGTCTGTCTCAAAATATTGTCTTCATAGCCAGCGGTTCATCTGAGCAGAAATGAACCTCAGGGGTAGTCAATTACGGGCTGTATTGTAGGTCATCAAACACTTCCCATCGAAAACGCTGCAGGAGCATCTTCATTCCCTTGCAGAGTGCGGCCGAGAATGGTCGTGTAGAACGAACCGCATGACAGTTATGTTATGTGGATTGCATAGCTTCGGGCGAAACTTTCACCAGGCCCTCATACTTGGCGGGAGACGCTAATTTCTAGCCAACTTCACGTTCTCACGGTGAGCTCAGAAATGAAAAGAGAGACATGACGCGAACGATGGGCGTACTAGACACAGTGCCAACGCATCTCTGCAAAGCTTCATCAGATTTTCACTGTATTTTCCATTTCGCGACCGATCGTTTCCTACTTTCCGAATAACCCTCGTAGATGATTTATTCTGAAAACAAAGTGAAACATAACTCAGCGTAATCATTCGTGTCCAGGTCCGCAGTCAAAGTTCATCTTCCATAAACAATATCACAGTAACAGCATCACGACTGAGAGGAGAGCTGTTCCGCTCTCCAGGAGGCCCACCAGACGACTCCCCTTCCGTGCCACGACGACGCGACTTAATCACGTGGAGCTGCATCCTGATTGGTCTGCCGACTCCAGCGGTGTTACTGTTGTATCTCTTGTGGCGCCCCCAATGTGAGCACTTTGAAGTATGCCGCGCTGCTGCCACCGGAGCGTTGGCACACGGTGCTCGAGAAGCAGATGGCCGCGCCTCACTTGCGGCGACCGCGCTGTATGAACGCACGGCACAACAAGCACAGAAATGTCAGTTATAATTTAGATGTAGGTATTGACCCAGTGTCGGTAGCGAATGAATCTCCATTCGTCATGTCGGCTTTCTGCAACAGTGCATTAATAGCTGAAAGTAACTATTTTCTGATGAAAAATTAATTCAATGTGTACGAGAAAAATATTACACTTACTCGGTCTGACCGAAATAACCATTTTGCGTAAGTGTTATTGAATACTGTAGTGTATATGTGTGGGGATTTAAACTGATTCGACAAGTAGCAGTGTTTTGACAGTATTTATCGTCACCAGTCTACCACCACACCTGAAGATGACAACTAAGTTTGTTGTCAGACTTTTATGTTTCCACATCAAAATGATTCAGCTGTTGGATCAGCTCTCTTCACACATGGTTCTGAAGATTCCTGTGTAGTCGATGTTTTTGAACTGTTTAAATCATATTAGTATCAATAAGAACGGAAATCGTGCTTTCAGTGTGCCTTTTTACCGGTTTCAAATGAGTCCTTGGTTCAGCTGCTCCACGGAAGATCTTCGGTTCTTCTCTGGCAACATTATTATCTACCTACGCGGCTGCGGCAGTCTTACGTGAGAGCCTCTGGCAATACATTGCGACATTCAGCTGCACATCAACATAACAATTTGACAAATTACGATTTATATTTACTTGCATAAGTTTTGACAATTACTCAGTCTTGCCTCGTACATAATTTTTTCCAAGCGTTTATCCCGTGTTGCGCAGGCATGCTTTATACAGTACGAGGTAGACTTGCAGCCAGTTTAAGACAAATGCCTGTCTTGTAACAGATCTCATGTTTTTTTCCTTCAAAAACGGCGAGTTTTATTTCTGCATTTATCAGAAAAACTTTCATGTTGTATACGTACGTAACAAAATCGGGTTTCTTTCAACAGATTGAATCTCTATCAAAATAAACTGTTTCAGGCATCCAAACACAAGACATACTCATAACGTAACACTGAACAGAGCTTCTCTACAGACATACCACAGAGCGCCCTGCTGGCAGTAGAGAGAGATCGCTACAGCTTGTCACGAAGGTAACACATTACTAATAAACTGACTATAAGTGAGTTGAAGGCCACATCATACGCACTGACATATTTATCCTACAAAATGAGAGTGTCTGGAGTCTATAAAGACTTTTAACATCACTGTCTTCCATCAACAGTAACATTCAACAACGTAGTAAGCGCAGTGTACTTGTACACGCCCTTATAAGACTCATCTATTCTACTCATTGTTTTACTAACCCTTCGAGCTCCCTCTTCGAGCAGTCGTACACTGTGTTAAAACGGTTCTCCACTCATACGCCAGTTTAAGTTCTGTCGACTCATTAAAAACTAAGTCAATATTTCTGCACTTGCCTCGTGATATAGGGGTCCACAAACATGAAGAGTTCGCTACGGATCAAAAGGAGATTTAGGGATGCGTGACTCCCGTGTGCCATCAACCATACATACTCCGGTGATAAACAGAATGGCTCTTGTTTATTGTAATCGATAGCGTAACAGTAATGAATACAGGATGTAACAAAAATGTACGGCACAAGTTGCAGGACACATTCCTCACAGGTAAACGAGAAAATCATGTTATATGAACATCGTTCTGGAAACGGGAAACGCTTTGTTTCCATGCTACAACTCATTTTCTCCAAGTCATTAATCGTAGGAACACACAACGACAAGAACGCACCAGCATACCATGTGCAACTCTTTCTCCGTGGACGTTGATACATGCACCAACCCGCCGTCGTAGTGAATCTCGGATGCACTGATGTATCCCTGGATTATTGCGTATGGTTTGGCAGCCTCCCATAATACGGCCACGGAGATTCTAAACATCTAGCACTGGAGTCCCATACACAAGAGCTTTCTAATGCCCCACAAATAAAAGTCCAGTGGGGTTAGGTCCGGAGAGTGTGGAAGCCAAGCAACTGGTCCATCTCTACCTATTCTTCTGTCACAGAATCTGTTATCTAGAAGCCGACGGCCATTAACAGTAAATGACGATGTGCTCCACCGAGCATGTACATGTTTCGTTGCACAGCTAAAGCCATATCTGCTAACTGGTCAGGTAGAATATTCTCCGCTAAATTATGATAACTTTCACCGTTGACCCTAGGTGAAAGAAAGTGAGGGTCTATCAGACAGTCACCAACGATGCCGGCGCAAACACTGACAAAAAATCTTTGCGGCTGACTTGCTTCAGCAGTTGCACGAGTATTGACGTCTGCGCTTACATTCAGATTGCGAAAATTTGCAATCTGGGATCTCGTTGAAACGAAGCCTCATCTGTGAACAACACAGTTGCACTAAAATTAGGGTTGACACTTGGTTAAATAAACCATTCGCAGAAGAGTATCCGTGCAGGTGACACTAGGGTCGTTGTCAATTGCATGACGAACTGCTACCTCTCGCTGCGGTGCCCTCGTCCTTCTAGGCCTCGGACTGTCGCGAGTATCAGGCTTAAGAGCCCCATGTTCCCTTGGACGACGCTCAATGGCTTCAAACGTCTTCTTGTCGGGGCGCCTTCCTCCTACAGATATCTTGCGGTACACACTCTGAGCGAGAGCGCCATTGCCGTTACCTAATCCATACATCAAATGGGCATGTGTCATCTCTACATTTGTGTACCCTGTCATTGCAGTAGCCAAATCTGTGATTAACTCTAAGTAGTAAGCTGTGTGCTTGCAGCGTTCGTAGTGATCGCTGGAACGATTGATGTTACCTGTAAACAATCAATGACGTACGTCGCATGGTAATAGGGCCAAGTGGAACAAAACACTGCCGGTGTACAGCGTAACCAGACATCACCAAGAGTGCATGTTCCCCAGGAGTCGAACGTTTTCTACTTGTTTGTTTCCCATGATTAATGAGCTGGAGAAAATGAGTTGTAACATGGAGACAATGCGTTTCCAGACCCAGGCTCATATAACATAATTTCTTCGTCTACATGTGAGGTATTTGTCCCGCAATTTGTGATGCACATTTTTGATACACCCTGTATTACATAAGAAGCAACATATAGATATTCCTTTCGTACTTTTTACAAGGTGGTTAACAGTAACCATTCATTACATGCCTCTTGGTCATTAAACCACAAGATGAACTACAAAATGTTCAGGTATATTCTTAGCAATTTTTTACGGGCAATAAATGATTCGTAGAGAAAGAGAATTGAGTATGAGTTGTGTTTCTACCGTTTTGGTTAAAAATTCACTTACATATTGAATTGAAGTGGGCCAAGGTAATGAGAAGATTTGAAGGGATGTAAATTACAATTTGTTTCGATTCGCGCATTATTGTAGCATGTTATCAATAAGCTACGAAAACTAAAGTTTCCGTTACATAATAGCGATACTTACAAGGGAAACTCCCCATCGCAACCCCCTCAGATTTAGTGGTAAGACTGCCCATCAGAAACAGAACACAGATCAAACATGAAGACAACTGAACTGTGAAAAAAGAAGCAAAATAGAAACAGTGAATAGTCCAAGTTCAATACATGCAACATCAAGCGAACTAGAAGTGCCAAAGCGTCTTCGTTATATGATCATGTTGTTGGACTGCAGAACAGGAGATTAATGTTCAAATTTACTTCGTACCACAATTTTTTTCCCTGCAAAAGTATGGACTGTCCTTCAGATCACTAACGTGTCCGTTCACCGTATTCAAATTTGTATCTGTGTCGTGGTGTAACGTCCGTTGGTAACATTGAGGTGTACGGAAGGACCTATAACCAAAGCTAATTTCAAGATCTTATGTGTTTTCACCGGTACTCGACACTGGGATCCCGTGATTACAAGGCGATGAGCCTCCAGACGTGCGTACCTTCTAATTATTCTACACAAATACCACATGTTATGACTTTTGTGTTCTGTTTTTTGGAAGTTTTGACTCTTGAATTCCTTCGTTGTAACATAGTTCACATCCGTTTATTTGTTGTTTTCATTTATGTGAAAGGTGTACGCGGCATCTCGCCTTCTCTAACTATTTGTCACATTTACTTGGGACGATAATATATTATTACCACGCGACTCATATTCTACCACCAATGTATGATTCGACGGTTGCCAAGACTACAGAAAGATAACAGACAAGTCAATGACCGGACAAACAGTTCATAATTTTATCAAGAAAATGAACGACAAGTGAGATCGTAACACGGATCACGTACTCTGCAGTCCAACGCTGTGATCACATAACAGCAACCACGTGGCTCTACCACTTCGCTCCATGTTGCACATCTTGACCTTGGACAGTTCAGTGTTCCTATTTTGCTTCTTTTTTCACAGTTCAGCACACTTTCTTCCTGTTTTCATGCTTGATCTGTGTTCAGATTTTGACGGGCTATCTACTGGGCCATCTTACGATTAAATCTAAGGAGGGTGCGATGGGGAGTTTCCCTTTCTAGGAAATAAATCAAACTTTAGGGTAAAACACATTTAATAGAAAACAGATAATGTGGTGCTAAACTTGTCCATCAATGACGGATCAATTTGTTTTTATAACAGCGTGGAAAATGGATGAAGGATTACATTAGCTTGGTGCATAAGTTTCTTAGCGTTTTTCCATAAGTTTAACAAACATAACAGATACACTTAACAGAGACTTTGTTCACCAGTATTATACTCTTCTTCACTATTTACAACAATCTTCCAATTCTGGGGCAACGATTCGATTCTGCAATTGTAAGAATCATCGAGTTTTGTGGCGAAGAACTCTTCGAACCATGTTCGGAGCGCATTGCCATCTGGAAAGGAAGTTCCTTGAAGGTTGTTCGATAGAGAATGTAAAAGGTGAAAATCTGAGGGTGCATGATCAGGTGAATAAGGTGGGTGCGGAATTACTTCCCAATCAGTTTCGTGCATAGTGTTTTTGTCAGTGTAGCAGAACGCAGGCGGGCGTTATCGCGGAGGAGCATCACTTGACGCAGTCTTCCTGGTCGTTCTTCTCGTATTGCGCCCGCAAGACGTCTCAGTTATTGACAATAAATTTCAGCAGTGATGGGTACACCTCGGGGAAGCAAATCGTAGTATACCACACCGTCGCTATTCCACCAGATGTATAACATTATCTTTTGAGGATGCGCACAGGTCTATGTACGGGGAGTGTTCAGCCAATCTTTTCTTCTCCTTATGTTAGCATAAAGACTTCATTTCTGTCATCAGTAACTATACAGGATAGAACAGTCGGTGTTGTTCAGAAGTCAATTCGTGACTATCAAGCAGATATGCACGTATGACCACCCTCAGATTTTTCGTGATTTTGGCTTCGGGCAAGCGATACCGATACACTAGACTTCTGAAACTTCGCCATTGCTTCCAAATATTGCACAATGATGAAATAATCACAGTTCTCCACATTTGCCGGTTATCGAGTATAATGATGAGGGACACTGAGGATTAATGCGTTTAAATAATAATCAGTAGGCCCTGAAGGTGTTCCTGGAAGTGGAGAGTCGTTAATGTCAAAACGATCTTCCTTGAAACAAGAAAAGCATTTTCTTGTTGTGCTCTGTCCAGTGGCAAATGCTTTTGGCAGCCTCCGCTGCAGCCACTCCTCTATTGAAATCAAACACAAGAATAGTCGAAAATTTTCCGATTTTTCCACATGGCACTCCATTTTCTAGTGTCCACAGCTTCTTTCCCTATCTCCAAATGACATAATGGCAATATGTAAACTTAAATAGCAACAATGATGAAAATCGATAAATGAACCCATAGCAACCGGAACACCAGCATGTAAAATGAAAACGTTACAAATTTATGCCCTCAATCACAGCTTGAACATAAGCGAAAAGGCACTTTGATACATATAGGGCCTGGTAAACCTGCTTCATTTCATTACTCTTCACACTATTAGTACTGCTACAGTCAGCCTACGTGAAAACTTCAACTTATGTAACATACAAAATAACAGAAATAGCTTTGTAACTAGTTTACGTGTGGTTCCACAACTTCGGTTCATTGCAATTTCATATACTTTTCTGTCTCTTAAAATTGCAACACCCGGTAACGAAATACGATTGAATATGCGTATATAGTGTAGCAGGAATAACACGAAATTAAATAAGGAAGGTGAGGGTGGGGTCGGGTTGTTTGGGGGAAGAGACCAAACAGAGACGTCATCGGTCTCATCGGATTAGGGAAGGGCGAGGATGAAAGTCGGCCGTGCCCTATAAAATGAACCATCCCGGCATTTGCCTGGGGTAATTTAGGGAAATTACGGAAAACCTAAATCAGGATGGCCGGACGCGGGACTGAACCGTCGTCCTCCCGATTGCGAGTCCAGTGTGCTAACCACTGCGCCACCTCGCTCGGTGAAGGAAGGTGACTTCGGGCTACACAGAATACGAAATTTAGTCATTGCACCTCAAAATCGTTGGGCATTGGGTATAAATGAACTTGGATGCGAGGTGCTGGTACGTCACTCGGTGCTGTTTCAACACTGTGCCACGGTTCTTCAGTATTAGTGGCTGGCTATAGGTGGCGCGGCAGTCTCTTAGCAACCCATGAAGAGATATTGTGGATGTGCAAGAGATCTGGAGATGGTGCTAGCCAGGGCAACAGCCAAGCACCCCATGAATGGAGGTAGGTCAGGAGACTGCGCGAAACACGAGATATTGCATTATCTTGTTTGATAGGCACTTTCGGAGACCTCGTAGCCATCGGCCTTAACGTGTCAGAAACGTAACCGAGCTTGCAACGTTCGTTCTTTTCGGAACACACATACATGGATACGTCCATTATGCTACTATCCGCAGAAACGGGACTCATCTCAAATGACGACATGGTACCAATCCTGTATCCAGGATTGTCGCTGGGCACACCGCTGTCGGCACGTCTCACTCTCATATCACATCGAGGAAACCAGAACGATTCTCGGTGTGCTAACAGTGGTGCTCCAGACGTCATCGCAAGCTTGTATAGATACATTTCTCACTGCAAAAAAGCGAATTTCCTAACTCTGAGGATGATGATGTTTGGTTTGGGGGCGCTCAACTGCGCGGTCATCAGAGCCCGTACAAAGTCCCAAGCTTTACACAGTCCAATTTGTACACAATCCAATCCAGCCACTGTCACAGATGATGATGATGAAATGATAAGAACAACACAAACACCCAGGCCCCGGACAGAGAACATCCCCAACCCGGCCGGTAATCGAAACCGGGACCCCGTGATCCAGAGACAGCAACCTAGCCACTAGACCACGAGCTGCGGACTTGCAGGGTGTTGAGTATCGGACTCCTCAATTCATCGGTTTCATATTCGCATAACAGTGGTGGGATTCTGATCAGCACGTGCAGCAATGTCGAATAACATTAAACCACGGTCTCGATAGGTCATTATCCTGCTGCTGTCGAAATACAATACCTACAGGTAGAAGTTTCGTTCTCATACACGAGGCATAACATGATCTTCTCAGAAATAACCAACATTCAAATGCGATTTCTGAGCGATACGTTCGCTGCGTAGCCTTTCTTTATATAGAGAATTGTATTTGCAGTTGCTCCTAACAAGTTTCAGCTATTGCGATGAAATGCCGATTATTTGCATACCCAAGCGTGTGGTACACTTCATGCTAATTTAACGTTTGTAATATTCTGTCTTCGTAGTGTTGCAATTTTGATGTCCATCAGTGTGGTTATGTAATAAACCTGTTCGTTTCCATATACTGATAAACTATATTCAGCTACAATCCAGCTCCAAATGCCAGATCGGAAACGACTAATAGAATGGTGTAAGTCGGCCACTATGGAATTTACGTGTTTGATTTTATTATGAGAGTATAAACTATAAATGACTTTAAGTGATGTTCACTTATAAGGTTTTTTACGAGAAATACTTGCTGAAAACCTGGCGTGGTCCAAGCATGTATTTATTCCAATATTCTATTAGTTCATCTCCTCCTCACCTTCCTTCTGTCCACCTCCTCCATCCGCTTTGCTACACTACTTCTTCCGCCTCAAATTTAATCTCCTCCTTCCCCTCTCTTGGGCCATGTCCTCCTCCCCCTCTCATCGTCCAGCTCCTCATCCATTCTCACCTTATTCATCTCAGTTTTCCTCTGTCCATCTCATCGTATCCCCTCTTCCAGTCCATCTCCTCTTCTTCCTTTTCACTATCCATTTCCTCCTACCTTTCTCTCTGTTCATTTTGTTCTCCCGCTGACTCGGCCTATCTCTTCCTCTCCCTGTCTCCGTCCGTCTCCTGTTCTTTCCATTCTCTGACAACCTCATCCTCTTCCCTCTGTCTGTCCATTTCCTCCTCCTCTCTTCTCTCTCCACGTTATCATGTTCACCCCAGTAAGACGCTAATGGTTCTTAACCCCACGGTACTTACTTCCAGATCGTTACTAATATGTTTACCAAATTTGGTTGAAGTCGTTCCTGGGTTTAGGATCAGCTTTTCAGCCGTGGCTTTGCCCGTGTGCACACATGTAAATTGTATTCTACATATATGTAACATATTTCACACGTATTTCCAGAGATATTTCCCCTGCATCTCTAGCGAAGTTCGCCCTGAAGTATCATTTTCACGCATCTCTATGACATATCTCCTGAACTATGAATCGTACAATGATATACTTTTGGTATGTGTGAAGTTCGTTATAAGTTACTAAGTGTTCTCACTATCAAACACTGAATACTTGGTTGGTTAGTCTGGGGGAGGAGCCAAACAGCGAGGTCATCGGTCCCGTCGGATTAGGGAAGGATGAGGAAGGATATCGGCTGTGCCCTTTCAAAGGAACCATCCCGGCATTTGTCTGAAGAGATTTAGGGAAATCAAGGAAAATCTGAATCATGATGACCGAACGGGAGTTTGGACCGTCGTCCTCCCGAATGCGAGTCCAGTGTGCTAACCACTGTGCCACCTCACTCGGTAAATACTGAATTACCAAATTATGGGTATTCGTGCGTCGTGGACTACAACGATTTTTCACCCCCTATGCTACCCCTTTGGTAGGGAGGTGGCTATTACCCCACAGCGATCCTTTCCAGACAGTGAGCGATATACGTACCAAGTTGGTTGAAACCGGTTCAGTAGTTTAGGAGGAGATGTGGAACATACATACATATGTACACACAGTCATTTTTTAATATTTATTGATAAATCAGAGATTTTTGTTTCCTTACGTTATTGGTAACGACTTTTCACCAGTCTTCACCTCCGTTTTTCACGTGGAGCAGTCTCCATGCAATGCTATTGTTATAAGTAAGCAGGTAATTATAGTAACTGCACGAACATGAGCACTGGTGCAAGAGGGAGAAGAATGAGCAGGCGGTGTAAGCCTCACAGGAAGTGTTGACTTCTACGTCAGGTTAAAGAATTCTTACTAACGCTCCGACTTGCTCAGTCGGTCAAGGATGGGGAAACGGCCGTGGCCTATAAAAGGACGCATTCCGACCTTCGAGTAAAGTGATATGGGGAAACCATGAAGAACCTCAAAATGTGTGTCTGGATAAATCTGGAGACTACTTGCCCGGGATACGAGGCTGGTGGCTCTGAAGAGTGTCAGGCTGGGCCAGTGTCAGAGCGGCTGGCCTGCCCGCCATTCCCGCGGGACTCCAGCGGCCTGTAATGGAGCGGCTCCAGCTTAAGCTTTTAGCGTTAGGGGGAAGGTAATGCAGAAAGCTACCATCCGGCCTGCCTGTAAATTACGTTATCGTCGTGTTCGTGGAGCATAGCCAAGGTCGCAAGTCGCTTCGCTTCTTTATCGACTTGAGTTAAACCCAGATTAAATATATAATCAAGTAACAGGTTTATTGAAATGACGGAAGCGGACATCATGGCTGCAGCTCTAGATCCCGGTAAACGATGCGCTACTTGCAATATTACATGACTGTAACTCGAAACTCTGTTTCTATGAATTTCGAAGAGTCAAGTTGCTTGCAGTCAGTAACTGAGTTCGTTCATAGAAAGGCCCTGTCAAGGTTTGTCATATGGTGCAATTAATTTTATGCTCTCCTGATGTAGTGTCAAGTACTAGATATAATGAAAAAATGATTACCAACTCTCAGGAAAAGCAGTTGTAAAATTTGTCAACGGTGAGCGGAAGTCCGAAATGTACTTGTTCGCTGTCGTCCAGTGACGGATGGAAATCTCTATCCAGCTGCGATGGTGGCAGTTCGAGCAAAATTTTCAGCCATTATTCGAACAGAATCTCCAGTAATTGTCTACAAAGTTCGATTCTTTGTGGTTTGAAAATTACAGAACGCGAAATGTCTCCAGAGCTGAACACCACACAGAAGCCGGAAATCTACTTACATCTATGTTCTCCCGAAGAGTTTGATGCACATAAATTAGCATGCACTAAAAGCTCCTAAAATCATATAAGGATGTAAGAGATGATCAACGCTTTTCAAAGTGGCTCTGTTCAATGAATTCGTGAGAAGACCACTAAGGGGAGCTTACTGGTACAGTGTTATCCATAACAGTATTCATTACTTAAAAGGCTCGATCGGTTCATTAGTTACTCGAACTACCCATCTAATCTCTGTGGCACCATATTTGAAAAGATTCTATTCGCATGTTGTCTGTATTGCCTATCCTCCACGTTTCCATCTATGTAAAGCTACACTACAGACCAAATCTTTAAGAGAAATCGTTTGTTGATATGGCCCTTACCCCAAGGAGATATATAAGTACTCATTTTAGAAATCTGAATCTTCTTTTCCTTGCTGAAATGTAATACTTTGACGATGCACGTATGAAACATAAATAAATATTATGTTACAGCAAGTAAAAGGTGTTTGGATTTTTAAAACGAACACACTCAGTAACGATTTCCTCACTCTTGAATTTATATTAGATTTTAAAGTATTTCTCTGTTTAGAAACTCATTTTTCCTTATTTCCGGCATGCATTTTGTATCGTTTCTAGAGCGACCGTCATCAGTTAGTTGCCTGGCTACCCAAATGGTACAAATCTACTACTATTTTTCATGACTCAGTACCGTTACCGTCATCTGACTGAATTTGATTACACTCCACCACCATTGTTTTATTTTTGTTGATTTTCGTCTTATAACCTGTTTTCAAGGCACATTAAATCCCATTTCTCTGATCTTCCAAGTCCATCTACGTCTCATGTCGACACCGGCAAACCTCAAAGTTAGTCTCCATGAACTTTATTTCTCTTTCCAAATTTCTCTTTCGTTTCCTTTGCTGTTTGCTCAGTGTGTAGATAAATAATTTTTACCATAAGGTACAAAACCGTCTCAGCTGCTGCCTTCCTTTCACGTCCTTCGAATTTTAGAACTGCAGCCTAGTTTGTGTATAAATTGTAGATAATTTATCGTTCCATATATCTCAGCCCTGATCCCTATGGAATTTCAGTTAAATTTCTCTAAATATGAAACTGCTGTAAATGTACGTTCGCTTTTTTCAGTCTGTCTTCCACGATAAGTCACAGGATAATCATTATTTCGTGTGATCTCTGTTACACATTATTAAGGACAGTGCTCCACTGAATTCTTTCGAAATGTGACCTGCAAATCCTACTTGATAAGAAGTTCTAAAGGTGGGTCACCACTCTAGATTTTGTTTCAATGGCAACTTACATGTGTTTCTCTTGTAGATGCAACCTGCTTACGCGGGTCCTTTAAATAAATCCCAGTCTTCAGTTTGTCTTCTCTACTACTGATTTCACGTCTTCCTCACATTTCATATCGCTGCTTACAATTGCGTTCAACTATTTAAGCGATGTGACGAGCTCGAAAGCCTTTACACTTATCTTGTAATTCAGTATTATCTCAAGTTAGGAGAGCATTAAATGTTTGTGAAGCTTTCAACGTAATGCAGCAAAGACACCAGTTGTCCAACTTTTGCAGTGTTGGAACCCGCAGACGCAAGGAATCATGTCAGACAAACAATAGTTTTAGTACGTTTCAATGTACTATTAAGCTCAAAAATTGCGTTCAGCCTGATTTGTATGCCGTCCACATAACGTAACTTTCTTGCAAGACACTGCAAATGTGAGGAAACACATTATTAGAGATCAGAGAGCTCTCAACGCTTGTAAAATCAAATTTATTACAATAAGTGACTTTTCTGAAATGTTATCACTCTCATTAGTATCTTAAACTACTAACGCCCGTAACTCTACCACACAAATCATACTGTAATCCTTACATGAAAGTTAATTCTTTTTTGAATAAAGTATTTTGCAAGAGTATCTGTACGACACTTCGAAGTATTTTTTCTCTTTAAAAGGTTTTCCAGCCAGCTGTTAACCGTCGTTCACTTGGCAAGTGGTTTCACATTACCGGGTTGATGAACTAACCACTTAGAGAAACCGCGATTAACAGCGTCAAGCGGTCTATGCAAACCTCACTATTGCCAACTCTCTGCAGTCCTGATGACAGATGGATCTCTGTGAAGTTCGTAAGTCTTCCATAACCCTTCTTACCTAACATAAAATGACATTAAAAATCTAAATTATTTCTGAGCAAGTAGTTTTTTATATCTTTCAACTTTAAATAACATGACGAAGAGTTTTGGTCTAGATACAGAAGCAAACCAAACACCTATAGTGAGCGCTAAGTAAGCAAAGCTTTCGTGCCTGACCGAGACTTGACACACCACTGTTCGTCACTGCTGATTAGGCATAAAAAGACGTGAAATGCCCAACTTTTAGCCAGCATCACCTAGGAAATCTGAAGTCGTATTCTGCAATATTGTCCCACTTAACTAACCATGAAAAATGTTAAAAATATTTTCATTAAAAAAAAGCAAAAAAACACAAAAAAACAAAAAAAACTTTAGATGACGGGACGCAAATAACCGAACTGGATTGGTAACTAAGCACAAGCAAAGCTCAGATATCGAATGTTTTCAGCATTAGTAGGAAGTCTCAACATGAAATGATGAGAGGAATGAATAATTTTTGCATTCCCATGATTCGAACACGGCGTCTCTCGACGTTGTTTACTAGTGCAGGAATGTACATGAAGTATAGGTTTCTTTCGCCAGTAGCCAGATGTGCGCATGATTGAACTAGCATTACAATGACAGAGTGCTCTGTAGTGACAGGAAATCGAACCCCGTGAATACCGTCGTTGACTACGCACTATGATACGTTAATTGTAGAATTTTCACCAGTAGCTAGGGGTGGCATATTTGAACTTGACATGATGTGACGAAAAGTCCTCTGTCTGACTGGAAGTTGAAAACTGTCTCCTGAACTGTGAATCGAATCCAGACTTGAAGCATAAAACCCTTGCATCAGTTCATCAAATCACCGAACGCTGCTAGTGATTGGATAATGTATTTGCCGTACTCGAGATGTGCTACACTGGATGAGAATTATGCAATATCACACGATTCTTACTTTCAGATCTACTGGCTACTGAATGTAGCGAGAAATCTTATGATGGAAAAATTTTCTTAAGATTTCCATAAAGATTTTCGATGTGCCGGTTATCGGTCTGTCAGGGAAGAGGTAAAAATTTGGTCTACAGCATGACTGGAACGTAGACTGACACAGCGTTGTCCTTAGAACACGACGACATTTCCACAGACCCAGCGATCAGTCTTATCGTTCGGTGCTCCATTATTGTCCTAGTGCCCTAGAGAACTGAAACACTAAGAAGAAGAGCTTCTCGGCTTTTGGCAAGATCAATGTGTAGATAACGTTCTTTTTTTAAGGATACAGCTCAATAGGAAATAATCAATGTATGTACCATATTTTATTACATACTATTATAAACAGTCATATCGCCAACTATTTTACATTTCATATCAACACCCCTACCACGCACAAAAACACAAACATTACCATCATGACCAAGTTTACAAGACCTACGAGTTCTTACACACAATGGTTTATCAATAAAAAATTTTGTCGATGTTTCTCCAACGCCACGAACTTGAGACAGAGTGATCATAAACGTACGATAATAAAGAACATCACAGAGAGGTATCTGCTTCAATGACGTTGCAAGAGTTTTCATTGTAGAATCGATACGTATTAGAGCAACAGTCAAATGGCTCTGAGCACTATGGGGCTTAACATCTATGGTCATCAGTCCCCTAGAACTTAGAACTACTTAAACCTAACTAACCTAAGGACAGCACACAACACCCAGTCATCACGAGGCAGAGAAAATCCCTGACCCCGCCCGGAATCGAACCCGGAAACCCGGGCGTCGGAAGCGAGAACGCTACCGCACGACCACGAGCTGCGGACTAGATCAACAGTCAACCAACATTGACCAACATCATAGTCAGTAACATAAAATGTAAAATCAAAGTGACCTCCTCGGAACACAGTTTGACCTTTAAGAACAACAAACAGAAACCAATAATTTCCAATTAAAAAGACGACAGTAGTTGAAGTTTCTGCACGGAATTACCTCACCTTTTGGACTAAAAGCATACATTTTGTAGTTAAACATCACACCACAAGTAATAATCTATCAAAATATTTAACAGAAATGCCAAGAAAATACCAAGTGAATTTAGCAGGATGATTTCTTGACGCTCCGACAAGTAACTCGACGATTACAGGATTGAAAGATATATCCTATATTTGCCAAGTCTCAATCACACTCGCAGCAAGTGACATGCGTTTCCACATCGAATTTGTTACTGTAGTGGGCTAAGAAATCAGGGGTGAAGGATGTACTTCAAAGATGTAGCGGAAACAGTAGCCAAATTGACATATGTTCATCGGCCAACGGAAACACAATAGTTTAATACCAGGGGAAATTAGCTTGTCATAGCTGTCATTATTTTACTTTTGCTTCAGTATTTAGGTTATCAGATATTCATATGAGAATTTTCGAGGAGTAATTGTTAAGGTATAATGCTACGTTAAGTGTAAATAAGAAAATAACTCTGCATTCATTCTGGTGAAGTTCTTAAATTCAAAGAAATTTTTAAAAAGTGCCCTGGGGTGACGTTGACACATGACGACACACAGCAACATCTGGCGGTACGAATACGACGGTATACATCGGCAGACGGTGGTAGAATAAGTGGAGGCACTTCATATGGTGTTGATTTTTTATGTCAGTCTTCCATGATTCATTAACAGTGGACGTTGTCAACCAGATTATAACTGAAACGTAGTCTCTGTCTTATAAAGAACTGTTTAACAGTATATGAAAATTATAAACACGTTTGTACCATTCACACAACAGAAAATCATCACATATTAGTTAATCACAACACTACGCCCAATGCAGACGACTTTCTGATGCGAAGGAACTAAATCGTCCCCAGAAAGGTGAAGCGTGGGCCAACTGCTGTGGTTAAACAGCATGTAGGCCATAACCATATATCTCATACGCTCTACCTCTATTTTCGATTGCTCTTAACATATGATCCCACAAACAGTAACATAACATTAAGTCTTGTAGCCTTTCTGTACTCGAAATAAGCTTGACCTTCCATATGGATCTTAAATACCTGCCTTACGAAGCTGGTATACCTCCGAAAATAATAAGCATACCCTGTGTCCTTCTGGCCGCTAGGACCCTTTTCTGTACTCGACGAGGAGTAACCACTACTCTTCGACTCCACATGTTAAAAACGGCCTCTGAATTTGTCTATTATCTATGGAGTTTCGCCAAACGACGCCTTAGGTACAGTTTTATTGCCATCTGGTATCGCCCATGCTCCTTGTCCCTAAAAGCACTAGTCTACAAAGATGAAGTAACTCTCTCACCATAACTATTCGAATAGCTCTTTCGACATCTTGGGAAATACTCATATCAACCCGGGGACAAGTAACAAGTAGCAGCATCTGATCATTAATGGTTGTGTAGGAATGGAGGCATCCAGACGCCAGTTGCTCAACTCCTAACTTGTTAAATTCAGTAAAGCTCTCATAGCCCGTCCCATTGTTAAGAGAAATCACTTTTCAACTATGAATAATGAAATAGTCAGGAAGAATTCCTCCAACTCGTTCCTGTAGACTAGAAGACGAAATCTTACAATGTTAGTTGGCATTCCCAAAGCAGTCAACCACGACTACACACGCATAAATGGGAATCATGTTTGCATGGGTTCTTATGAACTGTCTTCAGTTTTATGTGTAACATGAGTAACTGTCAACCGATAACTCTGGGATCTGGACCCAAAGCTATAACTATTCCGTATTTCAATCTTTTCACACTTAGTTGCAGATGCATCAGAATCCCTGTGCCAAGACACATTGGATATTTTACATCATAACATCTGGAGGCAAATTAATGTGCTCAAGAGCCATTCTAAATGCGTTTTAAGCCCATACAATAATCTGCAGGCTTTTCTAATGGTTTTCTAATGGTTTCAACACGTCAAACACTTCCATTCAGACCAAGCAATTTTGTTTATCTATCACTGAAAAGCTTTCTTCGCAATAGCTCTTCATCAGAGCCTAAACAGAGATATATGTGCTGATAACATAACATTTATTTGCATCGAGGATCATAATTTATGAGAAATCCACAATGGGGACGGAGCAGGTGGGCGGGTGCATTGGGGTGCATGGCAGTGTTGTAGCCTGTTACTCTTGTTGACCGCCTCTACAATCAGGTGAAGGTCCGTTGGAGAAAATCGTAAATCGTCTACAAAAAAGTGTATACATACAGAATATTCCCGTGATTAACAAGCATAAGTATCAGCTGCAACCTACAATTTAGAAAGAATACCTGCGACTGCTGTGTGAGTACTGCACTTGTGGTTTCTTCTCGCTTTACTTCGTCACTTTGTAACTACGTAACTACAATTCACTTCTTGTTGAAAATTTCTTTGCCTTATGCATTTCAGGTGTTTCCCATCATCAGAACATCATATAAAAGGAATTAACAGATAGCATCACGTCACATGACTTCAATCTTCATGCTGGTGTCAATTAAGATTTAAATCACGGGACACAATGCTATGTTTTACGAGTAAAACTGTCTAGACTGATTAATGCATTTCCTGATTTATTACGTCGTTTTGGCTACTGCCATCACCAGATGAAAAATTGTGTACCCATATTAAGTTCTTTTTCTTTGCTTGGATGATGAGCTATGATAAAACGCACAAACAAATAAACTTTTAACAACAAGTAGGCTGTCATTACCAGCTAACAAATTAACCAGTGAAAAAAGACACGCTCAGTATTTACCACCTTAAACTGAAACCATTTGTTTGTGAGAAACAAGAGTGTTAATGCCTTTTATACACTGCTGAGCACGTCTGAGCTATAAACTGGGTGACAATGCCCACTATAGATGAACTGCGGAGTTAGACATCATGAATAATATAGATAGTCTCCATTTACTCCAGCACTGTCTGCTGTCGCATGGGTAGCCCAGATTTTGCTGTCGGTCGATGTGTGTAAATGCCACAATACAGAATTTTTTTTTATTTCATTTAATGTAAGGATCTGCTGTCATTGGGCCGTCATCAAAATGAATCTGAAGTTAGTTTATTATTTACATTTAACGTAGTTGCCTCTTCTAACAATTACTCCTCGATAATTGTCATATAAATAGTCTGATAACGTACACACTGAAACAACAGTAAAATACTGACATATGTCAAGAAAAGACGTCCCACTAATTTTTCCTATTCTTAACTTACGGAGTTTCGGTTAGCTTATACACGTTTACATATAGCTGTCGTATTTCAGGCATACACCAATCTGGCGGCTGTTTCAGATATGTCCTTGAAGAGCAAGCTTTACTCCTCGTATGTGAACCCGCTATAGCCAGCCGGTGTGGCCGTGCGGTTCTATGCGCTTCAGTCTGGAACCGCTTGACCGCTACGGTCGGAGGTTCGAATCCTGCCTCGGGCATGGATGTGTGTGATGTCCTTAGGTTAGTTAGGTTTAAGTAGTTCTAAGTTCTAGGGGACTGATGACCACAGATGTTACGTCCCATAGTGCTCCGAGCCATTTGAACCATTTGAACCCGTTTTAGAAACATATTGTCTGTGGAAATTTATATTTTGTTTTGTTTTTACTTTTTATGTTGATGGTACATGAAATTCAGAACTTAAATATCGATTTCCCAAAGCACTTCGGAGTAACTCTCAAAAATTCTCAAGAAATTCGACTTCGAAGTTTCCTGAGCATCTTTAACATCCCAAAGCTAGGTCATCTGTCAGAGGTGTGGTGTGACTCTGTAATAGAATGCTCGTCTGCGAAGTGGCTGACCTCGGTTCGATTCCAGGGCATAACATAATTTTAAAGCAAAATGCGTGTTCCATGAGCATTTCCATAAAGGGTAAAGTATATAAGAATGAAAAAACACGAATTTTTAATTTTTTTATAAATCAATCTTTATTAACTATCTTATATCAAAAACTGATAATTAAGAATTCATATTTTCAATGAAAACTGGATTTTTGTGTGCAACATTATTTAGAAATAAGAAGACAAGACATGCATTTTTCATAAAAATGATAGATATATGTGGGTTTGTATGCATTTGATGAATTTTATGTTTAAATGATGTAGATGTTCGAACTGACCGGAGCGAGGGTCGAATCATCGATTAGCAGTGACATGTGTTACTGATTTTTTTCGCCTTTATGTATTTTACGCTTCACGGAAATGCTCATAAAACATAAACCTTATTTTAAAACCTTATGTTGGGTGGGATCCGAACCGAGGGGCCCTAGGTGGCAGGAGAGCATTTTACCACATTGCTATAGTGCGTGGTGGAAATTTTCAACCATACTTTGGGGTATTAACGACGCTCGGAAAACTTTTGGGGTTTGTTTCGTACTGCTTTGGGAGATGGATATTTGAGTTTTGACCTACGCGTACTGTAAATATAAAAAATTACAAAACTCCGATTGCCTTGTGGTCTCCTTGTTAGACACCACTAGGAGATTGAGGGAGAAGTGAACACTGTAGTTGGTTGCTGGGTCGCTGAAAGTATCGCCGCGCTCTAAGGCCAAGAGTGTCTCATTGTAGTTTCTAATCCTGTTTGAGACCACGTTTTTACCTCTGTCATGACAGACTTACAACGGGCTACATCGAAAATCAGTTTGTTGGTAACGACAGTGTACAATGTTTGAAATTGTTGACGGAGACACACCCTCACCTCTGCTTGCACTGCTTCATCACTATCAAAGTGAAGCCCTCGAAGGTGTTCCTTAATTTCTGGAAACAGATGAAAATGGTATGAGGCCAAGACGGGACTGTATCGAGGATGACGGACTACAGTGAACACAAGGCGTCGAATTGTTGCAAATGTCGCAGGGCTCGTGTGGTTTCGGTTGTCTGCTCCGAGCACAGTGACACATATTGAGGTTGCATCACCGTTTCCTTCATTACGGGCAGGAACGACCAACCGTCGCACATTAGTGATGTCGGTACGTTCATCATCACACACAGGATTCGTTCTTCTGTGGATTTCAATTGCAGGTACGTTTTCTGCGCTTAGAAATTCGATTGCAGCACGTTGTTTCTCACACAACGACAACTTTACACACCGCCATGTTACACACCACAATTCGGAGCCCTCTAGCGGCAGAGTGTAGCAACTTGCGTCAGCGAAGCAGGCAATACACATGAGACTTAATGCCGCAATCGGTGTTGAGAACAGAGTAAAAAATCCTGAAGCATTACTTCTCAGTACGCTCTCGCACATTCACATGTGCCAGCGCATCCACCATATTTAGGTATGAACGCCACAAAATAGCGATTATATATCACCAGCATCCAATTGCGTCAATGTAAAGTTATTTTCATCCTCAGCATCTGGGAAACCCACGAATAAAGAATAATTCGGCAACGTGGCTAACTGAATACACCCTAAGATACTTACAAGGGATGCCACGACGTTGGAATCACGGATTTACTTCAAACATTGTACACCTTCAGTAGGGCATTAAAACAACATAATGTGCAAGTAGTAAGGTGCATTACACTGGCAATTTCGAGAAAATCGCAAGAGTAGTTTTAGGCGTCTATTACGTAACTGATGTATCTGTGCGTGGACGCAGAACGTTAGAGTTCATGGTGATCAAGAGGTTGCCGTTCTAGCTTCGTAAGAGGAACCTGTATGAAGCGATGGGTCGACTCCCGTTCAAATCTTTATTTTTGTACTACAAGTGTAAATTTTGTGATACTCAAAAAATTTCCAGCAACGCTACTCGTTCTTGCTGCATTGGCAACGTCTCACCACTACGCTGGTTAACTGCCAAATGGGGCCCTCTGTGTATGCAGCTCGAAGCGTCAAGGTGCAAAGTAGTTCCGGGTACCTTACCGGATTGTATGTGTAAGGGATTTCGCAAATCACGACATGAATACATTTTCAGGATTATTTACTTGTCGATGGTTATGAATATGTTTGTTCTAATAATTAAATTTTGGAAGGTAGGAGACGAGGTACTGGCAGAAGTAAAGCTGTGAGTACCGGGCGTGAGTCGTGCTTCGGTAGCTCAGTTGGTAGAGCACTTGCCCGCGAAAGGCAAAGGTCCCGAGTTCGAGTCTCGATCGGGCACACAGTTTTAATCTGCCAGGAAGTTTCATATCAGCGCACACTCCGCTGCAGAGTGAAAATCTCATTCTGGAAAGGAAGTATTATTTTCCAAGAACAAAACTTTTGAGTTCCCACAAGAACTTTATGTTCCGTACTTCTCTTGGAAGATACTTTAGTCCAGAGCATGTCTACCCTTATTACAAGGGAGGAGAAAAAGTCTTGCATATATTTATTTTTACGCATTTATGCAGTATCACTATCGCACGCGCTAACGATATCTGAGATTTATTTTTCTGAATGAGTGCAAACTTGTTTCACTTTGAGGAGATTCCAGATTGCAATGAGCATATATTTTATCTGCGTTGCCACGAGAGGACGAACACTCTTATTTCTTTATCACATGTACAAAACCAGTATATGGTTTGCTCAAGGTCTTGAAGGGCAAATATCAGATCTGGTTTACTTTTTCTTTTTGCAGTAGAGAGTAACATTTTATTTAGAAAGATTAAAGATTACTGTTTAGGACTCATGCCACAGTTTCAGAATCCCGACAATTAAAAGAAGAGTGCAGTAAGCACAGTGTATCACACAAAGAAGCTCGCAAGCGAAGGTATTAATTGGAGAGAGCAAGGAAAAAAGAAAAGAAAAAAGTAAAAAGACCAAAAAAGTGGTTGAACCGTCTGACTCGAAATCAGATTACCCTGGGAAAACACAAACATATAAACTGGATGTCTCCCCGAAGGGTGAGGGACATTTTTCTGGTGTTTCAGTATATATCTGCAAATTTCGTTTCTGCAACGTGTCGTTGCTCATAACGTCTTTCATGAGACGCCCAGCGTTGAGGAAAAGCGTTCGTTTCTTTACCGTTACAAACAAAATGATCTTTAAAGCAGAATCTTACGTGCCCCTTTGACACATCCGCCCAAAATTAGTCTAGTGGGATATTAGTCTTATCGGTATGTGTTAACAGAAACAGCAAAACACGAAGAATAACCAACCAGTAGTACAGCAGCGACAGTACTGCCCTGGCCCGCGCTGATTGCTACCGTCGTGCACCAGCACTGCTCAAACGCTACCGGAGTTCGTATTTTACCGTTCCTGTTAAAACATGTGGATAAAATGAGTACAGCTCCGTCTGTTTGATGTTCGTGTACCTTCACACTGGCTAATTGATAGAGTAGCGCAGTCAGATTTTCGTTATAGATACAACCTCTACCTACAGGTTGGTATTTTCGTGAATGGATTAAACGCAAAATATGTTTGAGTTAGATTAGATTATGTTATACAAAAAGAGAAACAGGTAATCTCAGTACCAAGACAGTAGTCGAATATGTGTTTGACATTCTGCAATATATTTTTATTTATTTCGATAATGCATAATCTTCACATTATGTGGAGAACACTCTTCATTACATGCTGTGTCACTGTGAATAATCGATAAGAACTTTTTCCGTCCGAAGAGCGTCTCTAATCTAACATAAAATATAAATCTGTAGGAAGATATATTAGGTAACCTTATTTAAACCACTTACGAAATAGCTCTGCTCCTTCGCAGCATGCTGAAGATATGTTTTTGTTATATTTTGAACCGTAGTAGGTTCTTAGATCCCTGGTATATGAGGAAGTAGTTGTTAATTCATTAGTAGTTAGAATTCGAATATCAGGAATCGGTAAATACTTTGGAGTGTGAGGCTTTATTTACTTTCCAATTTAATTCGAGAAAACCGCTTTCCAAACACGAAATAGCCTAAATGATGCTGTACGGAATTGCACGATTAGTAGGAGGATGGCGCAGTAACTACGTGACGTTTCTTATAAACGTTACTACTAGTTAAATAAGGAAGACTTCATCGCAGGTGCTGACAGCTGCACGGTATAATGGTCCTACTTCAGAAAACAGAATAGCGCGGTGAAGAAACAAAGAAACTGCTTGTCGCGAGCAGCAAATTGCCAGTGATATAGGGAGGCTACTAGGATCGGAGAGATGTCTGGGGCTGAACGGCACGTAGTTACCTAGGACGGGCGACCGTCAAGAGCGAAACCAGCGCGTGCGCGAGTAATTGGGGCCGGGCTGTGATTAGGTTACGGCTTCGCGTGTTCCCAGAGTCTTGACGGCCGGCGCGCCATCAATTTGCGGCCGAGCCCATGTGCGCGCGGCCCGGACACGCCGCAGCCACACACGTTTGCTTGCCAGCGGCCTCTGGCGGACTTCCCTTCGTCGCAGCGCACCTACCCGTCCGTCCCTTCCCTTCCCTTCCCTTCCCTAACACGGCCACTTCCGAAAGCCGCTGCCGGCAAGTAAACCCCCCCGCCCCTGCGTAGCGCTACGCAAAACGCTTTAAGCGGCAACTCCGTTAACCAAATCGTCGGAATTGAGATAGGAATACAAACGTCTTCTTTTAGGGAAATGATAAACAAGTCTTAGTTAATTTCATTGCTTCGACGGGTGATCGATTGTGCGCAGTTTCTTACGACTTCGAAAACGTTTTTCAGCTTTATGCGCTCTCGTGTCAGAAATAGGGAAGGAACTACTTAAGATCACGCAGTACCTTCCTTTATTCCCCATTATTTTGCGCAGGATATGTCAAGGGCTTTTATAGTTTTCGTGAAACTTTAGCTTATCATTTTTTATTCATTTGTGTGCCCGTCATTCCAAATAATCCTTTTGCTACCTGAAAGTTGAAGTAAAGAAAAATTTGAAACGAGATACAGGACGAGTCAGCCCAAACGTAATCAGCTTATGCTAAGTTCCATGCGACGCCATCAGGAACGGGAGACGTCATTTTGTTAACAATTAAAAATAAAATGCAAATTATCATTTCCTTAGGCCCATGGAAGGAATATTATTAAATTATTCTGGTGCGACATTTAAATAAGTATATTTACTGTCAGACACTGCTTAACAAAGAAGCGAAGTACACAGAAGGGGACGAAGAAGCGAAATGAAAATTCATGGGTTGAGAGGCAATGTCATGTTATTTGAGTGATTACAATCTGAAATTTGAAAAATATGAGCCGACTTATCAGTATGACGCTGCAGCCCTCTGGCCTGGATGAATGTTCTTATTGAGTTAGGAAGGGTATCACAAAGCCAATGTATTTTCTCCTGAGTCAATCTTGCCCCCAATTGTTGTGGTGGTCCGTGAAATCATGGATACTGGCACTGAGCCGGATTTGAGTTGGTGGTGCACACAATACGGCGTTCCTCCCTTGTGCCACTCAGACATGGTCGACCAGAACCATGATTATGAGTGCCAGCCGCTGTGGCCGAGCGGTTCTAGGCGCTTCAGTCCGGAACCACTCGGCTGCTACGGTCGCAAGTTCGAATCCTGCCTTGCGCATGGATGCGTGTGATGTCCTTAGGTTAGTTAGGTTTAAGTAGTTTTAAGTCTGGCGGTCTGATGACCTCAGATGTTGTCCCATAGTGCTTAGAGCCATTTGAGCCATGATTATGAGTATTCTTGCCTCCACGTTCTCATAAAGTCCAACATCAGGCCGCTGTCACATCTGAATCTCACAAAAATCTCGATATTGCACGATTCGATTAGCCTGCCCAATGAAAATCAGAAATGAGAGCCCACTCAAACTCTGCCAGGAGCTGATGACACTGTGTCACTCCAGTATGCGGCGTCACCGAGTCCATCACAGCGATGACTCAACATCTCTCAGAGTTCACAACCCTTATATACACTACGGGACATGGTAATGACACTAAATACGAACAGCACTAATGCACTCTAGTAGCCCTTCACGTGTCCCAGAGAAATGGAACCCTAATCATTTACATAGTCACTGATGTTGTGTGCGCGTACAACGTTACATCGACATCCGACTATGTCTTCTGAGTGCTTCACTTTGTCAGGCAGCGTACACTATGTGATCAAAAGTATCCGGACACCCCCAGAAACATACGTTTTTCATATTAGGTGCATTGTGCTGCCACCTACTGCCAGGTAATCCATATCAGCGACCTCAGTAATCATTAGAAATCGTGAGAGAGCAAAATTGGGCGCTCAGTGGAACTCACGGGCTTCGAACGTGGTCAGGTGATTGCGTGTCACTTGTGCCGTACGTATGTACGCGAGATTTCCACCCTCCTAAATATCCCTAGGTTCACTGCTTCCAATGTGATAGTGAAGTGGAAACGTAAAGGAACACGAACAGTACAAAAGCGATCAGGTCGACCTCGTCTGTTGACTGACAGAGACCGCCGACAGTTGAAGAGGGTCGTAATGTGTAATAGGCAGACATCTATCCAGACCATCACACAGGAATTCCAAACTGTATCAGGATCCACTACAAGTACTATGACAGTTAGACGGGCGGTGAGAAAACTTGGATTTCATGGTCGAACGGCTACTCATAATCCACACATCACGCCGGTAAATGCCAAACAACGCATCGCTTGGTGTAAGGAGCGTAAAAATTGGACAATTGAACGGTGGAAAAACATTGTGTGGAGTGACGAATCACGGTACACAATGTGGAGATCCGATGCCAGGGTGTGGGTATGGCGAATGCCCAGTGAACTTCATCTGCCAGCGTGTGTAGTGCCAACAGGCCGGCCGTGGTGGCCGAGAGGTTCTAGGTGCTACAGTCTGGAACCGTTCGACCGCTACAGTCGCAGGTTCGAGTCCTGCCTCGGGCATGGATGTGTGTGATGTCCTTAGATTAGTTAGGTTTAAGTAGTTATAAGTTCTAGGGGACTGATGACCTCAGCAGTTGAGTGCCATAGTGCACAGAGCCATTTGAACCATTTTTTGTGCCAACAGTAAAATTCTGAGGCGGTGGTGTTATGGTGTGGTCCTGTTTTTCATGGAGGGGACTTGCACCCCTTGTTGTTTTGCGTGGCACTATCACAGCACAGGCCTACATTGTTGTTCTAACCTCCTTCTTGATTCCCACTGTTGAAGAGTAATTCGGGGATGACGATTGTATCTTTCAACACGATCGAGCACTTGTTCATAATGCACGGCCTGTGGCGGAGTGGTTACACGACAATAACATCCTTGTAATGGACTGGCTTGCACAGAGTCCTGACCTGAATCCTATAGAATCCTATAGACCGACACCGATACTTCTCCCCATGCAGCACACCGTGAAGGAAGGGCTGCTGTTCCCCAAGAAACCTTCCAGCACCTTATTGAACACCTGATTCAACGTATGCCTGCGAGAGTGGAAGCTGACATCAAGGCTAAGGGTAGGCCAACACCATATTAAATTCCAGCAATACCGATGGAGGGCGCCACGAACTTGTAAGTCATTTTCAGCCAAGTGACTTGACACCTTTGATCACAAAGTGTATGTGTACCCCAGGTGTTCCACTTCTCTGTTAATTTATTGAATGGCGTCCCTGTGCAAGTGGATATCGATCACTTTTCTCACTTACATACTGCTGTGTGAATGTGAGAATGCATTGCTGTTTGTTTCTGATCTTAAGAATCGAGTCAAGTTCTCGCACGCCAGCATGCTGCGCATATTGTGCAGAAGTAGGGGCGAGAATTAGTCCCACTGGTTCAAAATGGCTCTGAGCTTTATGGGACTTAACATCTATGGTCATCAGTCCCCTAGAACTTAGAACTACTTAACCCTAACTAACCTAATGACATCACACAACACCCAGTCATCACGAGGCAGAGAAAATCCCTGACCTCGCCGGGAATCGAACCCGGGAACCCGGGCGCGGGAAGCGAGAGGTCCCACTGGTCTGGGCGCTTTTATTGAGTAGTATGTGCTCTGTCTCCGCCACAGGGCGCCATATTCCAGGCTGTCAAGGCGTGGCCTCGCACATTAGATTAGATTAGTACTTGTTCAATAGATCATGGATACGACACTTCGTAATGATGTGGAAGGTGTCAGGTTAATAAAAGGTGTATATACAAAGTATTACAATACACAAAATATAACATGTCACTTAATATTTTTAATTCTTTTTATGTGTTGGTTGGGGAAATTACCCACTTACTATATCCAAAAATTCATCTAATGAGTAGAAGGAGTTGCCATAAAGAAATTCTTTTAATTTCCTTTTAAATGCTATATGGCTATCTGTCAGACTTTTAATGCTATTAGGTAAGTGACCAAAGACTTCTGTGGCAGCATGATTTACCTCCTTCTGAGCCAAAGTTAGATTTAACCTTGAGTAGTGAAGATCATCCTTTCTCCTAGTGTTGTAGCCATGTACACTGCTATTACTTTTGAATTCGTTCGGATTGTTAATAACAAATTTCATAAGTGAATATGTATATTGTGAGGCTCATTAAGTAAGTATCTTCAGGATGATCTTGGATGAGCTCCAGCAATTATTCTGATTACACGCTCTTGTGCAATGAACACTCTTTTACTGAATGATGACTTACCCCAGAATATGGTGCCATACGAAAGTAGAGAATGAAAAGAGGCGTGGTAAGCTAATTTACTGAGATGTGTATCGCCAAAATTAGCAATGACCCTAATAGCATAGGTAGCTCAACTCAAACGTTTCAGCAGATCTTCAGTGTGTTTTTTCCAGGTCAACCCCTCATCAATGCATACACCTAGAAATTTTGAATGTTCTACCTTAGCTACCGATTTCTGATCGAAGTCTATATTTATTAATAGTGTCATTCCATTTACTGTGTGGAACTGTATGTACCGTGTTTTGTCAAAGTTTAATGAGAGCCCATTTGCAGAGAACCACTTAACTATTTTCTGAAAAACATCGTTTACAGTTTCATCAGTTCATTCTTGCCTGTTGAGTGTGATAGCTATACTTGTATTATCGGCAAAAAGTACCAGCTTTGCATCTTCGTGAATACTGAATGGCAAGTCATTAATATGTATTAAGAACACCAGAGGACCCAAGACCGAACCTTGATGCACCCCATTCTTGATTGTTCCTTAGTTTGAGAAATCACCAGTTTTTTGCATATTATGTGAACTGCGTATTTCAGCTTTCTGCTCTCTGCCAGTTAGGTATGATTTAAACCATTTGAGCGCTGTCCCGTTCTTACCACAGTACTTGAGCTTATCTAGAAGTATTCCATGATTGTGTAAATCATGGTACTGTCAGTCGTCTCCTAGATGTCGGATGTATCAGGTACTACTTTATGCTTCACTACAAGCCATTCATATTGGCCATTCATCCGCCTAGGGTTACGTCTGTAACCAAAGAGACGCTGAAACCCGGAACGATTTGATGCATCTGCGAAATACACCACATTCGCGCATTAATATTCCGAGCACAATATTTAAGCAGCCGTATGCCAACATTAGGCCACTTACACTTCCAGTTGTCACAGAACCCAAGTTCTCTTAACTTCCACCTAGTTGTCGGCAAGTTAGAGAGAGCTGCCGACCAGTTCCAGCCGTGGGGCAGTTAGCCCAAAGTGTCCAAGTAGCTTTGTTTCATAATTTTGCGTGAGTAACACGCCTTTTCACAAAGAAAAAGCTGAGTAAATTTTGTTGTACATTATCTTCTTCTTGCGTATCATGTGTTGCCGCATTATTCTGTTTTACATAAAGTGCGTTGGTTTTAGCTTGAGAAAACTAAATATCTCGAAAACGGCGCATCGTACTAGAAAGTGTTCTACGTGAAAAGCCAATATTAGTATAGGGGATATCACTATTTGCTGTAACTGGCCATCTCCTAACCACCCTTCCTGCGTGGGATGGGTCAACTTTGTATTTTCAAATGTGAACCCTCCATTTTACTGAACATTCATATTCTACGCCAAAAAGCATGTACGGTTTGCTCAAACCATTGTTTTCATTTCGTGGCAGATAGCGCTGTAATCGACAAATATCATATGTGATTGTTATTGTAATTAATATCCGTCGAATTTGATTCTAAGTTTTATTTACGATGGAAACGTAAGCCTTTGTCTTTTAATGATTCATATTTATGTTCGAAATTCACATTAGAGTTGTAAATTCGATTGTACTGTACAATGCAGTTAGCTGTCTCAATGTCTGGTTACAAACAACGTTTAGCATGATCCAGGAACAACGACGTGGATGTAATAGCTTTCTGTTTCCACCAGGAGTCCCTTGCCTCTCACCATTGGGGTGCTTGATTTCGGTGAGTCAGCTTGCCTCTCGCCAATGAGATGCTTGATGTCCGTGAGTATCAATAGCAGGTGCGCCGTCACTATCACTTAAAATACACTTTCCCTAATTACAATGGTTATGGTCAGTATTTCGCCGCTAACCGCGAAGCGGCCAGAGCGAGAGTACGGCGGTTAGATAGAAACACACACGGAAATCAGTCACTTTGATGGCGGGGTTCTAGGACGGCCACCGAAGTCAAACATTCCAGGGTTTGGAGACCTACCACAGTCGACCCCGTAGGGAACAGGACACTGCGTTACCATACAACTAGCTCATTTGCCATAAATTTCAATGTCTAGCCAAATTCAGGATGAAATTTTCGCTCAGCAGCGGAGTGGTATGAAACTTCTTGGCAGATTAAAACTGTGTGCAGGACCGAGACTCGAACTTGGGACCTCTGCCTTCCGCGGAAAGGTGCTCTACCATCTGAGCTATACACTGAAGCATCAAAGAAACTGGTGTAGCCATGCGTATTCAAATACAGAGATACGTAAGCAGGCAGAATACGGGTTCTGTGGTCGGCAAAGCCTACATAAGACCAAAAGGGTCTGGCGCAGCTGTTAGATCTGTTACTGCTGATACAATGACAGGTTATCAAGATTTAATTGAGTATGAACGTGGTGTTACAGTTGGCGCACGAGCGATGGAACTCAGCATCTCAGAGGCAGCGATGCAGTGGGGATTTTCCCGTACGGCTATTTTACAAGCGTACTGTGAATATTAGGTATCGTGTAAAACATCAAATCTCACATCACTGTAGTCGGAAAAAGATCCTGCAAGAATGGGAGCAAAGACGACTGAAGAGAATCGTTCAACGTGACATAAGTGCAAACCCTTCCGCAAATAGCTGCAGATTTCAATGCTGGGTCATCAACAAGTACAGCGTGCGAATCATTCAACGAAACATAATCGATATAGGCTTTCGGGTTCGAAAGCCCACTCATGTACCCTTGGTAACTGCACAATACAAAGCTTTACGCCTCGCCTGAAGCCGTTAACACTGATCTGGACTGTTGGTGACTGGAAACATGTTGACTGGTCACATGAGTCTCTTTTTCAAATTGTATCGAGCGCATGGAGGAGTACGGGTATGGAGAAAACCTCATGAATCCATGGACCCCGCACGTCAGCAGGGGACTGTGCAAGCTGGTGGAGCTCTGAAATTGTGTAGGGCGTGTGGAGTTGGAGTGATATGGGACCCCTGATACGTCTAGATGCGACTCTGACAGGTGACACGTACGTAAGCATCCTGTCTGATTACCTGCATCAATTCATGTCCTTTGTGCATTCCGACGGACTAAGGCACCCCACACGTCGAGCATTGCTACAGAATGGCTACAGGAAGACTCTTCTGTGTTTAAACACGTCCGATGGCCACCAAACTCCCCAGACATGAATATTATTGAGAATATCTGGGATGCCTT
Source organism: Schistocerca nitens (assembly GCF_023898315.1). Lineage (NCBI taxonomy): Eukaryota > Metazoa > Arthropoda > Insecta > Orthoptera > Acrididae > Schistocerca > Schistocerca nitens. The sequence goes on along the minus strand of NC_064616.1, from coordinate 943,567,904 downwards.
GCAACGTGCTGTTTAGAAGAGGTCTTCACCCCCTCGTACTCTTACGGATTTATCGACAGCCGTGCAGGATTCATGGTGTCGATTCCCTGCAGCACTGCTTCAGACATTAGACAAGTCCATACCATGTCGTGTTGCGGCACTTGCTGCACGCTCGCGGGTGCCCTACGCGATATTAGGTAAGTGTACCACTTTCTTTGGCCCTTCATTGAATAAGGGCTCATGAACAAATAGCCTTATGATCAGTAAATAAAGGTAATATTGCCCATCTATCTCACAAACAGAGGTCCAGCGACAAAGTCTGTAGCACTTCGCAGACACCACACACACAAAATAAAAACGAAAACAGTGGCCACACAGGAAGCTGAGTATCAACGTGGCCTAGAAACATTTAAGATGCTGTAGTCACCATGTTTGACATTCGACCCGAAACGAGTCAGGCAGAAGCAGCCGGCCGAGGTGCATGCATCGACATGGACGTAACCGATTTCGTGCATTTTGCGAGTTCCTAAGCAAGAGCGAATTATATAGTTTCATCTGTGTGATTTGGTTTAGTTCCTCGAATTTCTGCGTGTTAATTTAACATTATACAGACACAGTTCTCGCATTTACGTTTGTATCGGAAAGTAAACCGATTTTGTGACACGTTACAAGTTCCAAATCACGAGAGATTTATTTAGTCTCTCCTGAATCCTTTGGTCGTTTAGGTTTTGAATCTCTGTGTGTTAATCTAATTTATTACACACAGTTCTTGAGTTTTCATCAGTGTCTAAAGTAGAGTTCCGTAGAGCATGTCGTTAGTCTTTCCTTTGTCTATGTACTGTATTTTTTCACGGTCTTTGGTACGGATAGAGACTATGACTGTTTTGTACGGATGGCAGACGAGATGGTAAGGCTGTGATGGCTTCTGTTACATTGCTTGAGGCTTCAGTGGATGGCGTCCGCCGATCGGTTCGCAACGGTGGCCAGCTCAATTACCTGTCGCACTGAGTGGTTGAGTGGGAGATGGCCTTGGGGTGTGGTAGGTCGTGAAAGACTTCATAGGGGGAGCCGCGCGGGGTAGCCGTGAGGTCTGGGGCGACTTGACACGGTTCGCGTGGCTGCCCCCGTCGGAAGTTCGAGTCCTCCCTTTGGCAAGCGTGTGTGTGTTGTCCTTAGCATAAGTTAGTTTAAGTTAGATTAAGTAGTGTGTAACCCTAGGGACCGATTACCTCAGCAGTTTGGTTCCATAATACTTACCACAAATTTTCAATTTCTAAGGGGGCCACACGTAAGGTCTTCCTAGTTAGTCTGGCAAACAGGTCCCAGGTGCTGTCTGTGACTGACCCTGTCCCTCAGCCAGATGCAGTCGCTTCTCCTGATTCAGAGGGAACCTCTACGCCTGCAAGATCCGGCAGTCACAGAGGGTGGGATTATTTGTAGTTGGGAGTTCCAATGTTAGGCTCGTTATGAGAACCCTTAGGGACATGGTTGCCAAGGATGGGAAGAAAGCCAATGTACACTCCGTGTGCATACCAGGTGGAGTCATTCCAGACGTGGAACGGGTCCTTCCAGAGCACAGGGCGCAGCCAACAGCAGGTGGTGGCTCACATCGGTACCAATAATGTCTTTCGCTTTGGCACGGACGAGGTCTTCTCTGGTTTCGAGTTCCTCTCAAAAATGGTGAAGGCTGCCAGTCTTGCTTGCGAGATGAAAGTAGAGCTCAACATTTGCAGCATAGTCGACAGATCCGATTGGGGACGGGTGAAGGGTTTGAATCAAAGGCTCAGATGGTGCTGCAACCATATAGGCTGCAGATTTCTCGACTTGCGCCATGGGATGGTGGGGATTCGGTTCCCGCTAAATATGCCAGCAATCCATTACAATCAGGAGGCGGCTACACGCGTAGCAGGGGCTGTGTGGCGTGGACTGGGCGGTTTCTTTTAGGTTAGAAGTTCTAGGGGAAGTACAAAAACGGCTTCAGTCTCAAAGGAAGCAGTCGAAAAGAGGAAAAAGGTAGATACAGAAACCATCGGTATGACTGTATTGGGAAAATACCAGAGCTTCAAATGCTAGTCTGGAACCGCGCGACCGCTACGGTCGCAGGTTCGAATCCTGCGTCGGGCATGGATGTGGTGATGTCCTTAGGTTAGTTAGGTTTACGTAGTTCTAAGTTCTAGGGGACTGATGACCTCAGAAGTTAAGTCCCATAGTGCTCAGAGCCATTTGAACCATTTTTCAAATGGTAATAGAAAACACTGATGCTCAAAACGTTATAGTCACTAAAAGCAGGCTAAAGCTGAAGATAAATTCAGCCGAAATTTTTGCGAAATACCTAACGGTGTTCAGAAAGGATAGGCTAAACACAGTTGGCGGTGGCGTGTTTGTTGCTGTTACAAGTAATTTATCTCGCAAAACTGAAGTAGATAGTTCCTGTGAGTTAGTATGGGTAGAGGTTTATACCAAATAAATTAACTAACGACGGATCTGATACCCAGTGGTACACAAAACAGGTCAGAACATTGTTGCAGAAACAACGAAATAAGCATGGTAAATTTAAACGAACGTAAAATCCCTAAGATTAGCTACATTTTACAGAAGCTCGGAATTTAGCACTAACCTCAATGCGAGGTGCTTATAATATATTTCACAAAGAAATTTTGTCTCGAAAACTGGGAGAAAATCCATAGAGATTCTCGTCATATATAAACTATGTTAGTGGAAATACACAATCAATGTCTTCTCTGCGTGATAGCAATGGAAACACTGTCGGTGATAGTGCTGCTAAAGCAGAGTTACTAAACACAGTCTTCCGAAATTATTTCACCAAAGAAGGCAAAGTAAATATTCCAGAATTCGAATCAAAAACAACTGCAAACATGACAAGTAGATATCCTCGGAATAGCGAAGCAACTTAAATCACTTAATAAAAACATATCTTCCGGTCCAGGCTGAACAACAATTAGGTTTCTTTCAGAATATGCTGAAGCAATGGTTCCATACTTAACAATCATATACCACCTGTTTCTGGACGAAATAGCCGTACCCAAAGACTGGAAACATGCACGAGTCACACCAATATTCAAGAAAGGCAATCGGATAAATCCACTAAATTACAGGCTCATATTGTGTTCGAAAATTATGAATTACCTCCAAGAGAACAGTCTACTGACACACAGTCAATACGGATTTAGAAAACATCGTTCTCGTGAAACACAACTAGCTCTTTGGTTCAAATGGCTCTGAGCACTATGGGACTCAATTGCTGAGGTCATTAGTCCCCTATAACTTAGAACTAGTTAAACCTAACTAACCTAAGGACATCACAAACATCCATGCCCGAGGCAGGATTCGAACCTGCGACCGTACAACTAGCTCTTTACTCACACGAACTGTTGAGTGCCATTGAAAAAGGATTTCAAATTGATTCCGTATTTCTATATTTCCAGAAGGGTTTTGAAACTGTACCTCACAAGCGACTTGCAATCAAGTTGCGTGCTTATGGAATATGTCTCAGTTATGCGACTGGATTCGTGATTTGCCGCGCGGGATTAGCCGAGCTGTCTAAGGCGCTGCAGTCATGGACTGTGCGGCTGGTCCCGTCGGAGGTTCGAATCCTCCCTCGGGAATGGGTGTGTGTTTTTGTACTTAGGATAATTTAGGTTAAGTAGTGTGTAAGCTTAGGGACTGATGACCTTAGCAGTTAAGTCCCATAAGATTTCACACAAATTTTTTGATTCGTGATTTCCTGTCAGAGAGGTCATACATAGTTCATAGTAATTGCCGGAAAGCCATTGACTAAAACAAAAGTGATTTCTGGCGTTCCCCAAGGTAGTGTTCTATCCCCTCTGCTGTTCGTTACCTCTATAAACGATTTAGGAGAGAATCTCAGCAGCCCTCGTAGGTTGTTTGCAAAGGATGATGTCATTTATCGTATAGTTCAGTCATCAGATGATCAAAACAAATTGCAAAAGAATTTAGAAAAGATATCTGAATGGTGTGAAAATTGGCAGTTGACCCTAAATAATCAAACTGTGAGGCCATTCAGATGAGTTTACTCTATAAATCAATCAAATCTAAAGGCCATAAATTCAGCAAAACACCTAGGAATTACAATTACGAACAACTTAAATTGAAAAAAACACATAGAAAATGTTGTGGAATAGGAGAACCAAACACTCCTATTTATTGGCAGAAAACGTAGAAGATGCAACAGATATACTAAAGAGAATGCCTACATTACTCTTGTCCGTTCTCTTTGGAGTACTGCTGCGCGGTGCGGGATTGTTACCAGATAGGAACACGGAGTACATAGAGAAAGTTCAGAGAAGAGCAGCACGTCGGCGGAATCTTCTCACCAGGTTTCCACCACAAACTTTATAGTCCGAATGCGAAAATATTTTGTCGACGCCGACATACATAGGCAGAAACGATCATCATAATAAAATAAGGAAAATCAGAGCTCGCACGGAAAGATACAGGTGTTCGTTTATTCTGCGCCCTGTTAGAGATTGGAATAATAGAGAATTATTGTGAAGGTAGTTGGATGAATCCTCTGGCAGGCATGTAAGTGTGATTTGCAGAGTATCCATGTAGATGAAGTATGGCAGAGTTACGAGGAGCGTCGAATAATTAAGGAAACACACATTTTTCCTCTGGCAATTTCATTTGAAAAAATGAGTAATTTTTTGTGGGACATCGCGGAATATTCCCGCTTCAGTCCCTACAGTTTCATGAAGTTCCGGCAGGTGGCGGCCCTATACGCAGCGTTCAAAATGGAGTCTATGACGGAGGTGTGTTCCAAGCAGAGAACCGACACTGAATTTCTTTTGGCACGTAGCCAGAGCATCGCAGATCTTCATAGGCGCTTGCGTAATGTCTTCAGAGGCTTGGCAGTGAACAAGCACGGGGAGGTGTTGGTTGATGCGTTTGTCGCAACGAGGTCACGCAAACCTGTCCGATCGCCCGTGTGCTGGCCGGCCGCACACAGCTGACTCCTGCAATGTTGGAACGTGCGACCACTCTCATTCGAGGATACCGACGGATCACAATGGAACCCCTAGCTGCACAACTGGACTCCTCTGTCGATAGTGCCGACACACTCGTCCACGACTGGGTTACTCAAAGGTGCCCTCTGGGTTCCTCGCCACCTAACAGAGGACCATAAACAGGAACGAAGGATGATTTGTCCGAAACTGTGTGCCCGTTGCGAGGCTGATCGTGACATTGTCACATGCGATGGAAATGGGTTCATCATTTGAATCGGAATCAAAACGCTAGTCTATGGAATGGCTTACACTTCCTCTCCTCCGAAAAGTTTGCTCAATGCCGCACTCTCAGCCGGTCAAGTCATGGCGACGCTCTTCTGGGACTCTGAAAGGGTTATTCTGTTTGATTCCTCGTGTCCTCCCTCATGGTGCAACGATCAACTCTGACGTGTTGCGCTACTCTCAGGAAACTGAAGAAACGACATCAGCTTCTTTTCGCTACAAAAATGTGAACAAACGTATCTTTCTCCATGACAACGCAAGGCACCACAAAAGTCACCACACCATAGTGGAGCTCACAGACCTTCATTGGAATGTTCTTGCTCATCCATCCTACAGCCTGGATCTCGCACCGTCCGATTTTCATCTGTTTGGCCCAATGAAGGATGCACTCCAGGGAAGCAGTATTTGGATGATAGCGAGGTTATTGATGTAACGAGGCGTTGGCTCCCACGTCGACCAGTAGAGTGGTACGATGCAAGCAGACGGACCCTCTCAGTAAGGTGGTTCAAATGGTTCAAATGGCTCTGAGCACTATGGGACTTAACATCTGAGGTCATCAGTCCCCTAAACTTAGAACTACTTAAACCTAACTAACCTAAGGACATCACACACATCCATGCCCGAGGCAGGATTCGAACCTGCGACGGCAGCAGCAGCGCGGATCCGGACTGAAACGCCTAGAACCGCTCGACCACAGTGACGGCCCTGAATGTTGTGTTCACTGTAATGTATTCAAGTCGACTTCACTATCCTACCTTTTGCCAAGGTAACTATATTTTAATTCCGTTGTAATTCGCATTAATACTTAATGAATGTAACGGTTTCATGTCCTTGTGTGCCCGCATCTCGTGGTCGTGCGGTAGCGTTCTCGCTTCCCACGCCCGGGTTCCCGGGTTCGATTCCCGGCGGGGTCAGGGATTTTCTCTGCCTCGTGATGGCTGGGTGTTGTGTGCTGTCCTTAGGTTAGTTAGGTTTAAGTAGTTCTAAGTTCTAGGGGACTGATGACCATATATGTTAAGTCCCATAGTGCTCAGAGCCATTTGAACCATTTTGTCCTTGTGCACTTGTGCTTAACTTGAAGTCCACTGCAAATGGTAATATACAGGGTATTATAGTGACCATACAGCACCCATGCATCATATATGCTAGTGCCATCTGTGTTTAATAAATTAAATTCATTAAGTTAGCCATTGAACGACAACTGTACTTAATTTCATGTACTCCTATGACGGGAGGACGACGGTTCAATCCCGCGTCCGGCCATCCTGATTTAGGTTTTCCGTGATTTCCCTAAATCGCTCCAGGAAAATGCCGGGATGGTTCCTTTCAAAGGGCACGGCCGACTTCCTTCCCTAATCCGATGAGACCGATGACCTCGCTGTCTGGTCTCCTTCCCCAAACCAACCAACCAACCAACTCCTATGACGAGCTACCTGATTGTTGGTAAGGTCACCCGGTACAGATCTTTCTGGTGTCGACTGGGGTGACCGCACAATGGCAACAGTCGAGACAAAAAATTTTTGTAACAAAAGATCCGGTACCCATTATAGTGTATAAATCTGGAAAAAATCATCAGTGCCAGACCAAGACATGTACCATCACGCCAATGTCACGTTTAAAATAAATACTACTCATAGTGTCACAACGCGCCACAGGCAGAACTTATTGACTCTTCTCTTTTTCAGATTCAGCAACCATCCCAGACCTTTCCTGAACCAGGTAATACAGAATCCTAGCAATAATGTTTGTGAACTCTGTTCCCATGCAGTCCTGACGTTCGGAGGAGGACGGAAGTCATACCCAGAGACATGAAAACAGAAGCTGCGTTTACAACGTGGCGACGAGCGAGTGGACGACGGATAATGTGTTACCTTCGGATACGGCCGACGTAGATCACAACAGTAATACAGTGAGGCTGGTCTCGGAAAGCGTAGCAGCGCCTCGTCAGAAACTTTAAGTACAACGCTGGAAACCGATATAAGACGAATAGATTGTGAATTTTAAATTTAATTAAAGGAAGTTACGAGCTGTTTTTAACTGTGCTGGACTTAAGTGAGTCGGATAAACAATGACTAATGGTGGCCGCGCAGGATTAGCCGAGCGGTCTAAGGCGCTGCAGTCATGGACTGTGCGGCTGGTCCCGGCGGAGGTTCGAGTCCTCCCTCCGGCATGGGTGTGTGTGTGTGTGTGTTTGTCCTTAGGATAATTTAGTTTAAGTAGTGTGTAAGCTTAGGGACTGATGACCTTAGCAGTTAAGTCCCATAAGATTTCACACACATTTGAACAAATGACTAATGGTACAGAGGACAGTGACAAAGAATTAGTAGGAACAGAAATTAATTCCCGAATGAGATTTTCACTCTGCAGCGGAGTGTGCGCTGATATGAAACTTCCTGGCAGATTAAAACTGTGTGCCCGACCGAGACTCGAACTCGGGACCTTTGCCTTTCGCGGGCAAGTGTTCTACCATCTTTTTTTTTATAACATTTTTTTTTTGTATTATAGATTTATTTTTGTTTCATTACAAAGAAAGGTCCTACAACTGCCGTAGCCGAGCGTCCGTGTCGTCTTCTCGTCTGTTGGGAGGGGTTCCCCCCTATTCCGTCCGTAGAGGATCAATATGCTCCAGGATTCTTCTTCATTTTCAGCGTCTCATACCCGGAACGCCCCAGTGAGCAGGAGGATCCGCAAATAATGAACCTAAATAATTTGCGAAACGAGTTCTGTACTTCGGGTGGCGGCTGAAAGCTGCATGTGTCGTCATCAGTAGGGACCAAAAGTCGAGTGTGCCTTTGGGAGCATCGCAAAATATGTAGTAAACGGCCATGCCTTTTAGCCAGTTAACGGCGTGCGTTCTGGTTGATGGAAAGTATACGACGTCGGGGCGCAATACGTCATCAGGGGAGATAGACTACGGCAATCGCCGCAAGAGTAATGCCAGCATGCGCTGCGTCAGTAGCCAGCACTCGCTGGTCGCGGCACACGTCAGACGGTGTGCATCCGAGTCAGCGACTGAGCATGTCGGACACAAGGGGTCGTCCGTCAGATGTATGGAATGTAACCTCTGGCGAGTAGCGAACTTCCCATTCACAACCACGTACCACAATGAACGCACCGTCGTAGGTAGAAAAGGCGTGTGTACCGCTCGCCACACCGTGTTCCAGGCAACTTCAGGATGTCTGTGGGTGGCCGTATTTACAGGTTGCCGCTGCTGATAGAGGCGATAGTAGTCTTTTGTGCTGGGCTTCCGTGTCGTCGGAAGTTCTGACCGTAAGTAGCTGAAGTCAATAAAAAAGTCTCTGATGTGGGTGAGTGCCGGTGAAATGTGTCCTACAGAAACCGGGGGATGCAGAGAGTGTGGTGCTACTTCCGCTATCAGGGTGCCCGTCAGAGTGGCGTGGGCAGAGGTCCATGTGCGACGCATAGTGTTGAGATAAAGCGATCGCGCACGGTTATATACGTGAATTAAACCGATACCGCCCGCCCGCTGCGGCAGTGTCAGGGTGGCGTATCGGACTTTAAAAACCAGATCGGTGCTTACGAAATGTCCATATGCTGCTTGAAATCTGTCGGCCATCGTAGCTGTCAAGGGAAGGATATGCGCAAAATAGTTCAGTTTTGAGACAAGATAGGTGTTGACATAACGTGTTCTGAGGAGCATATCCAAGCGACGCAGTTTGTTGTCCTGCAGCAGAGCACGTGTCTGGTGTAGGAGCCGGCGGTACGTAGCCGCCGCCGTGCGGCGGACATTGCTATAGAATTGCACTCCTAAACACTTGAGTACGGGCACCTTGTCAAAGGGCACCGCCGTTGTGTGGGAAATCCCCCCTCCGACATCCATGTATTTTGTCTTCTTCACGTTGATGACGCTCCCAGCGACCGCCCCGTACTGGCGTAGCCACTGTAGCGCCATATGCATTTCATCCTCTGATCTGGCCAGGAACACCACGTCATCGGCGAATGCACCACAACAAAAGGTCACGTCCCGCAAGGAGATACCAGTTAATCGCTGCCGTAGACCATGTAAAGCTGGTTCAAGCGCTGCAGCAAATAATATGCCCGACAGGGGGCACCCTTGTCGCACTGACCGTCCAACAACAATGTGACCAGACTGATAACCGTTGACCATCATGCGGGAGCGCGCTCCGTGGACCAGTCGAAGGACCACCTGTGCAAACTCCGGAGAGAGGCCCATGTGTTGCAAAACTGCGCGTAAGAAGCCGTGATCGACGCGGTCGAATGCGTGGTCAAAATCTACGGCGACAAGGGCGCCTCGAATTTTGCAGGCCGCCGTCAAAGCAATTACGTCGCGGTATGCTCCTAACGCCGTATGAATGTTGCTGACACCACCTAAACATGTCTGATCGGTGTGGATGGCTTTCCCGATAGCGGTGTGGAGACGCGCGCGGAGGATACGGGCGAAGATCTTGTAGTCGTTGTTGAGGAGTGTGAGTGGGCGAAAATCCTGCCACCTACAACCACCATTCGGTTTCGGAACTGGGATCAAGATGCCTTCTGTGAATTCTGTGGGGACAGTGAAATCAGGGCGGATCAGGTCTTGAAACATTTGGAGCCACCTGTAACCCATAAGGTGGTAAAAAGTGCGGTAGAATTCCAGTGGTAAACCGTCCGGTCCAGGCGACTTGTTCGGTGCTCCACGTGCCAAGGCCGATGTCAGCTCGTCGGGTGTAATGGGCAACAGCAGACTATCATCGGGTGCCACGTCCCGAGGGGCGGGAAAATCGTGCAACAGCTCGTCATAATCACGTACATTTCGCGGATCTTCCATGTACAAGGTCCCATAGTGTCTGGCGAACGTGTGCGCGATGTCCGTTTGTGTCACTGCGCGCCCGCCGTCCTCCGTGTTTACCGCCGTAATGAGCTGACGTTCGCGGTGGCGCCTCTCGCGCACAATGTGATACACTGACGCTGTTTCGTTGGGGATACAGTCTTGCACTCGCGCACGGATGCGGACACCGTCTAGCTGCTCTGTCCTGATGCGAAGTAGACGAGCTTTGATGCGTTGTACGGACATCTGACGTTCGGGAGACGGCGGTTGCGTCGCCAGCTCACGTAACGCTGTATAGTAAAATTCCGATGTTGCCCTTTGCCAGTTCGATCTGTCACGCCCGTAGGCCATCAAGGTCTTTCGGAGGGCAGGTTTGACACATCCCAGCCACCACAGCAACGTGGAAGCATACATAGGCAGGCGCCTGACACATCGACGCCACGTGTCAGTGACTGCTCGCCGACACGCTTCCTCGCGAAGGAGGGAGACGTTCAGCGTCCACGGGCCCCTGCTGCGTCTTGTGAGTTGTCGGGGCAAGGTGACAGTGCGAGATGGTCCGTGAAGGCCGTCGGCCAGAGTTCTGCATCACGGGTTGCTGTGCGGAGGGCACGCGAGACGTATATCCGGTCCAGACGACTGGCAGAATGGTTGGTAAAGTGCGTATATCCACTCTGGGTCCCATGATGTAAGAGCCATGTGTCGTGGAGCGCGAGGTCACGTATCAATGCTTGTAGAGCCGGGCATGGGACGTAATGCGGTATCTGGTCCTCGGGCCGCAGAACACTGTTAAAATCGCCGCCCATTATGTAATGGTCCATATTTCCTTGCAAAAGTGGGGCCAACTCCTCCAAATAGAAGACATGCCTGTCACCACGGTGCGAATTACCGGAGGGAGCGTAGACGTTAATGAGGAGCACTGCGCCAAGTGTGAGTGCGATGCCTCGCCCGTTCGGCAAGTACGTCGCGTCCGTCGCGTCTATGCCATCTCGGAGAAGGATGGCCGTTCCTCCTGCGCCATCACCTACGGGTAGGCTGTACGTGGTGTAGCCATATAGATCTAAACACAGCTCGGGACGGACCTCCTGGAGAAGGGCACTGTCCAAGTCTGCCGCTCTGATCATGTCGTGTAACATGCGGGTCTTGACAGTGGAGTGGACACCATTTACGTTGACTGTTCCCACACGGTATGACTGAGACATATCAAGTGGCGGAGGCAGTGTGCCGGTGCAATCCCACAGTGATCTCACACACCATACACCACACAGCCATCCATCTGCATGCTGTGCATTACTGTGCCGTAGGTGTCCCTGACTGGCAGAGCCCTCCGGGCTCAATGTCAGCCATGGGCTCTGGTGGAGATATCGATGGTTGCTGTGCATCATCTGCCTCCATATCGTCTGCCCAATCACCAAGAGACGATTGTGATGTCAGTGGGGGCTGGACGCTTTCAGAGGAGCCCACATTTTGGGAGTCGACGCAGTGCGCCTCGTTTTCTGGGCCACCAGATTTAGGAGAGTGTTCCCTGTCTTCAGGCACCTTCTGGTGAATGATGCCACTGGAGTCCGTTGCAATTGTGGGCGAGTCAACGAAGTCGATGTCTTCCGCCGGCTTCACATTCCTGTCCTGTTCGTCAGCTGACAATCGCCTCTTCTTGTGTCGCTTGGGTGATTTTTGCTTTCGGGTCCGAGATTCGACATCCACTGGAGGGCGGGGCTCGACACAGTCTCGGTCGCTAGGAACCCCTGTGTCTGATCCCGACAGTGACGGTGGCTGGGTGCCCACGACGCTGCGGTGGGCGGAGGCTGTAGGAACCTCTGCACCGTTGGGCTGCGGCGTCGACGACGGCGCTGACTCTCCAACGGAGCTGGCAGCGGCTTGAGGAGGGAGCAGGTTTTGATCATCCATCACATCATGTCGTGCCGCCTCCACATATGTTAGCGGGAGAGAGGTCATAGTGGATCGTTGGGGAAGTTCATTGCGGGGCACCTGAACGAGGCGGCGCTGCAGACACTCAGTTCTAACATGGCCCTCCTGGCCGCAGCCCGAGCAGGTCCTCGGTTGTCCATCATATATAACAATTGCGCGGCAGCCAACAACGAAAACATACGATGGAACGTGCTTCTTAAGTTCTATGCGCACTTGTCGTACCCCGTTAAGGACAGGGTACGTTTCGAATGTGTTCCATTTCTCCTCTGTGTGGCTCAGAACTGTGCCGTATGGCCGCAGCGCATCAACGACTAGGTTGGCAGGAACTTCGAACGGTAGTTCAAAGATGCGCACGGTACGCACCCCCAGACCAGCATGGTCAACTCCTACCACGCTCACGTTACCGTCTGCGTGACAGAAGCGAAAGCCGTTTGCAGATCGTTGGAGTAGTCTGTCGCAGGCCGCTTCGTCAATCAGTTTGAGGTATACTGTGCTGGTTACAATAGACAGATGAATTCCTATCAGTTCTTGTGGTTCGATGTGCATGATGTCTCGTAGAAACCGTTCAATTTCATGGGCCTTCGGTCTCGTGTACGATGCGTTGAACGTTAGTTTGATTGTAGCTTTTCGATATGAGAACGCTATGTCGGGTCGGTACAGGTACTATACGGCAAGACAACGACGCGACCGCGTGCTAGCGGGTAAACAACAACACCTGCGGAGCACTGCCCGGCGCGCCGAGCCCGTCCGCACGGTAACACGGCTGAAAGCCGACTGCCGTCCCGACCGAGACTCGAACTCGGGACCTTTGCCTTTCGCGGGCAAGTGCTCTACCATCTGAGCTACCGAAGCACGACTCACGCCCGGTACTCACAGCTTTACTTCTGCCAGTATCTCGTCTCCTACCTTCCAAACACAGTTTTAATCTGCCAGGAAGTTTCATATCAGCGCACACTCCGCTGCAGAGTGAAAATCTCATTCTGGAAACATCCCCCAGGCTGTGGCTAAGCCATGTCTCCGCTATATCCTTTCTTTCAGGAGTGCTAGTTCTGCAAGGTTCGCAGGGGAGCTTCTGTAAAGTTTGGAAGGTAGGAGACGAGATACTAGCAGAAGTAAAGCTGTGAGACCGGGAGTGAGTCGTGCTTCCGTAGCTCAGATGGTAGAGCGTTTGCCCGCGGAAGGCAAAGGTCCCGAGTTCGAGTCTCGGTCAGGCACACAGTTCTAATCTTCCAGGAAGTTTCAGAAATTAATTATTCTGAACCAAGAAAAAACTATCGAAAATTTTGAAACCAGGGAAATTAGTGAATACGATAATGTGAATTTTGCCGCCACAGTGTCGGTTATGCAACCCAAAACCACAGGCGAAAACTTCCTAAGAGGGACCTAGATTCAAGCGTTATTTGAATTTCCTCAAAATTTAAATAACAAAATCGATACAGGAAATGAGGAGGAAACAATAGAAAACAAAAAACGAACTTATTGATTTAATTTCACAAAAGCATGATGCGTTCAAGGCTGACTTTGGGGATTAAGGCAATAATCTTGAGGGCGAAATCACCGCAGAAAAAACACTGTTCGAGGAAGAAATGGTTCAGGGACATAAATATGCAGCTGAAACTTCTGATTTGCTCAGACAGCACACTCAAGGAATTGCTGCTCTAAAGGAAAAGTGCACTTTTAACGCGTACGCTGTAACGAAAATGCATTGAGGTGTACAAGCTCACTGTACAGTTCTTGCAACCAAATTTTGTGATATTAGCGAAGTGGAACGCAATTTTGTCAACTAAACAGCAAAATTTAATCGGGAAACTTTTAAGAATGAGTTTAATACGGTATTCAATGAACAAAATACCGAACTTATTGTTATCAGACCTGGAACTATAATCAGAGCTTAAATCTGAGAAACTCTGCAAGTATTCAAACAAGTTCATTGAAGTGAATTTCATGAAACAATTCCTAAGTGCTTTCCATAAATTACATCTCGAAAGACAGCTAACTGAAATGTGTATGAGCTATTTAAATGACGGATTGCATGTGCGAGGCAGTAAAATGTCGGAAAAATTGGAATTGTTTGAAAAAATTTTAACACCTTTCTTAAAAAAATATTGGTCACAAAACGATCAATGGATTCTCAAAGCATCATTGTTCCCATCATCAAATTACACATGGAATAACAGAACTCACGAGAATATTTAAAAAGACACTGGGATAGAAACGAATATTTAGATGATCCAGTAAAATATCGTAATTTAATTTAAATTTTAGTCTAAAGGTTACCTTTTTTTGTGGTGGAAGGAAATTTGACTTCGTTTTGCACCACGAAATTGAAGAAGTATGTGTCATATAAGTGCACATGGCGAATGCTGTTCAAAAAAGGGGATAGTGCCACAGAGAGAATTATGTTAAAAGTAATCTCTATGCACGTTTTTCGCCCCGAAATCACTTTGATGGAAGGGACGATGGACTACGCAGGAACATGGATTAGAGACAGCCAAACGAAGACGGTAATCTAGAATGAAATTTTCACTCTACAGCGGAGAGTGCGCTGATATGAAACAGGCAAAGGTCCCGAGTTCGAGTCTCGGTCCAGCACACAGTTTTAATTTGCCAGGAAGACGGTAATGTTTACGAAGAGGATTATTGAAGGACTCAAGACAGATCGCTGGATCGAGAAATCAGCCCGAACTTTATAGTCAAATTAAATGAAGTTTCAGCTGGGACTTCGCCCGAAAACGTAGCTACAGTTAACAATTTAGCGCTTGCCAATAATAATATTCAGTATGATACAGATTGTGAGATGGCTGGATGCGAGAGTGGGTATTGACTGCTTAAGATGTGTCAACACCCATTACTGACATTAATGTTCGTAGTATTAATATTGATCGGCTTTTGGACAGCAATAGTCAAGTCTGCGTAATGTCGAATAAATTGTATCTACAGTTATGTGACATTCCATGTTTTGCTGTGAGTAGTGTACATATAATCAGTGCTGTGACAAACGGAAGCAAGCCGATTAAGTGTCGAATATTAATGAAGTTTTACACTGAAGGCAAAGAATACTTTAGTATCCGAGGTTGATTCGGATTCCCCGCCCAGCCCAAGTATCGACAGAGGGAACATGTCAGCAATACTTGGGCTCCATGCGACATCTACAGCTCGCGCCACGAGGGATGAAGCCGTTGGCGGCGAGTGTGTGAGGTGGCGTCACCCTCTGACGGTTCAATTGACACACCGCCGCCGGCGATTTCTCTCGCTAGTCACTGAGGACTTACATATGCGCACATTCGATAGCACAGCATTCTGACCTTGCTTGATTAACGTTTTGTCGTTTGGGCTATTCCCTGGATTGTGGTTTATGCTTAGACGACTCGCCTACGCTCTTGTCTTGGGTTGACTATTAACTCACCTCGCTATCTCCGCTGGCAGCCACCACCGGAACCGTCTGTCCCGTTCCATTGGTAATCATAAACTGCATTTCTACCTACGCAGGGTATGATAAAAAAATACGAGCGAAGTTACCTGCTAGATCAATCGTGGGTATAGTTTAGGGATAGACTGGATGACAGCGAATAAGTGAGAAGTGGATTTTGTTTCGTGTAAGCTATATATTCAGAGGGGTAATGAATAGGGCTAGGATTTTTATGAGCAAAAAATCACCATAATATCCATAATATGCAGGAAAAGATACGCTGTTACGTCCAAAAAATTACAAAGAGTATGTACAATAGCATAACAAGTACGACCTAAAAATATTACCATGAGATAAAATTTCTGGTCTAGAATATATTAGTAAGTCAGTTTATGATAATAACTATTTATTTGAGAATAGAAAGCACTTGAGAAACAATCTGAACAATTAAATGTGATGTGGTAGTATACTTTTTAGTAACATTATCAGATGATAGTTAACCTATTACTTGTTTTTTGTACATCCTGATTTCTACTTCAATTTATGAGCCCAGAGTTGCAACATGCAATGAACAACTTGTGTATTAAATGTAGCCAAAGGCTTTCAGTCAACCTAATGCTAAACGAAGTCAAATTGAACCATACGAGTACTAAAATGAACGATAAGAGAAACAACACTACGGGAACTAACGTATTCAACGAGAGCAGGCCGTTGTTCCGTTGCTCCTTGCCCAGACGAATGTCCGCTGATCCAGATATTTGAAAATGTGACGAAAGGTTGACTGCTCGGCGTGACAGTCACCAGTCTCATCGATAGAGAGTGAACGATGCGTTGGTAGGTTAGTATATAACGTTCCTGCTACTTCCAAGTTAATAGAGGCTGATAACTTGTTCGTGAGGTGGATGGGAGAACGAAACAGTCATAGCCTTCAAATGTTCAAATGTGTGTGAATTTCTAAGAGACCAAACTGCTGAGGTCATCGATCGCTAGACTTACACACTACTTATGCTAAGAACAACACACACACCCATGCCCGAGGGAGGACTCGAACCTCCGGCGGGAGGGGCCGCGCAATCAGTGACATGAAGCCTCTAACCGCGCGGCAGTCGTAGCCTTGTTGAAGCAATAAGTATCTCATTGACCTGAAGTGATTTGGAGAAATTGCGGGGTAGTCGGACAAGGATCAACAATCAACTCCTCCCTTATACAAGTAACGGGTCTCAAAAAATGTCACGTTGCTCATTTAAGAAATGTGGAAAGACTTGCATCACAGATTCCGAAAGCGAAATAATTTGGGTGAAAATATTGCTTTTATAAACTCTTCACCGCAGCAGTCGTAGTGGCTGAACATTTCAGAGGACACTTAGCAATTACCTAATCACGTTACAATGTTAGTGGAAGAATTCAACATACCAGATGTAGAATGGGAGAGTCAAGTGATTACGATAAACTGTTTGAACAGGAATTCGTGTAAAAGTGGTATAAATGCCTTCACATAAAATTACCCTGGGCAACTAATAAGAGAACTGACTCGTGAGGGTAACGTCAAAGACCTCTTTTTCACACAGAAACTCGACATTTCTGACGGAATTAACATAGAGTAAAGAATTAGTGAACATCTGACGGGTATATAATTCACTTACTACGGGTGTCAATAGGAAATATAAAGATAGGTAGGAAGATTTTCTGCTTAATAACTGCAACAAAACCGAATTCAGTTTATCTGAACTGTCAACATTAAATTCAATTGTGAGACTGAACGCGTCGAGTATAAACGAACGAAGCTAAGCTGAATAGTATTTTACTTTATGCCTTACAAAGGTATGTGCCGAACACAGTTTTAAGGGATGTGAAAGACTCGCCGTGGTACAGTAACATTGTTAGATTGCTGCTCTGAAAGCAAAGAAAACCTCACAGCAGATTGAAATGCAGCCAATGCCTTTTTGTCAAACTAAAGCTGAAAGAAGACAAAATGGACAATAGGAGAGCTAAACTGAAGGATACAAGAGCTAAATGTGAATCATTCAAATAATTCGGATCTCATAAAAAATCCTAAACAGTATTTGCCTCACGTTACGTCAGTAAATGGGTCGAAATAGTCATTCAGTCACCCACGTACCATTCAGGAAGATGACAGACAACAGGCCGAAATAACAAATTTCGTTTGCATTATTTTGATTCACAAGAGAAGCTCAAACTAAGGTTTATCCCGCCAATCGTTGCTCGAACATCAAAATGACAGATACTGAGGTAAGTGACTGCGGAATAGAAAATCAACTAAAATCACTCATGAGAGGAATAGTAACTAGATCTCATTACTACATAAAAATGTGAATGAACGTGCTCCATTTCTAGCAGCAGTCTACGATGGTGTGCTGGAAAGGAAGGCTTCCTAATTTCTTATATGATATTTCTTAGAGCTTATTAAATAAAACATGCGTTATTAAAATTCTACATATTCAGTCTTTATTTCTATATATTTATTTCTCAACATAGTAACCCTGAGACGAACATATTTCTCCCAACGAGGGACAAGTTTGGTGAAGCCATCACTGTAGAAAATTTGTCATTGTTCACAGAGTAACGACCTCACCTCTGCTTGCGTCCCTTCATCACTATCAAAGTGAAGCCCTCGAAAGTGTTCTTTAAGTTCTAAAAACAAATGAAAATCACATGGGGCCAAGTTTGGACAGTATGGAAGCTGATGGACGACAGTGAACCCAAGGCATCTGATTGTTGCAGATACGAGGTCTGTTCAAAAAATTCCGCAACTAAGTCCACAAAATTTTTCTACGCTTACCTTTAACTTATTGTGCATAGTCTCCTCCGAAATACTCTCCTCTACAATCGATACAGCCCTCCGAACGGTGTTTCCACACGGAAACAGTCATGATACACTTCTTGCTGCATCGAGGAAGCGCCGTCTGCGAATTTTCTTTAATCTCACCTATCGTTACAAATCTTCGTCCTTTCAATGGATTTTCAACTTTGGAAATAGAAAAAAGTTCTCAGGAGCCAGATCTGGAGAGTACGGAGTATGAGGCAGCTCAGTGATTTCGGTTTTTAATGCAACAATCACGCACCAACAGGGATGAATGTGTGGGTGCGTTATCGTGATGCAAGAGCCATGAATAGTCTCGCTACATTTCAGGCCGTTTCTTTCTCATATTTTCTCGCATGCGTCGCAGTACGTCCGGTAGGTATCATCGATTAACAGTTTGTCCCTGTGACACGAATTCCTGATGAAGTAACCCTTCAAATTAAAAAAAAAACTATTAGCATGGCTCTGACGTTTGCTGTGTGGCTGGTCCCGGCGGAGATTCGAGTCCTCCCTCGGGCATGGGTGTGTGTGTTTGTCCTTAGGATGATTTAGGTTAAGTAGTGTGTAGGCTTAGGGACTGGTGATCTTAGCAGTTAAGTCCCATAAGATATCACACACACTTGAACATTTTTTTCTGGAGAACTTTTCCCGACCCATTGTGAAGATTGAACCTTGTTCTCAACATCATAACCGTGACCCACGTCTCATCACCAATTATGATTCTCGCAAGGAGTATCTCGTTCTCATTTGCGCTTGGCGAAGGTATTTCTGGTCTTGACTCAGGAGTCGTGGGACGAACTTGGCGGCAACACCATGCATTCCAAGATGCTGTGACAGGATTTTATGACATGATCAAACTGAAATATTACATTATTCTGCAATCTCTCGGACAGTCAGTCTTCGATTGGCACGTATAATTTCGTTGACGTATCTGAAATGAACGTCTTCGGTAGACGTCGAAGGGCGTATCGAACGAGGGTCATCTTTAACTTTCGTTCGGCCACTTTTAAACAGCGTGAACCATTCGTAACACCAAGTACTAGTTAAGTAATTATCACCGTCGGCTTCCTGCATCATTTGGCGTGTCGCTTTAAAGATTTTCTTGAGTTTCACGCAAAATTTTATGCGGACTCGTTGCTCCTCTAACTCGAAATTCGCAAACTGAGGAACACTGAACAATAACTAACAGACATACAACAATGAAACTTCGGAGAGTTACACATTAAACACAGGCTTGTGCAGGGATGCCAACCGCATTTCGCTCTAACACACCATTGGTGCGAAATTTCCTAAGTTCCTGAAGTTTTTGACCATATCTCGTATTGCAGGCTCGTGTGCGGTCTGTCATTGTCATGCTGAAGGAGAAGGTACTTCGTGCGTGAGCGAACTCTTCGCATTCGAAACGCCATCACAGCAAGATGTTTCTAACGCACCGGCAAGTTTACTTTGCATACCGCCATTTTACACGCAAAAATTCGGGGCCCACTTAACGACGGAGTGTTTCAATTGTGTCAGTGAAACGGGAAAGTCGGTCGAGTGATATGCACGATACATAATACCTGAATCGATATTGAGAAGAGGGTAAAAACAAAATTCGGAGGCACTATTTTTCAGCACGCTCTCGTATCTTAGGTGGCTGAATGAACAAATCACGAATGGAAAAATGCCGAATTAGAAAAATACAATCTCACAAGAAGACTTATTAACAGTGGTTCTTTCCGCGCACAGTTCACGACTGAACAGAGGTACACGACGAGCCCTCCGCCACACACCGTAAGATTGTTAAGCGTAGAAGTAGTTGGCAGAATTTGGACAGGGCGTCTGAGTGAAAACAGCGACGTCGGCATTGTAGCTTCGGAACGACAGGAGGTGGCATTGTTGTGGCGCCGGTGTCGAGGTGGCGAGGAAGGTGCGCAGCGACGCGGACGCTACTTGAACACGTGGTCGATACGGCGCCCACAGCGACGCCGCGGTGCCGCGCTCAGCCGCGCCGCGCCGAACCGCGCGTACAACAAAATTCTCTGCGCCCGCAATTACTGCCTGCGTCGCGCCACGGGCGCACGCGACAGCGCCTTATTTTTATTCGGCGTCTTCATACTGAACATTGAGGGAGATTCTTGGCCAAATCTGCTCGCTGCCAGCACGTCCGGAGTGAAAGATAGAACCTTAGCTTGACAGCGGCCGGCAATACTTCTTCGACGTTACAACGGGGTGCGATACGCGTTTTATCAGGAAGTGACATGTGCTAACATCCCCGTCTGGAAATAACCTGTTCCGAAATTCTTCGAAGAGAAGTACACAAAGTCTCTGCTTTTGATAGCTAGTTACTACGAGGGGTCAATCAATCTTTCCCTTGGAAAGAGTAGTTTGCACTGGCTTGTGCACTGAACGTAAAAGTGTGCATTCTGTGTTTTATCTCATCAGATGCTGCTTAGCAAAGCAATGGAGTATTTGTTAAAATAGTTCGCTTATAAACAACAAAACATCTAACTACTGCGAGATATCAAATCGTAGAAAGGAAAACAGACCGTCATAGAATAATGGCATTCACTTGAATTTGATGCAGCGCACGTTGTTTTCATTACGTGTGGGAATTACAGCTAAGTGCCGTAGAGGGACTCGATCCCTGTAGGCAGTGCTTCACTGGTAGAGAGGACAAGGCCTCATTCGAAGGTTTAACTGTCCGCTATAGATGCGGAAGTGGCAAGTTGAAGCGATGGTTCGGTCGATGAAGTGGGCTCGCTGTAGTGCACGAATGGTGCATTTCAAAGACTGGTATTGGAGTATACTCAAGATACTGATGGAGCTAGTTCTCGTAGAACAGAGACTCCAAATAAATTATGTCAAGTAACTTTGAGTACTATTACTGTATTCACATCATACTGAACGAGTAGAATAACTTATGACTATCGTTCGTGTCCAAAGGCCAAGTTCTTCTTTTTGTTGTCTGCGGATGTGTACGGCTGTCCCTGTTATTATTCCTGCGGTATTACTTTTCTTTGATACGGGATTCACGAGGAATGGGATCTTCAGAATAAAATGTGTATTTTGTTAATGAATTGGACTTATGAAATTATTACCAATTAGGTATCAGTCAGGAAAAGTAGACGACAGTATTAACACGGTTGGTTCTCGTGAACTGTTGTTTACGTGCCACGTCTGTGTATTTCCTTTAATAAACAATTATTCACATTACTATTAGAAGATACACCACTGTAATTAGATGGCGTATAATGCCTACACATAACGTCACACAGCCTCGTCTTCGTCAGGCCGCCAGATTTTCCAACTCATAACTATTTATGACCGCTAACCACAATCCCAGGATACCCAGAGTGTAAGGAGGACAACTGCGTCCCTGCGAGCAGAATGGAGAACTTCATTTTGAGTATCCGCTGGAAAAGTAAACATAGTTAAATCGATAAATCTGAACGAGATAAAAACGAGATTCATGTTGTACACATATTGCTTGGTTGTAGTATCCCACGGCCTCTGGTGGCATGGATCCCAAATTTTAACGCGTACCCTGTACTGACACTATTAGCCTTTACATCCGTATGATGTGGCACATATGGCACTGGTATGGTGTCAATGCGACCTAAGTAAACCCTTTACCGCAGTCACATCCGCTATCCATAAAAAAAAAATTTCCAATAACAATGGGAGCACATCTACCAGTCGTCAGTTATTTCGTCCGAATTTACGGTTTATACAGGACGTGACAAGAAATGAATGTGACAGGTGTGGGAGCGCAACATGGTAATGTGTTTATAAAAAATACCATTTTTTGGGTGGGTCGGCCGTTCTTTGAACTTTTGCATGTCATCCGTCAACGCAATCTGATGCGCATCCCACATCGCGGAGCAATACTCCAGAAGAGGACGGACAAGAGTAGAACAATCAGTCTCCTTAGTAGACCTATTCCATTTTCTAATTGTTCTGCCAACAGCTCGCAGTCTTTAGTTCGCATTCCCCACAGCAGTATCCACGTGACTGTATAAACGCATCCTGTAAGAAGCAGCTGTCGCGTTGCCTTCAGACTCTTACATTTGTGTGTGCTACTAATTCTAGTTGTCATATTGACATATCTTCATTGGTTGTTCAACATGCAATGTCGACGAACCGTTCAACACATTTGATGGAGAGTGAAGAAATAGAAAGAAAGTGTGCTGGACACATGTCGGTACGAAAAACCAGGTAATCAGGTTAACGAAGTGCAAAAAAATTCCATCATAAGCAATGCAAATTCTGTCGGGTAGTCGCTAACATCTTAGAACAGAAAGAAGAAAGTGGGTGTTTAACAAAATATCACGATATGTTTACACTCAAATCAGTTGTTCTGTAGGCTTGGTGCAACATAATAGCCTATTCGAACGTCAGTGACTACTTCATCACAACAGATGCAACACTTGTGGCTGCAGGAACAGAGAAACTATATACTGCAGGACATTGACTAGTCTCGGGACCACTTACAGTATGTAACCGTAACATGTAAGTCGACATGTGAGTATCGTATCAGTTTTCGTCGCCATAGTCAATACGTCTGACAAGCAATTATTTACCCAGGCAAACCATTACGCCGAACTGTCATAGGCAGTGAAATTAGGACATTCGGTCATACGAGATCTCTCCTACTCTTCCCAGGAAAATGTAGAAAAAATTTACGGGGTGAAAAGCGATTCCAGCTTCATAAGCAGAGCAAATTCCATCGAACTGCAATAAACAGAATGCACGTTGTTCCTTGAGTGGGGAGACACGTGATATTCGAAAACGCACCAACTGTTGAGGCCTTTGCGAAATCTGCTATTAACGTAAAAAAACATCGGCACGCCGCATCCCTCTCGCTGACCATCTCTCTAGTGATAGTTCATATTACATCTGCGCATGAAGAAATTTATTCCAATAATGGATCTGAAACCTGCACCTTAACGAAGTAATTGCTCTGAACCACGTAGTACAGTTGTCTATACTTCGAAGTGTCTGAATGAGAGAGGGATTAACATGTTGCTAAATAATGAATAACTATGTTGACCACCGTGTATACCTTTCTGTTTTTTCATCATCCGTCTGAGGACGTGATCTTCTATAATTTTTGGCAATTGAAAATGTAGCCGGCTGTCAATGTTTGCCGAGTAATTTTTGGTGCTCTGTATTTCGGGTTTTAGAGGTATACGTGCAGGTACTTTTATTGATGACTGAAGACAGTGTACTGAACAAAATTACACCAGTATTTACTTCATTTAGAGACTAATAATTATAGACATTACGAGTATTATGTTTTTAGGTTGGTCAGGAAATACACTCCTGGAAATGGAAAACAGAACACATTGACACTGGTGTGTCAGACCCACCATACTTGCTCCGGACACTGCGAGAGGACTGTACAAGCAATGATCACACGCACGGCACAGCGGACACACCAGGAACCGCGGTGTTGGCCGTCGAATGGCGCTAGCTGCGCAGCATTTGTGCACCGCCGCCGTTAGTGTCAGCCAGTTTGCCATGGCATACGGAGCTCCATCGCAGTCTTTAACACTGGTAGCATGCCGCGACAGCGTGGACGTGAACCGTATGTGCAGTTGACGGACTTTGAGCGAGGGCGTATAGTGGGCATGCGGGAGGCCGGGTGGACGTACCGCCGAATTGCTCAACACGTGGGGCGTGAGGTCTCCACAGTACATCGATGTTGTCGCCAGTGGTCGGCGGAAGGTGCACGTGCCCATCGACCTGGGACCGGACCGCAGCGACGCACGGATGCACGCCAAGACCGTAGGATCCTACGCAGTGCCGTAGGGGACCACACCGCCACTTCCCAGCAAATTAGGGACACTGTTGCTCCTGGGGTATCGGCGAGGACCATTCGCAACCGTCTCCATGAAGCTGGGCTACGGTCCCGCACACCGTTAGGCCGTCTTCCGCTCACGCCCCAACATCGTGCAGCCCGCCTCCAGTGGTGTCGCGACAGGCGTGAATGGAGGGACGAATGGAGACGTGTCGTCTTCAGCGATGAGAGTCGCTTCTGCCTTGGTGCCAATGATGGTCGTATGCGTGTTTGGCGCCGTGCAGGTGAGCGCCACAATCAGGACTGCATACGACCGAGGCACACAGGGCCAATACCCGGCATCATGGTGTGGGGAGCGATCTCATACACTGGCCGTACACCACTGGTGATCGTCGAGGGGACACTGAATAGTGCACGGTACATCCAAACCGTCATCGAACCCATCGTTCTACCATTCCTAGACCGGCAAGGGAACTTGCTGTTCCAACAGGACAATGCACGTCCGCATGTATCCCGTGCCACCGAACGTGCTCTAGAAGGTGTAAGTCAACTACCCTGGCCAGCAAGATCTCCGGATCTGTCCCCCATTGAGCATGTTTGGGACTGGATGAAGCGTCGTCTCACGCGGTCTGCACGTCCAGCACGAACGCTGGTCCAACTGAGGCGCCAGGTGGAAATGGCATGGCAAGCCGTTCCACAGGACTACATCCAGCATCTCTACGATCGTCTCCATGGGAGAATAGCAGCCTGCATTGCTGCGAAAGGTGGATATACACTGTACTAGTGCCGACATTGTGCATGCTCTGTTGCCTGTGTCTATGTGCCTGTGGTTCTGTCAGTGTGATCATGTGATGTATCTGACCCCAGGAATGTGTCAATAAAGTTTCCCCTTCCTGGGACAATGAATTCACGGTGTTCTTATTTCAATTTCCAGGAGTGTACAAGTATGCATGGCACAAGTAAGCCAGTATTAATGTTTGTTTTCTCCTGGGCAGCAGGTCAGGTATTGAAGTGTTGACACGTGGACGCAAAACGGGTAGTGTATATCGACAAGTGTAGTCCATTTAGCGATGCAGTCAGAACTGTGCAGGAAACATCAGGTAGTAAATGATGTGATGTGTTTGCGATAAGACTGTAAGACACAGAGAAACAACTTCTAACACACTAGAATGGGCACATATTAAGGTGCCAATGAGCACGTTATCTGTACCCATACATCTAAACGCATTCGCTGTATTTATGACCAATGTGTTTCATATTGAATTATATAATCCTTTACGTTTTATATTCATTCAAAAGTAATTGTTCAATAAATCTTTGAGCAAACGAAATTACGATAAGAAATTGCAGCTTTTGTGTTTACAATTACAGATACAATAATAAACAACATTACCTACATAGTTCCACTTTATTCTGATTGCTTTTATTTTTGTTTCCCCCCCGAACAAGGGACCTGCACCTACTCATCGTCGCCGATTTCGCCCAGATTTATAGTGTCCCCATGGCTAGACCAGAAATCAAAGAGACAGAACTGGGAGCTTCAGATGACCAAGCGTTTAGAAAATAATAGCATTTCTGCGGGGATCGGGCGAAGCATAAGACATTTATGCTAACGCAGTTACCAAACTCCGACTGGCCCAGCGGCTCATAATCTGATGCTCGTGGAGAGGGGTCTAGTTTCAACGCAGAACATTTTGTCAACTTTTACGTTACTTACGCTGCAAATAAACCGAAATGATGCTCAGTCATAATGATTATTAATATTTTCATAAAAGGCATGAAAAGTGAAAAGGAAATGTCAATAAAAATTTGAGTTTCCAAATAAATTTCTAGGAAGGGACTCTAAGGCATAAAAGGGAACCTCGTACATAAAATTAGATACTTCGATTATTTCACGGTTGGTGACTTGCACGCGCTGGAGGGAAGAAATCGTTCTTTTTTGGCATCTTGCACACATTATAAATGCGGCATTTTTCAATTACACGATGGATTTAAAGTCTGTATAAAAAACTAACTTAATTTACATCTATAAAAGTTATCTCTCACCGCACAGTGTGGAATCAAACCATGGGTAACGCATAATTTCACCAAATATTGACAATGCGATGTATTTTGATGCATTCTTCTCGGAGTCTCATTTCTTTTTCTCTCTCGATAAGATAAGAGCAGTTTTCAAGCTTTTTGATCAAATTATTTACGTGATTATAAAAACTGACATCTCGGGGTTTTCTCTGGCGAGTGCATTTGGGTAGGGGGGAGGGACCAAAGAAACACTTCCTTATTACATGACGGCAGTCCTTCATCTTCAAAAATGTCGTCGTATAATTGTGGATATTTTTGTACTCCATGCGAGTCAATTATCAGAAAAAAATTTGTTCTCCTGCAAGTAAAACTTCATGACATCGGCCAGAAATTATCACTGCCCACCGCGAGGGTGGGTGCCGTTTGGTGGCGTTGCGGGAACGTGACACGGTAACGAAGGTACATAAGTGGGCCAAAGATGGATGGGGAATCATTCTAGCGACGACACGGACCGCAAATGGGGAATGCTGACATAAGCGACTTCGACAAAGGTGATATTATTATTACCCAGGCCCTGTGAACGAGTATCTCAAAAACGGCGTAGCTGGTCGAATGTTTACGTGCTACTGTAGTAGGTGATAAGCGGTTGTTGTCAACGACTCTTCACAGAACGGAGGGTGTGGTGGCTTGCCTGATCTCTAAAGCGAATAGGTGGCGATCAGTGGCATCACTGCCGTAAAAGCACAACGCTGGTGCATGCATAACTGTTTCGGAACACACTGTCCTTCGTACTTTGTTCAACATGGGTCTCCGCAGCAGGCGACCCTACGTGTTCACTTGTCAGCCCAACGTCGGTTGCAGTGGCCTCAGGACCGTCGAGATGGACCGTGGATCAATGGAAACGTGTCGCTTCGTCGGATGAATCACGTTTTTGCTACACCAGGTCGATGGTCGTCTCCACAAACGGCGTCATCCATGCGAACGGCGGTTCGATATGGGGCTGGCAGGCGGGAGCAGTATTGTGCTATTATGAGACATTCGGTTACTCTCACTTGGTACCTGTGGTAGTAATCGAAGTCACTGAGACATCTGTGAACCACCTGCATCCCTTCATGCTTGATGTCTTCCCCGCCGGCGGGCTAACTGTCCGTGTCTCAAAGCCATAACCGTGCTACAGTGGTCTGAAGAGCATGATAGTGTACTCACGTTGATCCCCTGGCCACAAAATTCGCTTGATCTGAATCCAATGGAACCCATCAGGGTCGCTACCAGGCGCATCACCGTATACGCAGATCAGTGCCCTGCTATTTAAAGAAATTACATGACTTGTGAGTGGATATCTGATGCGACATAACTCCACAAAACTACCAACAAATTGACGAAATCATGATACGCAGAATCGGGGACGTATTGTGTTCCGAAGATGGACCAACAAGTTATTAAGCAGGTGGCCATAGCGTTTTGGTTCGTCAGTGTATTTTTCCACGTACTCATTCATCAGATTTTCCTTTGCCTTTCCTGTTCATGCCTTTTAAGATAAGTTCAGTATATACAGAATACTGAGTATTATTTCAGTTTGTTTCCAGTGCAAGTAACGTATAAACTGAAAATAACAAGAAATTTCCGCATATGGACACGACCCTCGAATTACAATGGAGTATTCTTTTTCTCTATGTCAAACGCTGTACGTAACGTAAACTACACTCAACGCTCACATATATGGGGGATGCCTCACCCGACTAACTCCCAAAATGCTGTTTTTCTAAACGCATGGTCATCTAGAATTCTTATTTTTGCCTCTTTCATTTATGGCCAGGCCCAGCATAGACAAAAAATTTCCGGGTAGGGGCGGTCCGCTAGTGAGACAGGCTTGCAGGAGTATCTGATTGCTTTTTCACTGCTTTTTTCTCTGTCATGACGTCACACGTTTGTTTAAGATTTTTCTGTCTCATTCTCTAGGTTTTAATTGACTTACATCACGTACTTGAAACTGAGCAGAAGCAAGCTACCTCTCGATAAAACAGACATTCGTAAATCCAAACTGGTTTCAATAATTTTTAATCTTACGTTCCCCTGATATTGAGTGCATGAGTTATTAGGCTGAGCATTAGGTCCGCTCAGTACAGCGTTTCGTATTCGGTTCCTTTCGTACTCTTGAGTTTGTAACTGTACTATTTATTTGCGGTAATTCATTTATATTAGGGTCATTAAAAAAGAAAGGAGTCGAGGTCTGTAGAATGAAAACAGTTGAATGGATTGTAATGCCATTGCCTACATTCCTTTACTATTCTTTTGAAACCTCCTATGTTTTCAGCACTACTGAGTGCAATGGACGGTCGATGCGTGTGTGTGCTCGCTCTGTGAACACGTGACTGAGTGCCCATGACACTAGTGTCGAGTTTCGGTCCTCAGTGCTCTTATAGGGACCATACCTTTTTCCGCAGGCGACGGTATTACTATCCCTTCAGCAGCTTTTGTTTTACAACCAACGGATCGTTTCTTTCTGAATGACCCTAATACAGTACAAGGAAATTTGCATACGTAGTGTTTTGTTAATGTCCACGCTTCTGAGCAATTCCGCTGGCTTCCGCCTGGTCCTATCGCTTTTTCGTATTTTGCGTCCCTTCGAGCAGCACAGAATTGAATTTACTACATTTTACCCAAATGTTTGACAGTACCCAGCAAATGGCAGCTTAATACAGTCCGAGACAATTTCATTCGTCTTTCCCAATGTTGATTTATCTTGACTAGATTATACCATAAATTTTACAGCATCAGTAGTGAGATATATCTCAGCTTCCTGAATATACTACGATGAGAGATTATTTATCTTTAAATAAAGAACCAAACGATAAAACCAGAAAATGAGTCTCTGATTTCCCCAAAGAAATTCGGTCACTGGTATACACTATGTGTCAGCAACAAAAATAAGAAACGATCGTAAAAGAAAGTACACCTGGGATTCTTTACGGTACAAAACTATAAATTTGTCGTAAAACGAAGCAGCGGGGCGGACTGATGAAGAAAATTAGTCACCTGTAGTTCTTGTTCTTTGCGTGCAGATGTGTTGCGTGTCTCAGTCGGGGCCTCATATCTGGCGCCCTTTTCTGGCTGCCTACTCGAGAAATACCTCAGGCCTGCTATGTGGCTGCGCTCGTAAAACACGAGCGATTAATCGGGTGCTACAGTTGGAACAGATCTTTTTTCTTCAATTGTGAGAGAAAAAGAAAACTTGGCTTACGTCTGAAAAACAGTGCGGATGGAACAACGGAAGGCACGCTGGAGTTTGCATTCACCAGGCAGCCGCGTTATCCAAATACTGTCAAGTTGTGTTGTCAAATTAACAATCAGTTGTCCCCTACCCCGTCTTCCTAATGAAATGAGCGGCGGAGGCACGTGCGCGACTTATTGTCTCTAATGAATGCCATCCTCGCCTTCTGCTCGCCGTAGATCGATTACGTCGTGCGTGTACAAAATTTATCTACAGAGGAAATGACTGCCTGCAAATATTTGTCTTTTCCTCAACTCCGTGGTTCACTGTGCGACACGACAAACAGAAGCAACCGCAAAGAAAATCCTCTGCCTTTACGTTCGTAGAAGACATGATTCTCCGGTTTACTTACTTGTTGATTAGAACTGAGCCTATGGTTTTAGATTGTGTTGCTGAAGACGAAACTTGATTCAGTAAGTTTCGGCGTGGTAGTAATTACATAACGATTTCCCACATCGGAAGATGAATTTTCTTACTTCGTAACTGAGAGTGGCTGCTGATAAAATCTTCACAAAGTCAGTCCCAATGTATTGCAGAAATATAATGCATATGTATAGGGTTTATTATTTGAAACAGTTACCAGCCACAAGTATTCACGGAAGTGAAGGTGGGCGTCCTTTTGTAAAACATGAGCGTGTATGCTGCCATAAAACGTAGAATGATGTGTATTTAAGCAGTTTTCCGGGAATTTCAGAGCAGTTAGTGCACCCTTCAAAATGTAGAAATTGTATAATGAATAACGTAAATATACGCCTCATTCGCCGCACAGAAATATACGCCACTGCAAAAAACCAACGAGGATCATAAAACCAGGCTCAAAGTAAGAAAGTCCATAGGATTCTTATGAAGATGGATTGATAATAAATCAGAAACTGGTCATGGTTTGATTTAAATAACCTTTTAGAAACTATATTTGTGGCTGGTTGATGATTCAGGCTATGTTATTTGTAATTATACTATGACCATGATTTTCATAATGTCTATTGTGAGCCAGTTAGCGTCACGCATATAGTTTCAGTTCAGTTGCACGTTTCATTCGACCTCAGGCGCCTTACATCTCTCTAGAACGGCAGAAAATTGTAACATAAGGTGATATGTAAATTGTAGCCAAAGGAAAGGAAAGAAAAGGGATAACTGCTGTCAGCTGAATCGGGACATTACACGGAAACAGTGAAGACTGAAAATGTGTGCTACTGCGTGATTCGAACCCGGGATCTCCTGCTTGCTAGGCAGGTGGGTTAACCATTTTTTTATTTGCTCGCCTTACCATTTTTTTCTTTTTTTTCTATACGAACTTTCTTTTTCGTGGGCAAGTTCTCCACTGAAGTTTACTTCTCAGATGCTCTGACCACTTTTATTTTAAGGAAGGTAGGAGAAACAGAAACCTTTATTATTCACAGAGTCATAGTATGTCCTTATAACAATATATCTGCCCTGGAAGGAACCTCGGTGTGCCGTCGTACCAAGAAGCAAGAAATAACAACAAAGTCAAATTGGGTCACCTCCGGCACCCTTCAACATTAAAAAAAGTATTTATGTAGACTAAAACAGAATTAAAAGAAACATTCAATTGCTAGCTTTGCAACCGTTGATTCTTCCTGGGTCGCACACTTAAATATTTTTCTTTAGGCGATCACTTTCCTGCTCGGTCTCACAAATGACAGCACCGCCGCTCATCTTTGCTCACCCGCCAAACCCCAGCTATCTGGCGGGTCCGCAAAAACCGTTCCTAGGAAATTTGCATATCAGTCCTTGTACTTTCGTACCCGTAACACTTTTGTAGGTCCGTCTTGCAAGTATTGCCAATAATCCAGTACGTTCACATGCATCTCTCGATATATGTTATGGAACGTCATTCCTTTGGTCGACGCCACTGCGTTCGTCTTATGATGCGGAAAATAGGTTTTCTCTGGAAAAATACAGTCGGAGAATATTGCTATATGTATAGTGCGCCACATGAACGCTATGATCTTCCTTGCCAGAGTCCAGACAACTAACGCCTCGCCGCAGACCAGCCGACGGTAGTCACTATCCAGCATGCCGCATTGTTGACACATGGGCGAACCTGCCAAATTTATTGCGTAATTTCTGTCATTTAATGGGTATTTCCGGTTCACTAGAATGTGCAATGTTGACCGCACTGTTGTAGGTAGATGGGGGTGGTGTACCGTGCCCCACATCACTTACCAGTTCACGGCAGGATGCTTCCGTTCCACCTATTCCGTGCGATCTGTGGAAGAAACAGATGGTACACGTTCTTCGATGTCGGCTGTCGCGACGTCGGTAACTGGGCCCTTACGTAACTGTGGTCAACGATGGACGTGCGCAAATATGTTAACGGCGGCTATATATGTCCGACACTGATTGGGGGAGATGCGGTGTTGGTATTAGTTCTTCGATAATTGTCCTCGTAAGGGAGTGATTCGTGTTGGGGCACCGTTTGAACATGATATTAATATACATGGCACGCGCCTTCTCGTGTACGTTGACTAAACCACCGCCCCCATCCGTGCTGGGAGGGTAAGCGTCTTGTACTGCGCCTTAAAGAGGTGTCCCAGGCTTACATAGTAGACCCAAAAGCCACCTGAATACTCATAGCCATTGTGCGCGTCAAGGGGAGAAGGTGTGTCAGGTGGCACATCTTGGGAGCGAGATAAAAGTTGACGAGTGACCCCCGCTGCAGCACATCTTTCGACCCTAAGGCGTTTAGTCGTACTGACGTGCGAACTCGGAGCAACAACCGTCAGTAGTTGTCCGCAGTCGTTACTTATGAAAAGTGATATCCAAACATCGGAGGGTTGGCACCACAGGTAAGAGTCCTTCCTTTCCTGGTTCTAGTTCACGCCTCACATTTAATTGTAATTTTCGGAAGGTAGCGTCGTTGCCAGCTGCCATCCCATACGTCTATAACGATTCGAGTGCTGATCGAGTCTCCTCCTCATTACGGACGAGGAACACAGGGTCATCTACGTATGCTCTACACTTGAATGATAGACGCCGCAGGGAGATTCCGGTAAGTCGGCGTCGAAGGCACGGTTCTAAGGCGATCGCCTGTAGGTGGATCAAAAGGGGTAACTCTGTCTGATAGATCTTATGATCTTAGAACACTCTGTTCTCCCTTCGTTGATCACCATCGCTGATCTGGTACCGTGCAACAACCGCATCACTGCAGTGGGCAGTGATGGCGAGACATCCAATCTGTTCATTACCAGCGGGAGGTACACATGATCCACACGATCAAAGACAAGATCGGAATCTATTAAGGAGGATAAGGGTGCGATAATCACATGATCTTTTGCCACCACGTGGCTTGGGTATCGGGATCACGAGCCCTTCCGTGAATTATACGGGAACCGGGGCCTCTTGCCACAGAAGCTCATTAATCTTCCATAATCACATCGGTGTCATCGTGGTCACAAAGGCACGGTAAAATTTCAACGGGAATCCATCAGGACCTGGGCACGTCTTGGAGGTACCTCGTGTAATCGCCTCCTCCAGCTCCTTGGACATAATTTCAGATAACACGTCCGCGTCCCCGTTCACACGCGTCACGTCTGGGGTCTCGTCCAGGACGGTCCCCAGCTGCCTCTGTCCCTCCCCGTCACTCGCATAGAATCTGCTAAATTGATACCTGAACGCCTGTAATATGCCCATTAGTGTTGAAAACCAACGGCCATCGCCGAGATCGACCTCACGAATTAACGTTCTTCGTCTTCTTCTTCTTTCCTTTGCCATATAGTGCATCCAGGGGAGTTCGTTTTGCAGGCACGCCTGCGACCTCGTGCGTACCATCGTACCCGCAATTCTTAGCGTCGCATGTTGAAGCAATCTCGCTTGACTCGGTGGAGGGCTGTCTGGCGTTCTGGTGTAGGTGGTTCAGCGAACAGTTCCTGGAGGACCGTAAAGTAAAAGTCAGAGGTCGTGCGCTGCCATCGAAAAACCTTCTTCCCATGACCTATTAACATCCTCCGCAAAGCTGGCTTCGCGCACTTGATCCACCACTGCAGGACAGAACCAAAACAATTTCTTCGACGGAGGCAGCGATGCCACGTTTCCACCACCATGGTCGATATTCTGCATCACGCATGTTGGAGACGTTCATCTTCCAATTACCCCTCCGTCTCCATACCTGCTGTCTAACAAGGGTAACTGTACAAATATATGCGTCATGGCCTGTAAACGTGCTCGACCAGATTTCTGCGTAGACCGTCGACATCGCTAACTTCTTTGAAATATAGATCTGATCCAAACGGCTCGCGGATTGGCTCGTAAAAAAATGTATATTCCGATTGGTTCAGACACTTCAGGTCCCATGTATGGACTAATTCCGTCCCGGTGACAAGCTCCCTAAGTTTTTCTCTAGAAGTATAGTTAAAATGTTGGCCCTTCCTGTCGAGCACATAATTAAAATCTACGCCGAGTATGCAAGCATCGTATCGTCCCCGGAACAACGGTGCATCCTCATGGGCGTAAAAATCTGCGCGTTACCACGGGCCGAAGGCAAATACCTTACTTCGTCTAGACGCATCCCTTCCTTCAGCAGTATGGCAGTGCCAACGCTTCACATGGGGAATAGTAAATCTCATAACCGTAAAAGTCAGAGGGGAAGCACCCGAACTCCCAGCGCTATGTCTATGTCTGTAGCCCTTAACATGTCACTCAGCCTCTTGGTTTTTACAGGCGTCCCAATGGTATTTATGTTAACAGACCCTATCCAATAAGCTTGTTGCGTGGCTGTCATCTTAGATAGGGCACCTTACGGTCGCTAATACTTCCGTTCACTGGCTGCTTTCTTTCTACCGTCCTCCGCCGAGAGCGTGTGGGTGCAGCTCCTCCAGCATCATTTGTTCCCCACTGGGGTGGGTCTTGTGACCAGTCCCCTAGCGGCCCGTCGTTGTCGAGCATTGTATGCGCCATAGTCTCCGCTGTATCCTGTTGCCGTCGATCGGAGCTTGCGCGGTCTCTGGAGCATTGTCATGGGAAGGTTGCGTTGCCGACCCGCTGGCCATCCCTGCATCCACGCTAGGAAGTTCTTCTGTATCTATGGTCGTGTGCACTGTATCGGGAAACGCCTCAGGATCGCCTGTTGGAGCTGGTTGGTCGTTCTCCACCGTGAGGCAGCGCTCCTTTCGGCGTTTCGGTGACCGCTGTTTCAGTTGCCGAGCCTCGGAATCAGAGGTTAGCATGGCCTCTTCATGTTTGTGGGGGGCCTTCGGAGTCGTGCACCGTCGAAATATCGACGTCCGTATCCGAAGAGGTTCCGCGAGCGCCCCAGAAGAAAGGGCGTCCTGTGACTGCTGTAGGCGTTCCAGCGCGTCTTCCTTCCGTGGGTCGCCATGATCTGCCTCTGTCTGTAAGTTCCGGTACGTTACTGACGCGCGGCCTACGTCATCGCATAATGCCGCAACTTAGGCCATGGGGAGCATCGTCGGATGCGGTGTGAGTGCCTGGTCATCCCGTGGTAGCTGTAACAATCTTCGTTGGGTGCACTCATAACGTATGTGTCCCTCCTTCCCACATCCAGAGAACGTTCGTGGTTGTGTGTCATAGATGATAATAACTCTACAGCCAGTGATGTACAGGTATGACGGAACATGGTTTCGTACTTCGGTCCGTATTTGTCTGACGCCATGGAGGACAAGATACGTTTTCAAACTCGCCCATTTTGCAGCAACATGGGATAGAACCTGCTGTGGTCGCCCACTTCGTACATCGTAGCGCCTACTGCATCGGCATGCCACTTCACGCCCAACCAACAGGGGCTGGCTGCATCAAAGGGCGTATCTTCACCAGGAAAACCTACTTCGTCTGTGTTGTCAAAACAAATACTTATCGGCGACCACAACACAATACAACACCAGGTCTCCACCAATGGCCGCCAAGGACCGATACCTGTTCGCGGAACTTGCAGAACAGCTTCACCAGAGGTCGCAGCTAGCCCAGGAACTACTTTGATACACCAGGCAGGTGATCGGAAATAATTCTGGCAGATACCTCCGCTTTATAAGGCAAAAGGTAGTTCAACGCACCGCTTGGAAGGGTACAGAGCTGCCGTCCAGACAGCGACGGCTAGACGTCTCTTCCAGCTAGCCGATCTCTTGTAGATGGACTTGGTATAGTCGACGAACCTCTTGACATTGTGGAATTGCTTATTGTGTTCGCTCCCCGTTAAGAGTCGGGTCTTTCCTATTATTATTATTTGGTATTTTATATTTGTGTCGATCCGCAGTTGGGATCGAGTCTCTTGTTCTTTTGGCGTTTGTATTATTGTGTTGTTTTCGTGAGTCTAATAAATTGTTTTCGGACTCGTGTTTCCCACATTTCTATTCTGCTGGCGCAAATACTTCACAACCGTTCCGTAAGGTCGCAAGGCATCTGTCACCAATTCTTCTAGCATTTCCAATGGAAGCTCAAAAACGTGGATCGTTCATAGTCTCATACCGGCGTATTCAATTGTAACCGCTCCGATATTCCTCTCCGAATGACAGAAACGAAGTCCTTGTCGGTGTTGGAGTAGCAGTTCGTCACATGTTGCTTCACTAGTGAGCTTGACATAGACCACTCTGCTGGTAAAGATAAGTGTAATCCCACTAGAACGTCAAGTTCGATTTTTACTTCGTCTTGTAAATAACGTTCTGCCTCATAAGCCTTCGTTCGAGTATATTCGTTAACAAAACTAAATTTCAGCGTAGATTTGCTGAATGACAAGGCCATGATTTGTTCAATGTACTACTGCGGCACACCGTTACACACTTAACGTAAACACTTCTCGCGCACACATGCGGCAGAGACGTAAACACCGACCGAACCGTTGCGCCGTCAAAGGCCGACTGAACCATTGCCACTGTGTTATCGCAGCTGCGCGAACTATCTCTGCACACATCACGGTCGGTCCATATTCCCACCAAGCGCCACGTATTCGCAGTCACTGACCATTTCCTCCATACTCGCTACTCTGAGATTCCTGCAAGAGGTCGGACGTACTTGTGCATTCGCACTGAAGGAGGTGGATCCATTGCCCATGGAGGCGAATCAACAGGACGCATTCGTGTAAGGTCGTTGGGAGATGCAAATACATGTTGCCTGAGGAAGTCGAGTAGACCAGTTATACAGGAATGGAAACAAGATGAAACAGTTGAAAATCGAAGTGCATGTTATTCATATTTAATCCGCATGAAAAAATTATTGAATCTCCGAGAAAGGCACGTTCATTTCGTCCAAATGTGTTCAGTTAGAACAAATATTTTTGTTTTAATCTGCGTTGCTGATCTGTTTCGACTACTGTGCTACTGTGGGGACCACACATAACGTAACAACGAATTCAAATAGGACACCACCGAAGGAACATAACACCTATACAACTAAACTGATTGTGGCTTCATAAAAATAGTAGTTACACTCCTGGAAATTGAAATAAGAACACCGTGAATTCATTGTCCCAGGAAGGGGAAACTTTATTGACACATTCCTGGGGTCAGATACATCACATGATCACACTGACAGAACCACAGGCACATAGACACAGGCAACAGAGCATGCACAATGTCGGCACTAGTACAGTGTATATCCACCTTTCGCAGCAATGCAGGCTGCTATTCTCCCATGGAGACGATCGTAGAGATGCTGGATGTAGTCCTGTGGAACGGCTTGCCATGCCATTTCCACCTGGCGCCTCAGTTGGACCAGCGTTCGTGCTGGACGTGCAGACCGCGTGAGACGACGCTTCATCCAGTCCCAAACATGCTCAATGGGGGACAGATCCGGAGATCTTGCTGGCCAGGGTAGTTGACTTACACCTTCTAGAGCACGTTGGGTGGCACGGGATACATGCGGACGTGCATTGACCTGTTGGAACAGAAAGTTCCCTTGCCGGTCTAGGAATGGTAGAACGATGGGTTCGATGACGGTTTGGATGTACCGTGCACTATTCAGTGTCCCCTCGACGATCACCAGTGGTGTACGGCCAGTGTAGGAGATCGCTCCCCACACCATGAAGCCGGGTGTTGGCCCTGTGTGCCTCGGTCGTATGCAGTCCTGATTGTGGCGCTCACCTGCACGGCGCCAAACATGCATACGACCATCATTGGCACCAAGGCAGAAGCGACTCTCATCGCTGAAGACGACACGTCTCCATTCGTCCCTCCATTCACGCCTGTCGCGACACCACTGGAGGCGGGCTGCACGATGTTGGGGCGTGAGCGGAAGACGGCCTAACGGTGTGCGGGACCGTAGCCCAGCTTCATGGAGACGGTTGCGAATGGTCCTCGCCGATACCCCAGGAGCAACAGTGTCCCTAATTTGCTGGGAAGTGGCGGTGCGGTCCCCTACGGCACTGCGTAGGATCCTACGGTCTTGGCGTGCATCCGTGCGTCGCTGCGGTCCGGTCCCAGGTCGACGGGCACGTGCACCTTCCGCCGACCACTGGCGACAACATCGATGTACTGTGGAGACCTCACGCCCCACGTGTTGAGCAATTCGGCGGTACGTCCACCCGGCCTCCCGCATGCCCACTATACGCCCTCGCTCAAAGTTCGTCAACTGCACATACGGTTCACGTCCACGCTGTCGCGGCATGCTACCAGTGTTAAAGACTGCGATGGAGCTCCGTATGCCACGGCAAACTGGCTGACACTGACGGCGGCGGTGCACAAATGCTGCGCAGCTAGCGCCATTCGACGGCCAACACCGCGGTTCCTGGTGTGTCCGCTGTGCCGTGCATGTGATCATTGCTTGTACAGCCCTCTCGCAGTGTATGGAGCAAGTATGGTGGGTCTGACACACCGGTGTCAATGTGTTCTTTTTTCCATTTCCAGGAGTGTATTAACGTGGATTAGAACTTAATTACACTACGTAAAAGCTATAAAAGAGTAAAGGGCTTGTGGAGTTATGTCAACGGTTGTTGAGAACATATGTACCCCACTGTATCCGTTATTAATTATTTTAGCAAATGATGTGATGTATTGAATTTAGTTTGAGTCCGTTCATACTTTCATGCGTGTTGAAATAAGCCAGCCGCTTGATTCATAACAATAACTTTCTGTTGAGAGGTAGTGTCAATCAGGATTGCCAAAGTCATGACTAGTCATAACAGTCGTGTCTGAATTGTAGCGCACACTTACTACGTCTCAAGGCGCAGTATTCTCCTTGTTCGAAATGTATGTGGGGAGACACACGGATTTGGAGAGTTAATCTGGAGTTGGAACGGCTGCTTGGGTCGGGTGCGGGGCTCACATTGGTGTAGTTCCTGTTGATTCTCTCAGTAGGTGGGACTATACCAGGCACGGCCTACATCTCAACAGGAAAGGGAAGGGTAAACTGGCTGGGGTAATAGCAGAAAATTTAAGGGGGGGAGGCACTGCCATGAATGGTAAAATACCAGTGGTTACAGGCGTTGGAGCAGCACCTTTTTTAGGGTAGGTAAGACAGAAAGATGTCAAGTTCTACGAGAGGTCAGGACTGAAACAAATCTTCAGTTTAGGAAAGAAATTAAACAGCACAATTCTAGCACATTGGATGACCAATCACAGCTGTCAATTATAAATTTTCACCAATCACCAGAAATTTTATCTCCACCAAGTTGTATCTCAGTCCTAGGTAATTGCATTGATGAATTACAGTCACCCAACCCAGTTGACATAATCTGCCTCTCTGAACACCATGTGACCACTGGTATAGGAACTAGGCCTAAGTACAATGAGAAACTCAGACAGGAGAGTACTGCAAATGTTAGAATAAGGAAAGGTTCTCATAAAAGTATAATTAAAAATAATGTAAGTATATTTCATCAAAATATTGGGAGTTTAAAGAATAAAATAGATGAGCTTCTGGTTTGTTTAGATGATTTGGAAGCTGAGGATGAAATAGATATACTATGCCTGTCTGAGCATCACATTGTTACTGATATGGATAAGGTAAATGTAAGTGGATATAAGCACTCTGCACTTGTAATTAGAGAAAATATGGAGAAAGACGGAGTTGCCATATATGTCAAAAGTTATCATTGTGTAGAGAAACATATAGAAGCATGTGCCTGTGAGCTTAAATTAAATAAAGGCACATTTATAATAGTAACTGTATATAGGTCCCCATCGGGAAATTTTCATCTATTTCTGAAAAATTTGGACCCCCTGTTGTGCTATCTGTCAGACAGGGGGAAGCAAATTATGATTTGTGGGGACTTCAATGTAGATTCTCTGAAAGAGGGTAATAGGAAAAATGACGTTGAAGTATTACTCAGATCTTTCAATTTGACACCCGTTATTGATTTTCCTACTCGGGTGGTAAAGAATAACAGCTCACTGATAGATAACTTCTTTATAGACCAAGATAAGTTTAACCAGATAAATGCTCAGCCTGTTGAGAATGGTCTTTCTGATCATGGTGCACAGCTAGTTACAACATACGACATAGCTCCATTCAGCAGTACTAAACAGTCCTCCAAAGTAGTATGTTCAGTCAACGATTTAACAATTGCAAATTTCAGGGAAAGCCTACAGCAGTTAGACTGGGATGAGGTGTACCGTGAACCTGATGCCAATTTAAAATATAATTTATTTCATGACACTTTTGTAAATGCATTTGAAAACTTCTTCCCCAAGAAAATAGTTAAATATACTCGTAAGAAACCATGTAACAAACCATGGCTTACTAAGCGTAATAAAAATATCTTGTAACCGGAAAAGGAAAATGTATCTGACAGCAAGAAAGAGTAGTTACCCAGAAACTATCAAACATTATAAAAACTACTGTGCTATATTAAGAAAAGTTATTAAAAAATCCAGAATTATGTGTATCATGTCCGAAATCAGGAACTCTGATAATAAAATTAAAACAATCTGGAATATTATTAAAAGAGAAACAGGTCAACCAAGAGCACAGGAAGACAGTATTACCATCAAATTGAATGAAAACTTTACGAACAAAAAATCAAAAGTTGAAAATATTTTTAATAATCATTTTCTAAATGTTGTGGATATAGTAGGATCCAGGTGTTCATTAGAAGATGCTAGGCTGTTAATGGAAGAGGCCATACCTATGCAATTTGATACAATTGAAATCTCACTCACTTCTCCCCCTGAAATTAGGAAAATTATAAACTTGCTTAAAAGCAACAACTCACAAGGAATTGATGGCATTTCCAGCAAAATACTAAAATCTTGTTCTCAACAGATAAGTAAGATTCTCAGCCACCTGTGTAATAGCTCTCTGGAACAGGGCATTTTCCCTGATAGACTGAAATATGCTATTGTTATACCTTAGCATAAAAAACGGGATAGATCTGATGTCAACAATTACCGTCCAATCTCCTTTCTAACAGCTTTATCCAAAATTTTTGAGAAATTAATGTATTCAAGAGTAGCTTCACATATCTATAAAAATGAAGTACTAACAAAATGTCAGTTTGGTTTCCAGAAAGGTTTTTCAACAGAAAATGCCATATATGCTTCACCAATCAAATTTTGAATGATCTGAATAACTTAACACCACCCATTCGGATTTTTTTGTGATCTCTCAAAGGCTTTTGATTGCGTAAATCATGTAATTCTGCTAGACAAGCTCAAGTATTGTGGCATGAGTGGGACAATGCACAAATGGTTTAATTCGTACCTAACTGGAAGAGTGCAGAAAGTTGAAATAAGCAGTTCTCATAATACGCAAAGATCAGCACATTCCTCAAACTGGGGAACCATCAAGAATGGGGTTCCACAAGGGTCGGTCTTGGGTCCTTTGTTGTTCTTAATATATATTAATGACTTGCCATTCTATATTCATGAAGAGGCAAAGTTAGTTCTCTTTGCTGATGATACAAGTATAGTTATCACACCTGAGAAACAAGAATTAACTGATGAAATTGTCAATAATGTCTTTGAGAAAATTACTAAGTTGTTTCTTGTAAACGGACTCTCACTGAATTTTGATAAGACACAGTACATACAGTTCCGTACAGTAAATGGTATGACGCCATTAATAAATATAGACCTTAATCAGAAGCATATAGCCAAGGTAGAATATTCAAGAATTTTAGGTGTGTCCATTGATGAGAGATTAAATTGGAAGAAACACATTGATGATCTGCTGAAACGTTTGAGTTCAGCTACTTATGCAAAAAGGGTCATTGCAAATTTTGGTGATAAACATCTTAGTAAATTAGCTTATACGCCTATTTTGACTCATTGCTTGCATATGGCACCATATTTTGGGGTAATTCATCACTGAGGAATAAAGTATTTATTGCACGAAAGCGTGTAATCAGAATAATAGCTGGAGTCCACCCAAGATCATCCTGGAGACATTTATTTAAGGATCTAGGGATATTCACAGTAGCTTCTCAGTATATATACTCTCTTATGAAATTTCTTATTAACAACCAAACCCAATTCAAAAGTAATAGCAGTGCGCATAACTAAAATACTAGGAGAAAGGATGATCTTCACTATTCAAGATTAAATCTAACTTTGGCACAGAAAGGGGTGAATTATACTGCCACTAAAGTCTTTGGTCACTTACCAAATAGTATCAAAAGTCTGAAAGATAACCAACAAGTATTTAAGAAGAAATTAAAAGAATTTCTGAATGACAACTCCTTCTTCTCCATAGAGGAATTTTTAGATAGAAATTAAGAAAAAAAG
This sequence comes from Schistocerca nitens, assembly GCF_023898315.1. NCBI lineage: Eukaryota > Metazoa > Arthropoda > Insecta > Orthoptera > Acrididae > Schistocerca > Schistocerca nitens. Next base: position 943,526,009 of record NC_064616.1, on the reverse strand, counting down.
AAAAAAAACAAAAAAATTATAAAAAAATAAAAAAATTAAAAAGTTGTTATATTAACTTAATTATGTCATGTATTGGAAAATTTGACTCGTTCCACATCATTACGAAATATCGTATTCATGATTCATGGAACTAGTATTAATCTAATCTAATCTAATCTGTCTAACAAGAAAATAAACCATCATCGCTACGTTACTCTCTACAAGAAAGTTAAAATATGACATGCACGTGGTCGTCAATTTCATATATTACGTTACTACATGGAAGTGCCATTCCTGAAATCAAGCAAGTATCCTATTTTCCCTAGTGGTTATCATACATTTCCCTCACTAGCTGCGTGACAATGGCCTTGGTATGGGGAATTCCCTTTTTTTCTGCGTTCTCGAATACAGAGAGCTTCTTAGTCGCTTGCATCTTGGTTTCAGGAGACGACATTGTACCACTGACAACAATGCCTTGTAAAAGTCGCCTTAGGAAGAAACTTCCCTACGCAAGCAAGATCTAACAGTTACCTTTTCGAGCTTGAAAGGACATAAAATAGTATAAAAGACTTCTGTTGATTCAGCCACCCTTCGTTTCGATCACATGTCTTTTTTCATATCGATTGCGGAGGAATTCTTTCTTATAATTTTTGATTACTCGTTGCTGGATTTTGAAACCCCTCTGCTGCATGGGAAGTATGTAAGTTTCACTGGCGATCTTTGGGGAAGTATCTGTGTCAATGAATCTTTAGGGTTGGTGGTGCCACGTGAGCGCGTTGTATTTCAAGGAAGGAAGGAAGGCGGTAGCAAAAAAAAATTCAAATGGCTCTGAGCACTATGGGACTTAACTTCTGAGGTCATCAGTCCCCTAGAACTTAGAACTACTTAAACCTAACTAACCTAAGGACATCGCACTCATCCATGCCCAAGGCAGGATTCGAACCTGCGACCGTAGCGGTTGCGCAGCTCCAGACTGTAGTGCCTAGAACCGCTCGGCCACTCCGGCCGGCAGGAGGCGGTTGCAGTCTGGCATTTGTAATGTGGTAGTTGTATGACACCAGTCGTACGGAGACAGACTGTTATTGTCAGATGTGTAAAGTCGTAGGTGGACATGGCATGTTGTGTACTGCATGTCATTCTGAGTTAGACGGTGCTGAGCAGTTTTGGGAATAAACTGCATGCTACTGGGAGTTGATGAGAGCAGACAGTGATGAACCGAAGAGACCGATTGGAAGTTGTTTGTATCAGAAAAGTTGTTGTCTGGTAATTCTGCGGCCACTCAGTTGAAGAGGAGAGCATGATACTGGTATTGTTATGGAGGGTGGCTGGAATATGTTTTGAGAGAGCAAGCTATCTTTTATGAACAAATTTTGACAAATACAAGTTTCTCCTCTGTATGTATTCTGCTCAGCGATCGAATGTAAGATTTTACTGATTTCCTTGTCTTCCAGCTTGGCTTGTATCTAGTTGCAGTTTGACTGATTAGGTTTTCGATGACTCACGTAGCAGAGTGACAATAACGCTGAGATCATTATTCAGCGTTGGGTACGTTCGCGTCAAATACTTAACCCGCGATCGAGAATTTATAAATCACTGTTTTCCTTCGCCAAACAGATGGGAAATATTTCTGTATTATTTTAGTATTGCCGATTCAGGCATGGAGCCACATGTAACTATATTAACTGTAGCAGATACTGCTTATTCATGGGGTCACGACGCTCAGCGATGAGAACGATGATTTATGATGATGGTGGTGATGTAGTAAATATTCAAATAAAGCTGATGTTTATTTGAATTTCCCAATTTATTTACGTTGACCAGCCTTATTCTACCATCTCATGCTTTTTCTAATGTAATAATCAGTAAATATTTTTTCATTAATGTTAGTGTGGATTATTAACTTTTACTGCTCGAGTACGATGTCTTTGACGAGTCACAGTTGTACGTTAGATTCGAGTTTATAAAAGTAAGTAAGTCATTCTGCCGATCGACGAAGCTATCCCTGTTGACTTCTTATTGCATTCTTTTCAGATGGTGTGGCATTTTCAGTCCATTTATGAGTAATTTTATATGTGATTAAAAAATTAAATCACATATATAAGAATAGGAACTGGCCCTTAGTAGCTCATAGAGGTTGTTTATTAATTGAGTCACAAAAGGAGATCTCTATAATATTGTTTGTACCATTGCACAATAAGTATATTAGATTCCGTTGAACTGCGCTTGGATTTAGTCAAATGTTCATCATCGATACCTTTCAATGGGCAACATACACTATGAAATAAAATAACGTCAGGCAGCTATATCAATTAAGTTTCTGGTTACGACTACCAATCTTCATGTAGATCGTCCTGTCTGGGTGTTATTTCCGAGACAAAGTTGGGGTATTCTTACAATATCAGTTTAAACAGAGTGACAGTGTCTCACAAGAGTAGGAGAGCAAAGTACTCTTTCGATCATTGGATGAGAGCAAGAACTTGAAAATCTTTGTGTTCTGCCTTACGGCAGGTCTTGTCATGGGGGAAGCCTCGTCAGAGAGCTCTACAGCATGAGCGTCTAGGGAAGTGATTCCATTGGTGGTTTCCCGTTGCCTTCCACTGGTGATGAAATGATAATGGGGACAACACAACACCCAGTTCCTGAGCTGAGAAAATCTCCGACTCAGCCGGGAGTTGAACACGGGCCCCTTGGCGTGACAGACTGCTGCGCTGACCATTCAGCTGTCGGGGAGGACAGGGCAACACATACTTTGAATAAAATTTGACATTTTACCGTCGGTTTAGCTATACACAAGGACAAATTTATGACGTCATCTTGCCTCTCCCTGTCCTTGCCTTTCCCTCTTGCGATGGCTCCTTCTAGGCTATTACGTAATATATGTGGATGAATTGTCTGGCAGGCACATACTTTGCTCGTCATAACACAGCCACGTCCATCACATGCATTCTCTGAAAGCTATCATGTGATATAATAAGGCAATTTTGTTCAAACTGAAGGCGATTGCCTTTTCTGACTATAATGTAGATTCAAACAGGTGCGATATGCATAGTTCATAATAAATATGACTACCCATCTACTTGTTGTAGTTAAATATTTCGAAATGATGATGGCTGCAACGATGAAACCGATTACCAATAATAATAAAATATTATATACCCAAAATATTGATTTTTATCATCTACAGTAAAGTTGGATGAAAATTTAGTTAATCATTCGAAATCAAAGTAGTCAAAAATGTCATGCCCTGAGCAGAGAAACAGTTCATAAAATTCGAGAACAACAGTAAGAATTGAAACTATTGTATGCCATTTACGAAGATATCGAATTCTTGCTCCAAGGAGGAGTTACTGACGAAATTTATGTGCCTAAAACATGTACTATTACATAATACGTACAGCATAGTTTTACTGAAGGATGTTCGAAGTTTCAGCTGTACGTTACTACAGACTGTATGGAACGGTTTAGCAAACAGCTGTATATGATTGCTGGTCATATAAAATTTTCCAGAATGAGATTTTCACTCTGCAGCGGTGTGTGCGCTGATATGAAACTTCCTGGCAGATTAAAACTGTGTGCCCGACCGAGACTCGAACTCGGGACCTTTGCCTTTCGCGGGCAAGCGCTCTACCATCTGAGCTACCGAAGCACGACTCACGCCCGGTCTCACAGCTTTACTTCTGCCAGTATCTCGTCTCCTACCTTCCAAACTTTACAGAAGCACCCCCGCGAAAGCAAAGGTCACGAGTTTGAGTCTCGGTCGGGCACACAGTTTTAATCTGCCAGGAAGTTTCATATAAAATATTATTTGTTGCTGAACAAGCGCATCAGTATTAGACTCGATGAGGAAGAAGCATTTCGAACAACAGAAATTTGCTAGATCTACAAGAAACGCTTCAAATAAACTGATGTGAAACACAGAGATCATTGACATTTTACTATCAGATTTCGAGGAGACACACATGCTAGCTGTAGTTTAAATTACTGATCTAATTTTACAAAATCAATAGGGCGTCAAAATTTCGCTAATTAAGATGCACATTTTATAATCCTCAAGCTACACGAAGAAATGGAAGAAATTGAGTATGATAACACGTCGAAAACAAGTCCAGGAATTGTTTCTGTGGTTGCGGATAACATGGGAATGTATAAATGGCTCTGAGCACTATGCGACTTAACTTCTGAGGTCATCAGTCGCCTAGAACTTAGAACTAATTAAACCTAACTAACCTAAGGACATCACACACATCCATGCCCGAGGCAGGATTCGAACCTGCGACCGCAGCGGTTGCTCGGTTCCATGCTGCAGCGCCCAGAACCGCACGGCCACTCCGGCCGGCTGGGAATGTATAATTCATGTACTAAAACTATAATAGTAGAACATCATTTCAACATAAAATTTCGGTTTAAATATTCCTCCAGCTGTTTGGTATGGTCTCTAAAAAAATGCTTCCATAATTAAAATTCGTGAGTTGAAAATAACAAGAAAGATTTCCCCGACAGAGAACAGTTTAATTTGATCAGCAATAAAGGCGTGTTCCGAAATGAGTAGGTGACTGACAAATCCATTTTGTTGTATAAACAGTTACCGCCTGTTGAAGCGTCCAAAGGTTGCTTGACCAATAAAAAGTCAGAAAATGCAAAGTAGAAAGAGCGAACATGGTGTGGTGCTTATTTAAATGCAAGAGATTAGAATATTTCTTCGTTCCATATTTGAAAACCGATTTCTTGCTAATGGTCAATGTCCTCGTCTCAAACACACGAACTGGATCCACCCCATTACTTTTGGCAAAGCTTGATGTAGTGCGGGATGCTTTGCTGAAAACTAATAATGTAAAATTTCTACATACATCAAACTAAGTTTTGCAGAACTCGCGAGGATAGACGTTGACTGTGGATATTGTATCCCAAACACAGTCCCTTTGACCGTTCAGAGATGTCACTAAACCCGCCTGGACCATGCCTAGACCGTCAATATACGGTTCGATCGCGTCCGCATTGTTCCTTTGTGCCAGGAAGGGCTATCAACAAGGGAAGTGTCTAGGCCTCTCGGAGTGAACCACAGCGATGTTGTTTGGACATGGAGGAGATACAGAGAGAAAAGAACTGTCGATGACACGCCTCGCTCAGGCCGCCCAAGGGCTGCTACTACAGTGGATGACCGGTACCTACGAATTATGTCTCGGAGGAACCTCACAGCAATGTCACCGTGTTGAATAATGCTTTTTGTGCAGCCACAGGACGTCGTGTTACGACTCAAACTGTGCGCAATAGGCTGCATGATGCGCAGATTCACTACCGACGTCCATGGCGAGGTCCATCTTCGCAACCACGACACCATGCAGCGCGGTACAGATGGGCCCAACAACATGCCGAATGGGCCGCTCAGGATTGCGTCACGTTCTCTTCACCGATGAGTGTCGCATATGTCTTCAATCAGACAATCGTCGCAGACATGTTTGGACATCTGCCTCTGGTATCTTACTTCCTCTCACTGGGACTTAATATCGCATGGCATGAGGCTCCAATGTTTATGAGACCCAGTGTTTAGGGGGCCTAAATGGCTCTGAGCACTATGGGACTCAACTGCTGAGGTCATTAGTCCCCTAGAACTTAGAACCAGTTAAACCTAACTAACCTAAGGACATCACGAACATCCATGCCCGGAGGCAGGATTAGAACCTGCGACCGTAGCGGTCTTGCGGTTCCAGACTGCAGCGCCTTTAACCGCACGGCCACTTCGGCCGGTTTAGGGGGCCTATCGAAGAGGTGTTTTCTTATACTTTATGCCGACCACAAAATTAGTAAATACATTAAATGTCGGAACAGCGATGCATTTCTACAAAGTAAACTGACAGGGACTGTATCTGAATAAAATTGGGTTTAAGGTATCCCAAAAATGAAAAATCAATCTTCCAGTCACATATTAAGTCTAGATGGCTATTAATCAATGCAAAAATGTTCAGTCCAATATCATACCTTTGATTCAAAACAATGTCCGTAGTTTATCAAATATTTCGAAGTCCAACACCGTCTGCATAAAATGAAAGTCCCTCGACCTCCAATGTCGGAAATTTTTCCAGTGCAATGAATCGGAAATTTTAAGAGCCCAACGACTATCTGAAACTTTCCATGTCCAACCCCAACAGGAATATTTGAAAGTTACACATCGTAGTCGAATTCTCAGTGCACCTGTCACCCCGCTCGTAACCACACACGTCTCATAAACACACAACGTACCACCGCTGGCTAGAGAAGAAAGAGTAAGCAACCGTGTCTAGTAAAAGACTCACCCAGAGAGCTCTTTCGCCGGCTACTTATAGCAGCAGAGCCGTTTCTCCGAGCCGTCAAATTCGCATTTTGCACCGTCATTTGGGAGCTTTCCAGACGTATACATATCTGATGACGCGTTTTTCCCGAGCGCATCTCGCTGTATGTGTATGAATTTACTGTAATTATTACGTTCCTCACAATTTTCAAAAATTCTAAAATTATTTTTAGTAGTTTGATGGTTTGCACAAACACAGGTAATTCTAAGTATAGAATTAGTACGAAGTTATTATATTTTCACATGCTAAGACAGGATGGAACACCATATATAGTGGGTAATATCTGGAAGGGTACTGTGTTAGGTGATCGTCACTACGATCGCATTTTACGATATGGCAGAACGCGTTTTTTCCGAATCAGGTTGAGGTGCATTGTAGGCTGTGGCACCCCAAGCAACTCGGTGTAAGATGTACTTTTTCATGCTGCAGTGGGTTTCTTATTTATAATTTGAATTTACGGCGTTTCTGCTAAAATTACGTACAAAGTGTAGAAAAGCTCTAATAATATTAAAACTGACATTAATTGTGCGTTTTTTATATTATATCAGTACTCTGTTGTTGTTGTTGTGGTCCTCAGTCCTGAGACTGGTTTGATGCAGCTCTCCATGCTACTCTATCCTGTGCAAGCTTCTTCATCTCCCAGTACCTACTGCAACCTACATCCTTCTGAATCTGCTTAGTGTATTGATCTCTTGGCCTCCCTCTACGATTTTTACCCTCCACGCTGCCCTCCAATGCTAAATTTGTGATCCCCTGATGCCTCAAAACATGTCCTACCAACCGATCCCTTCTTCTAGTCAAGTTGTGCCACAAACTTCTCCCCAATCCTATTCAATACCTCCTCATTAGTTACGTGATCTACCCACCTTATCTTCAGCATTCTTCTGTAGCACCACATTTCGAAAGCTTCTATTCTCTTCTTGTCCAAACTGGTTATCGTCCATGTTTCACTTCCATACATGGCTACACTCCATACAAATACTTTCAGAAACGACTTCCTGACACTTAAATCTATACTCGATGTTAACAAATTTCTCTTCTTCAGAAACGATTTCCTTGCCATTGCCAGTCTACATTTTATATCCTCTCTACTTCGACCATCATCAGTTATTTTACTCCCTAAATAGCAAAACTCCTTTACTACTTTAAGTGTCACATTTCCTAATCTAATCCCCTCAGCATCACCCGATTTAATTTGACTGTATTCCATTATCCTCGTTTTGCTTTTGTTGATGTTCATCTTATATCCTACTTTCAAGACACTGACCATTCCGTTCAACTGCTCTTCCAAGTCCTTTGCTGTCTCTGACAGAATTACAATGTCATCGGCGAACCTCAAAGTTTTTACTTCTTCTCCATGAATTTTAATACCTACTCCGAATTTTTCTTTTGTTTCCTTTACTGCTTGCTCAATATACAGATTGAATAACATCGGGGAGAGGCTACAACCCTGTCTCACTCCTTTCCCAACCACTGCTTCCCTTTCATGCCCCTCGACTCTTATAACTGCCATCTGGTTTCTGTACAAATTGTAAATAAAGAATTTCTTGTTGAGCCAACGGTTAGGTTTTGGAGTTAATACAGTAAAAGATATATTTTGTGCAAATTTGCAATGCGAGGTATGTCTTTATCGCTCTGTACCTGCTAAACTAATTATTACATAAGATTCATTAGTTTTGGATAGAAGAGATATTTAATTAGATATGCACAGTTTTTATCCAGCAGTAGTTTGTGATGTACTTGTTATTTTGACCGGGCTTTCAAACCGCCTTCTGTCGCTTGTTTCCGGTGGAACTGGGCCACCTCGTGACCTGCTGCTGTTGGTAGATCACGTGACTGTTACAGCACCTGCTCATCTCTGCCGGCTGGGCACTGTCAAACGCTTGCCGAGCGGCCACGCCACCTCTTCTGAGACTTGCGCGTACGCCCGCCTATGCAATTTCGCTTCGTGCTGTGAGGCCTGTTCTGTTAGATGAATGTCGTCTATACTCTGGATTGGTCCTACTGGACATGTGATGACTGCGACTACAGTAAATGATCGCTGATCTTGCAGTCAAGCGATTTCGGGTCTGTTTAGGCAAACTGCACGATAGTTACTTATATTGTCGTTATTTTCACTAAGTGATGATTATCTTCGAGCTTCACTACATTTTGTAACTATTTTATAATGACGGACCTTCCTGCATAAACTGCTACCTCTGCAATTACATCGCGATAATCTGCTTTGGTACATAAATGCATAATACACCTGCAGCAGACAACACCTTTACTATAATTGAGTGGGGTGTGTAAGTCTTTAGTTGCAGCACAATTGCTAACCATTTTTGCACTCATTAGCTCAATCTGTCGTACAAACATCTTTGTCCTAATCAAAAGACTACAATTCCAGATCATCTTTAATTATTTTAGTCTTTCACCATGTCCCTCCATATCTTCATGACGAAGTTTCTATTACATTTAGCTTAGGGAGCATTATCCCATCCCATCTCCTTGATGCAATATTAAAGGTCACTACCGAGTAACCGATACGACAGTGCCGTTGCACAGAGGACTGTGCCAGTAACCCACTGACCAGTATACGAGTACGTCTGGTAGGCTTCGGGCTCAGTGTACACTATCTTGATGAAATTAAATCCAAGATAATTATCGTACAGGAATGACTTGCATGATGGAAAGTCATGAGTAAAAACGTAAGTTATAGTGATATTATATGCCTGACAGTGGCAAATATCATAATGAGCTGGATGTCACATGATACTGTAAGATGAGGTTGTTTACTCTTTGTAAAGAGTGGCGACATATTATAAAATATACAAGAGAACCCTGCTTAGCGATAAATGGTGGTACTTGAAGCCATGTTCGAACCCTGTCTATCATACAAATGGTGGTATTTCAATCAATGTTCGAATTATATTGTAGAACATCAGGTGTAGCAGGAAAAGTGCACTGAAAAGTGCACGAAGAATTCAATAGCAATACAAGATGTAACTGCTGTGTTAAACACAATTTAACAAGGATTTTCAGATGAAGTAAGATATAAATTCCAACAATAAATATACCGATTGGAGAAAATACAGGGTTAAAAATAATGAAAAAGTAAGTAATAGTATAACATGTTTTAGCGCAACTATCAATACTGTCCCCCTCTTATTAAATATGCACGTAGCGGAACTGTCGTCTCCTAAATCAATGTGCACTGATATCTGGGTGTAGCATTCCAGGTAAAAAGATGAGAGAAAATCCGTATCAAACTTAATAAGACCGAAAAATACCTTATAAACATTACACCAATTAACTTATACAATCTTGAGCGTATTTTTGTTCTGAAATGAATAATTTAACTTAACTCATACATACTGATTCAAATAAGACGGCTATTAGAATGATGCACGTCAAAAAAAAAAAATGGTAGTGAAACAAGATGCTACAACTTTAGTGAACGGCAAAAAAAGGACAATAGCAAACGAGAATGTCTGGAATGATCATTGGACCGAATGTCACTACGTAGATGCTGTCTGGAAGAGTTTAGATAACTCGTAATTCAGTTTTAGCTAAACCAATTGGTCCGCCATGAGACTGTCATGCAGGCATCTTAAGGTGCGTGATCTTGCAGCTGCTGCATAACGAGATTCGGTATTCCACAAATGTTTGGAACATCCGCGCTCATAGAGCTACATTGGATGTCCATGTAGAAAAGACAATGCTAATAACGTAGACAACGAAGCTTACGACCCGCCAAGGACTATAAAAACAGAAGAATAACGCCGATCTTCCCATATGTCAAGAACGTACAGGCACCAACCACCCACGCCTGTCTCCCATACCCAAGTCATGGATTTAACATTACCTTAAGAATAATCGTTTTCTGCCCGACCCAACTTGGTAGACAGAATATTTCTAGCTCACCACAAAACTTAGAGTGCCGTTGAACAGGTGGGACCATGTGCGAGCTGATGCTGGAGGATGAGGTTCGCAGGACAGTTGTGATGCATGGAAAACTTAATGAAACATAGCTAACATTCACTGGATTTTTGTCCAAGTGGACCATTCGAATGGCTAGAGGAAGTTAGTGCAGTGGCGTAGAACGGCATGGTGTTCTGATTTATTTCCCCTTTGTTATATTTAGTTATGTGTAATGTGGTTTCTAAGATATAATTAAAAGAAATTTGAACTTTTCCTGTTGAATTTCGTTTATATGATGCCCATAGAATAAATAAACTTCAGTTGGGTGCTTTATTGATTAGAAAAGACGCATAGAAAACGTGCGGCAAAACTCTTTAAAGTTTGTAGCGGGCATTAATTTCATTTATTATATATGTGTCCACTGCACCTACCGTAAGATTTATTCTCTTTCAAAATATAGGGTGATTCACGAAGATATGTAAATATTTTAATATGTTATTCTACAAGTAAAACTAAAGAAAAATGTTCACGTAAACATAGGTCCGCAGATGTTTAGTTACGGAAGTACGGCGAATAAACGATTTTTCCTGAAATTTAGCGACCTCGCTAATATGAAGCCATCAAAAAACTGTACGAGGTTAATATAAAGCACGACTTCCATTTATTTTGTTGTTATTGATCTGGTGAATCTAATATAACATGTCCCAGACGTGTATCTGCAGTAGTTTTCCAGAACATCCAGAGAAGCAAAGACGCAATATTGTAAAATTATTAATTTATTATTTACTTGGCCCAATTTATTTTTTAAATTCCAGACAGTTGCACGAAGTTTTCAACCGAAGTTTTTATCGTCACATTTCCCATAAATAAACACCATATCGTTGTATTCCTCTGTCCTGAATTTGAAAGGCATCGCTATTTCATAGATAATCCACAAACTACAACAGTTACTATGTGGATTCACGTAAATACGCCGTTGTTATTATGTTCTTTCACTAAACAATACAGAAAACTAACTCGTTTCAAGGTTATTAAACGACTGAAACTAAACACTAACGGTTGCCAACAATGATATAAACGTTTCTACATTTGTAATGGAAAGTAAATAATTTTTCTTGTATAATAATCTTTGTTTCTCTGGATGTTCTGGAAAACTACTGCAGATACACGTCTGGTACATGAATCACCCTGTATATCGCTGATATTAACTGAGCTCCACGACGCAAGTAAACGTTTCTTTCTCGTGTTATACTTTTAGTAAAGAAGCACTCACTCTTCAACTGATATGTAACACTACAGTAACTTAGAACATCTACTCTATCTTTGAACACAGAGAAATGGAGATGTTGACGATTCGCAGCGCGACTCTACTCAGACGATAGCAGGTTAATCTTCTTAACTTAACTGAGTTAACATGCAGATAACGCTCAAATTCGCGCAAAGGGAGTAGCGTCCTCTATTCAAGATAACACGTACGACTTGACTACTGTAGCTGCAGGCCTGCTGGAAATCGTTAAATATAATAAACTGTAACATAAAACTGAAATTAAATATTTGTGTACGCCACAAACTAACTGACATTCAACCCACGACTCCTTGTTTTCGCTTCTATAAGTCAACCAGCGAACCTGGTAATGCTTTGCTAAACATATACGCGAGTTCGATATACAGTACATCAAAAATTTCTCCGGTCCATCTCCATTTCTCCCTTCTCCCTTTTCTCTGACCTCGAGTCTTGTTTACTGTTATTGCAAACGAAACCTTGAATGGGGATTGAGGTCGCTTGAAATGAATGAATAATCGGTTACGATCATTGAAGTGCCTGGTACGAGTGAGACAGCTACAGCAGCTGGATGTGTGACGGTAGTAGCTTCAGTGACTACATTTCGTTTAGTTTTCATCTGCAAATATGTAGGATTACAAAGTTACGGACGATTCAGATTCCGTTATTGTATTTTAAACAGAAGCCGGTACCTGATAAATATAACTTCCCTATTTTCTGTAAACTCGAAGGTGAGGAAGAAACTAAAACAGCATATTGTTGCACACACAATTTTTGTTTAAAATTATCTATAAGAAGAGAGAGTAAATACGGGAGAAACAATTTGCCTAATAGTTTACATGCCCTGCCATCGTTGTTGAAACTGACAGAGAGAAAAAAGTAGCAGAGCACAGCATTTTCTTCCTCGCTGTCGGTATTAACAGAAAACCTGTAAATTATCGTTTAAGTAAATTTATAATCTATATCCATCTGAATATTTATTGGTTTATTGTGAAGAATTTAATATAGATGGGTCAAGAAGTTTTCAAGATTTTTGCTAACAATGTTTCCCCGTTAAATAGTAGATACAAATTTATGTACAGGGTGATTATAATAACATTGGACATACCCGTGAGCACGATGCGTAAGATCCTACGAAACATCCTTCTTTGCTATCCATTCAAAATTACCCATGTGCACGAGTTGTTTCCTATTGACCTGCCAGCAAGAGAGACCTTTTCTTTAGAATTTCTTGCTCTTATGGAAGTTGATAATTATTGGCCGTGGAAGATGTGGGCAGACGAAGCCCACTTCCATCTAACAGGATATGTCAGTACACAGAACTGTCGCATATGGGGAACGGAAAATCCACACGCAAATCCACCAGTACCACCTCATCCTTAAAAGGTCACTGTGTGGTTGGGGTTTACGGCATCATTTATCATGGGGCCATATTTTTTCGAAGAGACAGGTGCTTCCGGTCCTGTTACCTGTACCGTAACTGGTAAGCGTTATGAGTGTCTTTTGCGTAACCACGTCATTGCAGCTCTCCAACAGCGTCGGTGTTTAGATGGGATCATTTTCATGCAAGATGGAGCACCTCGGCACATTGCAAATCCAGTTAAGCAGCTACTGAAGCGCCACATCGGAATTTCTAGAATTATCAGCCGCCATTTCCCTACAGACCGGCCGTCCTGATCACCTAATTTTAATCCGTGTGACTTATGGCTGTGGGGTATCTGAAAGATGTTGTGTTCAGTGTTCCGATAGCAAACTTGTCTGCATTGTTGTGGAACATGCTGTTCTTGATTTCAACTTGTTTGCAGAAAACGGTGGACGGTATATTGAACATGTTTTGCGCCAGTCACACGGAAATTAATAATCCGATTTGATTTTGACTGATGCGTTTAATGCGGTTTTTGGCCTCAGGACAATTAAAAACCGATATGATTGATGCCTTTTAAGCGGTTTTTGGCCATAGGACAATTAATAACCGATTTTTCCCATCTGATGTGATATGGCCTTGCCATGGTGGATGGGCTTACGTAACTATCACACCTGTATACCCATGCATACTGAGTAGTACACCTTAGGAATTGTTGTATGATTCATTTGTCATTTGTAGATGGCCACTATTAAATTATGATGCTTATAGTGTCATTTTGAAACTATTTATGTTTCTGCCGCCATACGTTTTCCCCCTGCTCCGATAATATTTTGTTGCAATTTGACGTCATTCTGAGCAGTGGTGTTATTTCTACAGCGGTTTGAAAATTTAACTTTAATTATAATCACCCTGCATATTAAAAATGTGTGGCCTACGTCCATTCAAATGTTTCTTAGAATATCGCGCAAAAATTTGAAGTAAATGGACCCAGTACTTCCCTACATCTTTTGTAGCAAGGTTAAACAACGACATGTCCTTACACAGTGGTACAGATGAGAGTGAATTTACGCATGAGATACAGTAAAGTTGAAGAGCAGGAAACGTTTGTCAAGGAGATGATTCAGTGGTTCGCTACTCGAGAACAGCATGATTTGAGTCGCCAGCTTTTGATACAGTGCCTGCAAGTGGTAAAATCCTTAAGAAATGTGTTCAGTGGTCAACAGAAGCTTCTCGGACAACTCAGTGGCTTACCTCCATCTCTAGACCTAACTATCCCACTTTTTATGAAATTGAGCACAAATTTCGTGTTCAAGTCTTCATTTCATCTTTTGTCACTTCTTCCTTTTCTTTCCTTTCCTGCAGAAAGCTACCGTAGGCCGTAGTCCAAATCATATTCAGAAGAATCTATGTTAAAATGCCCATGTGGACTTATTGATTTCAGTGCTTCGGGATATTTCCTAAATGAAGTCAGACGAATAATAATTTTTTTTTTTTTTTGTACCGCAGCCGTGTCCGTACCTTGTCCTTACCTATCCTACCACATTTTTATGCAATATTTGAATTGATACGTTTTTATAAACAGACTGTAGTCAGTTTCTCTTAATTATCTCTATTACTTTTCCAATTCTTACGTTAACCAAGACCTAAGACGTAATTTTTAATCATTGTACGTAAGCAATACGTCGTGTACGGTATTACATGCGAAGTAAAATCACGAAGAAACGTGATAATAAATATGAAAGTGTGAAATGGGACACAGAAGATGATTTAAGGATTTAACTGTTGCCGCAATTAAGTTTAGCCGCTAAGAGAAATGAATGACTTCAAAATGGCTTCAGGAGCAGCACACGTATGAGAAGTTGCTGTAAAGTCTTTTATGACAACGAAACGTTAACGCGATACTAGCCTGAGACGGTTGGTGGTAGTCAAAGGAAACATTTGTGGTTTTTGTTGCGGCAGAGACATAAAAAGAGAGAGGATGCAGTCAACAATGGCCTGGCGCCGTTTCGCTATAAAAAAATGAAAAGAGGAAAACGAAACAACAAAAAAGAGAGTCCTGGGCGCCCGGTTTTAACACATAGCGGGAATGCGCGGTGCGTCACCTTTAAATTTTGGAATATGCAACTATGAAAATTCGGCCTTTTTTGTGGCGGACGACCGCGTGGCGCGCGCGGAGGGTGGAGCAGGTTTTAGAGGCGCGGGCGGCCGCTGCTGACGCGGCGCCGCTGCGGCCGTCCAGCCCAGTCGCAGTCACGCCTCAATTCGCTCATTTGGTGTTTGGGCGCAGGTGGAGCGTGGCGGGCCAGCTGGCGCCGCGCGCCCGAGGCCGCGCGTACACGCAACTGCCGCCCACGCCCGCCCCCGCCATAACACGCCGCCGCTGCCGCCGCCGCCGCCGGCCGCGCCGCGCAACGCCGCGCCGCGCCCATCTTGAGCACCGACCAATTGCGGCCCTGCCATATTTAGATTTAATCGATACACAAAACAAGTCGACTGCTCTGCGTAGTTTTTTTTTTTTTTTTTTTTTTTTTTGTTATCGTCGGTCCAGCGTCCCTTGTGCACACTATCTGACAGATCGACTGGGTCTTTCGAATAGCAATTGTTTTCCCTTTTCCGGTTAATGTTTAATGTTCTGTTAACAGTCCAGTCCAGCATACATCGTGTATTACATGTACCTTTTATTGGACTTTGACAGCATTTGATAAAAGATTTATTCTTTGCACCGTGTAGTAAACCTTTTTAATATTCATTCCCTGTTTTGACTTTTGCCTACACATCTACACCTCGTGCACATCTGGAATCTACCACCGTATCACTCGAGCAGTCCGTAACTGAAATTAACGATTATAATGCCTTTCACTTCCCATTTTAGAACTGTGTAAAGCGCGCTGCTACCGCAGCGGTACAATATTGTATAACAGATGATGGCTGACTCCCGTAACATAGACAGCCGTCTTTCGCGATTTGAAGATAGTATTTCTTTAATAATTCCCATTAAATCCAGACGTCGAATCTACTTTGCGAAAATAAAATACGCCTTTTGACAGTAAGAACTGGCTGTCACGGCGAATAATGAGAAGCATCCGCTAATGTGACGAGAAATGAGTGCCCACTGGAGTTTAAATTCGACAAAGTGCACAAGCTTACAAGACCAGGCTGCGATCATTTGGAGAGAAAGTTTTACATCGCCGAAGCTGTCCGTTGCTGCAAATTCTAGTGATCTAGTCGTTAGTGGTAAGAGATACGAAATATAAACATACGTCTAGTGTTCGAAGCAGCTCACTCTGTAATTTTTGTTTAATACCTTATTTCGTCTGTATGCTAACAGTATGTATACATACGACAGAAATCATAATTTACTTAACTTTTTGATATACCAAAAGTAGCTCCTGGATTTTAAATTTTTTTCACGAAAGAGTTCTTAGAGCTTGTATTAGCTCGGAGACCTCGCTTCTAGGCTTTGTTCTTTAGAAACAACACGTTTATTACTGTAGAGACCACCTATGATTTACAGCACCAGACAATGCTCATCGCTTTAACCTGTACATAGTGATTTATTGTCGTTGTATAATTTTTCCATGGGGAACATATACGGTAAATCGACAGAATTGGTGCGATGCACGTTTTGTAGGAACACGAACAAACTACCCATATATTAGATACAGTTACAGATGTATGAAGAGCTTAAAGTGAACTGCAAGTGGAATTAGAGGTATTTAACAGTACTGCCTACTTTTTGGTAACTAACAGACTAACAGTTGGGGAATTTGAGGACGGAAAAGGGAGAGAGAGAGAGAGAGAGAGAGAGAGAGAGAGAGAGAGAAGAGAGCGAAACTGAAATATACAAATACAATGGTACGCGAAGTACTCTCCGCCATACACCGAAAGGTAACTTGTAGAGTACAGCTGTAGATAGTTAAAATTTATCTGCAAAATAAAATACATGATGAGCATCATTCATACCAAGCGGCAGTTAAAGAAACGTATGCAGAGCTAATCACATAAAGTTGCTTTACGTACAGTTCAGAAGCACTGTTAGACCGCAATGAGACTGATTAGTGTCAAAACAGCCGAAAAGTGTAAGAAAGATTAAAAAATGTTGGAAAGTGTGAAGTTTTCAATGAGCTTAATTGTAGCTCTAAATTTAACCTTTTTCTTTTCTTTTAACGAGTTTGTATCAGATTTTGGAAATACAGAAACCTTGGACCACCACAGGTATCAAAATATCTTCACAGTGAGAAAGGTCGTTTACAAAATAGCTAAAATAAGTAATGACTCAGAAATCTTTCCACATTGCAGACAGTACTGTGGCATATTAAGAAAATTTACTACAAACTCCAAGAGAATTCGTATCTTGTTTGAAATTGAAAGATCAGACAGCAAATAAAAAGGGTATAGAATATTATAAAAAGAAAGGAAGGTAAAGAAACCACAGAACGTACAGAACTGTAAGACAGTTTATGTGTACTGGATTTTCTTACATTTACTTTAAAAATATGAGAAAACGTGTGCAAATAGCCCAGGAAAGAAAGCACAACACTATACTAAAAAAGCGATACCGGGGATATTTTCTGAAATAAAAATCTCACATTCCCAATCAGTAACAACCATCGTATCCATCACATCATACCCTGAATCTAAACACTGTACGGAAAGTAAGCCATTGTTCATACATTGCAAATAATGATATGGCAAGATTAAATTGATTTAATTATCAGAAAAGCACGTTTACAAAAATTTGTGCTGTACTCGACTAAATGTAAACAAACTGCAAGTGCTAATACGTTGAGGCAAGTAAATTAAAATTTACAGTACCATACCATCCGGAAACATGAAGTAAATAATAAAGGCATTGGTTCTGCTTAGTTATGTGAAAACAAGCAATTAAACGGGACTGTCTCTGTTTACTGCGTCTAAACATAAACAAAATTACGACTAAAAACCGGCTTTACGAACATTTCACATTTTCTCGAATAATATGCGAAGAAAAGTGAAATAGTTAAAAGGAGGACTCAAACACGCCCTAATGCGCATATTTACTCTGTAAGCTCTACAGAGGATAGCTGGCTTTCAGTTTCGGTTGAGTAACATGTCACAGATGCTTTTGTAGTTAGGCGAACAATGACTTCGGTACCAGCACTTTCACTATGTGTTGTCACCCTAGGGAAAACTTCCTTATCGCCCGGATACAAAAATTTCAGTAATCCTGTACGCAATATGTCTTTACGCCTCACTGGTTCCTCAGAATTCTTTTCTGAGATGATGCCCTCATAGGCTACAGGGACTACTTAAGGACCTCTTCGTTCAATGGCTGTTGTTGGTCCCAGACACAGTACATCTATAAGCCTAGAAGTGTGTTTAATTCACATAGATTGCTACCTACTGGAAGAGGACCTATTCAGCTGAGGTACGGCCGAAGCCCATACTTTTACTTCTGTCGTCTTTCTCACCAAATTAGCCACCTACCCACTGGGCCCGTAGCAGATTAATTTTTAGTCCCGTCATTAACCCTCTACTGCCCACCGTGACTCTGAAGTCACGTCAAATTTTATCGTTATATTTCGCATTAGGATCGTTATTTCTTTCTTGACCAGTGTGACTTGAGTGTTACAATATGGCTGCTTTATACACAAACAATGTAACTGCCCACTGTGACCTCAGAGTCACAGAACTATTTTTAAAAAATAATTTTTTTCAAAAATAAAAATTCACCTGATATGTGTTAAATACATTATTCTCTAACATTCTGTGCATATAAATATTTTTTTCTACAGGAAATAATAATTTGGGCAATAGAGGGTTAACACAATACAGTAGCGCGATAGCGGCCTCCGAAGCATAACAAGAATAAGCTATATAGTAACAAAGGAGTGGCTGTGCTGCTTAGTTCCAACTTGGGGCCTGTAGGCTTACCAAATATGAACTCATCCACTGGAAACTAGGTTCCTTGCGATGTCCGCCACATAGTATTAAGCATGCGAACAGGTGGATCGCACGGAGTTCTACAAATGCAGCGATATTTATTTCCTTCAGACGAATATTTGGCTGGGCAACTGAATGCTTTTTGTCCGCAGCTCGTGGTCGTGCGGTAGCGTTCTTGCTTCCCGCGCCCGGGTTCCCGGGTTCGATTCCCGGTGGGGTCAAGGTATTGTGTGATGTCCTTAGGTTAGTTAGGTTTAAATAGTTCTAAGTTCTAGGGGACTGATGACCATAGATGTTAAGTCCCATAGTGCTCAGAGCCACTATAACTGAATGCTTTCTACAGACGGTTATCGCCAGAAAGTTCGTCAGACTGTGTTAGTTCTTCTTCTGAAAGGAACTCTGTGTCTACAAGGTTCTCATAACTGTTAAAATAATTCAATGAACCACGTATGCTAGTGGCTTTACGTAATTTTTCTTCTAATTTTTCTCAGAAAAGGAGATGAAAATACGAAATTAACAGAAAAGTGTGATTCTGTTTCCAAATTTAATCTATTTCAAAGTTAAGTCTATTTGAAAATGAAATCTGTTTGAAAACTGAAAATAAGCCCGTCATCTATTATTAGACTCACTACATTGTCTCAAAGAGAATGTCAAATAAGAATTAAAAGTGGCTTTTCGGGCCTAGTATTTCGCTATGAAAATGGAAAAACTGCGAAGAACCCATAAAAATACGCGGCAAAGTTTTTTTCGAAAGGTGTAGTGTTCATTTTGCGTTCTGTCTGCTCTGGCATTCTGGCAGCACTGATCGATCGAAGAGCGATAAAAGCGGCGCGATAATGTATCGGCCTCAGGACTGTCGCAGGAAGAGACGTTAAAGCTGGAAACGGCATAACTGTGCACAGCGATTCTGTTCGTCACGGAATGTTTGCGATATAATACAAGTTATCAGTTACAATACGCCATCTGTAGATGTGCTTGCGAGTGGATGTAAATATAGAATGTGAAAGAGGAAAACATCTTTGCCAGAATCTGTACCATCTAGGATAACTAGATACTGTAAGTGAATATTTATACCAGGAAAATATTAATTTTTTTGCCTTCTGCGGCCAGACTGAGTTAACATAAACATTTTCTGGACATGGTACGAGTTCATATTGTAAAATATCTACCAACGAAGATAGGCGATGATTCGGCCATGGTTGCAGTACCTTTAGTCTGGATTTACCCACAGGAAGGTAACTCAAACAGTGATTAATAAAGAAAATTAATCCCGATAATGAGACCGTTATTACTGTAAAAATTTTGCGAATAAAAGCGTCAGGATCGTTTCATGTGTCTTTATTTACAACGATGTTCCATCTACTGCTGACATGAGATCAATACTTAAAACTTGTAAAACGCCATTCACTCTCAATATTAGTGAAACCTATGCCGGATACGAATAAGTGCGATCAAAAAGCTTCTGTCCGAGGGCCCTGCTGTGGAGTATATGCAACGTAGCGCGGCTCCGATGCAGGAATATAAGCACCGGCACGCAGCCAAGGGATTAGTGTGCCATTCGTGTCTTTACGACGTGCGTACGGTAAATGCGGAAACATGAACTATGGTGACGTTAGTACCAAATGTGTCCAAACAGAACCAACGTGCTGTTATTTTTTCCTTGGCTGCCGAAGGACAAACACCGGTAGACGTACATCGGAGAATGAAGAACGTATATGGAGCAGCATGTTTGTGTAACATCACTGATGTGGAACGGTTTGCTAAAGGGTGCTGCTGCTTTATGATAACGCGCTTTCCCACGTCGCAAATGTCGTAACGCTGAAGTTATGCCAACTCAAGTGGGAAACACTCGAGCACCCGTCCTATAGTTATCATGCCTTCGGTCGTTTGGAAAGGTCTTGGAAGGTCGACGATTTCTGTCAGACAAGGATATGCAGCAGGCAGTTACGGGCATCACGCAGCAGGACACGGTGTTTTACCAAGCAAGTATCTTCAACTTCACATAGATTGCTACCTACTGGAAGAGGACCCATTCAGCTGAGGTACGGCCGAAGCCCATGCGTCGCTACGATGATCACCTCCATGACCACGGCGATTTTACCCCCCTGGCTAACCGATATTAGATTGTACAGCCTTCGAACGGAAACTTTTTGATCGCCTCTTATACTATAAACGAAGTCTCAAATTCAAAATGGTTCAAATGGCTCTAAGCACTATGGGACCTAACATCTGAGGTCATCAGTCGCCTAAGACTTCGAACTACTTAAACCTAACAAACCTAAAGACATCATACACATCCATGCCCGAGGCAGGATTCGAACCTGCGACCACAGCAGCAGCGCGGTTCCGGACTGAGGCGCCTAGATAGGCGCTACAGTCTGGAACCGCGCGACCGCCAAGGTCGCAGGTTCGAATCCTGCCTCGGGCATGGATGTGTGTGATGTCCTTAGGTTAGTTAGGTTTAAGTAGTTCTAAGTTCTAGGGGACTGATGACCTCAGAAGTTAAGTCCCATAGTGCTCAGAGCTATTTGAACCATTTTTGAGGCGCCCAGAACCGCTCGGTCACAACGGACGGCCGAAGTCTCAGCCTTATTAGACAAAATATGTCAATTGCTTCCAATAAATTAAAAAAATGAATACATCTGCTTATCTGATATGCAAAAGATGTAAGCATGACTAAACTGAGTATTTAGAATTCCATATACGTTGATTTAAAACAAAGGAAACCAAATCGCGTACTGCTCCATACCACACAATTGAGACCGACTGACCGTCTGGGACCGTGTGCCAGTGGCGTCGTTTGAATGCAGTATGGCGTGCCACATGTGGTCAGCACACCACTCTCCCGACCGTTGTCTGCTGTCATTCCTTGGAACTGATACTTTTCGCTCAAGTAGCTCCTCAACTTGCATCACAAGGCAGTATGAGTACGCTCCATTTCAGTCCATCCATTTTCCTTTTTCTTGTGGCTTTTTCCCGCATCAGCGTAGGGTTGGCATGGCTATTAACGGATTTGGCATGGTTACATTAAGAGGTGGCCGGATGTCCTCCCTTTCGGCACCCTGTTATCCCTCGGAATGTATTATGCGTACCTCAGCTGTCGCTGTACTCAAAGGAAAGTGAACGAAAGTTTTCTTTTCTGAATTTCTCGGAGTCGTGAGACTAAGGCAGGACTTGGATACCAACTCGGTATACATCTTTTGAGATGTGGGATACTACCTAAAATACAGACCCCGGATGGCCAGCAAACCGATACCCGTCGTTAATTAGTAGGGCGGATTCAATGCAGGGCCGGCGCAGATCCCCGTCCCGCAAGCGGTACTTTAACACGCACGGCTATACGGGCGGGTCCGTTGCAGTCCTACCTGCCAAGGAAAAATCCCTGGCAGTACCGGCTATCGAACCTCATCCACCACATGAGCAAGATACGCTGACCACTGAGCTATGGATGCGAGCGATTTAACCGCAATCTAAATCGATATATTTCACAGTAATCGTCCACTGAAAAACTGGAGAAATAGATACGGTTTAATGTGTCAATATGACTGACGTCTACGTTTATGACAATACAACAGCTATTTTTAAAATTTTATATTTAATATAAACCGTAAGTAACATAAAAGTTTCTTGCTACACTTGTTGAACTATGTAATGAAAGGAGCAATATAAGAATTTATCGTCCAGTCGGCGAGAAGGTGATTAGAGACAGAACACAAGCTCGGGTAGCACACACATACTTTTCAAAGTATCAGTCCCGGTACTTGACTTAAGCCACTGAGGGAAACCGCGGATCAGGCGAGGTTCTGAGTCCGCTTTTTCCAAACGTGAGCCCAGTCCTATAACAACGCTCTCCGTTTAATTTAGATATAATACGATACTGATGCGCGATACGTAAGATAAACAATATTCGAACGCCAGCACAACACAACGCAACATATACCACGTTTTCCTTCACATGGATGTAAATGCGAGATTGCAGTAGATATGAAATTCAGGAATAACATCACCTACATCTAGCAACTATACTCCACAAGAAACCTTCCGGTGTGTGACGGATGATACTTTGGGCACCAGTGTCACTTCCGCCCTTTTCAAGTAACATTTTAATATCGTTCACCGGAAGAACGATTCTGGTAAGTCTCCATTCGGGCTCGAGTGTCTCTGACCGTACCTTCGTGGCCTTTTCGCGAGACATTTCTTTATTGAATTATTGAAACTGATGTGATTAGGGCCATGAGGCTCTTCCTTACACGCGACCAGATATAAGGCTACGAAGGAGGAAGCAATACGCTGACTGAGCCTTCTAGGAACGTACTCTGACGGAACTTTATCAGCAGATCGCACCGTGACGCAGAACGCCTTTCTTGCTGCGTCTGCCACTGGAGATGGCTGAACATCTCCGTGACACTTTTTCACTTGCTAAATGACCCTGTAACGAAACGTGGTGTCTCCCATGGATCTTCTCTATTAGCTCTATTAATTTTATCTGGTATTGTATGTTAACCGGGGGCCTGGAAACGACGGAGAGGCTCCGTCCCCGCCGCAGGCGCAGTGGTCCACAACTCCACGACGATACCGCAGTCCACTTCACCTTTCCGCCGTCCCACACCGAACCCAAGGTTATCGTGCGGTTCGGCCCCTGGTGGACCCCTCCCCCCCCCCACCCCCCCCACCAGGGAACGTCTCACACCAGACGAGTGTAACCGCTATATTTGCGAGGTAGAGTAATGGTGGTGTACACGTACGTGGAGAACTTGTTTGCGCAACAATCACAGACATAAGGGGAACCAGCCCGCATTCGCTGTGGGAGATGGAAAACCGCCTAAAAACCATCCACAGACTGGCCGGCTCACCGGACCTCGACACACGTCCGCTGGGCGGATTCGTGCCGGGGACCAGGCGCTCCTTCCCGCCCGGCAATTTTATCTGGTAGAGATAACAAAAGGAGTAGCTGCATTCAAGTACTAGTCGGACGATTGTTTGGTAAGCTACTCCTTTTGTTGACGCACTACATCTTCTGAGAGTTCTTCCAATGAATCTGGCTTCTGCCTCACTCGCGTTTACTTTTATGTGGTCGTTTCACCTCACATCGCTCAGTACGCGTACTGCTAGATATTTTATGGAAGTAACTGCTGCCGGTGATTGTCCTGCCTATGTATTCGCTATATGTTACATCCGTTTATGCTGGAGGTCAATAGCCACTTGCTGCACCAAAAATCGATCATCTGCATGTCTTCCTGCATTTCGATACAATGTTTACCGTTGCGACTTCTCTGTATACTATAGCACCATTCGCGAAAAGCTTCAAAGAAATTCCGACGTTATCTGTTAGGCCATTTACTTGTATTGTGAAAAGTAATGGTAGTATAACATTCTCTTGGAGCACACCCTATCTTTCTTTACCGTCTGCAGACTTCTCTCCGTTCCTAATGACAAACTGTGTTCTGTTTGCTAGAAACCCTTTAGTTCAGTCACACAATTGGTCTGATATTCCGTACCCTAGTATTTTATTCACTAGGCGACTATTCGAAACTGTATCGGACGCCTCCCGGAGGAATACGCGAGCATAAAACATGTTGCAGAATGGTACAGCAGATCGACGTCAGATATGTAGTCCTATTGTTTGGTGCGTCTGTTCGATGAACCTTCTTGAACACAGGAAAGACCTGGTTCAAAAATGGTTCAAATGGCTCTGAGCACTATGGGACTTAACATCTTAGGTCATCAGTCCCCTAGAACTTAGAACTAGTTAAACCTAACTAACCTAAGGACATCACACACATCCATGCCCGAGGCAGGATTCGAACCTGCGACCGTAGCAGTTGCGCGGTTCCGGACTGCGCGCCTAGAACCGCGAGACCACCGCGGCCGGCAGGAAAGACCTGTCAAATCATTAGGACCACTTCGATCGTCAAGAGACCTATGGTATACCAGTACTGTAAAAGGGGCGCGTTCTTTGGCATACTCCGTGTAGAAACGAACTGGTATCTCGTCTGGTCAAGTGGCTTTTCCTCTGTTGAGCGCCGGCCGATGGTGGCCGAGCGGTTCTGGGCGCTACAGTCTGGAACCGCGCGACTGCTACGGTCGCAGGTTCGAATCCTGCCTCGGGCATGTATGTGTGTGATGTCCTTAGGTTGGTTAGGTTTAAGTAGCTCTAAGTTCTAGGGGACTGATGACCTCAGATGTTAAGTCCCATAGTGCTCAGAGCCATTTGAACCATTTGAACCTCTGTTGAGCTATTTGAGTTGCTTTTCTATCGTCAGGTTACGTATTTCGACATCTGTCATTTTGTCGTTTCTGGGTCGATTTAAAGAGGAGTCACTCGGCGGTCTTCTCTTGTAAAGGGATTTAGTATTTCTTCCTTTCGTGTGTCTTCCTCTGTTTACATCCTATTATGGGCAGAGAGTATCTGGACAGAGGACATCTATTCATATAATGTTTTAACAAAGGTCAAAATTTCTTTGGACTTTTTGTCAAATCGGTACGTAGAATTTTGCGTTCGAATTCGTTGAACGCATCACACATAGTCCTCCTTACGCTAATTTTGGCTTCCTTTAGTTTTTGTTTGTTTGCGAGGCTTTGGCTACGTTTCAATTTGCAGTAAAACTTTATTTGCTTTCGTAGCAGCTTTCTAACGCAGTTAAGGAATCACAGTGGCTCTTTTAATCTTGCTAGGCACATACCTCCCTAAAGCATATTGCTCGTGAACTTTGTCCGTTGATGATCAACATTGTCAGTGCTGGAGATGAAATTTTCATGTTGACCCTGTCAGATAACCAGAAATCCGTCTCTGTCACTCCTCCTAAACTGAAATATCTTCCTACCTTCCTTTGTACTACTATTTATAGCAGTATTCAGTGATTCTGCAGCGGCCTTATTATTACTGATTCCCTGTCCCACGATAACTGAATTGAAAAGTTACTTGGCCGGCCTGAGTGGCCGAGCGGTTCTAGGCGCTACAGTCTGGAACCGCGCGACCGCTACGGTCGCAGGTTCGAATCCTGCCTCGGGCATGGATGTGTGTGATGTCCTTAGGTTAGTTAGGTTTAAGTAGTTCTAAGTTCTAGGGGACTGATGACCACAGCAGTTAAGTCCCATAGTGCTCAGAGCCATTTGAACCATTTTTGAAAAGTTACGTTCTGTCTGTCACTAGCAGGTCTAAAATGTCATGCTCACGAATTGGTTCTTCATTAACTGCTCAAGATAATTCTCGGATAAGACAGTTACAATAATTTCATACCATTCTCTGCCATTATTACCTGTGCTAGTGTAACACTACGCTACTGCGCACGATACTTATTAAAGCCTGTACTATGGTAAGTTGACGGGCTTCACCTTGTAAGAAAGGATTTTGGTATATATGTTGACCGCGTGTACCTGAATGGAGGCAAAATCAGACTTTCACCCACTCAGTAACAACAATGATACGTCAGGCAAGTCTGAAGTACAACTATACGTTAGGACGGACAAGAAACAACACAGCAGATGCTACCAAATTATTAATAATACGGTCGCCAGCCTAATTAGGTATTAACTGAGTTCCTTCCCAGTACAAGTTGATGTACGTTCATACAAAACAACATGCAATGACACTGCATAATATGGTAAATTTTAGAACCAGAAAATCTACTGAACTAATAATTTCACTTTCTGTACTAATATGGACAAGCTAAAAATACACAACAATACACTATAATGTTTACTACGAACTTCGTACTGTCTATTGATTTGATTAAAATCGGGCATAGGTTACCATAGAAATAGCACTTTCGAAACACACATACAATGTCAATTTTGGTTTTATATCGACTTTAACTTTGCTGGTCAAATCAGTTCAGTACACTTCAGAATTTAAATGAATAGAAAAAGGGGTGGGGGACCCTGAAACTGTTATGATCACTGTACTGAAATTTTTGATTATCGAAAATCGTTAAGCACTCAAGATTTCCAATATATGAGTTACTATTCTTTTTGTCTTATTTCTTGCTCATTTAACTACCATTATTTTTGTCTCAAATTAATTAAACTTCATTACTAAACCAATTTCAACATTATCTTCCAACGTTGTCAGACCTATATTATTTACCTATATATTCATTAACAACAAAGTACTTTAAACATCATTCTAACATAGATAGGTCTGCAGGTAATTATTATTAACATAAACTTTAAATCTTCATCTCGGGACACTCGGGTTGCACAACATGTGGAAAGGACCCTGTCTAGGTTAGTGATGAGGATAAATCAATGATAGGACAGTTCTGGTAAAAGTTAAGTTGTTATTGAACAGTAAGGAACAAAAGTAACACTGGTCCACACGAATACAGTACTAAAAGTTTCAACCTGTTCGTATCGATGCGGCGGTTGGCGGGCGGCGAGATGGCGAGACGCAGAGCACACATACAATCACAGCTATGGCTCTTGATGTATCGGCACTTTACTTCTTCATAGCGTCGCAATATTTTCCATTTAGTGCCTATGGAATTTTGCCATGCTGTATAGTCGTCGGAAACGGCACATCCGAGTTTCAATGCAACTACGTCTTCCAGGATAGCCTCCTCGGTCGAGAACGTGTTACTCAGACCGATGCCCAACTCCAACTACTACTACTACTGCTGAGCCCGTTATGCCGTGCAGCGCCCGTGTGTATTTTCCCGCGCTCGCCTGCCATCCACCTTTTTCCGCTCCCCTACACACAGGGTATTCACCAGAGGTTTTGCATTCTACATACCCTAATACATTGCCTACGTATGGACCAGACGCACAATTACAACTTTGACATCTTACAATAGTTCCAATGTTTCTTACATTTCAATTCTGTTATAATATTGCTTGAAATTTGACATAAACATTAAGATTCACATCGAAATTTGTTTACTGTTTTCTTAACACAATGACATGAAAAGAAAAAGAAATGAAATCAGAATATCGATTACACTAATTTATCGACAATCAGAAGAAAAAATTATAATATGTACAATAGTACAGCATTGTTGTTGTAACACATGCCCCTGTTTCCAGTAAATTTCACTAAGTGCAAATTTGATGGGAACACTAAATTTTATATTTATACAGTGGTTCTGAATCTTTGTGTGAATGTCCCATCAAAAATTTTATACCACGAACTTCCTTTCACTCACATTATTTAGGTCTATACTTTTTAACATATCAAGAACATTTACCTATCGTTTGCTTAAGTGCCTTTGGCACAGTCCAACCTCCTATCACAACATTATTTAAATAGCAAATTACTTATCATTATTCAATTTCTCAGAGAAATAAAAAATCAAAATCTGGAACACAAACACTTAGCTACAAAAGCAAATACAAATACCTATATACACTATAAGACAATTTGTTGCTACTTGCATTGAATGGCAGTCCATTTCCTTACTTACTAATAAACACACAATAATATTCAGAAAATTTACTACACATATTTGCTGCCTATTATTCAGATTTGGGCAGTCCATTTCGCACCCTTTTATCACATCTCCTGCATCACACTTACAATTCTCCTTTAACTATTTATCTGCCCTCTTTGATTTTTGGCAGTCCTTTATATTATGACTCATATACTGCCCACTTTGGTTTTCGGCAGTCCCATCTTTTATCTGGCTTACAGCATTTGCTATTTCTTTTCAGCCCTTTTCTCCATACATCTTTACATTTACAGTACATTTGGTAATCTGAAACTCACAGAAGTACATTAGCACACTGATATTGGTATACATATATTTACAAAGATTTGTTACATTTGGAATAAATTAGTTTCAGCATAGGATACAGCACATTTACTGCAAATTGCTCTCTGAGTGTACTTAGGTCACTCACTCCTAGGAACATACAGTTTCAGGTCCACAACATTTCTTACACCTAAAGGTCTTTTGGATTTTGGGTAGATCAGGTAGTAAGCGTTATCTCGTGGAATGTTCTGTATTATATACGGTCCATTATAAATATATTTAAATTTGGAAATTTCATGGTTCAGTTCACTAGATTTTTCGTGGGTTTTTAAAAGAACATAATCCCCAATTTTAAATTTTGAAACTTTCAGATTTTTATCATGTCTTTTAGATCTAGATTGAGCTTTTAGCTGTGCCCTTTTTCTGACTAATTCTTTCTTTTGATTCAACCCCAAGCTTGTACAAGGCGGAAACTCTAGTTTTTCCTCAATTAAACTTTTACTTCTGCTGCCTAACAAAATTTCTTCCGGTGGGAACCCAGTAGTTTCATGATGTACAGTGTTCATGACATTCTCAAAGTCCAATATAAAGCTGCCCCAAGCTCTATAGTTATGACTGCATTTTCTGTTTTTTCCACAACGCACCTTGGTCGACTGTGACATCGTCCGAAGATACGTTCCTGACCTGTGAACCATTTATATCTGGTGGCTTTTTCGGTTTCTGGAGTTCAAAGTCTTTGCTTATTTGAACTCTTTGTAACAATAACACTGAGTCGTCCGGTGGCTCCTTTTTTCTGTGTTCAGTCTCAACATCTGGATTTTGTTTAGAAACTTCATCATCGGTAGGTACAATATCGCAATTAGCTGTATTCCTATTATTTTCACTAGTACCGAAATACTCGTCATCTGAACTATCGTCCGAATCCGACCATTCTGGATCGCTTTCAGGTTCTAACATAAAAGCTTTTCTGAGACAGGCACTAAGTTCATCCTCTGCATTTTCATCAGGCTTTGATTTTAACTCAAAGGACTTGGAAGAGCAGTTGAACGGAATGGGCAGTGTCTTGAAAGGAGGATATAAGATGAACATCAACAAAAGCAAAACGAGGATAATGGAATGTAGTCAAATTAAATCGGGTGATGCTGAGGGAATTAAATTAGGAAATGAGACACTTAAAGTAGTAACGGAGTTTTCCTATTTAGGGAGTAAAATAACTGATGATGGTCGAAGTAGAGAGGATATAAAATGTAGACTGGCAATGGCAAACAAATCGTTTCTGAAGAAGAGACATTTGTTAACGTCGAGTATAGATTTAAGTGTCAGGAAGTCGTTTCTGAAAGTATTTGTATGGAGTGTAGCCATGTATGGAAGTGAAACATGGCCGATAACTAGTTTGGACAAGAAGAGAATAGAAGCTTTCGAAATGTGGTGCTACAGAAGAATGCTGAAGATAAGGTGGGTAGATCACGTAACTAATGAGGAGGTATTGAATAGGATTGGGGAGAAGAGAAGTTTGTGGCACAACTTGACTAGAAGAAGGGATCGGTTGGTAGGACATGTTTTGAGGCATCAAGGGATCACAAATTTAGCATTGGAGGGCAGCGTGGAGGGTAAAAATCGTAGAGGGAGACCAAGAGATGAATACACTAAGCAGATTCAGAAGGATGTAGGTTGCAGTAGGTACTGGGAGATGAAGAAGCTTGCACAGGATAGAGTAGCATGGAGAGCTGCATCAAACCAGTCTCAGGACCGAAGACCACAACAACAACAACAACAACAACAACTTCTTTTGGCAAAACGGCCTCATTATCGGCTTTACTCACATCCACTGTTACTTCATATTTAGTGTAATCCTCGTGGACTTAAATTACTTTTAGGTAATTACCTTCCCCTTCCCCACGGTGCCTTTCGGTAGCAGCGTGTACTGTTGGCGGATCGTTAACAGAAGTTACTTCCTCGTCAATGCTTAGGATTTCATCCTCCAATTCCTTCCTATCTTTAATCATTGTCCTATCGGCAGCACGCGTACTTTGCGCGGCGCTATTTACTCTCTCCTCTTCAAATTTGGGCCACGTCACCTTATCGACGTCCCTACTATTTCCTTTTCCACTAATTAACCTCCTTGCCTCATACTCCTTAAAATACTCCCACTCACATTGCTTGAGGCCCTTGTACAGATCGTCGATCTGCACACGCCAATTACTTACTTCCACTAATTCATTCTCGCCATTTACTTCATTGCTAACACTGCTAACCGCACCTCTCTGTGTATCCACAGTTTCATCTATTATTTCCTTCGCCACGGAATTACCACTCGTAATGTATTCACCAGCTCTTACGGCAATGTTCGTACCTAATGCTGCCGCATTGCTAGCGGCTTCTCTCTGAACAGCTTGTTCGACAAGATCGCCGTTTAACAATCAGAGCAGTGTCTGAGTTAACAGGAGTTGACAAGGAAAGTGTCGAACAAGTTTACCGATTTTTTCAATGTTTGCATCAGTTTTTGCTGACAATGGTCTGCCAGTGCGAGTGTCATCACTGGTGTCTTCGCGGCCATCTTTAAATCGTTTAAACCACTCAAACACTTGTGTTCGCGATAAACAATCATCGCCGTACACTTGTTGTAACATTACAAACGTTTCACTTGCAGATTTTCCTAGTTGAAACAAAATTTGATGTTAACACGCTGTTCTTTCTGTACACTCAACATTTTCCGACGCACAGACAAAACGTCAACTACTTAAAACAGACGCCACGGGAAGACTGAGTGCAGGAGGCAGATGAAACTCGAGCAGTAGGCGGAGCGAGAGTCACGTGACAGGCCACGCGACTTTCATCCTTATTGCATTCGTTTTATTGTTTCACCAGTACTAGTCCGGTTTTTTTCTAGCCACACCTCGTATATTCATTAACAACAAAGTTCTTTAAACATCATTCTAACATAGATAGGTCTGCAGGTAATTAATATTAACATAAACTTTAAATCTTCATCTCGGGACACTCGGGTTGCACAACATGTGGAAAGGACCCTGTCTAGGTTAGTGATGAGGATAAATCAATGATAGGACAGTTCTGGTAAAAGTTAAGTTGTTATTGAACAGTAAGGAACAAAAGTAACACTGGTCCACACGAATACAGTACTAAAAGTTTCAACCTGTTCGTATCGATGCGGCGGTTGGCGGGCGGCGAGATGGCGAGACGCAGAGCACACATACAATCACAGCTATGGCTCTTGATGTATCGGCACTTTACTTCTTCATAGCGTCGCAATATTTTCCATTTAGTGCCTATGGAATTTTGCCATGCTGTATAGTCGTCGGAAACGGCACATCCGAGGTTCAATGCAACTACGTCTTCCAGGATAGCCTCCTCGGTCGAGAACGTGTTACTCAGACCGATGCCCAACTCCAACTACTACTACTACTGCTGAGCCCGTTATGCCGTGCAGCGCCCGTGTGTATTTTCCCGCGCTCGCCTGCCATCCACCTTTTTCCGCTCCCCTACAGACAGGGTATTCACCAGAGGTTTTGCATTCTACATATCCTAATACATTGCCTACGTATGGACCAGACGCACAATTACAACTTTGACATCTTACAATAGTTCCAATGTTTCTTACATTTCAATTCTGTTATAATATTGCTTGAAATTTGACATAAACATTAAGATTCACATCGAAATTTGTTTACTGTTTTCTTAACACAATGACATGAAAAGAAAAAGAAATGAAATCAGAATATCGATTACACTAATTTATCGACAATCAGAAGAAAAAATTATAATATGTACAATAGTACAGCATTGTTGTTGTTACACTAGTCACTTGGGTTTTCCAGTCAATCGCTGGTAATTTGGAAAAACTATAACATGACCAGGAAAGGTACACCAAGTATTCTCCAGGTTTTCCCTCAGATATTTCGCCACGACTACTGTCAAAAACTTTCACGAAAGAAGCAAAGAGGCTGTCATACAAATTATTCGGAATATCTTCCTACAGAATTAAATCAAGAATTATTCATTATAAATTATAAATTTTTGAAATAAATGTTCTTTTTGTCATTAGAACAGGGTTGTAGTGGCATGTGATAGACGACTTCTTAATGAGCAAAGAAATGAATATCTCACTTATTTCTATTTTAAGTGACAAATGTTGTCACAGGGTATTGTACCAGTAACCTAAGACGATCATATGTAGCACGTTTATTGATGTTGTAAGGAAATATTTCCATGCAAACATTACAGGCGGTATGCAACTGTATTCCTTTTTCTCATTTTAATGAATATCGTTAGTATCGTACACATCATCGTTAAGACCAGTAGTTTCATTTCGTCTTTACACTGAACATTAAAGAGTATTACCCACAAAGAAAATGGTTTCTTCTTTACATACCATCGCGTAAGGAAATCTTTGATATTTAGGAGCATTAGGCATGCCAGAATTACGTGGTATAGCCTAAAACAGCTATATTCCTTCCAAAAATCCAGTATTGCAGATGCATTCCAAACTCTTACATTCCACATATTTCATTGTCTTTACTGTAAACATGACATCACTTGCTTACTTCTGTAATGACATTAAAATAGTTACAAAGAGCAGTATAAGTGCAAAGTTATTCAGCTGATTCGAAATAAGCAAGTCTCTCCTCACAGATTTATTGGGATATAATTCAACCTCTGATTTACTTCTCACGGAATACTTGCTCCGTTTAACCCTATCGTGTCTTGCAGTATCGAGCAGAAATCGCTGCGTTTTCTCTTAACGTACGTAATAACTCTTTGACTAGCACAAGAAACCACTAAACGAGGGGAAAACATCTTCTTACTCAAATCTTAAGGTAATAAATGTGTTTTACAAAACAGTGCATAAAAACTAAAATGATAATAACAATTTATGTGCAGCGAAAATAAGACTGGTGTGCTTTACGTAACATTTATACTATATGAAGCAACTACGATCTGAGAAACTGATTGATTACAACATGCTTTATTTTGTCCCAGTAATACTTCATTAGTACCCATTTCCCGTAACCTGTAAGCCTAAAAGTACAATAGTGAACAAAATATAAGTAACCTGTTATGATTTTCCTTTTGTTCGCGAAAAATCCCATAACATTATAGAATATCGTTGCTTTCTCTTTTTTCTGAAGGTATTCTTCCAGAACATAGTCGATGTTTCGAGGCGACTACCGATATTCAAACAGCAGAATTGTTCCCATCCAGAACGCTGTAATTCTTACCGCCGGTTGACTGCAGGTATAGTTCGTGGGTTCCACTGTGACAGGCAATCAAAGCTGCGGCAGCTTTCGTGGCTGCAGGCAACGCTATTAAACGCTTCCATTCGCTGGTGCTCGGCTAGCTTTCGCAGTTACACGTTTCTAACCTCAACTTCGCCGTCCACCTGGGTGTGATGCTTTGTATACCAAGCAGTAACATGTTACCTTAGAGATGAACTGAACTGGTTGTATCAGTAGAGCACGTGAATCATCTGATATTTTTGTTTCGTGGGGAGGTTCGATACTACTGCGATCCGGTTCTTTTTACATTTTGAGGACTTCAACTCTCTTCGTCAGAGAGGTCACTAGGAAACGCATGATTCGTCGTATAAACTGTTCAGACGAGGCAGAGTGGACTTGTGCATACCAACTGTTTCGTATCATGCTTTTTTTTAAGCATTTTAATGCCGTTTTACAACCAACAGTAATAAGTTTCCTCTTGTTTATCGAGTCCATCTCTTTTTTATTTTGGCACTTGTAAAACATAGCGGAAGTGATTAAGTGTTTCAAGAAATCCCAAATATCCTTTCAAGAAATGAAAAGTGGAAAAGCCAAGTCTCACATTTGTCAGGAGAGTCAAAAACAATGTCTCTATTTTGGTACATAACTTACCTGTACACAAAAAATTGAAAAGGTATTCTATTTCCATAAAATCATGCTGCTCCTTTTATCACTGCAAAAAATTATGAGATAAATTACAAATGAACCATTTATTAACAACTTTCTAAGTGCCATACCAGGGAACCGATTAGTTTAAAGTGCCAATAAGAAAGATTTTGTTTCAAGTGGAATTCATGGTGAGCGCTACGGTTTATTTGTGGTAGTACAAGCAGTAATATTTTAACTAGTGGAACTGTAATCAACAAAAATCATTTGCTATATCTATCGAATTTTTAACAAGACAAAAACAAAACTAAATTGAAGGAAAAAAGTCTTTCAGTGTTGACTTCTGTTTCTTATTCAACTATATTCAAATCAAATGGTTCAAATGGCTCTGAGCACTATGGGACTCAACTGCTGAGGTCATTAGTCCCCTAGAACTTAGAACTAGTTAAACCTAACTAACCTAAGGACATCACAAACATCCATGCCCGAGGCAGGATTCGAACCTGCGACCGTAGCGGTCTTGCGGATCCAGACTGCAGCGCCTTTAACCGCACGGCCACTTCGGCCGGCTATCTATATTCCTAAGATTGGATGTTGCCAAGTTCACTGCAGAGCTCCCTGTACTGCTGACGTAGAAAAGGCAACATGGTCGACAGATATTTCTGTTTTGCAATCATAGACATGGTTTATCTTTCAGATGAAGCACAGTATGGCATTATCCGTAATTCATGGCCTTATCTCTTTTGAAGAAATTGACATTTTTCTATTCTTCTGTTTGATACTTATGATAAGAGGGCTATTCGGAAAGTTAAGTACGGATTGGTCGTTAAATGGAAACCACTGTGAATATCAAAACTGTTCTATTTTTAATAGTTAGCTGCTCCTTACAGCTGCTTCTCTACGTAGTCGCCGCTCCAGCTTACACATTTGTCGTAGCGTTGTACCTATTTCCAATGTCCTCGTCATAGAAGGCAGCCGCCAGTACTTTCCGCCAATTCTCTACGCTCGTGTCCAGCTCGTTGTCTGTGGCAAAATGTTGTATTCATATCCAGTGGGTCATGTGAGCAGAGATGAAGCTCAGGAACAGACAATTACAGGCTGTGTTGTGGGTGATCAAACACCTCCCATCGAAAACGCTGAAGGAGCATCTTCATTTTCCCTGGAGAGTGCGGCCGAGTATTGTCATGAAGTACGGAACGGAAGACAAATATGCTGTGTAGGCTGCACGACATTAGGCGAAATCTCTTAGTAGGGCCTCATACCTGGCGGGAGACACCATTTTCTGGGCATCTTCACGTGCTCACTGTGCCCTAAGAATTGAAAAGACCAACGTGTCGCGATCGACCGGTATATTAGAGACACAACCCAACACATCTGTGCAAAACTTAATAGAATTTTCACAGTAGTTTCCATTTCGTGACCCATCGGAAGTTACCTTCCGTATAGTCCTTGTATTTAATATCTACTTGAGATGGATGAGTATGAGACACTTTGACCATACTGTATTTGGAGATCTTAGACACCTGCATTGACAATTATGTTTCACCATCATTTTTAAAATCAAAGAAGTCAGATGTATGCACTGAAATTTCATAGACTATGTTCATAGCCAAATTATGTAAATTTTGGCTATAAAAGCCTTGCTTATCTTTCTTCTACCATGTTCCATCTAATAACGAATGATTGAAAGATTTTGTTCATGATTTGGCACTTGGAACAAGTCTAGGGACATGCAAGAGAATGTAGAAGTCATAATAACACTACAAATGCGTTTTGTGAAAACGTAGCACTTAACAAGTTTAATATTCCCTTACTTGAAGTAGCGGCACTGCACAACCTTAACGTTCGCGTAAGAGTCATAGTACAGGGCTATGTAGAGATCAGGGACGCATGAAGTAGGGTGTCGTAGCTTCACCCTACATTGATAATACCTTGGTAGCACCATACGTTATTCAAGAAAGTATAATTTAGCTTAGCCGATACGCGGCTGCTACGATCGCAGATTCGAATCCTGCCTCGGGCCTTGGATGTGTGTGGTGTCCTTACGTTCGTTAGGTTTAAGTAGTTCTAAGTCTATGGGACTGATGACCTCAGATGTTGTCCCATAGTGCCTAGAGCCATTTGAACCGTTCTGCTCAGCAGACATGATGTGGCGCCAATAACCTAGCCGTTGAGCGCCCATAACTTCCTCTTCTCCGACATGACGCGTAGTGCCTCGTATTTGTCCTCGACCTCTACAGATATTGAAGCTGGTTGACAGTCTGGTTCTTGACTTAAGGATTAGAAATATAGCAGTTATATTTCATTTATCATACTATGTCTGCTGCAGGAACGTTGAACATACGGATATGAGGAGTTGAATCTTACGGCAGTCCCTGTATCTTATATTCCTCTTTGCATGGCGCTATGCGATATCTGACGCATGAGATATGCTACCAAAGTCATATGAATGCTATTGTCATCCAGCCACTGCTGAAAATTGGATAATTACGGCTTACAAATCTTGTAGATTTTCTTTACTTTCTAAGACCAAATAAATAAATAAAGGCGCACCACGAAGGAATTATTCTCATAGAATGGAAATCGGTTGATGTGATGTACGTGTACACACGAACAAATGATTATAATTTCAGAAAAATTGGATAATTTATTCAAGAGACAGAGCTTCACGAAGTGAACAAGTCAGTAACGCCTTGGTCCACCTATGGCTCTTACGCAAGCAGTTATTCGGCTTGGCAATGATAAATTTGTTGCATGTACTACTCAAGACACCGTGTCAAATAATGCCCTGTTGGCGCGTTAGACTGTCAATGTCCCAAGCTGACTGGAGGGCCCTGCCCTTAGTGCTCCAAACTTTATCAATGGGGGAGCGTTCCGGCAACGTTGGTGGCCAAGGCAGGGTTTGGCAAGTACCAAGATAAGCAGTAGTAACTCTACCATGAAATGTAAGCAACAAAACGGGGCGCTAGAAGATCGTCGACGTACCGCTATGTTGTAAAGGTGCCACGGATAACAATCAAAGGAGTCCTGCTATGAACTGGCACCCAGACTAATACTCCTGGATGTTGGGCCGCCTGGCGGGCGACATTTAGATTTATATCCCACGGATATCCGGGACGTCTCCAGACACGTCTTCGCTCGTCATCGGGTCCACTTTGAAGCGGAACTCACCACTGAAGACAATGCTGCTCCAGTCAATGAGAGTACCAGCCGTTGCTCACCAACATTATTAATTTAAATGCCACACAGGGGGAATGAAACGATGTGGAATCGAGACATTGATGTTATCGCTAAATGCCCGTCTAGACGAACATTAGGTGATCAATATAGTGTACTACTGTATAAGGATGTAGACGATATGACTTATGGATGTTTGAGTCGGTCCGGGGTGCGTACACGGATAGCGGAAGTGCTTGAGACCACTCCCTATAAGCGGGAAACCTGCATTCGAGTCCTGGTCATTCACAGATTTTCATGTCACTAATAGGTAGTACCTTAATACAGCCGATGTCAAAGAATTCACAGTCAGCGAATATATGAGGGCGTGCTAAAACGTAATGCCTCCAAATTTTGTGTGTGAAAACTCTTAAAGCTTTTTAAATAAAACAAACGTTATTGACAGTCAACATCTTTATTCTTCATGTCAGGCTACGAACACATGTCTTCCTAAGACAAACCAGTTATTTGATACCGTGACTGTAGAATGTTTGACTT
The DNA here is from genome assembly GCF_023898315.1 of Schistocerca nitens. Lineage (NCBI taxonomy): Eukaryota > Metazoa > Arthropoda > Insecta > Orthoptera > Acrididae > Schistocerca > Schistocerca nitens. The sequence goes on along the minus strand of NC_064616.1, from coordinate 943,487,952 downwards.
TGTTGCACCGATTCATCACTATCAAAATGAAGTCCTCGGAAATGTCCTTTAACTTTTGGAGATAGATAAAATCGGATGAGGCCATGTCGGGATTACAGCCCATTCTTCCTTCTCTGGCTGCATTTCCTTCAGCCTGCCCCTCCCTCCCTATCATCGCTCCTTCCCCGTTTTCCCCTTCTTTCCCTCTCTCAGTGTTCTGATTTATATCGACTTGGCTATTCACCTGGTTCCCTGTATTGCTTGCAATATTATTCCTTCTGCCTGTTATCTTTTACCCTTTTTGGCATTTAGGTCCCTGCTCGAGGTGTGACCTCCACTTCTAAATTTTCTGCTTTAGTGTGAGCCATTTGGGGAAGAACTTCCTCCTTAGCATCTACATCTTTCCACTCTTCCTTCCCTGCCGTATCCCCGTTTCACCCTGCTAGGTCACCATCATGTGTAACCAATCCATGTGGTGGGGCTGTTATGTACCCATCTGGCTGACAACACAAGGATCACACTACTGATACCTGAGCTGTTCCCTCCCGATGTATGCCAAAGAGTTGTTGCTACTTGTCTTCCTGGAGCTTCGGAACTCCTAGCAATGGTTGCTTTTACAGACGGCCCTTGCTGTGGCTGGGTGGCGCCCATGAAGGGAGACCTTGATCAGAGTGGGTGATATCAGGGCGGATGCTTAGCGCATGAAGCGTATCAATCTGCTAAAATCTGGCTGTTCGCAAATGGCCCACTCTCCGAATGGTGAAGGATCATTGAATGCTGCTTCGTATGACCCGTCAGCCATCCCTTCCTTGGCTACACCATGGGAGGAGGGCCAGGCTCGCCATCTTGTGATGGAACACTTTCCACGCTACACCGTCTGTTCTAGAACGGATGGGGACACATTCACCATCAAAAAGTCATCGTTTTTTGTGGAAAATGTTGAGGACAGCTGGAGTCTCTCAGTAAGATGCTGTCTGGCTCCCTGTTGATCAAAGTTGCTTCTGCCGCCCAGTCTGCGGCTCTTCGTGATTGTGATCGTCTTGGCAATGTTCCAGTGTCTATTACCCTCACCAGTCTCTGAATATGGTCCAGGGAGTGATTTTCCATAGGGACATCATCCTGCTAATTGATGAGGAACTCCAGGCTAATCAGGAGAAACGCGGCATTCATTTTTTCAATATGTGCAAAACTGTTGCAAAGAGAACCGCACCAATACCAGCGGCTTCATTCTGTGTTATGAGGGGGATACCCTCCAGGATCAGGTCAAGGTTATATGTTACAGATGTGACATGAAGTCATACATCCCACCATCCATGAGGTGCTTTCAGTGCTTGCGTTTTAGGCATATGTCTTCCCACACCACAGTATGGCAGACCGTCTGTGTGGCGACTGTGGACACCCACTCCAAGAGGGAAGCCCCTGTGTTCTGCCACGTATGTGTGTCAATTGTCATGACCACCATTTCCCTCGCTCGCCACTTCCCTCGCTCGCCAGATAACCCAGCTTACAAGAGAGAAAAGGAGATGCAGGAGCTCAAGTCCCTGGATCTGTCTTACGCTGAGGCTCGTCAAAAATATGAGAGTCTCTATCCAGTGTCACTTTCTTCAACTTTTGCCTCTGTTGCTTTCTTTTCCCCTCCGACCTCTTCCTTACCCCAGCCTCATACCCCTCTCCCCTCCCCCACCCATGCAGTTCCCACGAACTCCCCTCCAGGAGCCACTCCCCCTTCCTCACCCCCACCCCCTGTCCCTGGTGTCTCTCAGGCTGGATGCCTACTACCATAATTCTGGCATGAGCGGCACCATCTGTGCGCCCCAAGGTCGCCTGCTCTCTTTCAGTTCTGAATCTTGCAGATGCCTGTACTCTTTCTGTGCACCACCCCTTCACCTCTGAAAGAGAAGAAGAAGAAGCTTGAGTCCCAAGACAAGGCCCCTCTGGTGCCCCCCCCCCCCCCCAGGTGCCATCTTCCCCCTCGCAACCTGACTGTGACATCTATTTTTGAATGCCACCCCATCCTAGTTGGTGAAGACCACTGACCGAGTGACATGACCTCCTCTCAGCTTCTTTACGTCTAACTTGGACTGTCACCACATGATCATCCAGTGGAATTGCAACAGATACTATCTTCACCTACCAGAAATAAAACATCTTGTTTCCTCCTATTCTGTGTTCTGTCTTGCTCTTCAAGAAAGGCAGTTCTGTGATGACCACTCTCCAATGATTCGTGATTATCGAGTGTTCCATCTGAACTGTGCTGGCCCTGGGGCAGCATCCGGCAGGGTCTGCTCTTTGGTTCACACCAATGTCATTAGTGACTCGCCCCCCCTTCGTACCAACCTGGAACCAATAGTGGTTAGATTGCAAACGAATCTGGCAATCACTGTTTGCAGTGTCTACCTTCATCCAGGTAGGCCACTTCCTTATGTTGAACTGTCTATCTTAATACAGCAACTCCCGTCCCAGTTTCTCCTCCTCTGGAACTTCAATGCCCGCTACCCACTGTGGGGACAGTGCCACTTAAATGGTTAGGAGTCTCCTAATTGACCAACTTATTACAGACTTCGATTTGTGTCTTCTCAATGATGGTTCCCTTACCCACTTCAGTGCAGATCATGGCACCTTTACTGCTATCATGATGTCCTCAACTGCAGTCGTGGCTTCCCTACATTGTTCACTCCATGAATATCTTTGTGGCAGTGAAGACTTTCCGGTGATTCTATCGTTCCCCTGCTGCCACAGGCAGACAGGCCCCCATGTTCGGCATTCTGCAGGGCCAATGGTCTTAATATATGTCTGCTGTAAACTTCGACACCTCACTCTCGAATTGCATTGATGCGGTCATGCAGGGCGTCTCTGCCACTATTCCCTATTCTTCATGCTGCTGGTACTGCTGTCCCCCTATCCACAGGTTCCTCCCCCCTCCCCGTGGTTGACTGGTACCATGGTGGACCAAGGATGTACCACTCACTGCCCAGGATCGCCGACTGGCGCTGCACCGATTCAAATGACGCCCTTCACAGACCAACCTCCTCGCTTTTAAGTGTCTCCATGTTAAGGTTCGATACCTTACTAAGCAGAGTAAAAAGGAATGCTGCGAGCACTATGTTTCCTCCCTGGGGACGTATGCCTCTTCATCACAGGTTCGGTCCAAGCTCTGTAGTCTTCTGGGCCGCCTGCGACAGTCAGCTACTCAGGGTCTTAACCTCCAAGGCGCTCTGTGTTCTGATCCATTGGTCCCTGCAGAGCACCTCGCGACACACTTTGCGATGGCATCGGCGTCCTCTTCCTCTCTCGCCATCTTTCTCTTGCAGAAACGCCAAGTTGAACTGACCCCCTCTGTTTCAATCTGCACCACGCTGAACCCTATTATGGGAATTCTTGCAGGCTCTTTCCTCTAAACATGACATGGCCCCAGGCCCAGATTCCATTCACAACCTGATGATCCAACGCTTGGACGTTACTCAGAGGCTACATCTCCTCAGGGCCTTCAACCGCATTTGGATCATCGGTGCTTTCGCATCGCAATAGCAAGACAGTATAGTTATCTCCATCTTTAAGTCCTGGAAGAACCAAATGTCTCTCAACAGCTACTGCCCAATTAGCCTGAAGAACGTACTTTGTAAGCTATTCGAGATGATAGTTAGCTTCAGATTATCTTGGGTACTCGAATCTCGGGTCGTTATGTTCCTGTATCGGTGTTGCTTCCAGGAACGACGATGTCCAACTGACCATTTACTCAGTTTGGAAGCAGCAATCTGACAGACCTTTACTAACTACCACCACCTTGTTGTGGTCTTCTTTGACCTACATAAGGCATATATCAGGGCTTGGCGCCATCACATTTTAGTTACCCTCCATGGGTGGGGCTTCCATGGCCCCCTTCCCATTATTGTCTGCGAGTTTTTATTTCACTAGCTGTTTCGGGCTCGAGTTGACACTTCACTCGGCGCCCCTCGGATTCAGGAGAACGGTATTCCACAGGGTTCTATGTTAGGTTGACACTGTTCCTCATAGCCATCAATGGGATTGTAACGTCTTTTGGGCCTGTGGCTACTCCGGCATTGTACGCTGACGATTTTTGCATCTGGTGCAGCTCCCACTCGGTAGAATCTGGTGAGCGCTGGCTTCAATGCGCCATTCAACGGGACTATATGTGGGCTATCTCCAAAGACTTCCAGATTCCTCCCTCCAAAATGTGGATTATGCTTTTTTGTCGTCGACCCACAGTATACAACAATCCAGAAGTTTATTTAGGAGACCAGCTCCTCGATGTAGTAGCACAGTCCCGTTTCTTTGATAAAAAGCTGATGTCGCTGTTCCATATTCGCCACCTGAAGACTACATGCAAGCGGAAGCTTAATTCTCTCCACCTCGTGGCCCACACAACCTGGGGTTCAGACTGTGCCACTCTTCACCATGTTTACTGTACTCTGGTCTCGTCCAGACTAGATTTTGGTAGTGAGTTTTATGGTGCAGCGGCCCCTTCCACTCCGAAAGTACTTGACCCTGTTCACCATTTTGGGGGGCATCTGGCTATTGATGCCTTTGACACTAGTGCTATTGACAGCCTCCTCGCAGAAGTGGGGATTCCCTCTCTACGATGGAGCCAATTCGTGGTTTCTTACGCAATCGCCATTCGCCAATTCCATGACCATCCCATGTATCCTGCCCTCTTTGCAAACTAGGGATGTTTCCCTCCTCATAACCGCTCATGGATGGGATAGTTGTTGGAGTGTGTCTCACTTCCCCCTGTCGGGATCTCCATCTCCACTCACTGGAATAATCCCCTTTATTTCCTCCCACACCCCTCCTTGGATGGTGCCCAGATCATGGATTATGCCCGACCTATTCCAGGGTCCTAAGGTCTCTATCACCCATGTGTTTTCTTGTGCCTTGTACGTGTCATCCTTGCGGAGTTTCAGGGTGACACCATCTTCTATATCGATGTTTCTAAGACGATAGATAAGACAGGATACGCGTTCACGTCTCCTACTGGCTGAGAACGCCATTTACTGCCCAGATCACGTAGTGTATTCACAGCAGAGTTCCTAGCCGTTCACAGAATCCTCCATTTTGTTTATCAGGCCTCCCCAGACAGTGTTTTAATTTGTACCCACTCAATGAGTAGCCTGAATGCTATCGACTCATGCTATTCTCGTCATTCTTTGGTCTCTGCTATCCATGACCTTCTCTCTGCCCTTGTCTTTCTCAGGGCCCTAAGTCGTGTGGGCATCCCAGGGAATGAACTGGCTGACCGTTTGGCTAGAGAAGCAGATGATTCACGCTACAGATATGCGGATCTACGTAAAATCTCTCTTCGCCCAAAAGTGTAAAGACACCTGGTGCGCTACTGCTCACAGCAATAAACTCCACACAATCAAGGAGTCTACTGCAGGCTAGCACTCTCTTCGGTTCTTCTCGGAAGGAGTCCACTGTCTTATGCCGTCTGTGCATTGGTCATAGCAGACTCACTCTTTGTTTCCTCATGCTCAACGAACCACCCCCACAACGTGGTTGTGGAAACAGACTGACGTTATCCCGTATACTGGTGGAATTTCCCCTTCTTTTGGCACTTCGTACTAAGTATAGTCTTCCTGGTTCCTTAAATTTCATATTTGCAAACGATTCAGGGATGGTTGAACCGGTCCTGGGTTTCCTCCGTCAAAGTGGCTTTTATTTTCAGATTTAAGGTGCCGCCTTACTCCTGGAGCAGGGGTAAGGTGGTTGTGGTTGGGGCCTCTCTTCATGTTTTCTCGGCCTGGGACCCATGGCCAAACCCCCCTGCAAAGACCGCTATTTTATCCATCTGTTTTCCCAGTTGTTAGATTTGGGCTTGTCTTTTATACCTTCTACTGTGTGTGTTTTAACTTCCTCATTCTTTAGTTTGACTCATCTCCACTTTTAGCGGACACTCCCTCTTCCGTGTGTAGCTATGGAAACGCATCACTGATAACCTCGCCGTTTAGTGCCAATAACCCCCACCCCCCTCGTCGCAATCGATCAATCAATCAGTCCACCAGGATTTCTGATTTTTTAAACACACATGGCTCATATTTACAGTGAGACTGACGCGTGCTGGCAGTAGCCATCGTTGACGTCAATACACCTTTGTGATCGATTTATCAAACTGTGAGATACGCGTAGCAACTCTGCCGGAGAGGAAGTTACAATATTATTTTCAGTGTTCTGCTGCAGCTCTTCCCGGGTATGAGATTAACCCTTCAATTTTCCCCACATGTAAAAATTACAGGGAGAGATATCAGTTGATGGAGACGGCCAGGTGACTGCACTGAGTCTGCTGATGGTCCTCCCGTTACCGTACGGCTCGTGTACTGGTGACAAGGTTCTCACGACCGTGTGTGCCGTTGCTCCGTCTTGCTGGAAATATTCACACAGTCTTTATCATCTCCGAGTTCATCCAGACATGGTTAACCAGTTTTTGGACATACTGGATAGCGTTAACAGTTTGTAGAAAGAATCACGTTACGTCGCGGACGCCAGACATTGCGTAGCAAACACCAATCTTGAGATTATGCAACAGCTCTTCCAAATACAGAAGCATAATGTTCCGAGTTCACCGAGTTCATATGTTGTAATTTGCTAACCAGGCATCATATGCAGACATGAAAAACTCAAGATCCAAAAGTACTGATAGCATTTCACTCAGAAACACCAGCAGAATTCAAAAGAAGAAAATTCATGTTTACGCTAAATTCATGTACAACACTAAATTTCTAACGATATAGATGCAGGTACTTTTTGATTACGTTTCGACGTGACAATCTCTTAGCTTCCACTTCCACAGATGAACGCCGACTTCGTTTCAGGCGTTCCACCTGAAAAAATTAATTTGGTGTTCGAACTCTATTTCGGACAGTTAACGGATTTTATTCGCTGCCCAACCCGTTTCACATCAGCATGCCATTAAGTTTTGCATTCCAGACTTGGCTGCAGAATTTGTCATGGCACTTCAGGTCTTACATTCTTGCGCAAACTGTTCCGCACACGTATTTTTACGAATTGTGCTTCACTCGACATGACGCGCTGATTTATTCTGAGCACCATTTTGTGTTTCATTCAAAGGATTACCAAAAATATCAATCCTCTCACTCGCTCAAACGTAATACAACAGTGCAGGGAACAGAGCGCGCAGGAGATATGACAAAAACCAACTGGTGCATCGAAATTCTAGTTTCCTGCATTTTCTGTGATGGTAAATTCCCCAGTTCATTAACAAGGGTCACTTACGAGTCAGTCTCAGAAATACTTTCCAGGTCTATTTATTTTTCACACCATGTATAACAAAACTAATTACTGACGATAGGAAAACTCTTCGTTGCAGTGACAGAGTGTAATAATAAAAGTATAAGAAAAATATATTCAGGAAGAGATGGTATATACAATGACTACAGTCAAAGAACTTTGTCTGGTACCAGAAATTATATAGTTCAGTGTTACATTCTGTTTTCATTTGTGGAAAAGACAGCTGGAACCAAATCTACCACATGATGTGTAGCATTATTTCTTATTTAAAAAAAACTGTTAAGTGGTACTTTCATGACGAAGTAAATCTCGGGTGAAGAGCCTGGCATGAGTGTCCTGTGCACACTCATACCAGGCTGTTCACCCGAGGTTTATTTCGTCATAAAATACGCCTGGAGAAATTGAAGAATCACATGGTACTGTCATATTAGAACCCAAAGTAAATTAATAAAATTAATTATTAAAGAAGTGGGAAAGCAGGTGCTAGTTCAATGAGGAGGAGAGGGATTGATACAGGAGAGAGTCTTAGACGGGAAGCGAAAAGTTGCAAGGGCCCACGTAAAGAATTTGGTAGTGACGAGACTATTTCATATGCCTTAGACGAGTGCGGTTGGCTGCGAAATACTAGGGTTTTCCTGCGTACGGAGGGATATGATAACAAAGAATTGAATAGTAGCTTCTTAGATGTTAGACTCGAGGCTGGCATACAATCACCAGCATAAGGTTTCACGTTTCCATTGACGGGTTAACATGCGTGAGCGTATCTTCTGCTGATTAGACACGGAATCCTGTTAACTGAAAGAGAACAAATGTCATCTTAATGCTTTATTAATAATCATGTGTTTCCTAACGAGCAGTCAGTTTGTTCTTTTGACTGTCTTTTATGTTTTATTGTTTCTGAGCACGTGCTCCTTATAATCTTCCTTCATTTCACCATACAAATGAACGAGCCAATGACCTTGAGACTGAAGTAATCAGAGGGTCTACGATAGAATAGTAAAGTGAGTGCCCTTGATTCATAAGGTTTTGAATGTTAAGAGAGGCTGGCGGCCTAAGATATAATCGATGATAAATAGGGTGCTACCCAGTAGTAGGAAAGTTTGTTTGTATAGCAAGTCCTGTATAAAGTGAAGGTTGTATTGGAGAAAGAACACGAGCTGAGATAGAAAACCTACACTACATCCTCTGTAAGCACCCCACGAAAATAGGGTTCCTACGTCGCATTTTCACATTTCACCAGTGGTTACAGGAAATGATCGTAGGGCATTATTGGCCATTAGACACTTCTGCGGATGATCGGCCGCCTAGTACAACTCTTTTTTTATACCACTTCGGCAACTTTAGCGTCGATTATGCTAAAATGATAATAACACAACACTCAGTCCCCAGGCGGATAAAGCCTCCGACCGGACTGAGAATGTGTGTGTATCAGGAAGGAAGGTTAAACAAAACGTTTTGATTCGTTCAACGGTGCCCCTCTAGGCTTAAGGAAAGTAATTAAACAATAAAAAACTAAATTAAAGTATACATAGAACTGACCGCCCATCCAGCGGAACTAACATTAGACACCACACCCGATGCTATCATCGGTCATAGCCCCCATGGATCCTTCTAACCCACCATCAGATCCGGGCACGTCTTCACGAAAGGGGGGGGGGGTTAGTATAGTTCTGTCACTTGCTCTGGTCCATTTCGTAAAATTGATATGCACAAATGGGTAAAATCTCATACCTGGCACACCCCAACTGTTGGGTAGGGTCCAAGAAGACACTATCCAGATAATTAACAAAGTATTGACGTTAGTGTGGGTGGCTTCGTAGACGAGTGAACTGTTCCCATAGGAAGGCCCAAAAATTGAGAATGTGTGTGTAACCATCGTGGTAAAGATACAATACGATCAATCCCTTGATCCATATCACTGCATTCATCTTAATACGTGGATAAAACGTCACATCTGGGATAAGAAGAGATGTCGAAGTTACTGCTGTAGAGGTCGTTCGCTGGATTAAAGCCAACATCAGTCTCGTAAACCTCCACACCTCTACAGCAAATCCACATTCCAGATGGTGTTCATCTGTATCAGGTAGATGCCACTGGGGACATGACAGAGAACTTGCCATAAGTGTAGAATGGAGTCTCTGGCGATTCATATATTTGTCGTTGACCACCAAATACCAGGGCGCTGTGGCATCGGTATCGAGAAGAGCGCCATACATTGAACGCCAGACCACTGACTGAGTAACCGAGAGTACGGGGCTATCAATCGGATATCGGGGATGGCCTCGCGTTATGTGGTAAAAACATCCACAGGCCATTTGCAGCCGCTCACTTGGCAGTTCACGAAAAAATCCATAACGTTAGATAGTGTCGGCGAAACGTGCGCCACTCTATTAGTGATTGGTGATAGGTGCGGTCCATATCTTCAGAGTTCCCGTGAAAATGCACTGGTAGTGAATCCACATCTTCATCATCGCGGCGACATATACATCAGCTGCTCTCACCCGCACATTGACCACTCCGAGACTTCCCTTCGTGGTAAGGAGGGTGAGCATATCGTATTGTACTTTGATGATCATTCCCACACTGGCGAGGCACCCAAAGACTGCCTGTGAACTGCGTGCTGTATACTTCACCATCAGAAGGACTGTAGCCAGATGGGGTATCCTGGACGCCAGACAGATGATGACATAAGCCAGCCACTAGGCCATGTTCAAATATCGCAGTCAATTGTTATGGACATCCATATCGACGCCTTGTAGGCGACGAGTATAGGTAAGATGTGCTGTCTGTTGACTGTCACGCATAAAGATAACCCCCAAACATTTGATCGTTTCCTGTAGCGTGTATGGGGCCAATCATATCCTGGAGTGTGTATGGGGCCAAGCTCCTCCTGGGAGGCTGTTGCCGATGACTATCGCTCCAGACTTCTCCACGTTCAATCGGTTTCTGGCTATGGTACCATATTGGGCAATATAGTCCTGTCATCTTTGGACTTTGTCTAGTATACCCACTAAAAACACCAGACCATCCACATACGATTGCCAGATGAAGGTATGGTCTCTCAGCGTAAGTCCCTGCAGCCGGCATTGCAGTTCACGTAACAGTGGCTCCATGGCAGTGGGATACATAACCAATAACATAGGGCAACAATTCCTCGCAGAGGGAGCGATAGTGATTATGGCCACTATACGTCCATTGATCATAACCTATGAAGTCGCGCTACACAAAAGGCGCATAATGTTGTTGATGAAGGACAGGGGGAAGGCTAGTCACTGCAGCATCTTCTCAAGGTAATTGTAACATACCCTACCTAAAGTGTGGTCAGAGCTTTTTGTGGTCAGAGGCTTCTGACACTAACATCCCGCGCATGTGAAAAGCCTCAACCATTGCGATGACAGCGTGGTAATCACTGAGTGCCCTCTGCATGTTACTGTTACCGCCGATATACATCTGGTCTGTAGAGACGACGTGGTTTACCTCGAATGCGGGAAGCCAGAATTCTCAGGTCTTGAAAACTCTGTTGAGCAGCGTAAGAGGCCAGTAATAGTCCACTCCCTTTTCAGCAGATGGCTTGAGGACCAACATAAAGATACCATCGACAACTGCACGTGGCATCAGCACTGCATGGCTCATCAGTTCTTGGTATCATAACACCGTGAAACATAAAATAAAACTCAATTGGGAGACCATCTGTACCCAGCGATTTGTTGGTTGCTGCCGTTATGGGATCCATGAGGGTCACCACCGTGTCTCTGGCGAAGGTCCAAGGCAGCAAGCGAAGGACTTCACCCGTCTCCGTAGTATCTTTGGTCTTTTGCAGTGTAGAACTGTTGGTAATGTTCCTAGAAGGCGTCTGCGATATTCTTTTGGACCATCAGGCGCTTGACATCCAGCATGTCCAGCATGGGGATGAATGCTCTTTGACATGTGCAATGTTCATGGATAATGTGATGCATGGCTGGCAGTTCACCCCCGATTCTGTCCCGATTACATGTGCGCACAATTGTGCCCTTGAGATGACGTCGTGTAAGCATAGTGATATTTGCTTGCAATCACTGAATCTCAGTCTGACGTCCTGGCGATGGTGGTTGTGCGGATATCTCCCACAGTAGTATAAAATCATATTTCACGGTGTGCCAACAACAGCACATAGTCTCCCTACCGCAATTCATCAACACATGCGGCAATGCAGGTTTTGAGCAATTGAGCCACCACTGGATCGTGGAAGGAAACGTCGAATGCTACCCCACACAGTTTCTACAGGTCTCTAGTATGCTCTGCCGACATTCTGAATCCTTCAGGAGCGCTACATTCATCTTCCACGTGCTCATGGACCGCCACACCCTCTGTCGTGGGAGAGAGACGATACAGAGGTAGAGATCAAGATGGGTATAGGCCACCGGCCATATCTCTGCATCAAGCGTTTCTAATGTCTGGCAGACATATTCCCGGTCAAGGTGATTCGCCCAGTGTCTGGTAACGTATGTGTATCCCTGTCTGTTGCCATGAATACTCCGCTAGGTATCGACGAGGCGAAGGTCTTGCACCAGGCGTTGGAGTTTCCAGTATGTGCTAAAGTCCTGTATTAATCCTGTGGCTACAGCGTACAGTTGAAGTCATCTCCTAGGAAAATATTATCGTAGCTTCCCTCGAAAAAGGGTGCGCCCTCCTCTACATAAAATCTCGAACGATCTCTCCTCCTGTCCATATCCGAGTGGGCGATACACATTCACAATCCTGACGCCCTGATATGTGATAACAAGTGCTAGTGCTCACGGGATGTAGGCCACACTGTGGATAATGGTGCATTATTCGCAAGAATGGTCGTACTGCTGCCATTATCTGTGCATGGCAGCTTGTAAATGTGGTATCCATAAATAGATGGAAATTGTTCGAGGCGCACTTCCTGGAGAAGTGCAACGTCGAGATCAGCCGCCAGCAACATGTCACAAAACAATTGTAGCTTGACCTCAGAACTAATGGTATTGAGGTTGATGGTACCAATCCATTAGGCCTGGCACAGTGAGGTGGTATTGTTCTCTCGTGTTGGGTGCGACGACGAGATCTGCCGCCTTGTGCGACGTCGACATCTGCCGCCAGCAACATGTCACAAGCCAACTGCAGCTTGACCTCAGAACTAATGGTACTGAGGTTAATGGTACCAATCCATTAGGCCTGGCACAGTGAGGTGGTACTGTTGGGGCGTGTTGGTGGAGGTGGGAGACCTGAAGAAGGCCATGCCGTGAACAACAGGTCTCTACCTCTGTCCACTGGCATTTATCTGTCTTGATGTGCAGCAACTGCAACTGTTTTAGCTACTGCAACAGACGTCATGTCCTTGACATCATCGGCCCATGCAGTCAGGCTTGTGTTGTGACATCCCTCAGAATGAATGGGATGGATGAGGGGTGCAGCACGTCAGCGACAGGGTCAGATAATGGATCCATCTACCGTCCATCATCAGAATCATGGTACTATGAGAGGTCTCCTTCGAATCCGCTGCCCTTCGAATCCTGTCAGGGGAACCGACGATCATATCTTCCTGCTGGGGATGGTCGCCTCGGTCGAGCTCTTCGTTTCTGTTAACATCGTCCTGCAGGTATCAGATGGAGGAAGTCGATGGTTCTTCCATCGCTTTCGAGCCCATTTTTTTCGGACATGAATGCTGCTATCCGACAACGACTGGGGGTCGTTGCCATCGGGGTCAAAACCGTCGGTTCTCACCACCAAATTTACCGTGGCCAGCCCCCCCCCACCTCTCTCTCTCTCTCTCTGCTGGGCTGTTCCACCTTCACGTTGCAATACCAATGTCGGGGAGTGCCCTGGAAGTGCACAATGTCCTGCTGCCATATTGGAAGTTGCTCAGTGTCGATTAAAGGCGACTCTTCTGCTGACAGTCGATGATCAGATGGAACAGACTGAAAGGCTCCCACGTATATTAAAGGGTGCACAGTCAGATCAGGTGACATCTTCTCCTCTTCCATTAGCGGTTGCGTGATGCGACGTTGAATAGAGCTTGATTAGAGATGTTCCTCTCGCCCACATCCCGAACAGGTCTTTGGCTGGTCATCGTAAATTAAAATAGCACAGCATATGCCGATATTTACATAGGACAGGACATATTTAGTAAGGTCTATGCGCACCTGGCGCATCCCATTCAGCACTGGGTACGTGGTAAAGTGTGCCCACTTTTTCGTCATAAGGCTTTTCATAGTGCCATAGTGTCGGAACGCTGTGATCACCATCTCTGCTGGCACCTCAAGCGGCAAATCGAACACATGTTCCACTTTCACAGAGACAATGTCTCCATCTGAATGTCTGAACTGAGGGTCGATCAGCTTTTTGATGGCGAGGTGATTCTCTATTAGTTCATGGTATTCGATGGGAGTGTCATCTCGCAAAATCTGTTCAATTCCTAGTGCTTTTGGTCGCGCATACTCGGTCGTGAAACTGTACTTCAGTGTGGAATTTCGTTGTAAAAATGTCTTGGGGCGTCGAAGGAAGTAAGCTGCACGGAGACGGCTGTAAATCATAACAAAACCGAGGGCGCCATAGTGCGGCAGGGATGTAAAGAGGACTTCGGAGCCGCTGCGCTGCCGGAGGCAGACTGCGCCACTCAGCTACGGAGGTGGAAATTACTCTGATAATGATTGCAAGCTTAGGATTTGTTACAACCATAGTTCCAAGAATTGTTATATCTACCTAGGTCTGTTTGATGCTCTTTAACTGTGTAAAAATCAAGGAGTTATGTTTACGTGCCATTAGCAGAGAAAACAAATAATCTGAAAGTATTGCGAATTTTTGGGATAGCGTGTAATAGACCATCTTTATGTTTGCTGTAGTCGTTTGAAGGTTTTGCGCGTTTTTATCTTGCAAACGAAGCGTGTTTCGAATGATATCTAACAAAAATTGAATTAAGCATAGCTCTGTACTTTTTCCACAGCAAGTTTCTTTTCAGAAGAAAACACTCTTAAATTGTTTATACAACATGGACTCGTCTGCTCTTTTTGACCGTATTGATTCGTACAAATATCTTAGCACTTCTGCACCTACATGACTACTCATATAATTCAAATTTATGTACTTTCAACATTGCAGCACAGTCATCAATCGTGATAATCTAATATATAAGAAACTATCAGCTTCGATTGCGGTAATGAAACCAACCTTTACTTAGGTTGTTTCAAATGGCTCTGAGCACTATGGGACTTAATTTCTGAGGTCATTAGTCCCCTAGAACTTAGAACTACTTAAACCTAACTAACCTAAGGACATCACGCACATCCATGCCCGAGGCTGGATTCAAACCTGCGACCGCAGCGGTCGCGCGGTTCCAGACTTTAGCGCCTAGAACCGCTCTGCCACTACGGCCTGCCTTTACTTAGATTTCAGCCCAAATAATTGAGCCTTCTTCAGAAGATATACCTGAATTTATAATTTGTCTGCGTGGGCATCGTCTAGAAATAAAACTAAAACAGCCTGAATGGCTGTAGTCACATTTTAAAAATGCGGTAAGTCTTAGTGTTGACTTATTACTTATGTACCGCATTTTAAAAATGTGACTACGCGTATTCAGGCTGTTTTACTTTTATTTCTAGACCATGCCCTCTTAGACCAATTATAGATTCAGGTATATCTCCTGAAGATGGCCCAATTATTTGGGCTGAAACCTAGGTAAAGTTTGGTTTCATTAACCCAATCGAGGCTGATAGTTTCTTATATATTAATTCAGATTTATGTGCCTGGCAGAGGGTATCGAACGACCTTGACGCTATTTATCTAACATTCACTTAAATCTACCCGAGCGACCTCTAATTTATCTTATTATTTTATGATGCTCTTTGCCCCCTATGTAGGTAGGCGCCGACAATATATTTTCGCATTCGGAAGAGAATTTTGGAGATTGAAGTTTCGTGTAAATATCCTGCCACAACGAAAAAAGTTATAATGATTGCCACCCGAACTTGCGAATCATATCCTAGACACTCTGTCCCCTGTTTCGCGATAATACAGAGCGAACTGCTTTTTCTTTGAACGTTTTCGATGTCCTATGTCTATCCTATCTAGTAAGCATCCCATACCGCACAGCAATACTCTAGCAGAGGACGGACAAGCGTAATGTAGACAGTCTCTTCAGTTGAATTATTTTCATCTTACCGACATCACCTACGTGAGCGTTCGAATTTGAAAACATCGTATTGTTATTCCAGGGTATTCAGTTTAATTGACAGCCTAAAGAGCTGTGTAATTTATCCTGTAACTGAAATTTAACGGAGTCCTTTTGGTACTCATGTGGATAATTTCATACTTTTCATTATTTAAAGTCAATTACCATTTTTCGCACCATGCAGATATCTTGTATAATTCATTTTACGATTGGTTTTCATCATCTCATAACTTAACGAGACTGTAAATGACAGTACATCTACATCTACATCAATACTCTCCAAACGACATTCAAGTGCCTGGTAGAGGGTTCATTGAACCACCTTCACAATTCTCTATTATTCCAATCTCGTATAGCGCGCGGAAAGAATGAACACCTATATCTATACGTACGATTTTTGATTTCCATTATTTTCTCGTGGTGATCGATCCGCGCCGCGCGGGATTAGCCCAGCGGTCTGGGCGCTGCAGTCATGGACTGTGCGGCTGGGCCCGGCGGAGGTTCGAGTCCTCCCTCGGGCATGGGTGTGTGTGTTTTTCCTACGGATAATTTAGGTTAAGTAGTGTGTAAGCTTAGGGACTGCTGACCTTAGCATTTAAGTCCCATAAGATTTCACACACATTTGTACATTCTTTTGATCGTTCCGCCCTATGTAGGTCGGTGTCAACAAAATATTTTCGCATTCTGAGGAGAAAGTAGGTGATTGGAATTTCGTGACAAGATTCCGTCGCAACGAAAAACGACTTTCTTTTAATGATTTCCAGCCCAAATCCTGTAGCATTTCTGTGACACTCTCTCCCATATTTCGCGATAATACAAAACGTGCTGCCTTTCTTTGAACTTTTTCGATGTACTCCGTCAGTCCTATCTGGTAAGGAACCCACACCGCGCAGCAGTATTCTAAAAGAGGACGGACAAGCGTAGTGTAGGCAGTCTCCTTAGTTGGTCAGTTACATTTTCTGTGTCCTGCCAATAAAACGCAGTCTTTGGTTAGCCTGCCCCACAACATTTTCTATGTGTTCCTTCCAATTTAAGTTGTTCGTAACTGTAATACCTAGGTATTTAATTGAAATTACGGCCATCTGAAAACAATCTAATAGGGGTGCTCACATTGTTTCCTAAATCGTTTATATAGATTAGGAACAGCAGATGGCCTGTAATGCTTACTTGGGGAACCCCAAAGGACATTTCTATTGAAAAGAGGATAGTTGTGTATGCGTGGCCGCCTTTAAGGTCATCAGTATTCTTTTCAGTCCTCAAACCGAATATATTTCCATTGTCCGTATCGAAGCAATCTCTTCCATGTTATATTGGAGGAAATATATTGCAAATATTTTGTAAGCTATCTTCACATGTGCAAAATCAATTTCCGGTTGTTTGAGAACTTAATCATTACATTTTGGTTGGAGAACGTACGTACTGTTTGACGTTTTCTCTGAGTTGATTCTAGTTCTGCACTTGAGTCTGGAGACGATAGAGCATCCCTTGTACCTTTGATGGTTAAAACTGGACAATTCTTCCGTTTACAGCATCTGTTTGGTCGTCAATGGATTCATGTTCCTAGCCTACAGCAACAGATGTATATCACTGTCAGTCGATTTCGGATAACGGTTACATATTTTGCTAATATCTCCATAGTGCAAAATTCAGTTTTCGACAAATTTCTGCCACTAGGAGTTTTGTGAACTTCGTCAATCTCAGAAAACCTTCAAACTTCTCAACATCTTGGTGGATACTTCTACAGGTGAGAAATTATATATTAATATTCACACCTCATGTGAACACTTATTTTGGTTTGATAAGAGGATCTGAGGAGCCTGCGTAGTTTACTTAATCTTTATTCGACGTAAAGTTACTTTACCTAACATATTCTTGTGTACATAAGTCAGCTATATTATCACCATTTTTAGTATGCAGTGCACCGGTCAACAGTTTAAGTATTCCTGCTAATTGCTACCACTTGACGTCACACCGGGAAGATGCCATAAAATGGATGACGTTTCGGGATCAAATTTTTAGCTCGGCTAGAAACTCAGAGGTTCATAATCCATTACAGAAATATCACTGCAAGCTTCAGGGTCATCTAAACACCAAGATAAAGAGATGTCATTACAATTTCTTTTAAATTCATTATAAGGAAGTGAATGTAAACCAAGGACCAAGATGTCAAGCCTCGTTATTTCAGTTACTGGTCACAGTTGACAAGCGGGTGCTTCATGTTAATTCAGTGGTCTGTGTTGCTGTGTAGTAATACCTATTTGGAGGAGTTTGCCGGTATTACTCGGTTGCCCGAGCGGTGACAGTAAGAATATGTTAAAATGTATCAGTAGTCTTTAGAAACTGTAGAAATAAGATCTCCACATAACCGGCACTACCTGTACCCTTTATGGAAGATGCAAATTGTGAGCATTCAGTCATGGGTCTGTAGTTTTAGAAAATAATGCCACTTGGCAACAGAGGAAATCATTACGATCATTTGCACAACATTATCCGGAATAGTGCGGAATACAACGAACTTTGATTTATATACCTCGTGTCAATGCTTTCGCGTTATGGTGTGATATGTTTACAACTTTTGTTTAGATGAGAATTGTGGTGAATCTGTCTCTTCCTCAGCACAAAGTGCTCAGAACGAAGTAACCTGTACTGCTGACACCGAATAGCACTAGAGGCACTTTCTCTTATTCAGCCATCATTCGGGCATGTAACGCTTTTCGACTGTAGTTCATCCTAGTATCGTAAAGATCACCTGGCGTTAGGCGCCACACGCCGTCAGAACGCTTGCGGAGTATGGATGTAGATGTAGTAGAAGGGGCACTTGAAACTCACTGGCAACAATCGTGGTCGAAAGGATAAAAAGTAACAAAGCTAGAATGTGATAAACGTCGAGACAAAGTGATGGTGGGAGGCGTGAGGGGGGGGGAGGGGAGGGGGAGGGAAGCCGGTCTACTGGCGAGCTCTACGGCCTGCGTCCCGCGGCCTGCGTGCAGCGATGGCTCTCCAGATAGGCGTAACCTTTTCACGCTGCGCTGCTAAAGCGGCCAAGCAACACTCGCGATCACACGATTACTTCCAGCCGACGTCATTCTGGCCCTCACAGTTCACCTCCTTCTTCCTAACCTTCATTTCTTCTCTTCCAGTCCTCTATCTTCACTGTCTTTAGCGAGCCACAACTTGTCGCTAAACAGTATGATATCCACACTGTTTGACACATTTCGAATAGTGTTTCTGCAATATTCGTATAGATGTGACAAGACCGCCGTGACTCATGACCAAATCCCAGAACCGATTGGCGCTACACAGCAATGGGGTTTTGGGATTCGGTAATCAGACAATGGAAGTAGGAGCACATGATGGTCTTATGAAGTGCGGTAGAGGTTTCTATCTGGGCTCCGCATGTTACGTGCCGTAACCATGCGGATGTGATGTAAAGGAGGCAGGCAGCATCAGGACTCCAAGCCTGGATCTGCTCCACCCGCAACTCCCCCCGCCCCGCCCCCCCTCACGATCTGCGGCTGCAACATCTCTTCCGGAAACACCATACGTTGTGCCCTCGGTAGACGGTAGAGGAGCATGCGGTTCTGTGGCTATGAAGCAACAAACTGCACATGTAAGATGACGACCAGGATACTCGTCGAAAAGTTGCGACAGCACGATGCCACGAATAGGCTCATAATCCAAGAAGATTTCATCAATGCAATTCGCCCAGAAAGCCTGCATTCCTACTCGCATTACTTATTAGAAATTTTCTTAAATGACGTGTTCGGAAATCTCTCTCCGGAAAATAATGGAAATTAAGCAATATTGCCGATCAGTTATGGTCAGATTCCCTGTACCTTGGTAAACAGCACAACATATTTTCTTATATCAATGGAGGCTTAAAGATTACACGAAACTTAATTCGCTTATACGGGAAAGCTACGAACCTCATTTTAGGTTCAAATGGCTCTGAGCACTCTGCGACTTAACTTCTGAGGTCATCAGTAGCCCAGAGCTTAGAAATAATTAAACTTAACTAACCTAAGGACATCACACACATCCATGTCCGAGGGAGGATTCGAACCTGCAACCGCAGCGGTCGCTCGGCTTCAGACTGTAGCGCCTAGAACCGCACGGCCACTCTGGCTGGCTATATGTTTATTAGGGGATTCTTTAGTGATCTGTTAGTTTATTGTGACACTGTACATGTGCAAATGGGGGAAGTTTAGGCACTGAGGGTGAGTGGAGGTCAGTAATCTCGTGAATTATAGTGAAATAGGTTGAGGATGACACAGCGTTACCGTTGGGTCTTCATGGCCTGTTCGGGCGTAGTTTAATTTTTGGTGGAAAGAACGATGTCGCTTTTTCATTACTGTTTTCATGATTTGGAGAGAACTCTGTATTCACTATTGGTACTCTTTTTCATAGTGAATTATTGCTGGCACCACTAACTGCTAAAAATATACACTGATTCAAAATGAATAGTTACGAACACATAGACTACAGAAGGCTGAATTCATGCTGGTCCCTCATTTCAAGACCCCGGTAGTCCGCAGAGACAGGCAAGGACGTGATTGCAGCGAAATGGCGTGCTGGGAGTTACCTACTGTCTGTATAGGAGAATCAGTATTGTTCACTGTAACAGAAAATGAAGAAAAGAAGGATTAACTCATTTAAATGGAAGATGTTTCAGCCTCAGATCAGAAACAATAGCATCAAACTTAATAGCTTATAAATCATTGCTGAAAACAATTTGGATGGAGTGGGACATAAATTTATAAAGATATCAGCACTAAAAGTGATAACATTGTAATTTTGTCAGAGGCCGCACAAACTTGGAAGCTTAGTTCAACGGAATGTATAGTGCCTCGGAAGACGGATATAAGATAAACATCAAAAAAAGCAAAACAAAGATAATGGAAACTATTAAATGAACCAACAAGTTTACCGTCACCAGCCACCGTTTATCTACCTCCACGACACGTTTCAAAGGTTTAAACCTCTATCATCAGGGCGATTGTTAGTATGACGTGAGCGTGACTGGTAACAGTAAACTTGTTGGTTCATTTAATATCAATAACGGTCACGGTAAAGTCTAACCTAAAATGTTCGCATTTAAAGTAATGGAAACTAGTAAAACTATATCAGGCGATACTGAGATAATAAGATTAGGAAACAAGTCACAAGAGGTTTGTTTTTTGGTATAAAAATAATTGATGATAGTCGTCATAGAGAGGATATAAAATGCAGACTGGCTACATCAAGCAAGTCATTTTTGAAAAAGAGGAATTTGCTAACATCTAATGTAAATGTAAGTGTTAGGTCTTTTCCGAAGGTATTTTTCTGGAGTGGAGCCTTGTACGGAAGTGAAACGCGGGCGTTGAGTTCAGATAAGAAGAGAATAGAAGTTTTTGAAATGCGGTGCTGCACAAGAATGCTGAAGATAAGAAGGGAGATCACATAACTAACAAGGAGGCACTGAACATACTTCAGAAGAAGAAAGATTTGAGGCGCAGCTTCATTAAAAGAGGTGGATCAGTTGATAGGACACATTCTGAGACAACAAAAGATCATCAGTTTAGTATTGAAAGGAAGTGAGGGAGTAAAACGTGTACGGGGAGACAGACAACTGAATACAGTATGCAAGCTCAAACGGATGTTGGTTTCAGTAGTTACTCGGAAATGAAGAGGCTTGTACAGGCTAGACTACCGTACAGAGCAGAATCAAACCATTCTTCGGACCGAAGGCCTCTATAACAGCAACGAAGATTCAGCTTTATAATAATTTCATTTCGTAACGTCTCATTATGACGCTGCGAAGTATTTAATAGACCTCTCCTCCTCTTGATATGAATAAATGTTTTTCTCGTCTATTCCAGGTAGCTAACGGTGTAGTCTTATGTTAGATCCTATCGTAGTTCTCTGTCGACAAATGTCATAAGCATCCCTCAGCCAAGTGTTTTTGGCAGCGTTAAAGAATCGTGATTAGAATCCAGTATCATGGACGACGTTCCACAGTCACGCAGCCCTCGGTACTGCACATTCTCACGCCATTCTCACGCGGTGGTACCCTCATCCCTGTCAGGCAATATACGACTGTTCGATTTCAAAATATTCTAGAGTGTTGTGCTTTATGGCGCCAAAGACGGTGGCAAATCACGCCGGAGGTTATCTACAATGAATGCTTGCTACGCACTCGTTACAGTTAACAGGAGCATGCAAGATTGGTATCGTAGTTCTGCTGGTAGCTTGCCGGTCTGTACACCGTGCAAGCATGCAGTGCCGAAGGCATGGAATTTAAACTTTCACGATTCAAGGCAGGATCAAAACGGAAAATTATATTCGTTTATAATACGTGTTTTATAATAAGTGTTTAGCATCCACCCTACGGCTATAATATGTACGAGTACATCACAGACTTCTCTTTACGTGAATAAAACTATAACATTTTGCTGATAATACGGCAGAAAGAGAAAGGTAAGCGCCTGAAATATGTGTCTACACTATGACGGTTTCCTCGGAAGACAGAAAATCTCCGTAATAGCATGTGCATGTTCCTATGCTAAAATTACATCACGATGTCACGAAGATGGCATTAGCTCAGTCCCGACAGGCATGAGGTAGGTACAGAGATACATATTTCTGAGGAACATATTTCTCCCTTTTTTCTATATGGTATATACCCGTGCATTGTAATTCACCCAATTTTCAGCATGCACATCATACCTTTCACCTTTGATACGTCAGAGTTACGCTTTTTCGTCGTAACGAGACATAATGTACACTGACGGCATGCAGGTGAGATAATGATGTAACGACATGTCACGGTGTGCGTTCGCACAACTGCTTAGGAGTACTCAGATGTGAACGGTCTGTGGGCCTATATAGACAATACAAGGCTACGCTCTGTACTTATAGTAAATACTACAGGCATATTTCTGGTGTTGAAGAATGACAATGCTTTTGGGATGTAATGATGTGATCTCATCGTGCACTAAGAATAATTCGGAAATATCGAATGTAACCAGAACTCTCTGGCGTAGGGCTTTTGATTTTGAAACACAACCCATCGTCTGTCTTTTCAAATACGTGTTTGAATTAGATCCAAATAAATTCAAAACGTAAGGCACAAACTGCAAATGAGAGATAGTGTATTTACTATACGATATAGCCTCACAACTACAGTAACAGAACGATAGAAAATAAAGTAGTACAACGTTCAAAAACCGAAAGGTATGTAGAGGTGGGTCCCCCCACACTTGTATTTTGTCCACTTATTGGTCTCGCTGGCTGCTGACAACGAAGAAATATAATTTGACAGGAGCCACCAGCACACGGTACATTTACATGATAAAGCTCGTCTAACTTACAGCCCTTTCATTTGCGAATGGTTCAAGATACCGAAATCAGGTTTTCGACCAATGATAGTAGACACTCGTACATCATTTTGTTCCATGTGTAATACTTGAAACGTTTGTTTTTTCCGTCTCCTGTAACCTATGCATATAACGCAAACAATATTTTTAAAATTTTTATAGATCTGTTATAGTATCAATATCTGTGATCAGCTACTCTAATTATAGGTGGATTTTTGGCATTCACTACATGACTTGATTGGACCTCCGGGCATCGCCCGTAGGGGTGTAAATTATCTTTGATTATTGGTGAGAGTGTTTCTGATTTCCTGATGATGTGCACGAGGTGCTTCACCGCACAACGTGGTAGTATCCGGATGTGCCTTTCTTGGTGGACTATGGATCGTGGATGCAAATAGCTATTACCGTGACACTGCCAACGTTCGCGGACTGAATACGTCGTTTTCTTCTTCTTTTTCTTTTGCCTTTATCTTGTACCTACGCGGGGTCGACGTGGTTCTTATCGATTGGCGCTGTTAATGTTTGAGGGCTCCACCACCCCATTACTCACTGGAACGGAATTTTGTGTACCTCAACTGTCAGCGTGTATTGTCACCTATGTGAAAGTGTGCAAACTTTTTCTAATAGTTGGCGAATCAAGTAACTGAGGCGGGACGTGGTACCAGCCAGGTATTCATCTTGTAAGATGTGAGAAAACGCCTGAAAGTCAATTCAAGCTACCCGGTACACCGACCTTTGCCATTAATTTGCCGGACGGATTCTATCTAGGGCCGGCGCGGCTGACCGAATCCGGAAAGTGGCTTGCTAATACCCGCGGGAATCCGGGCGGGTTGCGTACGCCTCTTTATTTATTTTACTTATTGGGTGAACGTTGTTGATGCACATTTTTAAGAAAACACGGTTGCAACGGAAGTTACCAAAAATTTTTAATAGTATAATTTTTATCGCCTTTATAAGATTGTATAATAATTCAGACGATGAAGGCTTCCTCTTTGATTTCTGGTGCTTTTGCTTTGTGACAGGTGACAGGTCATTGAGTCTACATTTTAGATTCGGATCGTTCATTGTGCTACATAGACAGGAGTGATTTGACTTCCTTCCTTTCTCTTGAGCATATTTATCATTTTTCGTCCCTTGTGGCACTTACTGTGAAGTTCGATTCATTTCACAGCCCACTGACGATTTCGACTGTGACAAAGCGAAGAGCGTTCAGTGGCACTCACATTAAAGCTTCGATATTTGCGAGGTATATTCGACTTCAGAATATAACGCTTCAGATTCCAATCTGGTCAGGCTGATTACATTTCTTATACCCAGAGCAGATAGGGCGACGCGTACTTCCTCGGATCACTGACAAACACGGATACTGCGGCCATGTTTCTGTCATCTTTCAGGTGAGAAACATCGGTGCACTGTGCCGGATAACGACATTGCATTTCAGAGGGAAACAAATTTTGTCTTTGCTTAACAGATATTTGAATTTCTGAAGAACAGCTATTCTAAAATTGACACAGTTCAGCAACAGGCGCAGTTATCGCAGATTACACACCTAGGTTTAATCCTTGCAATTGAAATACTGATATTCAATTACGTTATCGTCAAATCGCCACTTGAAGAATTTCACATGTGGTTTCCCCGTGTTCAGTATCTGCACATGAAGGCTCTGTTGTATTCATTGTCGGGGAGAAACTATATTCCTAGCACGAAAGAGAATCCCAAAGTCATTTATAGCATTGCGTACCACAAAATTATAGTGAAATGAAAGAATGAAACATTAGTCAAATAGTAATAACTAAATCTATTTGTAAAGTTTAATCTTACGTAAATGGCACTCATGAAATACATTACACTATCTTCGAGATGAGCTTACGAATTTGATTACTGTTCCATCATAAAATTATTTTGCAAGCTTAATTGTTTCTTTTCTTATCCTGCTTCCATGATAGATGAGACACAGCGAAATGAAGTATTCTGGACTTTTTCGTAGATAACCTCACACACTGAAAGTAAATGCCTTATTAGTACCACGAAATACGCTGAAGGTCAAGACAATTACTTAATCAGAATAATGACCATACACTGTGAGGGCAGCGAAAGAGGTTTTCGTTCTGCGTGTTTGCTGCAAAAATATAATTCTGAAGTGATCGCAGAAGGGGAGTATCAACCTAGAAGTATTACGCATTCTTTGAAAGACAGATCCATAAAACAGATATCAGACTTTTACCTCGATGATAAATGAGGTGAGGCAGTGAGAACTTGGATAGGTAGATGCTCGTTCGTTTAGAACTAACTTCCTCCTACTTAAGATGCAGACCGACACCTTCCGATTACATCTCTGTGCTGGCAATGCATTTAACGAACGGCTATTAAAATGTCTGTATCTGTGTGACTGATTCTCTCATTATGGGTCTCTTATATAGTAATTCTTTAAATTAGTGAAGGACCTGCTCAATGTAAATCACAAGATTTGCTTGACGATACTATACAGTACACCACTTCTTACGAAGCTTTAAAGAACAAGCTTTAAGGCTTTAAAGACATTAGCTCGACTTGTTGAATGACATCCAACATAAACCCGAACATATGGAGATCAACGTGCAACTGTAACTTCACTGTAGAGAAATTCTTATTTCGAAAAATTTTCAAATTAAATAGATTTTAGAAATGAAAACGGATACAGTAGTAAGGCAAAATTCATCAGCAGACATACATACGTTACCTGTGAAAAATGATAGTGATTACATCGCGCTTCATTATTCAAAAGCAAACATGTGTGAAGGAATTTCGTTCATTAATTTATAGGATTATCTCGGTATTGAGCTCTGATTTATTTCTGAATGAAACACCAAATTCAGTTACTGTTCAGTTATTGTTTGAAGGTGCATATTTATAGCTTTGTCTATTTCGGTTTCTTTTAAAAATGTCATGTCATTTAGTGACTGAAATACTTTGTTAATATTGCATGTGAGCGATTAAATGATATAAGAGTTATGTGAAATTATTTTCTCCTAGATTTGGGTTTCGAGTCCTGCTATGCATGGCAGCCGGTAGGAACAGACAATTGAACTGAGCAAGTAGTTGGACGGATATAAGTAAACGTTGGTTTACAGCTTCAGCAGCAGTTATGTAAAAGTAACCTCAAGTGTCGTCAACTAGGCTACCTTCCCGAGATTAACGAAGAGTACCGAAAACATTTCACTGTTCGGTAAAACACAATCTACTAATGCAGTCAATATTTACATGCAAAGATAATGGAAAGTAATTCTAATAACAACTTCAGTAATATTAATGAATAGTGAGGCAGGAGTAGAAACAGGTAAGTTCATTCTGAAGGCATGTATGCTGTTCTTCATTTCTTGAAACACGCTTTGGGCGATTTGCTGTGAAATTTTTTTCATGTAAATCACAGCTGTACCCTGAAGTTCTGGAAAATCTCCTCTCTCGGCCACAAAGACAATTATGAATGTGACGTAAATCGGAGTAGAAGCAAACGGTACTCGAAAATTCGTGTTTTTGGTAACATGCAAACCGCTCGACAGATAGCTCTAAGAATTTGGAAACATTTGCGAAGTAATTCATAATCCACACTGATTATCAGTAGCAAAAAACAATACGATAAAAAAATGTAGCTACCGTAACGAAATATAAGGGACCGACACATCTTTCTCACTGCATGCTACTCACAAATATAATGATTCTCTGTCTGCCTGGAAAATATCTATACATATTTCAGTGCCTCCTGCGCTTTACAGGAATCCAACCCAGATTGATTTCGCTGCTATTTTGTCGAGGTCTGTGGAACGTAAAACAGTAAATTAAGTGGACATCAAATATTTTAGACAAGTTGTTTCAGGTAAAACCTCAAAGTATGAACATCGTATTGAATCGACGCTTTATCTCCATTACCTCCCCCAACTTTCATTTCTGCAATTCTGCCATTGGTGATATAAGAAATCTGAAATAAAGTAGTGGCTTTAAAAGTATAATCTTTGTTCAATTTCTTACCTTCTGTCAAAAGTTTTGGTGCATTAATCGAAGGAATGGTAGTGTGTAGGCAAGATTTAAATTAATTTGCATTTTTTACGTTACCACTGATTAATTTGATAGTAAGTTACAAGTACGTGTGGAAATAAGTAACCGAATAACACTACCACCAATTGTATTATAACGTGTAAATAAAACATTGATAGTCAAGTAGTCCTAGACTAGAGGGTTATGTAAGAATAATTCTGTTTCTTAACTCTCTTAGGCATGTTGATGTTGAGGTCTTGGCTCGAAGCTCGGTCGGACGCAGCTAGTCCATGTTGCGCAAGCTTCTTGATCTCTGCATAACTACTGTAATCTATATGCATTTTAAACTGCTTACTATCAGGCAGACCTTAGTCTCCCTGTACAATCTGTTTCCTCCACACTTCTTTCCATCGTCAAATTGATCACTTATTGATGCTTCTCGTTGTGTCCTAACGACCGATCCTTTCGTATATTCAGGTTGTGACATGAACTTCTTTTCTCCCCAAATATGATTCAGTACCTCTTCATTAGTCATGCAACCGCCTCACCTAGTTTTTAATAGTCTACTCTATCACCGCGTTTCAGAAGATTTTCTTCTATCCTTTGGGAATCATTTATCGCCCACATTGCACTTCCGTACAAGGTTGCTCCCCAAATACCTTAAAAAACTATTTCTGGAACATAAAGTTGTATTTGATGTTAAGTAATTTCTCTTCTTCAGAAACGCTTTCCGTGCCGTTGACATTTTGCAGTTTATATCATCTGTGCTTCAGCCATCGTGATTAATTTTGTTGCTCGAATAAGAAACCGCAACAACTACTTTTAACATCCAATTTCCTTAGCATCACCCGATTTAACTTGACTATAGCCCATTACCAACGTTTTTCTTCCAGGAATGTTGTAACCTCTAATAAAAATACTATCCTTTCAGTTCAACTGATCTTCCAAATCCTTTGCTGTATCTAACAGATTTGTAATCTCATCGGCAAACCTCAAAGTTTTTATTTTGACTTTCTACGCACTGAAATGTGCTGATTTCTCCAAAATTTTTGTTTGGTTTCGTTTACTGCTTGCTAATGTGCTGACTGATTACATCATGAACCGGCGATAAACCCGTCTCACTCCCTTCTCAACTAGTTACTCCTCTTCAGGTCCTCTGACGCTTATAACTGCGGACTATCTCCTGTACAAGATACTGATAACCATCCGTTCCCTATATTGTATTCTTGCTACTTAAATAACTTCGAACGATTCTCTGAATCTACAAATGTTATAAACGTACATCTGCCTTTCTTTAACCTATCTATTAAGATGTGTCTTAAAGTTCGCATTGTCACGCGTGTTCTTGTACTGTTCCGATACTTTTATTGCCGGCCGGAGCGGCCGAGCAGTTCTAGGCGCTTCAGTCTGGAACCGCGCGACCGCTACGGTCGCAGGTTCGAATCCTGCTTCGGGCATAGATGTGTGTGATACCCTTAGGGTAGTTAGGTTTAAATAGTTCTAAGTTCTAGGGGACTGATGGCCTCAGATGTTAAGTCCCATAGTGCTCAGAACCATTTGAACCATTTTTGATACTTTTATTAATTTTACTGAGGTCAGCATGCACCAGTCTTTCCATTATACTGTAAATAAGTAGTCTTATTTTGCAATCATAACAGAAACTGATTTTATGTAATATTCACACCTGACCTTAACTGCTCAATATGGAACTGGAATTATTAAATTCGTTTTGGATTACGTTCTTGTCTTGTTCCTATTGAAAATTTAACACAGTAAACAGCCTATAGTACTTACTCAAATAGAACAACCAGTGTCGTATTTCTAATGACGAACCACTGGAATTTACTTTCCACTGAGACTAGAATTCGTTTCCAAAGAAAATATGTG
This sequence comes from Schistocerca nitens, assembly GCF_023898315.1. Classification (NCBI taxonomy): domain Eukaryota; kingdom Metazoa; phylum Arthropoda; class Insecta; order Orthoptera; family Acrididae; genus Schistocerca; species Schistocerca nitens. The sequence goes on along the minus strand of NC_064616.1, from coordinate 943,459,290 downwards.
TATAAAAGTGAGATATTTCGACGTTAATTTTTCGCCTGTTACTTCAAACGAATGTGGACATCTACTCCCATTAGTGGACAGTTGTGGATAAATAGAGGATTACCTCCACATAAATTTCGGGCACACGTATAAACCATATGGTTCATGAATCAATAAGTACTTGTTCAGATGTAAAACGAGTGCTTACAAAATATCGTATCTCATTCAATACCAGTAAGCAGTCTTCTTAGACGTGACGTTATCACAGAGCGCTGAATTAACAAAATCGAGGTTCCGCCTTTTGACTCTTCGTCAAACTATTCTGATTTATACATGAGCTGATCAGAACAATCTGGACAGCTTTCAAGAGGATTGCTATAGACACTGAAACGCTTGAAAAAAGACGGAAAATTTGCACAGATCTGTCGGACTTTCACCGCGTAAGATGCTCCTGTAATTACAACCGTCAACTGTTATTTATATCATTGTAGTATTGGAACGTCAAAGTACTTCCATTTGCAATACAGTTCGGAGTGAACACGTATTTTGGTAATTTCGCCTCCTACTGTCGAATGCTGCTTGGTATTTTGATTAGTTCACTTCATGCTGTCGAATGCTGCTTGGTAGTTTAAGGACTGTGTAATAATGGAGCCGGCCGAGGTGGCCGAGCGGTTCTAGCCGCTACAGTCCGGAACCGTGCGACCGCTACGGTCGCAGGTTAGAATCCTGCCTCGGGCATGGTTGTGTGTGAAGTCCTTAGGTTATTAGGTTTAAGTATTTCTAAGTTCAAGGCGACTGATGACCTCAGCAGTTAAGTCCCATAGTGCTCAGAGCCATTTGAACCATTTTTGTAATAATGGAGAGATGTTTGCGGTAGGGATGCATTACACTGTATCGTGTTGTATTTTCACGCTACCGTGCGAATGAGTGGCAAAGACGTCGACAAGCATACATAACACACATCATATTTCTGACAGCTAGAGGAGGGCAGCTGTGGGAAGCTACTGGGCTCACAGTCGGGAGAACACCGAATCGAATCCCCGCCGGGCCATTAGGATTTATGGTTTTTGAGGTTTTCGTAAATCGCGTAAGTTAAATGCCAAGATGGGTTTTTTGAAAAGGTCAAGACCAGCGGCCTCGCCTATCCTGTCTTAACTCAAACTTGCCCTGCGCCGTAACTCAGCCGTTATCGATGTGACATTAAATCCCAAACTTCCTTTCCTTTTTATATTATCCGGGGGAAAGAGGTACAATATCGTACCGTTATTCGAGTCTAGGGGTTTGAGTTCAGATTTGCTGAGACTTTTGCATAGACCTCTTAACATGTTGCCCGATGGCGCTAATTTCAGAATCTTCCGCCGACGGGTTATTAATGGTTTTTCTAACGTTTCATCAGCAAAAGTGACTCATTGTCAAAGATTCACCCTCAATTGCTGGTGGCAAACCAATCATTGGAGGATGAATTTTCGACAAATGCAGTCACTCACATTACAGGTTGTCTCATGGCCATTCTGAAATTTAACGTGCTCTCTACCATCGAAGTACAGTTCGAGAAAGTGTACTGTGCATATCAAAATGAAACAGCGACTACGACCGTTACAATAAAACATGTGAGACACAGTTGGTTGAAGAAATGGCAATTAAATCTTTTCTAGTCTTTATTTGCACTGTCAGAAAATACCACAAATGAAAAATGAGTCTCGATAGAGCTGAGACAGTACGATTTCGGCTGAGATCTTCCACCGTCGTCGTGCTGGACAGGAGTGACTACATTTATTGTATTGGTAAGTGCAAGTAAGCTTTTGTGTCAAATCGACTATTTAATATAACCAGCATCTACGTTTCATGTCCACGAAATTCAAATAACTTTATGAAAAGCTTTCCCATTGGAAATTTGCAGTCGTCCATACGTAAAGTAATTTCTAGGTAATATTCTGCTGACAAACTTATCCTTAGCGCAACTCTCTTCGCTCATTTGTCACTGAATTACACATACGGATCTGAGGAAAACTCTCACACATCGCAGTACAGTCCTAAAAATTTGTGAAAAACTGCTTTGAAAATAAATGAGTGCTGTCCATCGTATCCGACAGATCTGAATAGTCAGCCGACAAATCATCTTCTTTAAACCTACTCACTACATGTATCCAGCGAATGTGATGGGAACAAACAGCAGCACATATCTAGTTTCACCTAATTAGTGAAAAATGATTAACCAATAAATCAAGGGCAGCTTAAAGAATTAGATCTAAAAATCTAATCTACTGAAGTACTAAAAATTGCTCTCTTAGATGCCTCAAGAATAATTGTGTTGCCTCAAGAATAATTGTGTGTCTGAAACTTTTCCGTGTAGTTATTTCTAAATTTAACATTTCACTCTTTAATTTATTAACACTACAGCTCATTTGTGGAAGAGAATTTGAAAAAAGATAATCTTATTTGTCGTTGTACGGTGCAGTCTGATACTGATGTTTGGTTTTATGTGAAAGGACAACGTTTGACTATCGTCATAAAGTAATACAAAACCAATTCTTTTTTAAAACTTAATCACTCTCGAATAGGTACATTTATTTCAATATTGCAAAGTATAAATCGGGTGTAATTGTCATAAACATGGATAATATAACACAGTAAAGACACAAGTAACTTCCATCTCACTTGCACTATAATTGAAATACGTAAATGTAGCCATGAATCCAAGAGGAATAAGAAGAAACTTTGGAGATTGATGAACAATCTCTTTTAAATCACACAGATGACTAGAAATTTACAGCTTTAAACTTCCTTAGGCCGGCCGATGCCAGAAGCAAGCGCCTGTTTACCAATTGCTCCGCAGACTACCCACTTCGCTTCCCCGAACGTCGCTAAAGCTAAATCTAGGAAATTTATGGACTTTCTTATCTCTGAGGAATGAATTTAATTAAATCGCTCCGCTTCGTGATCTAATTTATTAGCGCGCGAATTACTTTCGACCGTGCGTTCTGGTAGTGGGGGTATCGCTGAGTCATGTATGTTCCTCGATTATTTAAAGGATTCCCCGTTTTGCTGACTGTTGCAACCTAATGTAGCAAGCAAGTCGGGCATCTGAAATAGTGTGAAGCCGAAAGAAAACAGTATTCGTTTCCTTGTGTAATTTTCTTATGCAGGACGATTTAGAAAGAAATTGTTACATTCCCGATGATTCCACGAAGAAGTAGTTATATACTTCTTCATAAAGACTACCTGTACATTATACGTAACGTGAAATGTTTGACATGAATACATAACGTACAATATACAAACAATAGGCAACAGGAATTGATTTGACTGTTAACTCAGTGCCTTTATGCAAAGCAGATCCGAAGGTATAATCTACGTACGTAATAAGAATTTGGGAGGCGCAATGGTCTACAAGTATTAAGCTTCGACGTCGGACGTGACAAGTTTCTGAGTGAAGAACGTCGGAACGTTTCTTCATCTGACCAACGCCAGCCGCTATAAAAGCAATAAATTAATCGTTATACACACATTAACGCTACAACTCGCCCTCTGTAGTCAGGCTTCATAACTCATTAACAGCTTCTGAGGGGTGTCCGACTACTACAGCGACAGTCTGCAACTGAGATGCTGGGTGATCCGTCCGATGTAATGGAATGGTGTGTATCCAGTTATGTGTGTCTGCAACGCTGTATCGCTGACGGTAAACCCTGAAACTATTCAGTGCGAGAGTCATGCGCCAGCTCTCACTAAGTGTGAAGTTCATAATATTCTCGCTTGTATTACGTATTAATAGATATAAGGAAATTATGTTTTTCTGTTTTGTCATCGCATTTCCACCTTTCTGAATTGAGTAAAAATAAAGATACCTCAACGACTATTGTGAGGAATGACCCCTCTTATTAAGGATCTCTTCTTGGAACGTGATACACCTTCACGTACCGTCGCGACTGTTGCAATTCATGGAAAACAACATACTGATCAGAAATTTTACAGGAAAAGAAAACTTTTATTGCGTAACATATTTGGAATACTTAGTTGCAACATTTTATTACATGTGTGTGAACGGAACCGCGACGGAGTAGAAATTAACAGGAAAAGTCAAAGAGTGACCTGTGTGCTGTATGCACTTTTAGCCACTGGGCTGCCCCTGTACACGAGAACAAAAAGTTTGGAGGCATGTTTAATTTAATCTCCGAGTGGAAAACACACAATTCCCTGTTTGCTACTCGACATTTCCAGCATCACACTCACAAAAACGTACAACATGGCACTGATCCTGAAGCAGATTTGAATCTCAAATTGTGAGGCACGTAACAAATTGATAAATTGGCTTTTCCAATGATGTGAAATGACGGCAGCTGAAGTATCTGATAATCGTTTGCAAAACTGAGTAAATATATAAGGATGCAAACAACGAAATTGCAATACAGGAAAACTGCAAAAAGTCGTGAGTACACATACTGATAAATTGTAATATCAGAGCAAAAAATAACAACTGCGAATTTATTTAGTATTTACGCGTGTCATTACTCTGCGCAATGGTAGTTGGTTACTTCACTATCAAACGCATATTGATGGCGTAAAACTTTTGTGAAGCCACATTCATTGCGAGTATAATCTCCAGTTACAGACTGCCCTTTAGAATTGTATACGCCGTGGCCGAGCGGTTCTAGGCGCTTCAGTCCGGAACCGCGCGACTGCTACGGTCGCAGATTCGAATCCTGCCTCGGGCATGGATGTGTGTGATGTCCTTAGGTTAGATAGGTTTAAGTAGTTCTAAGTTTTTGGGGGCTGATGACCTCAGAAGTTAAGTCCCATAGTGCTCAGAGCCATTTGAACCATTTTTGAGAATTGTATGATAAATGCTGGCACTGTGAGAGTGTACGAATCCTAGAAATTCAACGATAAAAGACGTGTGACGGTTAGTTCTTTAAATATGCTTATCTCTTAAGTTATCTAAAGGCCGAACATGAGAGTGATATTCAAATGCTCATCCACTTTGGTTTTAAAGCGTATGAAAAGAAAAGTAACGCGGTTACCGTGAAAAAACATTAGAATGATCTACCCAATAACGGATCTGAATTTGATGATACTAGTATTATTATTTAACCCTAAAACTGGTTCAGAAGGATATACTATGTAACTAATCAAAAACATTCATTAATTTTACAACAACGTAAAATAATTGATAGTAAGCAAAGGAGATTTTTAAAGTATAGTGACTAAGAACATGATGTCTAAACTTATTCTAAAATATAAGTGTAGTTCAGTAGTGGACCTGAAAGCCATACCATATAGTTTAACCTGTGAGTTCATACGAGTCTACGACTACGGTTTGTACTGCCCTGAAACATTACCCCTTTATATGAAATTTAACCCATATTTGAGTAAAAGCAATTGGTTAGTCCAAGGCATTTTAGTGCCTTAGTTAGCTGGATAAAATATTCAAATTTGTGTAAATTCCTAAGGGACTACACTGCTGAGGTCATCGGTCCGTAGACTTACGCACTACTTAAACTAACTTAATCTAACTTACGCTAAGGACAACACACACACCCATGCCCGAGAGAGGCGGGAGGGGCCACGCAATCCGTGTCCTGGCGCCTCAAACCGCACGGCCACTCCGCGCGGCAGTTAGCAGGATAGGACGATCATACATAGTGAGGTAGAAGTCATCGAGATGGAAGGTGCGAGTGGTGTGTCCTATAATTATTACCTGTGTTTTGAAGGGGTTAATCTTAAGGAGCCATTGATTACACCAGGAGGTAAACTGATTGAGGTGGATCTGGAGAGATGGTTGGGATTTGAGGTACGTAGGATAGAGGAAGTGGAAAGCAGTGTCAGCATGCTGCGGGATATGGGCGGCAGGAGGTGGTTTAGCCGTATCAGCCGCGTATAAGAGTTACAGGAGACAGGAGGGAACGGAACCTTGGGGCCCTCCTGCAGTGGGGTGGAAGGTACAGGCACTGGTGATGTTTACAGTGACATAGGATGGGTGATTGGGGAGAAAGGGTGCAATAAGGCGGACATAGTTGACTGGAACTGCGTAAGTCTAGAGTTTGAAAAGGAGGCCAGAATGACGTACCTGGTCGTATGCTTTCTCTAGGTTAAGAGAGACAAAGATGGCGGATTTAGGGTTGTTGGCTTGTTGGGACAGGAGATTAGTGAGGTTCAGGAGTTGATCATCAGCAGAGAAGGAGGGACAGAAGCCTCACTGTGTAACAGAAAGCAGAGAGCGTTGGTGAAGATGTTGGTGGATGGGTCGTGAGAGGAAAGATTCAAAGACGTTGCTAAACGCTGAGGTGATGCAGATGGGGCGGTACAAGGAGATATCAAAGGGGAGGGGGAGGGTTGTTTGGTTTCAGGAAAAGTAGGAATATGGAGGTTTTCCGCGGGTCAGGATAGTATTCTGTGGAGAAGATAATGGTATAGAGGATTGCAAGGGTGATGAGAAAAGAGAGAGGACATTCTTTGAAGTGTCGCTAGGTAATAAGGTCATCACCAAGGGATGTGTTGTGTTTCCTGTGAAGTATTTGTTTTATGTCCTGTGCTGTGATTGGGGCATTTAATCCTGTTTCTCGTATTTTGTTCAAGTACCAGAAGCTGGGAGCCAGGGGTGGAACTGGGCACTCTGCGAGTTCGTGAACAGTAGGGAATTGGGAGGAGTCCAAGTGAGGATGAAGGCAAGTTTTACCGTCTCGGCTTTAAATGCAGTTAAAGGGAGTGCCGTTTATTCGAAAATGTAGTTCGCAAGTGAACACATGTAGAGGGTTCGAATAAAGATCAGAGTGTTGAAAAATAAGTTCGTGAGAATCCAAAATTGTATGAACATTGAATATATTCAGAAACTTTATACAGAATCTCATGTTTCAGATACAAATCCAACTCGACTAATCATGTGCCTGTATATGACCAGCCACACACAAAAAACAAACTCCCCCCCCCCCCATATACGAATTAGCACCCATACTGTTCTTAATACAGGAAGAACAACGAGACAAACAATCAGAAAGCTAGGACGACTGAATAAAAACTGGATATCGATTCTCATGTGTTCTAACGATATTGTGAACTCAAGCAATGGCAGAACGCTATACTTAACAGATCAGCGTCTCCTCAAGGCGCTAGACTGAAAAAGAGAATATCCTACTGTCCACGGAACATACGGTAACGCTAACCGGTTTTGGCGTAGATCTTTCCTATTGGCTGGCTCACGTCAAAGCTCAGGCGACTCGCTGAGGAACAAACTCATAGTATATACCGAAAGGTAAGCTACCCTACCAGAGGGAAAAGCGACTACAATTCTTTGAGACAAATAAGTGCCTACCAACGTGACCACGAATACACGGGAGAAATTTGTCTGACAACAGACGACTTTCATCATGAATAGTGTCGAAGCCTGATATATTTTTTTTAATTTTATTTAAGACACAGTTCATTTTGTTATCAGTAAACCACAGAAATAAGTCATGTATCATAGCGAGTAAACTCACTAGTTTTACATTGCTTCGAAGTAAATACAGTGTCTGACAAGAAAAGGTGAAGCGCTCCAGAAGGAGAGTAGAAAAAGAAATGAAACCTCACTTGTGGTGATATTATTTCAATTATTATAATATCGAGTAAAATTTAAAAAGACCTTGATAGTATGAGCCAGCTTATCAGTATAACGTTGCCACCCCTCTGGCCTGGATGAATGCACTGAGCCACTTGGGAAGTGTGTCAAAAACAGCCGTATCCTTTCTACAACTGTTGTAACTGGTCCTTGATATCCTAGGTGCTGGCACAGGGACATAGTTGACATGGTCTGACACATGTTATATCGTGGACGGGTCTGGAGATCCTGTTAGCCACTGCATTACCTCAATATGACACAGACAGTTCATGAAGACATGTGCCATATGTGGACGAGCATTGTCCTGTTGGAAAGCGGCACCACGATACTGCCGCGTGAGAGGTAACACATGAGACTGCTGGATGTCGGTAACATACTGCTGTGCCGTCAGAGCTCCTTCAGTCACTGCCAGTCTTGATCTGAAGTCATACTAGATAGCTCACCACAATCTGACGCCTCGAGTAACACCGTTGTGCATCTCCAAAACAATCGAAGAATGAAACCTGGCCCCTGGTCTACGACGCTGGTCATCCGGCGTAGCGCAGCACCATGGTTCTTCGCTGACCACAGTGTGACGACATTAAGCCACACACTACACCTCCCGGTCACACCACCACTCCCATCACAGACGTTTGTATTGTGGTGTTACTGGAGACCTACCACGGGATGGTAATACCCTCGTCTGGCTGCTGCTAGTCTCCAACCAGTGGTGTGGGATGACGCAGAGTGTTGCAGGGAGTCCATTCTTGTTCCCGAATCGCAGGCGCAGATGCCAATGGACTACGATACGCTTGGTGTACAATATGGCGATCCTCCCTTATAGTGGTAAGAAGTGGCCGCCCGGAACGTTGACGATGAGTATGCCTACACTCACTTTCCCATGCGTCCCAACATCGGGCCAGTGTCTTATTCGAATTCCCCACTGATCTGGATATTGCACGATTCGACCAGGTGGCCAAATGGAGACCGAAAATGAGGTTCGTTTCAATCTGTAAGACGCTGATAACGTTGTCTAACATGTGTACGCGAAATCTTCATGGCATACACAGTGATCACGCAGCACCTGGTGTGTTTACACCCCTTATATATCCTTGCATGCTTGGTAACGACAGTAAAGACGAAGAACACTAACGCCCTCTGGTAGCGTTTCTACATGTCACAGAGTATTGCAACACTAATCGTTTAGTTTCCCGCCTTTGTTGTGCACTTGTACGATGGCACGTTGACATTAGACCATTTCCTCTGGGTGCTCTTATTTTATAAGGCAGTATAGTACCAATGGTAAAAAAAACAGCCCTACTTAATTGACATTCCTATTCCTGATAACTATAGTTTACGTACAGGGCGCGGCGCTTAAATCCGGAAAATTGAATCTTTTGTAAAAAGAAAATATACTAAAACAAAATACAAATGAAAATCCGGTTACATGTAAGTAATGGTATCTCTCAAGAGTAATATTACTCGATGTAACCCCCTTCAGCTGCAATGACCGCCTGCGATATTGTCCTGAAGGATTGCACGCACTCTTTAAAACAGCGCTGTCCACATTCGCGAATGCTGCTTCGATAGCGGTGCGTAGAGATGTGACATTAGGGTGCCTCGTCTTATTGGTAACTCTTTCGACTACGCTCCAAAGGCCGGCCGCAGTGGCCGAGCGGTTCTAGGCGCTACAGTCTGGAGCCGCGAGACCGCTACGGTTGCAGGTTCGAACCCTGCCTCGGGCATGGATGTGTGTGATGTCCTTAGGTTAGTTAGGTTTAAGTAGTTCTAAGTTCTAGGGGACTGATGACGTCATAAGTTAAGTCCCATAGTGCTCAGAGCCATTTGAACCATTGTTTACGCTCCAAACATAGCAGTCGAGGGAGCTCAAATCTGGGGTATTCGGGAGCCAGAACTCCTTTGACCAGAACATGTCAACGTTATCCGAGAGCCAGTTTTGGACTATATGGCTCGTATGAGCCCGTGTACCTTCCTGCTGATAGACATATTGTCTCCCCGTGGCCACAGTTACCATCCACAGTTTCACGACATTCGTCGAAACTTGCAGATAAACTTCTTTTGTGGAAGTATGTGTCTTTTCAAAGAAATGTCGTGGCATGATATCACCCTCACTGGACACAACACCTACGACGTAAACCCCAGACTTCTCGTAAGCATTATACTTGGCAACAATACCGTAAACGGTTGACCTCGGGCACCCGAAGAATCGAATTATTTCAGTGGGCAAACGCCCAGCGCGAAGACTTTCGCTAATCGCGGCTCTTCGGTTGTACTCCGCACTTGTCCGTAACATCTCGACCATTTTGAAGTTCTGACTGTTTGCTAGATGTCTATGGCTTTCAAGAACGGCAATCGTAACCTCCGGCGGAAGCACGATATGGCGGTAAACTCAAATTGCAATTTGTCCGGATTTAAACGCCGCACCCTGTATTATTTTTTTTAGTGTGATTTTATACTATGCGTTGCTCACGTTACTACGAGGGCAGTTCAATAAGTAATGCAACACTTTTTTTTTCTCGGCCAATTTAGGTTGAAAAAACCGGAAATTTCTTGTGGAATATTTTCAAACATTCCCGCTTCGTCTCGTATAGCTTCATTGACTTCCGACAGGTGGCAGCGCTGTACGGAGCTGTTAAAATGGCGTCTGTAACGGATGTGCGTTGCAAACAACGGGCAGTGATCGACTTTCTTTTGGCGGAAAACCAGGGCATCTCAGATATTCATAGGCGCTTGCAGAATATCTACGGTGATCTGGCAGTGGACAAAAGCACGGTGAGTCGTTGGGCAAAGCGTGTGTCATCATCGCCGCAAGGTCAAGCAAGACTGTCTGATCTCCCGCGTGCGGGCCGGCCGTGCACAGCTGTGACTCCTGCAATGGCGGAGCGTGCGAACACACTCGTTCGAGATGATCGACGGATCACCATCAAACAACTCAGTGCTCAACTTGACATCTCTGTTGGTAGTGCTGTCACAATTGTTCACCAGTTGGGATATTCAAAGGTTTGTTCCCGCTGGGTCCCTCGTTGTCTAACCGAACACCATAAAGAGCAAAGGAGAACCATCTGTGCGGAATTGCTTGCTCGTCATGTGGCTGAGGGTGACAATTTCTTGTCAAAGATTGTTACAGGCGATGAAACATGGGTTCATCACTTCGAACCTGAAACAAAACGGCAATCAATGGAGTGGCGCCACACCCACTCCCCTACCAAGAAAAAGTTTAAAGCCATACCCTCAGCCGGTAAAGTCATGGTTACAGTCTTCTGGGACGCTGAAGGGGTTATTCTGTTCGATGTCCTTCCCCATGGTCAAACGATCAACTCTGAAGTGTATTGTGCTACTCTTCAGAAATTGAAGAAACGACTTCAGCGTGTTCGTAGGCACAAAAATCTGAACGAACTTCTCCTTCTTCATGACAACGCAAGACCTCACACAAGTCTTCGCACCCGAGAGGAGCTCACAAAACTTCAGTGGACTGTTCTTCCTCATGCACCCTACAGCCCCGATCTCGCACCGTCGGATTTCCATATGTTTGGCCCAATGAAGGACGCAATCCGTGGGAGGCACTACGCGGATGATGAAGAAGTTATTGATGCAGTACGACGTTGGCTCCGACATCGACCAATGGAATGTTACCGTGCAGGCATACAGGCCCTCATTTCAAGGTGGCGTAAGGCCGTAGCATTGAATTGAGATTACGTTGAAAAATAGTGTTGTGTAGCTAAAAGATTGGGGAATAACCTGGTGTATTTCAATCCTGAATAAAACAACCCCTGTTTCAGAAAAAAAAAATTTGTTGCATTACTTACTGAACTGCCCTCGTATTTATATTAGTTACAATTTAATTTATTGTATCTGCATTACAAAAGAAATAGTGTGACAGTTGTTACGAAATTGTTGGTAGCCGTGTTGAAGTGAGGCATGGCTTGCTTTGGACGGTCTAAAGGTGCAGCAATCTAGTGACTCTGAAACTACATAGCATTTTCACACTGTTATGAAGGAAGACCATTCATTTTCCTTTTAGCTGTGTAAAAGCAGATCACGTTTCCTTCATTTGGCTCCCGTGTTTGAGGAGGACGATAAATGTTTTTATAGTTTTCTTGTATGTATGCGTTTATTAATTGGCAACTTAAATTTCCGTATATTCATATCCTTTAACATACTAAGAGCGTTTTGTTTAACAAGATATTCACTTGGGTGTTACAACTACAATATCCGCTCTAATGTGTTACTGGGACGGTAGTGCTTTAACATACGTAATTTTAATGTGACATCCTAGCTTTTCTACTTTATATGTAGTTACTACTAAACTGCGATATCCACAAAATAATGCAGCATCGTCACGAATGCTTTAATGGAGGGAATGCCCTCGCCAGTAGCAACTTAATGAACGATTCGTGTAAGATCTGTGAATGATTAAGTACGTTAAGGGTGAACTAAGTTTTATAATGAGAAAATATATTTAATGCCGATATTAACATAATAAGTAATTGCTTCTTTCATAGCGTTCTTCTAAGTTATAAGTACTGGCTTCAGAATAGGCCATGTAAATGTGCATTCGGTTCTTCGGATTTAAGATAAGCTCGTGGATTCATGGCGTGGAGAGCCACCTGGCATGACGTCAAGTTGTGGTTCGTAGTGATTTAGGGAACTCTGACGGCACAGTGCTACGTGACAAACATCAAGCGTCTTCAAGGGTCAACTTTCATGCCGCAGTATCGTGTTGTCATTTTTCAACAGTATAATGCTGGTCCTCAAATGGTATGCGTCCTTATCAGCTGTCTGTTTGATGTTGAGGTACCCCCGTGGCTATACATTTCCATTGATCAGTCCTCAATAGGACACGTGTGGGACCACCTCGGACGTCAACTCCGTCCCACTGCCAGTACCCAGGATATCGAGAACCAATTACAACAGTTGCGGACCAACATGATACAACAGCCTTATGATACCGTTTCCAACCGAATAAGAACATCCATCCAGGCCAGAGGGGATGCAGTGCCATACTGATAAGTGCGTTCATATTGCCAAGTTATTTGTAAATAGCATCGTATACCCTCTCAACACGTGAAGTTTCATTTCGTTTCCTCCTGCCTCTTCTGGGTGCTTCACTTTTTTTGTCAGGCAGTCCATCACGACGTAGTCACGTGGTGAGTTACAGTCTACAGTGAAAATACGTTTACATTTTACGTGCACATATTGATTCGAATTTTTTGAGTTTATCAGACACGCGTAATTTTATTCGTGCACATAGGAAATACAGGAATATACGTAAATATAAGTAAATAGACATGCGAATTGCACTGATTTTGTACTTGCATGGTTTCGTGTCGCCTTTACACTAGCTGCCAAAGATGAACACGGAAGCATCTATATATCTCACAGAAACGACGCAAAACGTGAAGCACGTCTTCTGCTTAGACCGGCTAACAATGAGAGCGCTACAAAGGTCAGACGAGCGAGCAGTGCCACATGAAATCAGTCTCTGGACAGAAGACAACAATGACAAGGCTACCATAGATTTATTATAGAATTGCAAATACATGACCACATGTGTGAAGCGAAAGAACGAGGGTTAAAATTTAACACACCATCAACGTAGAAGTCATCAGAGCTAGAGTGCTGGGATAGGGAAGGCAAACATCTGCGTCCTGTTTTAATGGAACGTCCTAGGATAGGAAAACCGACGAAAACTTTTATTACGGTCGAGACTGAGTGAGGAAGGATACACAATTTTTAGATTAGAGTTTGATGAAAGAAGCAAATTTAAAAAGTTTCTCTGTGTTAATATTATGAACCTAGCTGCTATCAGTCACAGAATTTGTGTCTTATCCCATCATTAGCTACTGCCTCGTCAATGATGAAGCAAACGTTTACCGTATTCACATACATAAACCATAATTAATTGATTAGAAACACCCACAGTTTATGGGAAATAATCCAAGGATAAAATAATGATTTGTAATTAATAAAACCTCGCAAGAAATTGTTTCAGTAGTATAATGATACTCTGTAAAGGACTAGTATAGGCTGAGAACTGTGCGGAGATATTACAAAGAAAATGTAAAAAGCAAACTTAACATTGATAATGGCTTGGTAGGACGCGATCTAGCAGACTATTCGCGTGTTATTTTTATATTGCATAAAATGTCCTGGTTCGTTTTCCATTGCGCGCCACGATTGTGATACAGGAATTAGTCATAACTGAAGAGTATGTGATCCTAATTTTTGACTGAGGAGCTGTAATGACTAATTATTTCCTCCTTTATACAAAACATGCCTATTATAACTGTCCAAAACCAAAAACAAATAATCAGTTACGGTTAACGGAATATAACTGCAAAAATAAGACTTCAAAAATATTAGTGACATTTCTTGCAACCTCAGTCGCAGTATGTGCTAAACGTTAAAGGGAGAGCATCACTCAATATCCATCGTTCCAACTTTGGCAAGAAATGGTGTTTTACAAACAATCAGCTGTTTCCGGATGTCGATTACAGGGAAGGCTTGTGCTGCGTTGCAGATAGGTCTCTGATTCACGAAGACAGAAGATATTCCTCCAAAACTTCCCTTCGGGGAATTTCTCTCCAAATTGCAGAGACTGTTTTTATAGGTTTTAAATGTACATTTCCATGAACGCTGTTGACATTCTTTCGAAGTCGTGTTTGCCCTTACCTCGCAAAAGAAGTTCTGGTCCAAGTAATGTAATTGGTGCAGTCGGTCCTTCCAATATTCAGTCGCTGGTCGACGTTAAAGCAAGCCGCGAAAACAAACGCACAATGAAGCCTATCTCTGCTATAGAAACTGCTCCACTTAATTATCTTCTGACTGAAGGCGAAGTTTCGGTAACTGCTCTAGGGATATTCCGGGAGTGAATTCGCTGGCGAAGCTGTTATTCGAACGTATAATGAGTAACTGTGGATAATCGCGAACTCCACACTCGGCCAGTATTTATGGTCTCGTACGAATCTGTTACAGCATTTCTTGCCAGCAAAAGACAATATTGTATGTAAATTCGATGTGTATTTCGTATGCAGAAAATTCACTCTTATAGATATAATGTTCAAATTAAAAGTGCAGATCAAATATAAAGAAGGAGTGAGAAACCAGCCTATCCCATATTATCGGCAAAATTATTAAAAAGAATTAAAAATTAAGCTGTATGCCATCTACTCCTTTTACAGTTTGTTTGTTGACTAAAACTACTGTGTTCCCTAAAATTAGTTTGTTGGCCAAAATATTTACCTAAGACTCTGGTCAAGGAATTATTGTACTACATAAGTTACATGTCTTCTTTCCAGGGAAGTTGTCTGCCATTCCTGCAGCTGAAATTTTCCCATTGTGTTACATCATAAATCTTATATTTAGGACACTATATTGTTGTTAAAATGTTGTTTTATCTGTGAATATAGTACGCCATCTACAAGCATGGTGTGATAGTACTCATACTTAATTTAATGACTAAATCTAAGTGAAATCGATTACAGATTAACGTTCTGTCGAAGACTAGGTTATTCGAGACAAAACAAAAGTGATTGAGGAAGCATCGATAATAAAATCGGCCGCGTCCCATTACATACACTATGTAATCGAAAATATTCGACCACCTATTAGTGGACATCAGTGTGAGGTGCGTCCACACGTCACCGTTACGCCGAACTGAACTGTGCTGGGATACGTTCAGTGAGGTGTCTGGATGTCCTCGCAGGAATAGCAGCCCATTCTTCCGTCAGAGCCTAAATCAGAGAAGGCAGTAAGGGTGGACGCTGGTGTATGGAACGAAGTCGACGTTCTAACTCATCCTAAAGGTGTTTATTTAAATCAGAACGAGACTACTGGCACGCCAGTCCATTTCAGAAATGTTGTCCACAAATTATTGCCTCACAGATGTTGCATTATGACGGGTTGCGTTCTCATGCTTCCCCTCTAATGTACGCAGCACATAATGATTTGAAATGTGTTACTACATTTTCAGCATTTAACGTTCTCTTCAGCGCGATAAGCATACCACAACTTAACCACGAAAAACAACTTACTGCACCCCCACCTCCTCAGTATTTCGCTGTTGGTAATGTTTTCCAGGCATTCGCCCAACCCAAAATCTTCCATCTGATTTCCCCAGGGTACAGCGTGATTCATCATTGCAGATCACTCGTTTCAAGTCATCCAGTGTCCAGTGGCGTCGCTCTTTATTCGACCTCCAGCGTCGCTTAAAAATGACTACATAAATGTGCTGCTCGACCACTGTACCTTATTCTTTTTAAATTTCTACGCACTGTCGTTGTGCTAGTTGGACTGCTTGTAGAACTTTGGAACTACTGTGTGATCCATTCCACTAATTTCATGCGACCTTTTCTTTATTTATATTTTATTTTATTTATTTTGTTGTTTGACGGTCCTTGCCCGTAAGTGCGTGACGTCCGCCCGGTCTCGGTGGTTTTCCTCACATTACCGACATTTGATTTGGGTATCTTTAGAAGGACTGAAATTCAAAGACCACTCCACGTTCGAAATCACGAGCTTTCCTGGCCGACCCATTGCTGTCACTGTTTCTCTACACTCCCCATCTCCTTTTACGCTGGCGGTTAGTTAGTGGTCAATTCTGCATAGGTGTTCGGATAATTTTGATCGGGTAGTATGCTTCTGCTTTCACTGTAAATGAGAAATACAGCAAGAAATATACTATTTCTGTGTCGTTCGCACGAATTCGCTTAAAAGCAGTAGTTCACCTGTTATTGATGATAATTCACTGATAAGACTTTATCGGTCACATACATACAAACTTTCGCTGCTTAAGCCAATGTAGACGGAAAACTATTTACCATATGGGAACCAACTTTTGTAGGAATGATGTTCAGACTGTGCGCTGCCGATCTGCGTTGTTAGAAGTGTTACTGTCATGAGCTACGTTAGAACACTGTACTGGTACGGCAACGTAGGGCTGAAAAACTAGCATCAGTGTGCATTACAGCTGCACACAGTCATGACGGGTCTGGGCAAGGAGAGCAGGGCTTCACTCGTAAAACTGTTTTATCAGAGCAACAGAGGTAGTGCTGCTGCTCTTCGGGATTATCGAAGCACTTGAGGGATACTGTGAGGTCCTCTTTTCGCATCGAGGTTAAACAACATGATTCGGAATTTCGAATTAAGTGGTGATTTGGGAATGCCTCCTGGGAGACCGATGCCGCAAATTGCTAAAGAAGTTATTGTTGTCATGACTGAGAATGCTGGACGCAATGTGCAATCTTAAAGCAGTACACGAGCTGTGTCACGATGGCTGCATGGTCCATCGTTCGAAAAGTGCTGCGAACAATTGTGAAATTGTATCTCTGGCGTGGTTTTGAGCTGTAGTGGACGCAGATGATGATCACATTGAGCAACTGGAACGTAAGAATGGGATGCAATTACCAAATGTTACTCACTCATATTGAAATTAAAATGTGTCTTTTTCGATGGTTCATGCTTTATTTCTCTTCCATATGTCCTTACATTTGTTTCCACAACTTTTAATTGAGCTACGATCACTCGTTTTTCATGGAGGCTCTCTCAAGAAGAGAAAGTTTAATTATAAACACCCTGTACATCCATAACGACTAAATACATTGTGGTACGGTGTTCGGTAAGTAGTAGCATGTAATTTGGCGAATTTTCGGACGTACGCAAGTAATTTGTAACGCTTGTATCAGTCGAATTATGTTACGATTTTTTTTTATGGAGCTACATACTTTTTCTGTGGCTTTGGGAGCAGCATTCAAAGAGCACATCAGCGATACATGTCTCTAACTATATCGTACAGTAACAAGATAACATTGCTGTAAAGGAATGTCCTACCGTCAGCGAAAGAAGTATTACGAATTTCGCCGGCCGGAGTGACCGTGCGGTTCTAGGCGCTATAGTCTGGAGCCGAGCGACCGCTCCGGTCGCAGGTTCGAATCCTGCCTCGGGCATGGATGTGTCTGATGTGCTTAGGTTAGTTAGGTTTAATTACTTCTACGTTATAGGTGACTGATGACCTCCGAAATTAAGTCGCATAGTGCTCAGAGCCATTTAGTACGAATTTCTCTTAGTGTGTCAAGTGTAAGAAAACACTTAACTCAGGTCCTTTGCCTGAACGCTTGAAACTAATCTGCTTGGAGGTGCTGTCGCGGCAACCACACAATTTGCTCGTGAACAAGTTCACACTTCCACAATTTATACGGCAGCAGAAAATGTGTCTGCGATTTTGGTACAGTGACGGTGCAATTGTGTGCTGAAAGACATCCTGATCGTGATAAGCACTCATGCTCTGTCTTTGCAAACATTATTAAAAATCCGAGTAACTGTGAAACGTAATTAATAAAATAAGCAAATGAGAAATAAAGTAACTTACGAGATAAATGCAACTAAAAGCTTAACACACATGACACAACGAGACATCTTAAATGTGCGAGTGGGATCAGCCAGTAGGAGTCTTCTGACTATTCTACATCGAACTCATTTCATCCTTTCCACATTCAGGTCCATCAACCACTTCATGGTAATGACTTTCAAAATCGTTTCCAGTTCTCTGAGTGGTGACCACTAAGACCGCGAAGTGACGCGAAGTTTCTATGCAATATTTTGTTTACTGAAGAAGCTTCGTTACCTGGCAGTAGGTAAATCGATCTTCGCAATATGCACTACTGGTCAGCTGAAAATCCACCCTGACAGCGGTGCCTATTTTATTCCTGAGACTCGAAATAGCCCAGATATCTACAGTTTCCAACAAATACGTTGACGCAGTTACTGAAATACATCCTACTGAACACAAAGCAATTTATGTGTTAGCAACATGACGGGTGTCCCCCACACTCCCCAAAGAAAATTGCAGAATTACTTAACAGAACATGCAGGGATCGTTTGATCGGTCAAACTGGAAGGTCAAACCTGCACGATCCCCAGACTTAATGTGTATAAAATTGAAGCAAGAGGTCCACAAGGAATCACTGAAAACTCCCGAAACCATGAAATGCCATTCAACGACGGCCTGTGCCGTGATAAGTACGGATAAAATGCGACGTTGAGTTATCTGCCAGCAATCGCTTTACAGCATCTAACAGCGTTCAGGGAGCATTTCTGGACATTTAATATGACAGGTATGATAATAAGCACCCTAGCCGTACCTGAATTGTTTTCGTGGATTTTGTGCAGATGTTTGTGGGATCTCTTCTTCTGAGAGCGGTTTGCAGTGCTGTGATTTGTTACTGTTTCGTGACATATTGCTGAAGTCTTCATCGGAAGCTCTTGCGAATTCCAGAGAATAAAATGTATTATTCCATTAACTGAAAACAAAGTCTGTATCTTAATTCGGCGGTTATAAACGTAAAAAGTAACATGCGAACAACACATTTACTCGTTCTGCACATGTAGTGTTTAAGGAGGAATGGTTAATAATCAGGGTTATTACAGGAATGATCATTCGGAGTAAACAAGTCTAGTAAACATTGGCTCTAAACCCATACCTTAACAGCTATGAGCACTTCTTCATCTTCGGTACTGACTCCATTGAACTACCGATTTAACATTGCCGACAGTGACGAAAAATAAAGTACCTTTAGCAATCACTATACATCTTAGATTTAATTACCAGTCACTCTTCTCACAGAAAATTATGTCGTTTCCTTGGTGTGACTACCCTTCCGGTGCTCATCTGTAGTCGCTACAGGTACCAACCTATACAGAATCATGAAGAAATAATGACTTCCTCGCTATCGCTCTTCGTCGCTTCCTTGTTCGGCCTTTACCGAGCTGTAGAATGGATTAAAGCTAACACCCTGGCGCATGGATTCCGTCGTCGATTCCACACACATCAACATGGCAATGATGTATGTGCCAGTCATCCGATCTTGTTTCCTGTAAGCACGCCCCTCCCCTTGGTGCATGACGGAATCACAACAGTAGTTACCATTTGTCTGTTGGAGAAGTAAACTCGTGATGGCTTGCAGATTCTGTACTCACGTTTACACAACAGAGCTATTGCAAAAGGACACATAAATGCTATATTGTAGGTGTATACATCTATACTTAATCTTAAACACATTAGTCATAAACTAAAAAAAATAAAAGTGGAACATTCCTTGCGTTAGAAGACAGGGGAAAAAGTGTGAAATTTCAAGGGCAAAAACATTTGCTCTACAGAATTGGCACCTTCTCAAGTCGATGGGGTACAACACAGCGCCACATGCAGTCACAGAGCTACGAATTCTGCATTCGACTTGGCATGCTACACAATAATGTGGCATGCTGGACAATAATCTGACAAACTAGAGGGACGAGTATTACCTAGCTGCAGTTCTAGACTGCTAAATGTTGAGTATATCGTCCCATTCGAGTATTGTTTTGGGAGGCTTGCCACGTTCGTCCTACCGTGCGAAGAGCGTTCAATAAGTCACACAACACATTTTTTTAATGAAAACGGGTTGGTTTTATTCGGGGTTCCATTACACCACACTGCTCCCCACTCTTTAGGGCATAAAATCCTATTTCTCAACGAAATCCCCGTTCAATGCGTCGGCCTCACGCCACCTTACTGGGAGGACGTGTATGCCAGCTTGGTATCACGCTTCTGGTCCACAACGGAGCCAGCGTCTCAGTGACCTGCCCGTCATCCACATACTGCCTCCCGCGGGCTGCTTCGATCATTAGGCCGAACAAATGGAAGTCGGAAGATGCAAGGTCCAGGTTTTAGGGTGGATAAGGAAGGTCTGCGCAGCCTTGTTACGATGGTTAAAGATGCCTCCCCCAACGATTCAGCATGCTTTTTTCACTGCTAGGTCTCGGCAGACATTCTGCCAGCAACTATCAATATCTGCGATGCTTTGGTTTTCCACCAAAACAAACTCAATGAGAGCTCTCTGCTAGGAACGCATCTGCGTTACTGACGCTGTTTTGAAGTCACCAGCTATCGAAACATCATGAAACTATAGCGGCCGATTATCCACGGTCTCCCACAAAAATTCCGCATTTTTTGAACCGAAAGTCTCCGAGAAAATAATTAATTGCATTACTTATTGAACGCCTCCCCGTATGTTAATCCTGTACTACTCTTTTTCTAACCAACCACAAAAAATGTAGCTTTAAAATACAATTTGTTCAATTTCAGTTATGCCAGAAAATACTGGAAAATAGAAATCATGTAAGTAATTCAATAAATCCATTAATAAGAACAAATATGAGGTTTTAATGGCAAATGAAGTATTATAGACATCACCAAATTTGAATAAGCTTTTATCAGAGTTTCTTCCCCGTTACTCCAGTATTAGAAGTACTGATGTGGTATTTTTATTGATATCCATCAAGATATTAAAATCCATGGAGAAGAAATGAAAACTTTGAGGTTCGCTGATGACATTGTAATTCTGTCAGAGACAGCAAAGGATTTGGAAGAGCAGTTGAACGGAATGGACAGTGTCTTGAAAGGAGGATATAAGATGAACATCAACAAAAGCAAAACGAGGATAATGGAATGTAGTCGAATTAAGTCGGGTGATGCTGAGTGAATTAGATTAGGAAATGAGACACTTACAGTAGTAAAGGAGTTTTGCTATTTGGGGAGCAAAATAACTGATGATGGTCGAAGTAGAGAGGATATAAAATGTAGACTGGCAATGGCAAACAAATCGTTTCTGAAGAAGAGAAATTTGTTAACATCGAGTATAGATTTAAGTGTCAGGAATTCGTTTCTGAAAGTATTTGTATGGAGTGCAGCCATGTATGGAAGTGAAACATGGACAATAAATAGTTTGGACAAGAAGAGAATAGAAGCTTTCGAAATGTGGTGCTACAGAAGAATGTTGAAGATTAGGTGGGTAGGTCACGTAACTAATGAGGAGGTATTGAATAGGGTTGGGGAGAAGAGAAGTTTGTGGCACAACTTGACTAGAAGAAGGGATCGGTTGGTAGGACATGTCCTGAGGCATCAAGGGATCACAAATTTAGCATTGGAGGGCAGCGTGGAGGGTAAAAATCGTAGAGGGAGACCAAGAGATGAATACACTAAGCAGATTCAGAAGGATGTAGGCTGCAGTAGGTACTGGGAGATGAAGGAGCTTGCACAGGATAGATTAGCATGGAGAGCTGCATCAAACCAGTCTCAGGACTGAAGACCACAACAACAACAACATCCATCAAGATTTTCTCAATTATTCTGATGGAAATGCCGTGTGGCAAATATTTTGAGTTGACGCCACTTCGGCGACTTGCTTGTCGATGGGAATGAAATGATGATAAGGGCAACACAACATCCAGTCCCTGAGTGGAGAAAATCTCCGACCCAGCCGGGAATCGAACCCGGGCCGTTAGGTATGACATTCCGTCGCGCTGACCATTCAGCTACCAGGGTGGGACTTCATTCTGATTTTTCTGCCTTTAAGATTTCTGGTTTTCAGTTTCAACCTAACACTATGGAAGTACAGTGAGGTGACAAAGTCATGGTATAGCGATACGCTAATATACAAATGACGACAATATCAATTAAAAAAGGCATAAAATGGCAGTATAGTAGCGGAGCTGTCAATTGTACACAGGTAATTCATGTGAAAAGCGTCCCACGTGACTACGGCCGTATGACTCTGAATCCGCAGTGGTGTTAAGAGAGTGACGAGAATACCTAATTTCAGGCATTACCTGTTACTACGGACAACGCACAGGCCAGCGGCATTCACTTAACAACCGAGAGCAGCGGTGTATGCGTTGAGTTGTCATAGGTAACAGACAAGCAATACTGCGTGAAATGACCGTAGAAATCAATGTGGGCCGTACGATGAACTTAGCCGTGAAGACAGTGCGGTGAAATGTGGCGTTAATGGGCTATGACAGCAGACGAAGGAACATTGCATCGGTCTTCTTAACAACACAGGCACTGCACTATCATATTTAAATTGCATGACATATATATGAAGACAAATTGGACCAGAAACGACGACATATGGAAGTTTGCGTCTGCCCATGAGTAGTGGACGAATAGCCAAACCGGTTAAAGCAACTGCTCGCGTAAATCGGGATATTCGAATTCGAGTCCCACACAAAATTTCATTGTCGTTATTGCCTTGGTACAGCTGATTGTTGTTCGTATTCGCAACTACTAATAAATAAAATCGTTAAGTGTCTCATCACTCTACCCTCTCCACGAATCAACAGTGTAAAGACTTTTATTTCTTCTCCCACGTACAGAAGAATGACAGATATGATACTCTCTTGGCGGAGCACTTTCGTGAACTTCCCTGGTTTCAGGCGAGTCACAATATATATTTTTTAAATTTTTGATTGGAGTCGTCAGTTCTGTTTTGAACAGTGAGATCACATTTAACAGATGTTTCTTGCATACGTAAGAGAACGTAAGGAAGGAAATATCTATCGTGGCGCAGTTACGGTATGCTACGCTGTAAAGGAATGATTAACGTCTTTCAACTCGGGGTTCGTTCCTTGTTCCGCTAGCGATTTATTATACGTCTACTGCTGCTGGCAGCTGGTTTTATCGGCATCAGTTGCACAATAGAGGTCAAAAGTAGGGATTACCACTTTCGTCGGTATCAGGAATCCTTCCGCAGGCGCCAGTACTTCGTCTATCGTTGAGAGCTTCTTAGAATTTTTACTACGAACCGCAAACGGAATACACATTTGAAGACAGTGTGTTACACTGATTGATTTATTAATAAAATTACTACGGCGGCAAGGATTAGTTTTCATTAACATCATATGACATACACTATTTAATGATATTCTGTACGATGAAAGTGAAAGAAAAAAAACTAAGGCACAGAGGCAGGGTTTGAACCCGTATCACTGGTGATGTAGCCCTGACTCTCTCGAAACATATTTGACGATACGAACGTACGGGGAACTTCAACCACCATTTTCTCGGAAACAAGGAGTCGTCTCATGAAAAGCCGCTGGCCGGATACACAGGAGAGGTCGCTCTACAACATATCTAAGATTCATCAATATCCGTCATTAACAAGTCTTATGGTTCCCTTGTAAGACAAAAAAAAGTGTCGAATAGGGGAAAAGTCGTGCAATAGCAAATTTATGTACAGTGGTAGAAGAGAGTGTCACGAAGAGCATACTAAAAATCCCCACCGGCTGGATGCCACCAGAGCGGTAGTGGGAGGGGGGCGTTTAAAAGTCACTTTTCTATATTTTTCTTGAATAATCCGAAAACCGCCGCTTCTCGCAAAAATGTACCGCACTATCAAATTAAACTACATTAAATTTCCTGCAAAAAAAGGCCCTATTCATTTTTACTGTAGCACTAACATTGTCAGCGTTGCAGCGGATGGAAAAATCGCTGAATCTTAAGAATAATGTTCTAATGGTATTAAGGTATGAATTGTGTTCTGGGGCTCTAACAGGTTGGAAGGGGTGGGGGTGGACTGCAGGTCGCAAACTGAAGAGCTTGCAGGTGATTCTGATTTCTCATTCTGTCTACCTTAATACGTCACCGGAAGCATCTATAGGGTGTCTCACAAAGTTATACGGACCCTCCACAGTGCTCCTAATTAAGCATTAGTGACACAGTATGCAGACACTGCTGACATGGCGGTGGGGGGGGGGGGGGAGGGGATATTTCCCACAAAGAGCATTCACACTACATGGAATAAATATATGAGTTACTAATACAGTAATACTAACGCAAGAAACGCATATGGACAAAATCAACGTAAATCTCTGCACACTGTACTACACTGTTACAGGGGAAATTGATTCTTAGTAATCTATACGGCAGCTGTACCAGTCATCCGGGGAAGGCAACTCCCATCACACCGAGCGCTGCTGGCTTTGCGTTTTGCAGACAGCCTATACCTCCCCAGCATTTCCTGTCCAATTGTTTTATGTGAGTAGACAAAATAACTTTACTGAGCTCGTGTAAATATAGTGGAATTATTTTTCAGTTTATTTAATGAGTAGTTATTACCACTTCTCAGGTGCGCTATAATGTAAGAAACTTCACCAGCTGTGACTTTCAGCTTTCTACCACACTGAAGAGCCTGTCCCATACGGAGTATTCTGTCAATACATATCCGACAATGTCAATTTCATTGCCTGCACTATCACTGGCTAGGATACTTTCCACAGCATATGGGTATGAAGCCTCAGTTCTCCGATACCTGAAGTGACTGAGAAGCTTAAATTTTCTCCATCAGGAGCAGAAATAGGTTACCTAGGTGTTATGGAACTTCAGATATTTCAACATAAATCAAGCAATGCATTACAGCAGTTAACTTTTACAGACTCGAACACGATCAGTTCCATTCTATCAGACAAATTTGCACCCACCTTGGAAGATATATGACCGATGTGTGTTAGGTGGATCCACTCAGCGCAGCCACTTCTACAAGTGCGAGCAATTCCTGAATGGAAGAGATTTATACAGTCTACCAGTACCTCTGTTAATGATGAAAGAAATGCGGCAACTTACTGGTCATTCATTAATCACCACAGAGTGGCTACAACACAATTACATGGCTTGAGAGTACGCTCTGAGCGACAGACAAAGTCCACATATGCCAATCTAATCTCATTCCCACCAACGCTACAATGGTCACTGACAACATCACACCTACAAAGTATACATTTATCAGTCTTTGTTTATAGGAACCTATTTACACACAAGGTCACTTTACGCCTGCAAATAAGCACTCATTTAATAAACCAAATATAACTCCATTGTATAAACACAAGTCCAGTGATGTATTTCGTCTTCTCACGTAAGAGAACTCGACAGGAAATGCTGGGATGGAATGGTCTGTCTTTATGTTGAAAAACGAGCAACGCTCGTTGTAGAGGAAGCTGACTTTTCCATAGGTACGCTACACCTGGCGAACAGTATGTCTAAGAATTAATTTTTCTTCTAGCGGTGTAGAAAAGTGTACAGAGATTTATGTAGATTCCCTAATACTCGTGTATATAGTGTTTTATCGTCGCTGCCTCATATTGCATATTTTTTCTTTCCATAATGGGTAAGATGATTACTACTACTTTTCTAATCTACTAGGTGCGATCCTACGACTAAATGAATAGTTGTTTGTTTCATTTTAATTTCTTTTCATTTTTATAGCATCGCCAGTGGCCTGGAACATATCTCTTATCTCTTACTATACAGGGTGGTCCATTGATAGTGACCGGGCCAAATATCTCACGAAATAAGCATCATACGAAAAAACTACAAAGAACGAAACTCGTCTAACTTGAAGGGGGAAACCAGATGGCACTCTGGTTGGCCCGCTAGATGGCGCTGCCAAAGGTCAAATGGATATCAACTGCGTTTTTTTTTTAAATGGGAACCCCCATTTTTATTACATATTCGTGTAGTACGTAAATAAATATGAATGTTTTAGATGGACCACTTTTTTCGCTTTGTGATAGATGGCGCTGTAATAGTCACAAACGTATAAGTACGTGGTATCACGTAACATTCCGCCAGTGCGGACGGTATTCGCTTCGTGATACACTACCCGTGTTAAAATGGACCGTTTACCAATTGCGGAAAAGGTCGATATCGTGTTGATGTATGACTATTGTGATCAAAATGCTCAACGGGCGTGTGCTCTGTATGCTGCTCGGTATCGTGAACGACATCATCCAAGTGTCCGGATCGTTCGCCGGATAGTTACGTTATTTGAGGAAACAGGAAGTGTTCAGCCACATGTGAAACGTCAACCACGACCTGCAACAAATGATGATGCCCAAGTAGGTGTTTTAGCTGCTCTCGAGGCTAATACGCACATCAGTAGCAGGCAAACTGCGAGAGAAACGGGAATCTCAAAAACGTCGGTGTTGAGAATGCTACATCAACATCGATTGCACCCGTAAATATTTCTATGCACCAGGAATTGTATGGCGACGACTTTGACGTCGTGTACAGTTCAGCCACTGGGCACAAGAGAAATTACGGGACGATGACAGATTTTTTGCACTCTTTCTATGTAGCGACGAAGCGTCATTCACCAACTGCGGTAACGTATACCGGCATAATATGCACTATTGGGCAACGGAAAATCCACTATGGCTGCGACAAGTGGAAGATCAGCGACCTTGGCGGGTTAATGTATGGTGCGGCATTATGGGAGGAAGGATAATTGGCCCCCATTTTATCGATGGCAATCTAAATGGTGCAATGTATGCTGATTTCCTACGTAATGTTCTACCGATGTTACTACAAGATGTTTCACTGCGTGACAGAGTGGCCATGTACTTCCGACGTGATGGATGTCCGGCACTTAACTCGCGTGCCGTTGAAGCGGTATTGAATAGCATATTTCATGACAGGTGGACTGGTCGTCGAAGTACCATACCATGGCCTCCACGTTCACTGGATCTGACGTCCCGGGATTTCTTTCCATGGAGGAAGTTGAAGGATATTTGCTATCGTGATGCACCGACAACGCCTGACAACATGCGTCACCGCATTTTCAATGCATGTGTGAACATCACGGAAGGCGAACTACTCGCTCTTGAGAGGAATGTTGTTACACGTATTGCCAAATGCATTGAGGTTGACGGGCATCATTTTGAGCATTTATTGTATTAATGTGGTATTTACAGGTAATCACGCTGTAACAGCATGCGTTCTCAGAAATGATAAGTTCGCAATGGTACATGTATCACATTGGAACAACCAAAATAAAATGTTCAAACGTACCTATGTTCTGTATTTTAATTTAACAAACCTATCTGTTACCAACTGTTCGCCTAAAATTGTGAGCCATATGTTTGTGACTATTACAGCGCCATCTATCACAAAGCGAAAAAAGTGGTCCGACTAAAACATTCATATTTCTTTACGAACTACACGAATATGAAATAAAAATGGGGGTTCCTATTTTAAAAAAACGCAGATGATATCTGTTTTACGTATGGCAGCACCATCTAGCGGGCCAACCATAGCGCCATCTGGTTTCCCCCTTCAAGCTAGACAAGTTTCGTTCTCTGTAGTTTTTTCGTTTGACGCTTATTTCGTGAGATATTTGGCCCGGTCATGATCAATGGACCACCCTGTATGTACACTACCTGAACAAAAGTATCCGGTAACCTGTATGTAATGCAGATATATGTCGCAAGACCTAGACCCGTCAATATCGAAAGATACGGGGAGTATTGTGTTGTTAACAGAGAATGAGTCACAGTAGAATGTTTTAATTGGGAGAATTCAGTGGCCTTGGACGTGCACAATTCATTGGATGTCACCAGAGTAACATATCCATGAGAGATTTTTCAGACTTTCTAAAATTTCCCCCGTGCGACTGCTACGGTCGCAGGTTCGAATCCTGCCTCGGGCATGGATGTGTGTGATGTCCTTAGGTTAGTTAGGTTTAAGTAGTTCTAAGTTCTAGGGGACTTATGACCACAGCAGTTGAGTCCCATAGTGCTCAGAGCCATTTTTAAAATTTCCCAACTGGACTGTTGGTGATGTGATTCCAAAGTGGAAACGGAAAGCTAAACTAAGACCAGGTAAACCTAATGTAACGACGGTCAGGTGCGTCTGAGACTTGCGAGGGTGGTTGTAAAAAGCGCATAAAATCAGCGGAAGGGATCATTCGTAAGTTTCAAAGTGCTGCCAGCAGTTCACACAGCAAAATGAACGTAAAAGGAATGGGGATACCGTGGTTGAGGAGATGCTCATATTGCACACATTTCTACTGTCAGTGCTAAGCGACGCTCGAGGTAGTGTAAACAGCGATGCCATTGGGCAATGGATGACTGGAAATGATTGATTTGGAGCGAAGAATTACGCTATAAGCTGTGACAATCAGATGAAGGGGTTTCGGTTTGACAAATAACTGGAGAATTTTAGCTGCCATCATGTGTAATCTCAAGTGTGAAGTACAGAGGAGGTAGTGTTACGGTATGTGGGTGCTTGCCGTGGTTAGGGATGTAAAAGATATGAACACTTGTTACAGCATTGGGTACTATGTACAATATAGAGGAGACGGTGACTGCTTCTATCAGTATGACAATGAAACATGTCAGAAAGCAGCATCTGGTTTGTGGGCAGTAATATTCCTGACTTACTTGCTTAAAATCCCGACCTGAACCCAATGAAACACCTTTGAGATAAGCTGAAACGTCGACATCGTTCCAGACGCCAGCTTCCTAAGTTAATACTTGCTGTGCTTCGGCTGTTGAGGAAGACTGGGCTGCTCTTCCTCAACAGACATTCACACACCTTATTGAAAGTGTATCAGCTCAGTTCAATCCGCCGTAAAGGCGAAGGGTGGACACAGGGCAAATAATATGCGTCTGGATGCCTTTGATCAGACAGATAGTATTAGATGTGCGGTACAACACCTTTAAACCAGTTCCTTTATCGCAGTTTAAATGTAAGATAACTTCTGGGCACATAATCTACTCGAAGTTTTTAACACTTAGGCCTTTCTGTGCTCCTTTCCTCACACCTGTGCCACTGTTAAAATGCATTTAAATATCCTATACTATTTACGATGTAATATTATGGACCTTTTCGTGCACGTCTGACTAAATCCATGTTTTCACTAGTATATCTTTCGAAACGTGTGTTAATCTGTCTACTATATTTCTAACAAGGGCAACTCCCCATCGCACCCCTTCAGACTTAGTGGTAAACGGTCCAGTGGATAGCTCGTCAAAAACTGAACGCAAATCAAGAATGAACTCAGGGAGGTGTGCTGAATTGCGATAAAAGAAGAAAAATAGAAACAGTGAATGATCCAAGCTCAAGATGTGCAACGTCGAGCGAATTACCTGTCTCATGGCATCGTGGTTGTGTTGTCACGATGTTACACTGCAAAGCAGAGGATCTGTGTTCAAAAACTTCCTCGTTTCCCATATTTTTTCACAACATTATGAGTTCCCGTCCGGTCACTGACGTACCTGTTCTCCTTCTGTAGCATTGGAATTGTCATACTATACATTGGTTATAGAATATGAGTCATGTGGTAAGAACATATAACGATCGCAAGTATATGTGGTGGATAGTGAGAGCAGGTGAGGCCCGTAGACCTCTCACAGAAGTGAAAACAACAAATAAACGGGTGTGAAATATGTTACAACAAAGGAATCCGGGAGTCAGATCTTCCAAAACGGAACTTACGAGTCATAACATGTTGTACTTGTGTATAACAAATAGGATGGATGTACGTCTGGAGTTCCCTTCCTTACACCTCGCTGTTACAAAGGGACGTTACACCATGAGACAGACACAAATCTGAATACAGCGAACTGACACGTCAATGACTGGACCGTCAGTTTTTAATTCTGTGAAAAAAATATGGGGCATGAAGGAGATATGAACATGAATCTCACCTTGGGCAATCCGACACCGTGATCCCATAACCACGACCCCGTGGCTACTCAAGCCCGCTCAATGTTGCACAGCTTGAGCTTGGATCGTTCATTGTTTCTATTTTGCTTCTTTTTTCAAAGTTCAGTACAAGTTCTTCATGTTTTCGTGTTTGATCTGTGTTCAGCTACTGACGGACTATCCACTGGGCCAACATACCACTAAATCTGAGGGGGTGCGATGCGGAGTTTCCCTTGTAAGTACCAGGGTGTTCTACTGTCATCGTTCGTTTATGCTGTGACGGTGTGCAGTTCACTTTAGTCTGTATGCGTACGTGTGATAGAGTAGAGATTCAGGAGAAGGAAAGGGAAGTAATTGAAAGACATTGCTAATATTAGTTTTTGTCACAATCACCTTGGTTTGTGTGTATGTGTGTGTTTTTGCTGCAATACAAATGAATTGCTAACACACACGAAAAACGTACACAGTGCGTAAACATTTCTATCGACAAAAAGAGCAGGTGCGCATCTATTCCGACTACAGACTGAATAAAATGTAACTGAAGAGAACTTACTGACACACAAAAAATTACCCATATAAAACATTCAAGAAACAGTCCTAGCACTAAAAGCAATCACACACCAAAATTACTTTAATTTTCAGAAGGAAAATTATTTACAAAACGATGATTTACCAATGGAATCACCGATATCAGGAACATTGGTACACTAATTAATGGACCATTTTGATAAAATAATCACAGAGGAAGACTACAAAACTATCTGCTGGTACAGAAATGTGAACGACGTGACATGGCTAGTTTCACGTGCGTTGATTTAACTAGAAATAAAAGTGAATCGGGAATACAGTATACATCGAAAAGGAATCGAAAAGCAAATCACTGAAAATTCTGTATTCAGTACAAAATGATTTCAACAAAAAAAAAAAAACTATGTGTGAGGAGATGATACATTTTGCGTGTACAGTATCATTATTTTTATGTTTTGTATCAGTCAGAAAATGCGCTGATCCCAACTGGTTGTAAGAAGTCATACTACACTAATGATATCTCCGGTGGCCTCTGTTTATTAGTTTGTTTCAAGAGATTTAGCGTATACGTCTGTGTATATGAGTGCGTGCATAAGTATTTTATGGGTTGGAAGCTGGACCGAAAACTTCTTCAGTAGTGTTCTGAGAGTCTGAACATAAAATGCTCCGTGAAAATTTCCAGTGACACACTTGGATTCAAACGTTTTTAGATTATTACTTACACAGAATTTTACTCAGGCACCACAGAACCGCATATTCATTTAGTTGTACTCATGTAAGAAACCAGGATTAACCAAAACAAATCCGGATCCTGGAAAATAACCATACATCGAAGTTTTCTTGTCTTTTTCGTCGTTAGGCCTCTTTTCATGTACGAACACAATGGATATGTTAGATTATGGTCACCACTTGGAAGAAAATATTTCATCTGCCTGTTAAAAATTTGTTCTGAAGAGAAAAAATACTCATTTCCATACGACAATCCGCTATACATAAATATGTGAGAAAGCTTTCCCTAATTATTCATGTTCTTACCTGCGCAATACATACTACAGGTCTTCCAAAGGTGTAGAACGTATAAACTGATGTAGAGGTAATAATCTAAATGTCATATAATAAAGGGAAATGATCTTATGATATCTGAATAACACTCAAGAGTACAACCCAAGAGTAACTTATAACCCCTAATTATTCCTGAAGGAATAATTTATGTATTGGACATGTGTTCTGCTGGCTTCTAGCACCAGTACCGGAATTAGATTTAGCTCTTGCTGTTTACAGCAATTTAATTTCATATAGTTTCTATACTTTCACCATAACTTTAATTTTTTCATTGCTAGTATATGAAATACAGATTGGTAACTTCGGTTTGTAACCTAGTAATATATCTTATTTCATAAAGGAACGTCAGTAGAATATAGTAATATAATGCAGTAGTAAAGAAAACGTTATCTGGGTTCTGGATACCTGAAAACATTCTACATTATCGGTAAAAAGAATTAATCTGTAGTAAAGGCTATGGTGTGTCTCAATGTGGAAATGATAAGACAAAACATTTAGAAATTAGAAATTACTTTGTGAACTCTTTGACAACTGTATTCCACATAGCACTGCACTGCCCATTGTGTCTGTATCTTGTACCACGGTAATATATCTTCTTTTATGTTCCATTCATCCAAGCCACGTCGACAGGAGAACTGAATTTAACAGATACATGAGTGAAACATTCACACACTGACGGAAGTGAAAGGTTTTATACGATGAAATCTTTGATTGCCTGATAATCCAATATTTCCACGTCTATGGGAAATGTCGATTAAATGTTCATCCTCATATTTGCCTATTTTCAGTTCATAAAACGTCATTCCTATAGGTGAAGAATGGCATGAGTGCTTGGTAGCTATGTGGTATGTCAACGTTATTGGAACTTTGCACGCAGACATTACAACACTGCATGCTCAGAGGACGAGCATGTGTAGCTTCTCATCTTTCGGACTTTGAGAAAGGTCGAATTATTCGCACCAGGGACATAGGAACATCACACCGACAGATCATACAAACATTTGGCTGTAGTGCAATGACTGCAGAACGACTGGTAACGACATTATTCAGGACAAAAGTGTGGCAAGAAGCGTAGGCACGGGTCCTTCCAGGTAATTGGCGAACGGAGTGTGAATACTCTCCCGTACGTGGCAAGAGTGGTAAACGCTGTTGCTATACCCGTCATGAACAAGGTCCCAAATGGTAAATTCCAGACGCTAGTGCGAGGGAACGGACTGCAGCTTATACCACAAACATGCTAAAGACTGGCCTATCCGGTCTTCTGATTTGTCTCCCACAGACCATGTATGAAATGCGGCGGGAAGACGTATACTATCATTGAAGCCTCCAGGCACCAATCTTCATGAAATGACACAGCGTATCTTTGAGGCATGGCACGAAATTGCTGATGACATTCAGACCCTTCTTGTTTCCATGCCACAACGAAAACAAGTACGTTCGTTCCCTTCGGAGTCAAAAATTTGGTAATTTGCGGTAAGGACTATGGGACCAAACTGCTGAGGTCATCGGTCCCTAGGCCTACTCAGTAATTAATCTAACTTAACCTAACTTACGCTAAGGACAACACACATACCCATTCCCGAGGGAGGACTCGAACCTCCGACGGGGGGAGCCACGCGAACTGCGACAAGACACCTCATACCGCGCGGCTACCCCGCGTGGCTCGGAGTCAGACAACACACTGATGTTGATAACTGATATCAGTTGTGAGTGAAATACAAGTTCAATCATTTGATACTCATTATGTGGCGAACAGCTCCGCATAGTTTGGTATTCATTTGACTAGTGGTTATCCTGCAACACTTTCCATTCCCATTAGTGTACGAGTATTATCCGCACGCAACAGGTGTGTTGAGAAAAAAATATTTTCTCAAATTCTTGCAAGTAGATACGTTCTCATTATCTCAGAAGTAGCTTTGAACTTGACACACGACGTTATTCCAGAGAATCTTTGTAAGGTTCCTATAAAAATTAAAAACAAAAAAATACCACAAAAACGCAACTTTTCAAAAAACTCTTCAGTCACTTCGTGTTGGTGAAAATCGAAGACATATAAACATTACTCGTAAGATTTCAACTCCTAAATACCAGCACCTCTCAGAGGTAGTCTCTGTTTCCAGGTGAACGATCTCGACTTATCTTAAATCATATTGAGCAAACACCGTTAACAGGCAGCTGGTTCCCCTGTCGAGGTGGTTACCTCATTCAGCACCATCATGCGTGGCCAGTACGCGGATGGATGTCCACCTGTCAACATGTCCGAGCTGTTAGCTTCGGCCGCACGTCAGTGTTTACATCTGCGCCCGCCGTACTGTGGCTTCGTGGAAGATTCTTCGCTACAATAGTGAGTTCTTGGTGATTTTTCCGAAAATCGGTGAGTGAAATGGCTGAAAACAATTGTAAGAATTTTACGGTGCAATGCACTTCTGACAGAATCGTGCGGAGGTCAACAAGTTTCGAAATCCACACTTGGCTACGAGATATTTTGTGTGTGCCAAGAGACGAGTTAATAGTCATGCAGTTATATTTCTACCTGTACTTTATTTTCTCAAGTTAGCGAGCCACAAAATCTGTGAAGGGCTGGTGTCCGGAAAGGATGTAATCCGAAAATTCAAGCATATTAATAGCAGCATTAGTGTTGTTGCTGTCCAACACGCAAGTTATAGCATTTCAATTGTACGAGTTTTTAACGTACCTTTGGAATATCCGAAACTGGAAATATCTACGACATTACGTTCTTGCGGACACGTTCTTAGTGTCACAGAAGAAAAATGGTTCAGTGCGTACTGCTATCAAGTCGATAGCAGTGTTCAGTCTATTCGAATTGACTTAAGCACGCAGATCCCGCCGTAATTGTCCATCGGCGGATGATGGGCGTACATATGATATAGCGGGCAACCGAAGACATGCGGAATTTGTAACTCGGTGGATCGACTTCAGTATGGCAGTCCCAATAACGGGCGGTGCCCTCTCCAACTGCCAACGGAAATTTCGCTTGTAGACGGATCTCGGTCACAAACGTAGTTGAGTGAGATAGTCCAAGGCATTGCGGTACCACCTTCAGAACCATCGCATGTTCTAGAGGTAGACGCGGCGGTTCGCCCTGTTGGACAACCCCAGCCTGATGTAGTTGGTAACTCAAGTTCGGTCACCGTGCAGGAAACAATGGAGACAGGCTTGTCGTCTCTGGTTTTCCCAGCAAATGGTGCTGAAGACACCCAAGCGGACACCAAATTGTCTAAATCATAAAAGAAGTGCAACTTTAAGATCGTTAAGGAAGTCCCGCACGCGAAGCACCGTGTTAATGAGAGCGACCAGCAGGCCTCTCATCCCACGTCGTTCGTAAAACTAACAAATGATCTACGTAGCCACGCACACAGGGAGCAACAAATCTTGCAGAAAGCCCCACGTTCAGAAAGTTCAACGAAGGTAGAGCGAAGAGGCGGGGGCTGCGTGGCGCCCCTATGCCAGCGTTCTCACTGGCAGTCGGACAGCGAAGGCCGCAGGAGAACGAAACACAATCTACTGCTACAAGTTTCCAAATAGGAAACCTCACGACCATCAACTGTGTAAAAGAAGTCAAGGGGGGACAAGGGTCAGGAGCAGACTTTGAATTTTAATATCAATTTGTCCTCTTGTGGGTCTTATAGTGCATCGGAATGATTTAATTGTTACAACTGATCATCACCAGAATTAAATTTTCCTGTAAACTAGAGGCCTTGATAGATTTTTGTAAACCAGTTGTAGAACATTTAAACGAAGTGAGCAACATGGAAGTCGACTACCTACCAGGTTTTAAGACTTTTAAATCTCGACCCATAATGCAAGTGCGGGACCGGTATATTACTCAGCCATTCATTAGATGATAAAAAGGTCTCCATATTGTCTAACGGACGCGGCGTACGCTGCACGGTGGAAGATATGCTGTTTGTTAATGTTCATGCTCCGTCAGGAACTGACAACAGTCTCGTGAATATAGACAATTTTCTACGCCTGATCAGAAATAAGCTCTGTATATTCTCTTTGTAGCCGCCAGCGAGTCCTATGACGTCATCGCCGAATTCGCTGTCTCCGTGTGCTCAGAGACTCGATTCGCCCGTCTCTGGTGTATTTGGAAATATTTTGAAAACTACAGATGGGATAAAAGAAAAGATTGTAATAAAAATTGTTCGTCTCGGAGGTTGACATCCAGTGACAACAAACTCGACCCGTCTACCCCATCCTCATGGAAGGGGAGAGGGATCAGCTTTGAAATCTTAAACAGGAACCCCTGTTTTTTTATTGCGGTTTCAGAATCTCCGAAAAAACAATATCTACCATCTGTATTTAACATTCTTCCTTGTATATGGCTCTGTAATTAACAAAAATCAGTATGGGCCAATAACCGTTGGAAAAAAGTTAATATCCAAAAAAACACACCAGGTTAGGATCCCAGGAGGTCAGAAGGGCAGTTGCTCTTGAATCTTTAAAGAGGAAACGGGTTTTTACAGCAAAAAACCTTGATTTTTCCAGAACACAATACTTGGTCCACATTGTTAGTGTAATTTCTTTCACAGATATCGAAATGGAAAGCAGTTGGAACAATTTATTGGTTTATTCGAGTCCACTGTGGCCTGATGGCACAGCAAGCTTTTACTTTGATTAATAGTAAAAGACATTTCTAGGTTGCAACCTACAACTGTCTTTTAGTATTAATCCATTGGTTTGCTTACCAATGAACTGGAAACTACTTTTTGCTTTACCTGGGAACTGTGAAAGAAATTACACAAATAATGTGGAAAATGTTTTATATTAGGCTCTGGAGCGTGAAGTCAGGACTAGCCTTACGCTCCTGCACGCTTCAGTGAAGGAGTACGAGTAGACGAGAGTCGAGTATCAAGCGACCGCTGCGCCACCGTTCTCAGACTCGTCATACGCGCGGAGCCACAGCGGGAACGAAGGAAGGCGGTATAGCATAGATGTAACAGTGGTGCCTAGGTATGTAAGGAACGCAACCCGCAACCCGCAACCCGCAATCCGGACTCGCTCCGTTTCCGATCCCAAGTACCCACTACTACAAGGTCACGAACAGCGTTACATTACTGGTGGGATACTTTAATTCTGTCACAGATAACGCGGATCAACAGTCGAGGGTGAAAGCTGGATTTTCCTAGGAGCAGAAATTACGCGCAGAGCAGGACGCAATGCGCCCGGCGTACTGCGTCGTCCACTCAATAGTGACAAAAGAGGGTAGGTGTTTTCGACAGAGCGCAGTGCGGAATGAGCCAACGCTTAGCGTCAGGCGCGACAGGACGACTGGTTCTGGATGAGTCTAATGCGTTGTACACTGTGTTATAGTGAATGAGCGCCAAATACCGTGTAAGAGTATCCGTGATCCCTATGGAAAATAGAGAAAGGAAGAAATACGTATCACAGGGTCGGCTACGAAAACTAAGAGCCAGCTACTAGAACCGTCTGACATTTATAGAATGTGTGTAAGATGAAAGGGACATGTTTTAAAATGTTATATCGAACTATGAAAATATCGAAAGTTGCCCTAACGTGTCTGCGCAACCCAAAAACTGCCTCTGAAGCAACGTTGACGGAAACAGTTGAGACGAATCATTTTCCCCCAAATCTTAGTAAACATCTGAACCCCCTCTTATACCCACATGCCAACGTCCTCCAACTTAAAAGAGGAAGGAAAATGATATCCTCCTGAAATATTTAAATGAGAACAGAGAAGACATATTTCACTTTAAAAACTATCTGGAGGAGCTGTTGAATCAGCACCACAGGAGGATGAAATAGAAATGTGTTGTGGACTGGCCAGACAGCCAATCCACTATGACCGGTAGCCGAAAGGCACGCGTTAAGCTCACGCAGGCTGGCGTGAGGTCTGGAACAGGACACGGAAATGAGACTAGTAAAAAAAGGTACGTAGCTTCTGGAATACTTAACTTTAATCCATAATTGGTGAACATCGCTCTTGACGGTACATGCATCAGAAGATAAATAGCAAATGATAAAGGCGCCTTGCTAGGTCGTAGCAAATGACGTAGCTGAAGGCTATGCTAACTATCGTCTCGGCAAATGAGAGCGTAATTTGTCAGTGAACCATCGCTAGCAAAGTCGGCTGTACAACTGGGGCGAATGCTAGGAAATCTCTCTAGACCTGCCGTGTGGCGGCGCTCAGTCTGCAATCACTGATAGTGGCGACACGCGGGTCCGACGTATACTACCGGACCGCGGCCGATTTAAAGGCTACCACCTAGCAAGTGTGGTGTCTGGCGGTGACACCACAAAATGTTTTTCAAAACAATCGTTATAGCCATGAAAACATTTCGGCCAGATCCAATTACGTGGACGAAGGTTGGAGTCTTACGAACTGTCACAGAGATGTCTGTGCGGTTCTAGTTCATTAGTGAATTATAATGACAATCATTCCTCCTCGCAGCGCGCGTCAGCACAGTTCCCCAGGTCCATTACTGACACGCCAACAACGCCTATTAGTGACTCTACTCAAAGAAGTGATATTGTCACTCATTCACTCGGTTTTTCACTAAATGACCTTACTGGTGAGTATTACTAATATAACAAATAACTCAAAACAATACAATCATTTGTAAAAGGTTCCATACATTATTTGGTTTAAAAACCTCACTGCAGTTAATGAAAATCGTTTTGCGGTTGTATATAGCTAAGGTTTTTATTGTGTGTTACAGGCTCGTAAAACGTTTATCTGTTCATTTAATTTCTTGCAAATAACAAAACATTATTAATAAAAACTATAAGGAAACTACTTTTACACAATGTACTTCCCAGAGGGCGCGTTAAGGCTTAATAGTTCAGTGCCCTTGAAGCTTAATTATCTGGGAAAACATAAATTCGCTACGTATTTAAGTTTTGAGTTCCTGTCGACGCAAAACGGCATGCCCAGTTCGCTTGGCGCAAAATACCTGTTCCTAGGAAAACCTGGCTTAACAAGGGTCAAGCACTGTAGACATTAATATATGACCTCAGTGTAACATACACTTAGAGATAGCTCTACCCCATTCACACCGAGTTCACTCATTGCTATACAGAGTCAAAATGATCACATTTACGTGACATGAAATTGCGCTAATGCTGTAATGAGCACTACTATAGTGAGTACTGAGGTAAAGCACCTCGCATTCTCAGATCAGTGTGCATACATGTACCCAAGAAAATTGCCGCAGTTGGTGAAACAGAGGTAATCCGGAATCTGGAGACTAAATACTTAATATCTGCAGGACGCAGCACTTCGATTTGAACCTCAGCAAAATTAGCATCAGTCTGTCGACAAAGGTACTAACATCCACAGCCTCACAGATTGGTGGATTACTAGCGCGAAACCAGCTTCGAGATCAGCCCTGCAAACCTATAGGGCAGACAAAGCATTTTGGCAAAAGTCTACAACGGAATTCTATCGTAAGTGCTTAAAGGATGCCGTACATCCCGATCTCAGGAGCTCATCCGACTTTTTGCCACGATTAAAATGCAGCAAGGTTGAGCTTCTTACGACACGCAAATCTCAAGCAGAAAGCACGGTAGTTAGAAGTCGCCTGATATGAAATATATATGGGGAAGAACCATGCGTTAAGAGCGCTATGAGCGAACACAAGCACCGCCACCAAAGTAGGCCGGACGGATTAAAAGGGGAAAACGCGATGTTGTCGGAAATTCACTCATATTTATCTAACTTGTTTAAACAAAAGGAAATGGCTATCGTAGTCGTGAATAGCTTTGCCCAAGGAATTCAAAACCTATACGAATTCTTCATGGAAAATGAGATATGCGACGAAAAAAAAGTCTACGTCCAGTTCTAGGACACATTGGGCGCAGCTATGACAGAGCTTGTCAGAGAAGCAGTTAATGGCTTCCTATCCCCACAGCCTTGCTGTTCAAATAGCGTTCAGAAACGTTATCGATTGCAACTGGATAATGTAACGAAAGCAGAAATACAAACAAGAAACTTCTGATACTTGAAAAGTTGTATCTTAAGCTTTGTAGCACAGGCATCTGTAAATATTACAGTCCTGCAGAAGAACTTTTCTTTGACAATGCATTCCAAGTTTATCAAACATACAAAATCTTACAACAAGATAATTTTAATTTTGATGATTTTTTTATTGTTATGAAAGGACAATATTTCTTCTGTAAGTGGGTTATTATAGAGACGAGTTCCTTTTTGGAATGATGTTGTGTTTCATTCAATAGACAAAGCTTTTCTATTTAGATTTTCTACGTATAATTCAGGAATGCATTTAATTCCGTTTGCCCACATGCATAGGATTTCTTTTTTCCATAGAAAAAAATGGAGATCTGTTCATCAGTGAATCAGGCTACTGCCTGGGCTTTCAAGTTCATGGCGGTTTCTTATTTTTACTAATTATATAGAGTCTTTGATTAGAACCTCTCTGCAGTGTTTCAGGAAGTAAGGGCATACGACACTGTTGATGCTGATCCGTCTGTTTCATGGAGACGTGAAGTTCGGTCACTCAGTGGTATTCGCGACTATTAGACCATGTGCCGTCACCGGCTTCCATCCTCTCCCAGTTTCATTACCAGCTCAAACATGACACTACTCACACACACACACACACACACACACACACACACACACACACGCTACAGTCACCCAGTCACCCACACTTAACAGACACACATACCCACAAAACTCTCAACATCGCGAAGGAAAAGTGCCTGCTGACGTCAAGGATGTGAAAAACTTTTGTAATTAGGCGGCTGGACCTTATTTCGGGCTATCCCAACCATTCATTCTATAGGAAATTCCTTTACTTTATTGTCAATACTTCCACATTACCAAGGCTTTCTTCCATAACGTTGCCGTGAGTGGAGTTGAAACAAGCAATGTGCCTGTACAGTAAGCAGGTCTCCTGAAATGAAACACTACAGGCTCTCCACCTCACAATGACCAACTAATATTAGCGGAGCTGCTTAGCGCTGTGTTCTCGCAGCAGGTATTCCTAGCTGTATATTCCTTGGAAGCGGAACTCTGAATTCCGAACAGCTTCCGGGTATCGCGTGCATTGCTGCAAAGACCCCAAACAGCAGGCAAAGAGCGAATAAGGGACTCAACCGCGAACAAGATTCCAAACGAAAATCTTACGATTTATATTCCTACAACCTATATTTTACCTCATAGAAGTAAATATACGTATTAGTCACCTAATTTCTCCTCAGTTCCTGAACTGTGAATTGTGCTGGAAACTGTAACCTGAAGACGACAGATTGTCTGCAGCACACCAGACACAGATGTTAGTCACTGACGGCTATAAAACCCATAACAACTATACAACTACTCAACGTATGTCGCCGACCATATTCCAAAAGCAGAAGGCGACAGACAAACGTCAGTTACTCTGGAAGGTAAAATTGTACCGAGACAGTCTCCCCTGGCCCATCCCTCTTGTACAGCGTACGTCACACTTTCTGGTTTGGTTGTAGGGTTAATCTGTTTCACGGGCAAAGACAGCCGTGTGGGATCACGAATCACGTGTGTATGTACGAGAAACTGC
Organism: Schistocerca nitens; assembly: GCF_023898315.1. Taxonomy (NCBI): domain Eukaryota; kingdom Metazoa; phylum Arthropoda; class Insecta; order Orthoptera; family Acrididae; genus Schistocerca; species Schistocerca nitens. The sequence goes on along the minus strand of NC_064616.1, from coordinate 943,418,297 downwards.
TGACAAATAATGCCTCCGAATTTTTTATGAGAAAACTCTTAAGCTTTTTTAAATAAAACAAATGTTATTAACATTCAACATCTTTATTCATCATGTCTACATATACTCCTGGAAATTGAAATAAGAACACCGTGAATTCATTGTCCCAGGAAGGGGAAACTTTATTGACACATTCCTGGGGTCAGATACATCACATGATCACACTGACAGAACCACAGGCACATAGACACAGGCAACAGAGCATGCACAATGTCGGCACTAGTACAGTGTATATCCACCTTCCGCAGCAATGCGGGCTGCTATTCTCCCATGGAGACGATCGTAGAGATGCTGGATGTAGTCCTGTGGAACGGCTTGCCATGCCATTTCCACCTGGCGCCTCAGTTGGACCAGCGTTCGTGCTGGACGTGCAGACCGCGTGAGACGACGCTTCATCCAGTCCCAAACATGCTCAATGGGGGACAGATCCGGAGATCTTGCTGGCCAGGGTAGTTGACTTACACCTTCTAGAGCACGTTGGGTGGCACGGGATACATGCGGACGTGCATTGTCCTGTTGGAACAGCAAGTTCCCTTGCCGGTCTAGGAATGGTAGAACGATGGGTTCGATGACGGTTTGGATGTACCGTGCACTATTCAGTGTCCCCTCGACGATCACCAGTGGTGTACGGCCAGTGTAGGAGATCGCTCCCCACACCATGATGCCGGGTGTTGGCCCTGTGTGCCTCGGTCGTATGCAGTCCTGATTGTGGCGCTCACCTGCACGGCGCCAAACACGCATACGACCATCATTGGCACCAAGGCAGAAGCGACTCTCATCGCTGAAGACGACACGTCTCCATTCGTCCCTCCATTCACGCCTGTCGCGACACCACTGGAGGCGGGCTGCACGATGTTGGGGCGTGAGCGGACGACGGCCTAACGGTGTGCGGGACCGTAGCCCAGCTTCATGGAGACGCTTGCGAATGGTCCTCGCCGATACCCCAGGAGCAACAGTGTCCCTAATTTGCTGGGAAGTGGCGGTGCGGTCCCCTACGGCACTGCGTAGGATCCTACGGTCTTGGCGTGCATCCGTGCGTCGCTGCGGTCCGGTCCCAGGTCGACGGGAACGTGCACCTTCCGCCGACCACTGGCGACAACATCGATGTACTGTGGAGACCTCACGCCCCACGTGTTGAGCAATTCGGCGGTACGTCCACCCGGCCTCCCGCATGCCCACTATACGCCCTCGCTCAAAGTCCGTCAACTGCACATACGGTTCACGTCCACGCTGTCGCGGCATGCTACTAGTGTTAAAGACTGCGCTGGAGCTCCGTATGCCACGGCAAACTGGCTGACACTGACGGCGGCGGTGCACAAATGCAGCGCAGCTAGCGCCATTCGACGGCCAACACCGCGGTTCCTGGTGTGTCCGCTGTGCCGTGCGTGTGATCATTGCTTGTACAGCCCTCTCGCAGTGTCCGGAGCAAGTATGGTGGGTCTGACACACCGGTGTCAATTTGTTCTTTTTTCCATTTCCAGGAGTGTATTTTCAGCCCTCTGCCGCTAGAAGGCTCCGAACTGTAGAGTGTAACATGGCGGTGTGTAACGTAACTATGTTTTTGATGAGAAACAGCTTGCTGTAGCTGAGGTTCTAATTCGAAGAGTTCGTCCACAATGGTGCACCCTCTCCTTCAGCATAACAATGCTAGACAACACACGAGCGCTGCGACATCTGCAACGATCAGACGCCTTGAGTTCAGTGTCATCGATCATCCAGTGTTATCGATCATTCACCGTATAGTCCAGACTTGGCTCCATCTAATTTTCATCTGTTTCCAAAACTTAAAGAACTTCACTCTGATAGTGATGCGATGCAATCAGAGGTGAGGTTGTGACTCCTTCAACGGAATGAAACATTCTAGTGACAGTGACAACAAACTGGTCTCTCGTTAGGATAAATGTCTTCGTCCCCAGGGTGACTATGTTGAGAAATAAATATGTCGACGTGAAGAATGAAGATGTAGAATATTAATAAAGTTTGCGTTATTTAAAAATGTTTACGAGTTTTAACATAAAAAATTCGGAGGCATTACATTTCAGCACGCCCTCGTATTAAATGTGTTGCGTGCATTAGCCTGTTCACCTTTTCTACATACTGCGCGTACAACGCACGAATATGAGACGAGCTCAACGTTTCCTCCAATGTCTGAGGAATGAAGGGTAATAATGGCAGACAAGGTCATTGCAGGTAAGTGGGACAGTGTATGAAACAACAAACATATTCAGTCAATTGATCTGGTACAATTAAGGGCCATTCAGACGTAGCCACTTATCAGTTCCTCTAAGCACTGCTACCGATGGCGAATGATGCAGGCATATGAGCTGTTTTAGACACAACTACAGCCACTAAGCGGTGGTGCTGGTGTCCGTCGTCCCTATTGGCGACCACAAAAAGTGGCTCCATTTGTGACTCTCCAGTGAACGCGATGGCAGCGTTCAGACTGAGCTACAGCCACACCACTGTTTGAAACGCAAGAGCGAAGTGCTGCTTACGCTCGAGTCGTGGGTGGCTTCGTCCCTGGCGAAGAAGCTGCTGTAAAGAGTAAATGGGTGGCTCTGCACTGTCGTAGATAATGTCGTTGGATAGGAAATTCATAGAACAAGCATCAATACAGAAGATTTTGGGAGTGACATTGGAAAGCGGCCTGCCATATGGCATCTGAAACACGACGATTACAGCAACGTGACCGCAAAGAATAATGCGTGGTAGTCCATCGTACAGAAATTTAAAGCAAATTTCACTGGCACGTCCACAACAGAGGAAAACTTAATCAGTAAAAAAGTCATGTTTATTTCCACCAAATACCAGTTCAAAATGGTTCAAATGGCTCTGAGCACTATGGGACTTAACTTCTGAGACCATCAGTCCCCTAGAACTTAGAACTACTTAAACCTAACTACCCTAAGGACATCACATACATCCAGGCCCGAGGCAGGATTCGAAGCTGCGACCGTAGCGCTCACGCGGTTCCAGACTGTAGCGCCTAGAACCGCTCGGCCACCTGGCCGGCACCAAATACCAGTAATACAGAAAATATTGTAGTAGCTAAAATAATTTAAAAATTCAGTACAAGCAAAGATGTATTTCGAGCAAACATAACTGCTGTATGTTAATCTTGATTTTAAATCTCATGTTCATTTAAGTCATTACCATGTTCCTTCATTATATAATCACCAAATATTGTTTGTAGCATTTCCAGGTAGAGTGTTGTCTACTGACATCCTCTAGTCCAGCACACAGAGTGTGCCCTCAGACTTATAAGCACCTCTATTCCTGACCGTTTTGTGCAGAAGGCAGATTGTTTCTACTGTAATTTTTGCCAGTTCTTTTTTATCATTTAGTGAAATATCCGAAACTTATTGCTCAGTATTTTTCACGACACAAACAGAGCTTGCAGCGTTTGGAACTCCACTCACGCTCGGTAGCAACACCTTTGACGTCAGCTGGAGCGCTGCTTGCAAACCCCTGAGCAGTGGCATCATGTGAAGGCCTATGCGAGGAACGTAATGGTAGCGTTCAGACAGCGCCACAGCCGCACCACTATTTCAAATGCGCGAACGCTGCGCTGCTAACGGACGAGTCGTGGGCCGCGTTGTTCCTAGCACAGTAGCTGCTGTAAAGCGGAAGTGGACACCGTTTACCTCGGAGCTCTGGTGCCACGACCGGCGACCTCCGTAGCTAGTAATGTATCTGACAACTTATCTGGCGACATTTCGAATATGCTGTTTTCTTAATAACCACTTCTACAGGGTGTACCGAAACCATTCGTTCAAATTAATACAAGGTATAGAGAATATCAAAACAAATATATTTAATTATGGTACATATGGTCCGTGACCCCAGTTTCTGATGCTAGGGACGGTTTATACAGAAGTTCGTTTAGAATGCTAGTTACAGCAGTGGAATTCACAGGAATTACTAAAAAGTGCGATCATTGGCGTGTATGCACGCAGTACTTTTTTTGATCACTGACTTTCATGTCCCTTCGAAATTCCTAGCATGTCCGCAGTGGTATCAGCAACGGCGGCAAATTTAGCGACGAACTCTTCTTATGTTCCCGCAACGGTTTCATACACCAGGTGCTTCGTAAGCCCACAAAGGAAGAAATCCAGACTTGGAAGATCACGTGACCGGGATTGTCAGACGACAGGGTCATCTCGACAAATCCATCGATTCCCGAAGGTGGCTCTCAGATGATTCCTCACAGCTATGCTGAAATGGGATGGCGCACCATCGCGCTGGAAGTATATCCTCCAACAGATTGACAACACAAGTTCCTTAAAGATGTGATATCTCCGTCTGTTGAGGCATAATGGAAGAATGTATGGTCCAATCAATCTAACACCGAGAACTCCGGCCCACAAACACAGAATCGCTGTTGATGAGCACGAGGTCGAGTACCTCGTAGATTCACATGTCACAAACATGAGAATTGTGGATATTTGAATTTCAGTACATGCTCCCAGTCAATGACGCCGACAAAACAGCTTACGTCAGTACCAGTAATTAAATGTTCCCTAACGTTAAAAGCTGACTTCAGAGGCAATAAACGCCTTATTGGAACAGGTTTGTTTCGATGTTCCCTGACTCCTGGTAAGTTTGGATTTATAGTTTCGGAACACCTTGTCAGTGTAGCGTGCAAGCTATAAGTGCAAAAAATATGAAATTTTAATGGTTGATTTTAAACAGACATCAACGTCAACGCTAGTCTGTCCACTGGTAGAATGGCCCGTCTCAAAGCAGTGTCTTTTCTTCTAACCATGTTGCACATTCCAGGTAAAAGTTATTCAAATAATTTTATAGACATACGAAAATACGAAAAAATTCGTCATCATCTTGTTGATAATTATCAAGTAATGCTCTACAAATTCCAACCATCGTGTGGATCCAGAATCTCCTATTTCGGTGCTCATTCTTTCTGCGAATGACAAGCATACCTGGAGTGAAACCAGTTTCTGTGTTCATTTTCACTAGGATACTGAGGGATTTTACATACGGTGAGCAGAGACTGCAGCCTTATTAACGCTCGTTTGGCGCGCCACTAACACTCGGTAACAGCGCCACCAATATCAACAGAAGAAGTGTAAGCGAACTACTAAGCAGGACTGTAAAGTAACCCTGGCCCAAGCCGGCGGAATAACTGCCTAACGCCTTTTCTCAGAAACAACACCAACTGCAATACGATATCCAATCGCATCAAAGTTACATGACGAAATTATCTGAACTATGACCTAATGAGGTAGAGGCGCTGTCCAAACTGTTCATGCACCCATGCTGACTGCTGTACGTCGGCAACGAAAGATGTAACCTGGACGCCAGTACCTCATCTAAACATCCTTTGATTGGCGAAAGGTAGCCTTCTCAGGTGAATCACGTTTTAAGTGCCACTGGGCAGATGGCCGTCGGCGCGTAAAGCCCTATAACAATCGTCGGAAGGGTCCAGGCCAGAGGAGCGAGCGTTATTACCACAGCAATGTTTTCGTGCCACTCCTCGGCACAACGGCATCTTACCAGCAGGGCAATGGAACGTGTCACACAGCTCATGGTTCAAGGAGTCCCAGGATGAGTTTACCGTACGTTCTTGTCTACCAAAGTAAAACTAATCTAAATTCCCCCCAACAGGCCATGAAGGTCAAACGGTAGCGACACGCCAACGTGTCATCCTCAGCCCACAAGCGTCACTGGATACGGTGATGCAGGGGAATATGTTCCGAACACCGCTCTCATGGTCGTGTGTCAGTTTACGAGACCAGAGCCTTTGCTTCTCAATCAAGTAGCTCCTCAGTTTGCATCTTCAATGGCTGAGTGCAACCCGCTTGTAAACAGCGCTAGGCAGACCGGATGGTCACCCATCCAAGTGGTAGCCCAACCCGACAGCCCTTAAATTCGGTGATCTGACTGGAACCCCTGTTAGCACTGAGGCAAGGCCGTTGTCTACCAAACTCGCCGGGTTTAATCCCAGTTGAGAATCTGTGGGACCACCTCGCACCGTCTGTTCGCACTATGAATACTCACCCGCGAAACCTAGCGCAAATGGGCATTGTACTACACTCAGCGTGGCTCCAGATCCCTGTCGGTATCGTCCAGAACTTCACTGACACTCTTCCTCCACATTGGCGCAGCAGAAGGTGGTTATTCAGGCTATTGTAGGCGGTTACATTAATGTGACTGGACCATGTATAATCATTTCAGAATACTATTTCATACTTAAGAGCGTAAAACTTGTCAGCCCTTCCAAGTCAACTGTATCAGGTGTCATAGTGCGAGACAAAGATAAGAGGAGTCGTTGCCGTAAGAGAGAGACATGCCGTAATACGCTGGTGCAGTAATACGCCACGTCGCCCTTGAAGACGCCACATCCCACCTGCCGATCAGTGACCAGCGAGTTATAGTAACCAGTGGCGCTTCGGCGTGCAGCGTAAGTCACATTTGCAGTGACCACTGCACAACAAATCCGATCTAGCACATTAAGTGCTGCCTATCTGGTCAGGCTGGGGATCGTATTGGCAAATCATCGATACGGCATTCACCGTATGCTGGGCTTCTGTCGCGAGGACTCCGCTACTGTCCCAACAGGACCACCTACACTGGTGTTCAGCTGCAGTACTGGTAGGCAGAAGGTCGAACTGAGGACTTCCCACCTGCTAGGCCACTTGGTGCCTACCATCGCTTCATGCTGCCAGTCAGACCAAAGAATGGAGTTAACTCTCCAGACATCTATGCTCCCATCACTAACGATGGCTGTGGAGAGATTGCCAGCATGTCTTGCGCTTGGCCTGGCTGTACCAGTTTGCCACGTCAGCTCCTGACGCTGCTCAGCAGACGGCCAGGAATGAGCAGTGGAAGGGCGGTCCTCCGTCGAACTAAGCTAGGCATAGCTGCTACTGGCTTTTTCTCGACAATGCTTTGCCGCTTAAGTCCATCGGTGGCTTACCATTCTGAACTATTCGAGAGTAAATGAAAGGCTTCTTCTGTCATCGAACTGCCCCACCACCCTCTATTAGAGAGCACCCTGAAGAGTTGGTGGAGGCTACAATCGCGGATCAATGACCGTAACAACAAAGGGTAACAGTGGCAGTAGCACTTCATCACTGGTTTTCTGTGGGATGCTACAAGTAGGTGCTGACTTCAAACTTCCTGTGGGCCCGAATAGTTATTTGTACCGTTGCCTTTCTCTATAGTTGGTGACATTTTCATCTATGTTTTTGCTTTTGGCAGTGATAGGCGGTAGGCAAATAGGCATAGACATACAGGGTAATACTTTGGGAGGCAATTCAGCACTTGCTTGATCAAATCACTCAAATGCGAGAAGTTAGTTTACAAATACACAAAGACCTAGACCAGCTACAATATAGATTAGCATATGGAACTTGAAAATTTACTGAAGGAGAGAAGGGAACTGCTTCTGCTACCGTGTCCTTGCCTAATTTGGATTCAAGCACCGCTTCGTCAGTAACTGATTTTCCAGACAAATTAAGGGAAGATATTTTACATTTATAGGCAATTTACTTACAGCTGAAAAACTGGGGGATGGAATGACAAGCAGTTACGGTAGGATTTTTGTAACGTAAAGGAGAAAAAATACCTCTAGGTTTTATTGTGAACAGCTTATTAGTATTGTACAATGATTACGAGTGTCTGTGGAAAGTCTTGTAGGTAGGATTAGAAAGGTGAACATTAATACTGATGAGCTAACGGATAACGGCAACTCCAACAAGGACATTATGCAGGAGACAGAGCAGAGGGGCTAGACGCATTCTTACGGGTTGTGTTACCCGAAATTTCTCGAGAATTGTGGGAAGAAATCCTTAACCTAAATTGTGGCCTCAGCACAAACAGCTGCACTTACACGGACTAGAGAAAGGAAGGTAGTCTGTAACGCAGAAATTGTGTGCGGCCACTGTGCAGAGTTCTCGGTAAATATGAGCACAGGATACCTGTGTACCGAAACAGTAGTAGACTATCGTTTGACAGTCTGTGTAGAACGAGGGTGTATATTTCTTGGATAGAGGATCACAGGTATCCTCAGCATATCAGGATGTACTTGCTGTAAACAGTTTATGCCCGCATGGTTGTGGACTAAGTAAGCGTATTCAGTCACTCGATTCGGCATGCATGAGCTTCCAAGTGGGAGGGAAGGACCTGTATGGAAGTACTTCCGCAAGTTGACAATAGCTATTATCTCTTATTCCACTAGATTTTCTGAGCAAACATCGCGCCGTCCAGTACAATACAATACATTCTTTGACACTTACATTTTAAACACATGTATTAGTCTCGTTTACCTGCCTTGGACTGCCTTAACAGATATGAGATAATAATGATCTAACAACTTTTAGAATTGTGCTTGATAATGGCATAAAAGCCTAAATCTAGTTAGTACAAAAGATAATTATAGTAATACAGAACCAAATGGCCGTTTACTCTTTTAAACAGTAATGCATGACTGTGGCACAATATCATCGAAAACATCACGTCAAAGTCGATATCCAACAGCACATAGTAGAGCTGGACAGGACAACTTTTTGATGGGTTTTAACTGCCGCAAGGTCCCCCCCCCTCCCCCCAATTTTTTAAGTCCATCTAAACTGCTTGCATTGTCCTTCAGAGTGTGACAGAATTCTAATAGGTGCAGGAAATGAAGTCTGGGTAGACGTAGATTCAGGCTTGCCTGTCAATATGTTGTGTATAATTGAACCCTTGTCAGAAAACAAGGAACTGGACAAGGCACTTTGCATTGTACACTGTAGACTATTGTATGTACAAGGTAGATGAAATCTGGCTATTGCCCATAATTATACATAATTTTGGCTCCATAAAAGTGGAGCTATCATAAGTTGTACTAATACCCAACCTGGACATGTTGGAGGACGAAGAATTGAACAGGGATTTCCATATAAGGTATTGTACGCCACGAAAGTCTGCTAATTTCACCGCTCTATGGGGTAAAGTGCCACATTTCCAAGGAAATGACAAGAAGGTAATGGACAAGTTGTTAGTGGTATCTGCATAACTTTTCAACCCATCAGGACCATTACCAGGTAAATTGATAACACAGCATAGTATTCCCTGTAAGAGAGAATCACCAGTATACAGGGAATCATACCGAGTTTCACATCACCTCCCGTCGGTGATGCAGGAATTAAATCATAATGAGTTTCTGAACAATGATGAACGAATTTATAAACCAACAACTCTGTGACAGGATAACAGAAGAAAGTACCAAAAGTACCACCCTATGGGTGTGTGGAAGGGGGGTGAAGGTACTGGTAGTAATTGTACCAAAGAAGAGCTCAGATGTGAGTAGGGACTACAAATTCTGTTGCTACTGAATCAATGTATGGTCATCGATGCCAAATATCACAGAAACTTTGCATACTTGGGGAATGTCTTTAGCTTTCGACCACAGATTTGTGCGAACTGGGTACAATCAGCTGGAAGCAGCGCCGGAGGATAGATCTAAGACAACATCTACGATTCCATTCGGCTATTACCAGAACCGTCGAATGTCATTCGGCTTGAAGGATGTGCCGGTGACATTCCAACAATTATTTGACGGAGTGTTATGAGACTTGTAACTGAGACAGTGGTTGCTGAACTTCGACAGAATTATAACAATTCATAAAGACATCCAAAAACACATAGCACATTTATGGGAGTTCTTTAGCCGATTTTGGAGAACACGAGTGAGACTTATTCTGGAAGAGTGTCATTTCCTACTGAAGGATATTCACTCTTCGGATCATGTTATCCTCCAGGATGGTGTCCAAACAGACTTCCAGCTTGTTCAAACCATGTGGAAATTTCCTACTTCCACTATGGAAAAAGACATTCAGTCTGTTTGCTTTCGCTAATTATTTCAGCAAGTTTGTGCTGAAGTTTGCAGAAGTAACAAATCCGTCTACATTTCTCTTAAAGAATGGAATAAAGTTTGGTTGGACTCCATACTGTGAAGAATCCTTTGTGCAATTGAAAAACTTTTTGATCTCCGATCCCGTCCTTCCTCTTCCAGATTGTCGTAGGGGAGTCTTACTGTCTTGTGATGCCATGTTTTAGGGTGCATTTTAAGTCAGAAAATGGATGAGGCAGAGCACACAATAACTTATGCTTCTACGTAGTTAAATAACGCAGAAAAGCATAAGTCAGCTGCTGAGAAGAAGATGCTTGGTATAATTTATGGTATCAGATATTTCTGTTGTTCTCTGTATGGTAGGTAGTCAACGTCATTACGGATCTTGCAGCATTAAAATGTGTGATGGACTTTGAAGATCCATCTAGACGCTTGAAATTATGGGCTTTACGGGTTAGTGAATTCGATTTTGAATTAGTGTAACTCAAACCCTCCTCCGCCCTCCCCTCTCCCTAGGAAAACACAAGGAAATGGATGAAGTCGTAAATTAAGTTATACATGGTTTAGTCGTGCTGGTTAGCTTACACGACAAAGTACTGAGGCAAGTCAAGGGGGCTCTCTTAGAGGGCAGGGGGTCGTTAAAATATTGAACAATGTGCTGCAGAAATCTACTGGCAGAAAACTCTGAAACACGAGATGGAGCAATTTGTTAAAAACTGCGTACCCTCTGTGCCTAGCGACAGACTGACGGTTCCAGGTGCTTGGCCTGGTTATTGTTGGGCACTATCCTCAGACACCAGAGGGTAATCATTATGTTTTGGCTATAATGGATCACTTTAAGTTCTATTTATGAATGATTCCTCTGCCAAATCAGCAGGCAGAGATAGTAGCGCAGTCAATGGTTAACCACTGTACTTTCAAGCTTAGGGCACCGGAGACAGTGATAACTGATCAAGATACCAATTATATGTGTACACTAATGACACAGTTGTGTCGACTTTCATAGAGTAAGGAGTAGCGGACAAGTGAACTGCATCCCCAAGCAAATGGGAGGATGGAGCCGGTGTACACAACCATATGGAAAATGTTAAACTGCTTGTGTTATGTAAACAGTCACTGGAACGCTCTACTACCATATTTGGTAGCGTCTCGTTACTCAAAAATCGGTCAAAGTATTGGATTCTCGTCATATGAGGTTACTGATTGGAGAGAAGATGACTTCCTCTCTCGAAATGTGCAAAGTATCCCCTATCAAAAATGTTCAAATGAGTGTGAAATCTTATGGGACTTAACTGCTAAGGTCATCAGTCCATAAGCTTACACACTACTTAACCTAAATTATCCTAAGGACAAACAAACACACCCATGCCCGAGGGAGGACTCGAACCTCCGCCGGGATCAGCCGCACGGTCCATGACTGGAGCGCCCTAGACCGCTCGGCTATTCCCGCGCGGCCATCCCCTATCCTCAGTTGTATTTTCCTAAGAGACCGAGGGGCATATGGCGCCAGGTTAACAAGCCTACACAGTAGCCTTAGAGGGACTGTAAGATGTGAAAAAAGGAGAAGACCAAGCTGCCCTGGAACAATGGGTATGTTGACCAAGCTCTATGTTTCGAAAGGGAATACAAAGTAGTAATTCCGCAATACGAAGGGCCTAATCAAAGTGACTGAATTGACCTCTCTGGTCAAGGTAAAGTTTCTATTCCTGACTCGTACCACTGAGTTGGCAATGAATTCCTTAAAATGGAGGAGGAAAGTGAGAGAAAAGAAGGATAAGATCCAGTGGAACAAACGAATTACGCCTACAGTTACTCCAGCTTACTCGTATGACCTAAGGTCATGGAGTAGCTTAGCAGGCTAACTGAGGATTTCCTCTTGCTCTAGTATGCGATCTGGATCCGACCTCAGCATCGCTTCGGGCCACCAAGTACCAGGTAACGGATATTATCAAAGCAAGAGGCATTGTCATCTTGATGGTGTTGGGTCTGTTGGACAGATTGGGAAGGCGGAGGCCCTTAAAATATGTCCTTTGGATAGTGGTGTGCTGTTCACCTGGAAATTGGGTATGATACTGTCCAGTCTTCGATGAACGGTAAGGACATGAAGAACAGAAATTGGATGACATATTGAGAAGTTAAAAATCATAATCTGGGACAGGTCCGTGTTAAATTACACTCAAGGGGAATGTCAACTATTACAGTCCACCATCAACTTTGCGAGACCACAGAACTCATACCATGGGTGAGGCATTGGCTGAAAAAAGGATAGATAGAATAAGGGGTGGGATTTTGTAGTCAATTTTAGAACGGTTCATGCAGAAGATCAGGAAAAAGTAAACTCAATTTGTGTCAGGAACAGAACGACACAGAAGATAATCTGAGGGGGCATAGTAAACAATACCCGGCATCTTCGTACCCTTGTCACCACATTAATGTCTCACATGCAGCGGACAACAGTAACGGCTAACAAGGACTTGGGCATAATAAGGGCCCGCGTGGATTTCACTGATACCCCACAAATCACTGCAAGGCTTCTTAACACTCTCACAGAAGCGTCACTGATGCACACATTGAGGCTACAGAGCTGCAGGAAGCCCTCTCCTATACAATCTGTGGGCCTCCAAGACAGTTGTTCGAAGGATTATGGAAGGTACAGGAAGATTAGCGGTATCCTAGGAATTGCTAGCCTTGTGCTACTATACGCCTCACATTGGCCCAAGGATGGAACCTTGTTACATGTTCAGTTTCAAATACTCCTGACGTTCACAGAGTGCTGGTTGGAGTGCTACGTCATCAACTCCTGTCAGGTAGGAGGCAACGTCTGAAGTAGTTCCTACGATGGGAGGTGCATGAAATACTACTGGTCGCACTCGACAGGAAATCCCGAGCATTACTGCCCACTTCGGAGTTTCTGCAGTGTTCAGCGCGTAACAGTGTACCCTAAAAAATTGGTACATAGTGTTCCAGAGTTATTTCAGCTCAACCTATTACGCATGGACAAACACGCATAAGAGTTTTCTCGGAAGGCCATTACAGGTGGAAACGAATACTTCCAACGCGTTGGCGCACATTAGCTCGTGTTGGTGTGGCAGACATGGTTATTGTCATCTGCAAATGTTACTACCAGGAACGGTTAAGTAACACACAACTGTCAGAGCTACAGGGACGAGGTCTAATAACCAGTGGCACTCGTAGTGACATATGTGGTCTCTGTAGTTGGATACCCGCCACCATTACCAGATACACATACATAAATTTCACCTGTTCGTTACACTACTTACCTGACTTTTCCTTTGAAATTCTACAGAGAGAAAGTCTGACCTACCTGACCGCTACCTTGGATTCAATACTTCTCGCCTCTTTAGACCAGCTGCTAGCCACCCAAAATGGTCGGATTTCGATAGAGCTATAATTTGGGCATGCAAGGCAGTACCATTTCGAGTACCAGCACAGACTTTAAAGGATCCGGTCTTAGCCGCTTTCATGTTATATCTGGAATACTTAATTCATATTTCGTAAGTCTATCAGATTACTCTTCTGCTCTTTGTTTTACTTAAATCATAGCTAAGAGAAGGACTGCTATAGGTAATCATCGTTAATTGACTTAACTCATTTGCACAGGTTAACATTTTAAAATTCAGTACTTCATGGAATAATGTTGGTAGAGAGGTATAAATTGATACATAAGCTTGAAATGACGTGGCGTTTTACTGAAACAAAAAAAAAAAAAAGATATGCAGATGGCGCTTCATATGATACAGAAGCAATAATTAGCATAACAATTGACATTTCGCAAAGACAATGTTCGACATAACAAGTGCTCAACATGTCAGCCGTTATTCATCAACAACACTTGTTCGAGGGACAATATTGTGAACAGCATTGTACAGCATATCAGTAAGAATGGCGAGAAATTTCCGTCGGATGTTGTCTGTTGGCGTTCCTAATGACGTCGAACGATAGCCGTAGGATTGCGACTTCAGGTAACCTCGCACCAAAGTCGGCCGCTGTGGCCGAGCGATTCTAGGCGCGCAGTCCGGAACCGCGCTGCTGCTACGGTCGCAGGTTCTAATCCTGCCTCTGGCATGGATGTATGTGATGTCCTTAGGTTAGTTAGGTTTAAGTAGTTCTCAGTCTAGGGGACTGATGACCTCATATGTTAAGTCCCATAGTGTGTAGAGCCATTGTAACCCACAACAAATAATCGCACGGATTGAGTTCTGGGGACCTGGGACGCCAAGTAAGACGTAAGTGGCGGCTCGGCAAGCATTCTTCATCAAACTATGTGCGCAAGAGATCTTTAACACGTGTACTAATATCAGGTGGAGTGCCATCTTGCATAGAAGTCATACCTTCCAGCAGGTGTTTATCAGCCAGGCTAGGAATGATGCGATTGTGTAACATATCGGTGTATCTCGCACCCCTCACGTTGACACTTTGAAAAGCAGCACCCTGCATTTCCTCTAAGAAAAAGGGCCCGTTCACGATTGAAATCCAAACTACACCGTGACTTTCTCCTCGTGCAATAGGGTTTCCACGACAGTTCTAGGATTTCAGGAATCCCAAATTCTGCATCTGCGGGTGTTCTCATTCAGTGTTGCTGTCCAGCGCTATCTGTTGGCCGTTATTCGTTTGAATAAAACCCATTGTCATTTCAGGCACGTGTGTGGAGTTTTACCTCTCTACCTACATTATTCCGCGAATTAGTGCTTTTTCAAATGTTAACGGACTTTTGGGTCACACTGCATTTCACGTTAGCAACCTGTGTCATCCTGGCTCCATAAATCCCACCATGGATCAGCTCTATAAGGTGTGGATGAGTGAGTAACTGAATGTGCACTTGTAAATGGAGGATCAGGGTCGTTTTGTCTTATTCCTTCTTCGGAGAGGCTGCATAACTTTCTGTTGAATTTTGTTTCCAAACGTGGGTTGTGGCCTGAGGCGACCGAGGACAATGTGAGTATCACTCTTTTTAAAATTACTGTTTGCCGTTGATCACGTAAAAAACAACGCAGGAAGCTGTGGAAATCTCCAAGTTATTCTCTGATCAAACTTTTTCATGTAAACTTCACCGGCGGTTTACTATCTGCCACATGAGTGGGTAAGCTGCTGCTGCCTCCTGACCATTGTGCAGATGGGACGGCTAACACCCCTACTCTGTGAAGATGCGTTGGTCCCACGGCGGCTAACGAAGATTTCTAAAAAGTTGTGAGCCAGCACTTTGGCTGTGGCGGCATGGTGAGTAAGGCGTGCTGTTATGAGCTTATGTAGTATGCTATTTTTCAGTTTATGTTCGATCGTTAGTTCATAAGTCATTGTAGGTAATCATTTTATCATTTAAATTCACCCACCAGGAGAATAAATTATCTTTGATGATGTCTAAAGTCAAGTGTTTTCTAAGATGTTGCCTTTCCGTTTGCGAAGTATGTTTGTGATCTCATTGAGCCAATTCTCACCCTAATAATTAATCAGAGTGTTCGTATCTGAGTAGACTGAATACCTGACCAGAGCCCAAATTTGTGTGTTCTGGTTTTTACAATTTTTTCTATGTTTTTGGGAGATCGAACTTAAAGTGATGTACCACCAATGATAGAACCATACAGGTTTCTTCTTCGTAAATTCTTGGTCATCATGAATACTTGCAAGCCATGGAATAGGAGACTGGTGGTTAACGTCCTGTCGACAATGAGAGACTGAGGACAAACTCGTATTGTGAAAGGATGAGGACGGAAATCGGCAGTGCCCATTCAAAGGAACCACCGATTTAGGGAAATCACGGAAAACCTAATTCAGGATGGCCGGACGCAGGTTTGAAACGTCGTCCACTGCGCTAGCCACTGTGCCACCTCGCTGGGTGCAAGCCACAGGAGATGTATGCAGTTTGGGATTAGCGGAATTTTATCCACCATGGTGAACATAGTATTTGGGCCTCCACTGATCCCTCTCTAATGGTGTTCTTTCCTGCTGCAGCTTCTTGTTATTCGGTGTAGATATTGAGCTATTACGAATAGTAGAGCTTATTACATTCCCAAGAGCAGCCGTGAATTATCCACTGCGGTTAAAGATGCCTTGTTGATTATGAT
Source organism: Schistocerca nitens (assembly GCF_023898315.1). Taxonomy (NCBI): domain Eukaryota; kingdom Metazoa; phylum Arthropoda; class Insecta; order Orthoptera; family Acrididae; genus Schistocerca; species Schistocerca nitens. The sequence continues at coordinate 943,402,322 of NC_064616.1, read as the reverse complement.
TTTTATTGGAAAAACCACCCCACTTTAAGGAAACATATCAATAAGTTGGCCCTGTTTTTGGTACTTGTTGAGCAAGTTAATAAAGGAGAGCTTACAAACCAATAAATGTTTATTTCGTGGCATAGAGAAATTATTGCTGAATGTGTGATATAATCCATTTTCTGCACCGTCGTGTTCAAATCGTGATATAAATTTACGTTATGGAATTGATATAATTTAATGGCCCATATTATTTCAAAGATTTCACACGACATTGCACTTATGGAATTAGAATATGACGAGGCTTCCCATACTCTTAATAGTTCAAAAAAGAATAAGAGAACGCTTTTTACACTCATCAGGTCGGGATCCTACATGTCGGCCTCACTCGTAATAACAGTCATCACATAGCTAACTCAAGTGCAGAGTCGCACACATCCCGCCCTCACCATCCTTCCACTTGCAGGTTAATAACAATAGTGTCAGCACCCATGAGGAAGTAGCTTAGCTGTTGAAGAGTCGCAAAGGACTCCTGTAAAGAATGTACGGCAAAGACTAACCGAATTTTCCAGAAATGAACTGTGAAAAGTCAGTTCCAGGTAAAACGATACAGAAAATTCAGAGAGTTGAATTATTCTAAGAGGCGAAGAGTGTAACTGCACGAGACAAAGGCAAGAGGGCTCATTGCAGTAAAGAAGCCATTTCCCATATCACGCTGGTGCAGCATTACGCCGCTGTGCCTGCCTATGCACCGCAGCCGAACTGCCGGTCGGTAACCGGAGAGTTATCTTAACCAGTAACGCTTCAACACACAACAAATCCAAAGCACAATATATGTGACATCTGCACCGACCATAAAAAGCTGCTTTTGCACCTATAAATACTGACTGTCCGGCCAGGCTGGAGCTTGAATCGTCGAGTCATCGAGTCGGTGTCCGCTGTACTGTGAGCTTCCACCGTGAAGTCGTAACTGCTCAACTGTTATCCTGGTAGGACCGCCGTCTTGGGGATTCAGCCGCAGCACTGATAGGTGAAGGGCTGAACTGAGGTCCTCCAAGCCACCGAGCCAATCGACTCCCAACAGTGCCAGAAATTTCCATTAGGACGCCGGTCTGGGTTTCGCACCCTTAGTTCCCGTCACTCGTCACAGCTGGGGGCAGGCTGAATTCCGTTTCTCTGTACCAGTATCCCACATCATCTTCTGACACTGCCCAACCGCACGGCCAGAAATTGTAGCGTCGAAAGTGCGGTCCATCGTTGACCCGAATTGGGAATAGCAGCTATCGGCGACGTCCGTCTTCACAGCACGTCGCTGACGAGGTCTGTGGGTTCGACGTCCGTCACCCAGGTTTCAATGTAGACATGACTTTCAAATATGAACTCTTGGCAAGTAAATAAAAGACTTCCATTGTCATCGAAACACTTTAGACTTACCCTGCCCCAACAAACCTTCACCAAAGAACACCCATACTTTCTACACAGGAAACTATACAGCCCGAAAGAATCGTATATGCGTCACACGCAGGTTTTCATACGGCTGTCATAGATTATTTCAGGAAAGCAAAATAAGATCACTCAGGTAATTAGAAACGAGGTATGACGCTAAGTTTTCAATGGTACTATCTCACGTTCTTCGAATTATCCGTCGGTGTTGCCTCAAATATGTTTTATGACACTTCGTTCAGCAATCAGTTACAAATCTTGTGAAGAAGGAAATAGGGAGGAAAAAAGTAACGTAAATTAAGAAAACACAACGGCTCGTGATACGTGCAGAATACAGAAACCTTTATTACTAATGAAAGTGTTGTTTCCCAAATCTGCATTACAAAATCATTTCTCCGACTGTTAACCGGACATGTGTCATCGTACATAGGCTTCCCCATTTCCTTTGCAGATATAGAGTGCAATATCGTCGCCAGGTAGCATGACGTTTGCTTGGCAAACAGAAAGTCTAATTTTATAACACGAATTTTGAGAAAATAACATCCAAATAAGGTTAACAAGTCCAGCAGATGTTAGTGTACGCACTTGTTTCGCAATATTTGTAATCTTTTTGATCTTGAGCCAGCCTATTACTGCACGTCAGCTGTAAACTAATTGGGAACTAAGCGCAACCTTAGAATGTGGAGCTTGCCTGTCGAATAATTATAATCTCTCTCTGTCTCTCTCTCTCCCCCCCCCCTCTCTCTCTCTCCCTCTCCCCCTCTCTCCCTCTCTCTCTCTCTCGGAGTGTGGGTGTGTTTATTTTCTTGTTCAGCATATATTTCTACCGGATTTTGGGAACATACGCAGAGCGTGTAATGAAGAACTGGCAAGGACTCGCATTATACTTTCATCATGCGCTAGAAGTTCCTTATTATTCAAAGCTACAAGAACCCAGTGTGCTGTAATTGCGGTAATCTTACCCAAGAACATCGGAGAGGTTTTTTGTTGCAATTTAAAACTGACAGTGCAATCTGAAATAAACTGCGTGGCCAAAAGTATAGGTAAGGGTTGTCGCATTTGAAGATATGCCGTGTATGATGCCCGAATGTCGCGGCGTATGGTACGACATTAGACACGATATCTGAGCAGTTTGATACAAGCTATATAAGACGTAAAGGACACAGTGTATCTGTTAATAAATAAGAATTCGGATTTCCGATGTAAGCAGTGACTAGTGTGGGCCCCTAGTTTCTCAGAGAAACTGTTTCCATAAGCGCAAACCCCCACACAGAACGGCCACAATTTCTTGCAAAATGGAAGTCACGTTACCTCCGTAGAGTCATAAGGGGCGATCGATGGTGTACTCTGAGTCACATCACCGATCATTTAAATGTAAGCAGTCAAGAACGTTTTCTACCAGGGATGTATGGTGACAGATGCACATAATACGTTCCAACAGACCCGATATTAGCCGGCCGCGGTGGTCTCGCGGTTCTAGGCGCTCAGTCCGGAACCGCGCGACTGCTACGGTCGCAGGTTCGAATCCTGCCTCGGGCATGGATGTGTGTGATGTCCTTAGGTTAGTTAGGTTTAAGTAGTTCTAAGTTCTAGGGGACTGGTGACCACAGAAGTTAAGTCCCATAGTGCTCAGAGCCATTTGAACCATTTGGCCATACACCGTATACCTAACACAGCAAGTCACGTTGAAATTTCGTAGTGTTGTAAACCGGCACTTGAGAGATTAGGCTGTGGTCCATAATAAACTAAGATATGACGGTTTCCTTCCAAGTACCTTGCCAGGACAATTACCATGTGCCATTTAGTGCAGTACATTCCCCATTTTGCAGCCGTGGAAAATAGTGTTCATTACTGGTAAATTTGTGAAATGAAAATGGTTCACATGGCTCTAAGCACTATGGGAGTTATCATCTGACGTCATCAGTCCCCTAGACTTAGAACTACTTGAAACTAACTAACCTAAGGACATCACACACATCCATGCCCGAGGCAGGTTTCGAACCTGCGATCGTAGCAGCAGCGCCGTTCCGCACTGAAGCGCCTAGAACCGCTCGGCTTATGAAATGAAGTACGTAAGGACTGCAATCAGTAAATGTCTAAAAGTTTACGTGAGACAACTTCGAGGCTATCCAGCAGCAAACTGGAACTGCAAAGTCAGTGTCACTACTCACAACAGAGGCAAACATGTACCAATCATATGGTTTTCAACGCAACATTCTTCTTCCCATCCTTCAGTGACAGTGGTTGACGTTTTATTGCCTCTTTAATGGCAAGCTAGGTTAGATTTCTGCTAGTTTCACTATGACCACCAGCATCTTAAATTTTAAGCAGAAAGAAAACTAATTTTATAAAAGTCACCTAGGTCTTGCATGTGACGAGGACGAAATCGTGGACTCGCGTTTTAGAGGTGTAGCGCAGAACGCGGCTTAGCAGGTCTGAATGGCGCGAGGCACCACAACTCGCTTCAAATGAACAACTCAGGCGCACAGCCAATGAATGCCGCGACAGTTCCCGCTCAAGTGGTACTCCTTGGAAGAAAATACCAACACTTGTCCCGTTGTTGCGGCCGCTATAATGGGAGGGATTATTAATAATGCATTCAGGGAGCCGGACGGTCACGCGAACGTGGCTCTCACTGCACGCGCCACAATGCGGTCGCACGCCAGCTCCCAACTAATGTATCGCGTCCAATCGATACTTCTCCACCGACTCACTCACACACACACACACACACACACACACACACACACACACACTTCTTGCCTTTCTTGCCTTATTGTCGGCCAACCAGCTGGGCGCACGACAGCGGTAATACCTTTTCTTATTCTGACTGCGGTAGTGGGAACTACTTCATGGTGAAGTTAGACAGGTTGCATTCACGCCATTCATTTCGATTGTTGATAAAGTCAATAGCTTCGTCGCAGTACATCTAAAAACACAGACGCACAGATATATAGGGATTATTTACACAGTACGAAAGGAGGTAGTGTACAGAAATACACGTAGTATTATACTGACTAATTTCTGTTTGTATGTTTCCAACCTGTGTTCATTCTTAGAAGAAAAGTGTTCCATATCTCACCAAAACTGTGATCGCGAATTTTTGTCTTGCATTGACAGGGTCATCTGCTGAATGGAATATATGGCGTGCTTAAAAGATTAAGAAAGTTTTACGTTCCATCTCCAACGTACTTCTTCGCCATTGCGTCTCACAGTCAGAGAACGGTAATCGTCTTGCAAATAACTAATCTTAGCTTATCTTCAAGAACTCTCATAGATAACTCTATTTGTATTGAAATTTATGGCCGGCATTCAGCTAAAACCTGGGAGGTGATGTTTTACAAATCGTAGATGATCAACAGAATATCCAAGGCACGAGCGTCGCAAACCGTCCACAAATAGGCAGGAAGAAAATCCGTGATGTATTCCGCGTGGGTACGAACACTGGTATAAGTATAGCTTACTTTCACGTCTATATCGAAAGAACAAGCTAATGGGAAATGCTGGTGGTGTATTTGTTACAGTAGATAAGAAATCAAATCCACCGACATAGAAATTGAAGATGCATTGGAATTTTTTGGACAAAAGTCAGTATCAGGGGTGGGTATAAACTCATAATTTAATCGTTCTCTCGACCATCAGATTTATACACTAACGAAACCAAAAACTTTAGAGAAAACCTCAGTTCACTAGTAGATAAGTTCACTAATTATTCTGTAATCAGTGGCGGAGACTTTAATCATCCAGTTATAAACTTGAGGCCTTGTTGCTTGTCAATCGACTATGACTATTTAAAAATACGAAAAGTTTTTTTAGAGACCACTACCAGTCATAAAATCTGTATAATACTTAAATGATTTAATGAAGCAACATGTTTCAAGGTATAAATCTGATCTTCAGGCTGCAATGTCAATTCACAGACTTTGGGAAGAAGTACACATGGACATTAAAGTTTTTCTGCATAGCCTTGGCATGTGCTGTGGCCATTCTGTTGACATTCTGAATTATAACCCAATATGAGGAAATATTTACTTCATATGTTAGTCTGCTGATCACATAAAAAATAAAAAAGAGTTGGCTATGATGTGGGTTTAGGACTCTTTGCAAAATTATGAACAGTTTTAAACAAAATAGAAGGAGCCATAGTAACAGTGGTAACTGCACCCAATACAAGCAGGCAGCCATTTCAGTGAAGGAAGTTTGTGGTTATTTAAATAAAAATGTGAACAGCAGACCAACATGCGCAGCGAATATTCCCTCAAGCAGCGTTATCCTTCACTTACTCCACAGCATAACGGCAGTATATGCCAAGGCTGTAAAGAACCACTATAATATCTGTGTGTAATTTTGTCAAACGTTGTTGTATTGCCATTGTTACCTCGAAACATGTTCGTTCATTAAATAACTTAAGTAGTCAACAAATTCAGTGATTGGTAGTGGTCTCTGAAAAAGCCTTTGATACCTTGAAACAATAGTAGCGGTCGCTGAAAAACTTTCTCATCCTATAATCAAATGGGTTAATCACAGTTTCGTTGGTGATGAGATATATTAATAAATGTCTTCTTGGAAAACTTTCTAGGACAAATGGTAAGGAACCCCACAATTGACATAAATATACAGGGTGCTTAAAAAAGTCCCACATATTCCTAAAGGTAGTGTTGGTCAAAGCAAGAAGAAAAGTTCCGATAACGATATGTCCAGAAAGCAATGTCTGTTGAGATATGGATCAATCTGTCTCCTGATTTCCATCTGTCTGTTACGTAGAGGTATACACTATAGGCAGTGCTGCCTGTGGTTACAATGCATGCTGACTCATTCTTACAGCCCTTATTCGCAGTCAATCACGCAATCTTTCAGATACATCTGGAATTTTTCGGCTTTCGTAGCGTGCCTTGGTCATACTCTCCTGTAACGTCTGCACATTGTTGATCGGTAGAGTATACGACAACGCCTTTAAATGTGTCCATACCTACAAATCTATGGGATTGAGGTCTAGTGACCAGGGGTGGCTGCCGGACTTCATCGACCAACACATCGGAAAATAAACGTCGTCGTGATGTACTGTCTCACGATACGATTAAAACGGAGTGGTGTCCGCTCGTGCATAAGCCACAGTCGTAGTCCTACAGGGATAACGTTGTCCAATAGTTAATTCATGTCGCAGAAATCAGTGATACACAGCACCCGTTCATCTGTTCCGTAAAGTGACTGCCTCTATGAGCCTATCACCGAAAATTCCTGTCCATACATTGATATTGATGAAAACCTGATGCCCTACCTCCATGATTCCTATAGGATTTGCATACGGCTGCAAGTGAATATTGTGATAATTAACCGTGTGATTTCTGTAAATAGAATGCAAGATACGAAGCGCGGATCTTCAACGACCAGTATCTCAACAGGTATTGCTTTCCGGACGCATTATTACATAAAATTTCCTGCCAGTCTCGAACAGTGCTGTCTTCTGTAGGACTACACCCTGTATTGGATGAGATGGCAACAGACGGACATGACCTCTCTGAGGTACCCACATTAATACTGGTATTGGTGGCCATGAGGCAGCTGAAGCAACATTGATTACTAAATGGCAACTGAGGAACCTGAAACTCTTAGCTCACAACAGGAGCCTGCAGAAGAACAATGGTTCAAGCTTAAAGGAATAGTTGACCTTGCAATGGTTAGATACGTAACAAATAGAAAAATTCATGATGGAAGCGATCCTACATCGTATACACGAACCGTAATAAAAAAATGAAAAAAATAGGCTACTGCGTAATAACGTGTTTTGCAGGCAATGCGTGAAACCTTCAATGGATACCGTAGCAGAATATTATATAGAGACCTCTCACAAAACCCGAAGAAATCCTGGTCGTATGTAAACAGCGTTGGTGGCATCAAAGTTAGTTTCCAGACATTCATGGAGTAGTCAGAAAGTGGTATTGAAAGTAGCAAAGCGAAAGCAGAAATGCTTATCCCGTTTGTCGAATGTTCCTTTGTGAAGGAAAATCCAGGATTATTACTCCAGTTTAATTCTCGTGCCACTGTAAAGATGAGTGAAATAGAGATTAGTGCAAATGGTTCAAATGGCTCTGAGCACTATGGGACTTAACATCTGTGGTCATCAGTCCCCTAGAACTTAGAACTACTTAAACCTAACTAACCTAAGGACATCACACACATCCATGCCCGAGGCAGGATTCGAACCTGCGACCGTAGCAGCCGCGCGGTTCCGGACTGAGCGCCTAGAACCGCTAGACCACCGCGGCCGGCAATAGAGATTAGTGTAAATTGTGTTGAGAAACAGCCGAAAGCGATAAAATTAAATAAAGCTCCATGGCCTGATGGAATACCTGTAAGAACATATACCGAATTAGCGACCGAGCTAGATCCTCTTTTAACCATCATATACTTTAGATCCTTCCAACAAGAAACTTTATCAGTGGGTGATAGAAAGCACAGGTCATACCCGTCTACAAGAAGTGCGGGAGAAGTAATGTACAAAACTATCGTCCAGTTTCATTGCCATCCTTTTGCTATAGAATCTTAGACCATATTCGGAGTTCAAATGTAATGACATATTTCGAATAGAGTAGCATCCTCCGCACTTATCACCATGGATTCCGAAAACACCGATAATGTGAAATTCAACTTGTACTTGTGAGTTAACGAGCATTTCGCTCTCATTTAAGTATATGGCAGAAAGAGTCGGCCTTTAGGACATGTGAAACGAACCCTTTCGTCCATGACCGTGTGCCACAAAGAGCGCAGATTCGCCACGAGATGGGGAAACAGATGAGAACCTACGTCATAGTGAAACCCCGTAGAAGCAGTCTGTGGCCAGGGAGACGTAGCAGTGTAAAATATGGCGGACCTAAGATTGGCCATAAAGAGAAACATTTATGAAAACTATTTAATTCTGTAGTAATTCAGGGAATGAAGCCACAGTAATTTCAGTCTACTATAATTCATAAACTCTCATGGTGATCCCAATAAAACTTGAATATTGATCATATCTATAATAGTTTAGGATTTACTGTTCAAGTGAAATTAACAAGTTTTGTAACAAAGATCTGAATGCTAAAACCTGAACGCTATGGTCGATCTTAACGATCGACATTTCATATGGAAGCGCACCATTAATATGACAAATGTTGTAATAATCAACTCTGTAATTTATTTGTTTAAAAGATATATTAAATTTAAATTATCAGTATTTTCAGTAAAGCATCAGATCATCATTTCCTTCACACGAAGCACATTGAACGATGACAGCATGACACCTTATTGAATCATTAGGTAATAGAATATTTGTTGTAAGTTTTTATGTATAATAGTTATTTTTGTTCTCTATTTATTTATCAGACTGCACATTGGTGCAAGGCTACTGGCCGTGACATTCAAAGTTAACAAGGAAATTGTATCGGTTTTATGTAAACGTATTTAACGTTTAGTATGCAATGGATATTATTGTTACTTTATTTAGAACGTGAAAGTGGTCAAGCTTTGATTATTTAAATATGTTAAAATGTAGAATAAGCTGTAGCCAATCAGTTGGACGGCTTCAGGAAAGGGAATTGCCCTAGTCAGTTGAGCGAGGATGTCCGGCGCGCGGGAAACGCGGCCGGGGATGGGCAGAGAGAGATTGCTGGTGGAGACGTGAAAGTGGCCGGTCGGTCTTTAGGTAGTTAAGAAGTGAAATGACTTATAGAAAATTTCGCGTTGTGTGGTATCGAGGGACTTAGTCTCTGAGCGGTAAGCAGCCGCGCGCCTGGAGTGAACTCTTTCCGCGTAGTTACCGAGGTGGAGTACTGGGCTTGTAATTCGCAATGAGATTTTGAATGATCGAACTGTGTCAAATGGATATGCGCTCGAGTGTAATAGTAATTCTAAATACGACCACTTTCTCTATTAGTTTGCCTTATGAGTAAACATTATTCTAGACAAATCGCAACAGTGTGGCCTACATCATATATGGGTCGTTAATTTAACTCACGATATTATTATTAATGTTGTTATATGTTATATTAACGTTATATGTTTCATACAATTTCGTAAACTTGTCATCAGCCAGACAATTTAACCAAAGGATCACAAGTGTCTAATTTAGCCGGACGGTGTGGCCGAGCGGTTCTAAGCGCTTCAATCTGGAACCACGCGACCGCTACGGTCGCAGGTTCGAATCCTGCCTCGGGCATGGATGTGTGTAATGTCCTTAGGTTAGTTAGGTTTAAGTAGTTCTAAGTTCTAGGGGACTGATGACCTCAGATGTTAAGTCCCATAGTGCTCAGAGCCATCTGTCTAATTTAGGGCGTCTAATGCGGCACGTGCCCTAGACGAGTTTGAGCCAAAACATTTCGACGAAGAGGAACCGCATGTGAGCCCGAACATCTTTGGGATGTTAGCTCGCATACTTTTCTCGCATGATATCCTGAAATCTGTGGATAAAAACAGTCAGGTAAATTGCAGTATCTCTTAACACCTGAAATGCATCTGACTCAGTACCACACAAACGCTTAATATCTAAAATATTATCAAATGGGACATCGAGCGAGATTTGAGACTGGGCTGAGGATTTATTATTGTGGAAGACATAAAATGTTTTTTTGGATAGAGAGTCATCTACAGAAGTGGAAGTAACTCCACGTAATGTGTTGGGACCCTTGTCATTCTTGTTATACGTTAATGACCTTGAACACAACATAATGGTACCCTCGGATTCTTTGCAGATGATGTAGTTATTTATAATGACGCACTGTCTGAAAGTAAATTGCACAAATATTCAGTTATACCTTGATAAGATTTCAAACTGGTGAAAAGAGTGCCCAGTTACTTGAAACTGTCAGAAATGTAAAATTGTACGATTCACAAAACGAAGAGGCGTAGTATCCTACGACTGAAATATTGGTGAGTTGCAGCTGGAGTCGGTCAACTGATAGGTCTAACAATCCGCAAAGATATGAAATCTTCAGTTGTAAGTGAAATAGGTAATACAATGAAGTTCATTGGTACAATACTAAGTAAATGAAACAAGTGTATAAAGGAGATTGCATACAAAACACTCATGCTACCCGTTCTAGAATACTGCTCATATTTGTGGGACCCATACCAAGTAGGACGAATAGGGGCTACTGAACGTATATAAAGAAGGGCAGCACGAATAGTCACTGATTTCTTTGATCCATGGGAGAGTATCACGGATATGTTGAAAGAACTTAATTGACACATAATTATAGACAGACGAAAAGTAACCTACATTATTGGACGAGTAAAGGAATATACCACAACCCCCTACATATCAGTCCCATAGGTATCACAAAGACAAGAGGTGTTCCATACGTGATTGGAACGGAAAGAAATCCAAACACGTGATACCATGCTAAGGATCCCCTGCCGTGCACCTCACAGGGGTTTCAGCCGAAGTGGACCACAGAGAAAGCTGGAACAGTGAGGATGATACTAAGTCAAAGGCCAGTCCTTATCAAAAACATCAGGGGCCAATGTCCTTCGCTCTGAGGCAGCTGTGTGACTTACGTCCAAGGCCACAGGTCAATGTCCTCTCTGGGACAGCTGGTACATTGCTCTCCAGAAGTCAGCCACTTGGTGTCATCACTTTAATTTATGATCAGCCATAGTTTATTAGCGTAATTTATCACCATTAGTTTACCTACTTGTATAGAATTATATTCCAAATGTGTGTGCCTAAGGTTTTAGGCCAATTGGCGTGAGTCTCTCTACTTGTGTTCTGTTCACCAAAGCGGAAGATTCGTGAGTAACCATTCAGACTCCTTACTCATGATCCGCTTATCTGCACACCTGACGTGTGCCTCGACCCTCTATGCACTTTTTTTTTTTTTAAATTTGCAGCCGAGTATAGTGCCCAATGTCAGTTCTCCAAACTCTCTACTGTTTTGAACCTATCTGTTCCAATTTTTCTGATTTTCCGAAGAAGCCTTTAATGTTTAACAAATACCAAAGTGCATTATTTAAACAATTTACAAAGATATTTTACGTTTAAACAATTGACAGCGTACTATGATCTCAGATATTAATAAATAACATCGATTAGACGTGTACTAACCTGGAGCTTAGGTGTGTTAACAACAATGGTCCACGCAGTATCAGGTCGCCTAAGAGTAGTCTATCACAATTAAATTCCTGTGTTCTTGTAGAAAAACAATTGGAATTAAGAAATTTTCTCCGGTCATGTCACACAATCCAGGCAAAAACACAATACAATACTAATTTAAACTGCTGTTACCAGGGGGGGGGGGGGAATTCACTTTACTAAAAACGAAAAAAAGGCAAAAAGTCGGGATGTGGCCTCCAAAGTGTTCGTGAAACACTCCACTCGAATCGTACCCAGACGACGGCATTGTTAGTGCAATCAGTTTGCCCACCTACAGACTTGCTAAACATCTGGCAGGATTATTAGCACCAAAATTGGTACATTAGGAACACCATGTTGTCAACCCTCAGAAATTTGTTGAGACACTCAAGAGAATGAAAATAGGCCCAAACGAGATAATGGTTAGCCTGGACGTTGTGTCACTTTTTACAAGGGTGCCAATACAAGATACGCTGGATCTCATTGTCCATGTGGAATCATTAAGTTGTTCCGTCATGTCCTAACGACAACGTACTTTTTGTACTGCGATGAATATTATGACGTGATGGACGGAACAGCCATAAGATCACCACTGTCCCCAGCAGTCGCAAATTTCTTCACGGAGCCCTTTGATGAGCAGGCTCTGCAAACTGCGAAATTACGGCCGTCTTGCTTTCTACGATACGTTGATGACACCTTCCTGATATGGTCTCATGGTGCAGATACACTACCGCAGTTCGTCGATCAGATGAATGGTGTCCATTCCAACAATAAATTTACTGTCGAGATGGAGAATCACGGCAAGCTACCATTCTTGGATGTTTTGGTTGAGCGGAAGGCAGGAGGCCAGCTTGGTCATTCAATGTACCGGAAACCAACACACACTGATCGGTACTTGAACGCCAAGAGTTTCCACCACCCTGTACACAAGAAAGCGGTCCTGAACACGTTGGTTCATAGAGCCAAGATTATCTCTGACGACGACGACCTACAATCTGAATTGCAGAACTTAAAACGTGTTTTCAGGGAAAATGGATACAGCAAAAGAGACATCGCAAAAGCTTTCAAGGGCCGCCGACAAAAGACACCTGGTGAATCAGTAGAAGAGGCCAAAAGGACTGCATTCCTACCATACTGTGGAGCACCTAGCAGCAAGTTAGGACGTCTGCTGCAGAAACATGGGCTAAGACCAGTGTTCCGGCCCGCCCCCAAGATACGAGATATGTTGCGCCCTGTTAAAGACGACATTGCTCTTCGAGTGTCCGGCGTGTATGGTGTACCCTGTGAATGTGGTAGCATGTTTATCGGACAAACAATTCGCACGGGCCGGCCGCGGTGGTCTCGCGGTTCTAGGCGCGCAGTCCGGAACCGTGCGACTGCTACGGTCGCAGGTTCGAATCCTGCCTCGGGCATGGATGTGTGTGATGTCCTTAGGTTAGTTAGGTTTAGGTAGTTCTAAGTTCTAGGGGACTGATGACCACAGCAGTTGAGTCCCATAGTGCTCAGAGCCATTTTTGAATTCGCACGGTTTCGGAGCGTTGTACTGAGCAAAAGCGCCACATAAAACAAAGGGAGCTTGACAAGTCGGCCATAGCGGAGCATTACCTAGAAAACGGACATAAAATACAGTTTGAAAATTCAAAAGTGTTGGCTCATGCATTTAGATATTGGTACACCGTTATAAAGGAAGAGGCCGAGATTCGTTTAACAACAACAATTTCAACAGAGACCAGGGGTACACATTCAATAGGGCATGGGGGCGGGCGTTGGACATTGAAAGAAAGCGAAGACAGATGGGCGACGCGGGAGCGGCAGTTTCAAACGCGGCGCCTGCCCCTGGCGCCACCTGACGTCACCGGTGCTGCTATGGGCAACAGCTCCTCTAGCTGCCTGGGTCGACTTACACTCGCGCGCCACATTGGGTCTATCTCATTGGCTGCTGATGATGTCATCATGCCTATATGTGAGAGAAACTGTAGCAGCCCCGGAAGTCAGTGAACTCCTGACGACGATGGCGGAGATGATCATCGAAACCTCGAGGATTTTATTCGAACTGACGCGGCTTGAAAACCGAGAACGTTTTACTCGTGTATGCCGTCACGAAAGACACCGGGGACACAATGTTAAGCCAGTATCAACGCAATAGTGATCGTTATCCCTTTGCAGCTCTTCCTGCAAATCGCTACAGCCTACTTCTCTTGCAGCTTTGCCATAGAGGACAGTATCGCCAGCGACAAGGTTACATCTAAACAAATACTCCAAATGCCACTGTAGAGGGCATGGTGGAGGGTACATTGTAATGTCCACTGGTCGAGTCACACATCGTACTTAAAAACAGAAAATTCGTGGCTGGTGAGGTCTAGACAAGTGCGAGGAATTTAAGATGCATTTTAAGTATCTCGTTTCGAGACAGTACCGTAATATGCGTTCACAATGCTACACTACAATATAGACGTTGCTTAGAGTCCCATCTCTACATATAAATAGTATTTCACCGCACATTATGCGTTTAGGATACAAAAAGACCACTAAAATGACTCCCAAACATCCTCTAAAACATACAAGACGAGATACGCTTAGCTTGACAATATTAAACACACATTAAGGATATATCTTAGGATTTAGCGTATTGCTAATTTTTTCCCACTTGTTATTCGAAAGTGGAAGGACTCTGATGCAGGAGTTAGGACATGTTATTGAGTATCTCAAACATCTGTCGCAGGAACTTAGAGGTAATTTCTTTAAAAGAGACTTGCTTAAATCTATTCGATACATTCCATGCTTATGGCCATCATCACTCCTCTTTCTCCGTAATCATTACATCACAGTGTGGCAATCAGCCAATACTGTACTAACCCACAACTACGAATTTGGCGGGTTCCAATGGCTTCTGCAGAACAGCGAGTAGCATTATATGTTATAAAACATCATTCATATTTGATATCAGCTCTCATGTGTTTCACAAACACGCGACGCTACTTAGTAAGAATGGATCGCAAAGAAGTGGTCTGTATATAGATGACCTACAGTTTCTAGAATTTTTATAGTAAACCAATGACGACCATTTGACTTTCTCCCAAACGACCTTGTACCATCGTTCCATTTCATATCGGTTTACAAGTGTTACTTCCAGATATTTAATCGATGTGACTACATTAAACAGTATTAGAAAATTACAGGATTGATTTTTCCTATTCATCTATATTACCCAACTTCTTCTATACGAGGGGGTGCTAAAAGCAATGCGCCGAATTCTTTATGTGAAAACTCCTACAACGTTTTTAAATCAGTCAAATGTTATTTAGATTTTACATTTTTTCTTCATGTCTACATATACACACACCAATAAAAGATTTGCATCAAAATGTTCAAATGTGTGTGACATCTTATGGGACTTAAATGCTAAGGTCATCAGTCCCTAAGCTTACACACTACTTAAGCTAAATCATTCTAAGGACAAACACCCACACACCCATTCCCGAGGGAGGACTCGAACCTCCGCCGGGACCAGTCGCACAGTCCGTGACTGCAGCGACCAAGACCGCTCGGCTAGTCCCGCGCGGCAGTTTTGCATCACCCCAGTTCCCAGAACCCATCAAGATAGACGTTGACTGTGGATAGTGTATCATAGACACAGTCTCTCTGACTGTTCAGAGATGTCACATAACCCGTCCAAAGATGTAAACAACCATGCATGAGCAGCGCCTATTAGACGGACGGGGTCCGACAGCCGATCAGTTCCAGTCATTCCACCAGGAAGGAGGTACACGGCTCGTGTTGTCTGCAGTTCAACCTTGCCTACAGGGTCAGTACCGCGGTTCGATCGCGTCCGCATTGAATAGTTTGTGCCAGGTAGGGATCTCAACAAGGGAAGTGTGTGAGCGTCCCGGAGTGAACCAAAGCGATGTTGTTCGGACATGGAGGAGAGACAGAGTGACAGGGACTGTCGATGACATACCTCGCTCTGGCCGCCCAAGGGCTACTGCAACAACAACAACGACGCTGTACTATTGTACATATAAGTAATTTTTTTTCCATCTGATTTTTCGATAAACTAGTGTAATTGATGTTCTGATTTCATTTTTTTTTCATGCCATTGTGTTAAGAAAACTGTAAACAAGTTTCAATGTGAAGATTAATGTTTATGTCAAATGTCAAGTAATATTGTGATAGAATTGAAATGTAACCAATTTTGAAACTGTTGTAAGATGTTTAAAATTGTAAATGTGCGTCTGGTCCATACGTAGGCAATGTGTTAGGCTATGTAGAATGCAAAACCTCGGGTGAATAGCCGGTCTGTCAGGGAGCGGTAAAAGGTGGATGGCAGGCGAGCGCGGGAAAATGCGCACGGGCACTGCACGGCACAACGGGCTCAGCAGTAGTAGTTGGAGTTTGGCATTGGTCTGAGCAACACCTTCTGGAGCGAGGAGGCTCTCCTGGAAGACGTAGTTTCACTGAGCCTCGGGTATGCTGTTCCAACGCCCTCACAGCATGGCAAAATTCCATAGGCACTAAATGGAAAAGTATTGCGACGCTAAGAAGAATTAAAGTGCCGATACGTCAAGAGCCATAGCTGTGGTTGTATGTGTGCTCTGTGCCTTGCCATCTCGCCGCTCGCCAACCGCCGCATCGATACAAGCAGGTTGAAACTTTTAGTGCTGTATTCGTATGGACCATAGAGTGAACTGTTCAATAATAACCTAAATTTTACCAGAACTTTCCCCTCATTAAATTATCCTCACAACTAACCTAGACAGGGTCCTTTCCAAATGTTGTGCAATCCGAGTGTCCCGAAATGAAAAATTAAATTTTGTGTTAATAATAATTACTTGCAGACCTAGTTATGTTAGAATGGTGTTTAAAGAACTGTTTTGTTAATGAACCAGTAAATGAATAACGAAGGTCTAACGAAGGCGAAAGATAACTTTAATATTGATATAGTAATGAAGTTTAATTATTTCGAGACAGATATAAAGGTAATTAAATGAGAATAAATAAGATAAAAAGAGTAGTAACGCATGTACTGGAAATCTTGAACGCATGATAATTTCAGTAATCAATTTTTTAAATATAGTGATCATAACAGTTTCAGGGTCCCCCCCCCCCCCTCCCTTTTATTCATTTGAATTCTGAAGTGTTCCACATTGGTTTGAGCAGCAAAAGTTAAAGTCAATATATAAGTCAAAATTTATCAGTGTTTTACCTTTATCAAAACTGACATTTTGTGTGTGGCTCGAAAGTGCTATTTCTAGGGTAACCTATGCCCGATTTTAATCAGATCAATAGACAGTACGAAGTTTTGTAGTATACATTATAGTGTGGTGTTATGTATTTATGGTTTTTCCATAACAGTACAGAACGTGAAACTACCAGTTGAATCGATTTTCTGTTTCTAAAATTTTACTATATTATGCAGTGTTACTACGTGTTGTTTTGCATCAATATACACTAAGTTGTACAGGGAAGAAACTCAGTTAATGCCTAATTAGGCTGGCGACCGTATTATTATCAAATTGGTAGCATCTTCAGTGTTACTTTTGGTCCATCTTGACGTGTAATTGCATTCTGAACTTACTTGACGGATCATTGTTATTACAGAGTGGGTGTAAGTCTGATTTGCCACCATTCAGGTACACGCGGTCAATATCTATACGAAAATCCTGTCTCCTAAGGTGAACCCCGCTCACTTGCCATAGTACAGGCTTTAATGAGTATTGTGTGCCCCACGCGCACGTTATACTATTACTGCAGTGGATGACCGATACCTACGGATAATGGGTCGGAGGAACCCTGACAGCAACGCCTCTATGTTGAATAATATTTTTCGTGCAGCCACAGAACGTCGTGTTATGACTGGAACTGTGCACAATAGGCTGCATGATGCGCAACTTCACTACCGACGTCCATGGCGAGGTCCATCTTTGCAAGCGCGACACCATGCAGCGCGGTACAGATGGGCCCATCAACTTGCCGAATCGACTGCTCAGGATTGGCAAGACGTTCTCTTCACTGATGAGTCACATACGTCTTCAACCAGACAATCGTCGGAGACGTGTTTGGAGGTAACCCGGTCAGGCTGAACGCCTTAGACACAATGCCCAACGAGTGCAGCAAGGTGGAGGTTCCCTGCTGTTTTGGGGTGACATTATGTTGGGCCGACGTACGCCGCTGGTAGTCGTGGAAGGCGCCGTAACGGCTGTACGATACGTGAATGCCATCTTCCGACCGATAGTGCAGCCATATTGGCAGCATATTGGGAGGCATTCGTCTTTCCCGCCCCAATCGTGCACATCTTGTGAATGACTTCCTTCAGGATAACGACATCGCTCGACCAGAGTGGCCAGTATGTTCTCCAGACATGAACCCTATCGAACATGTCTGGGATAGATTGAAAAGGGCTGTGTATGGATGACGTGATCCACCAACCACTCTGAGGGATCTACGCCGATACGCCGTTGAGGAGTGGGACAATCTGGATCAACAGTGCCTTGATGAATATGTGAATAGTATGCCACGACAAATACAGGCATGCATCAATGCAGGAGGACGTACTATTGGGTATTATAGTTACCGGTGTGTACAGCAATCTGGACCACCACTTCTTTTTAGCGCGCCCATGTACATCTGTAGCAAGCTACCATTCAATACGGCATAGAGAAATTTTGTTTACGTCATTCTGTATCCCCAATCAACGAATTTTTGCATTCGCCTGAGGTGAGCTGATTTCCTGTCATCCATATCCGAATGCGATATTTCGGCTGGTTAGTCATGAACCTCCCACTTCGCTGAACATAATACAAGTGACGAGACTCAAGCAGTTGGCCTAAAATCCTAGACAGGCATTTTTTATATATAAATCACCATAATCAGGTAATAATATGTGCCGTGTCACGGTAAACCATGTTTCATTGTTTATCTTGGTTCGATATCTCGCGCTAAATTGAAGCTCTGAGTAATAGTGGAATTCTGTCGCGGCTAGACTTCGAAGGCCGAGCATAGTGGAGCTGAGCGAGAGAGAGACCGGAGAGCGGATACTTTCTCGCGGAGAGAAGAGATGGAACCACCGTGAAACTACCTATATACCACTGGCTGTGTTGTGTCCAGTGCACACTGGCACTCGTTTATAGCGGTGTTTGGTTCTTCCAAGTTTAAGGAAGTACACAGTATCTGAGTGTCTGCACTCGGGGGGGGGGGGGGGGGAGGGACCTGGCTTAGTTCCAATTGCGAATCGTACTTTCGGGAAATGCAGTTGCTGATTGTTCCTCTTTAAGGCACGGCTCCAGATACAGCTTGTGGGACAAGCTATTGCCGGTAGTGTGGAAAGCGGTCAGCTTTGAATGGGTCTCAAGGCGTGGCTTCTGTATGTGGGAATGGATTTACTGCTCGAGCGATGAAGGGCGAAGAGAGAGTTTCATTATTACAACCAATTTTCTGGTGAAAATATACGCGTGGAAGTAAAACAGTGTGAAGTTCGCCATCCTGGATACCAGACATTGGTTTAGTTTCAGTGTTCGAGTAGTAAAGCAATGGACAAGACTTTTCTTTAAATTTAAGAAGTTCAGTGTGCCAAATGATTTGGAATCTGTTCATCAATATTTAAATTTCCTAGGTAATTTTGTTAATTAATTTGTCTATCTCCATCTCTCGTTTAGCAATAAACATCCTTAGTAAATTTCCTTGCTGAAAATCTGCTAACTGCACCATGCCCTGGTGGTTTAAAGGTTAAAAATATTTTATTCACATTGCCCAATAACTGTAAGTGCTTAACAGCTGTTCTACTTCAGGAGCTGTTATTATGTGCTGAAGCTGTGTCACTAAAATTAATCTAAGGCCAACCTGGAAGCCATAGAGGTGGCGTCTATAATTGATACAAGCCGAGTGCCCAATGTAGAGTAAATGCCACCATGCAAATGGGGTTTCTTTTGGGAACAAATCGCCTGATTTCCACTACGGTTGAATGGATTCGTCTACTTGACATTTCGTTGCTTATTTTAATTAAATGAATTAAATTTGTTGATCAATTTTGGATATCTTGTTTTTTTAATGTTTCGTAAAGTGTCACCTAAGATTTTTTTAAAGCTATGAAACCACTGAAAGCTGAAAGTTTTGAATGTTTGATGTTCCTTTATTTATTGCAAAGTTTAAATTAAAAATTTGGATATTTCTTCCATTACGAAGTTTACTTAAATTTGAATTTTAACTGTTATGGTTTAGTAATGAGAACGCATTACTTACAGTTCAAGAGAGTTCAGTTAGTTGAAACTGTGAAATTACCTAATTACCTGTCACTGGTATTTAAAAAAATAAATAAGTTCTTTCGAAATAGTGGTTAAACATTTCTTGTCCCAGCACCTGTCCTACTATACAAGCTCGAAACTGCGTGTTTGGTACAAATTAATTAATATTTGTCCATTCAAAACTTTGTTTGAACTTACCTTCTTAAAATTATGGGACCAAAGTAATGGTAATAAAAGGGATATGTCATTAATTACAGTAATAGGGTAATAAATTATACTAATTCGTAAATATGGTCGATAAATTATGAGAGGTCATTAATAGGTTAAGGCCATCTGGGTGACTTGTAAAGAATAATGGACACCTTGTTCCAATGAGGACGTTGACCCATTACCTTGAAGATAAGTCTCAAAATTATCTCAGAACGAAGGACATTGACAGCGGATCTTAGAGATAAGGATTGATCTTCGACCTTAGATGATCTGGACTGTTCCATCCATTTCTTTTGCCCAATACATGCAGATTGTAGATGGAAATGCACATAATGACGCGAAAACATGTCGTGAAGCTCGTATTAATTCTTCCACCCGACGAAAACGGTACAGAAGACGTCTCTTTTTTTACCAAATATTCTACAATAAATGTTCCGGAGAGCTATTTCGCTGCTTTCCTGTCTTCAGGAGTTCTCGAACACTATTAAAAATGTTCGGTGTTCCATTCAGGAAAATGATAATTGCTTTCACCTGGTGGGGAACTTATTCGATATCTCGATAGATGTTATGATGTCTTGTGATAGCTCAGTTTCGGGGAGACCGTGGATATTTTGCATTTTATGTTGATTTTAAGTTTATTTAGTTAGACGTTACTGTTCTGTACTCTGTAAATATAGTATGTGGTAGTCCCCTGCGCCAAACATAATATTTTTGTATGTCATATTCCTTAGTATCAGAAACAGTATGAGAAACAGCCTTAAAATAGCGGATATCACGGAATGATATCAGAGTGAACTTATTAAACAGCGCCTGATAATGGACACACCAATAGGACTGTATGCTTAATTTTTCGTTGGAGATACCAATTTCTGGACAAACCAAGTTCTTCTCTGACAGTGCAGAATCCTAAAGAATTATGGTGGAACGCCAAGGATACAATGTTTGCGGCCACGGGCTTTAGATCATAACAAATAGTGTGCCTGTGATTCATCACCAAATCCAATAGCAGTATCTTAATAAGAGAAATAAAATCTGTAAATTATCCTGCAATCATTGGCGAATTTTGTGAATGAAACGTTCTAGAGCGCTTAATACATTTTCGTTTACTACGAGGTTTCTACCGCTGTCGTCATCAGTTCAAAACTTTTGAACTATACATTTGCCTTGCTGCAGGTGTACAGTTTAGCGTGCCACAGAGAGCAAGGATGTTCCTTCAAAAAATGGTTCGACTGGTTAACAGCTGCAGACTGCATTTATCAAATAGCTGGACTTCTCAAAAATTTAAATGTCGCTGTGTTTCCAGCACTCCGGAAATCACGCAAGGCGAATTTTACAATCGCTAAGGGACTAATCATATACTAAAGTTCTGCTGGAAAAATTTGGGAAAGGTCTTGTAGCTATTGATATCGTGTGCCTATCGGCCATGTGAACTCATTGTGTCTCCTAACTGGTGCCGGCCGCTGTGGCCGAGGGGTTCTAGGCGCTTCAGTCCGGAACCGCAGTGCTGCTACGGTCGCAGGTTCTAATCCTGCCTCGGGCATAGCTGTGTGTGATGTCCTTAGGTTAGTTAGGTTTAAGTAGTTCTAAGTCTAGGGGACTGATGACCTCAGCAGTTAAGTCCCATAGTGCTCAGAGCCATCTGAACGATTCCTAAATGGTGCCAGTTGTGCGGCTTCCTTTTCAAATTCTTAAGAACAGGTGACTACGATGAGTTCGTGTATATTTTAGCACAAGGGTATGTTAGCGATTATCGTTTACAAAGGAAGGACCTAGTTTAGCCACCTGTAAACATTCTGGCAAATTTCTTACAGTCAAACAAACTCTTGTAATAATCGGCGAATCTCCGGTGATAAACTCACCGCATTAGAAGCTAGGAAAAATGTAAATCGTACACTGTTCAACGTTGGTACGCCACTGAAATCGGAATGTGTCGGCAATGTGGCTTTATCACTACGTCGCGTCCACACTCTTCTCGGTCGCATTAGCGGCCACAACTGACCGGAAACAAACAAATGACATTAGGAAACCACTGTATGTGTACTCATTTGGTGGTGCCGTCCTCACCATGGCTGCTCTGTCATTAACCTTCTGATGTAGGGAAAGATGACACAGTAAGTAGTAACTCCCTCAATTCCGACGGCGCTAATTTTAAATTCGGAAGCGGAAGTCGGGACGCGCCGGCTATGTTCTGCTGCAGCCTCCACCTGCCGCAGCCTATGTTCCTCGCGAAAGTTTTTTCTCTGAAAATAACACCGCCACTGCTCCTTTCTGCTTGTTTCCTCCTCACGCTTATTCTTCCTTACTGTTTTTTGGTCCCGAATAACATACTTTCACAAAGTTATCCCTGTGCGCATGATGCGCTCAACGTTCTCTGGAAAACTTTTTGACGTGTATTGCTCAAACCTCGACTTTCCATCCCAGCGGTTTCCAATTAAGAAATATAATGTCTTACTGCAGA
This sequence comes from Schistocerca nitens, assembly GCF_023898315.1. Classification (NCBI taxonomy): domain Eukaryota; kingdom Metazoa; phylum Arthropoda; class Insecta; order Orthoptera; family Acrididae; genus Schistocerca; species Schistocerca nitens. The sequence continues at coordinate 943,379,890 of NC_064616.1, read as the reverse complement.
AGTCATCGGGTTCCCTGGTAACTTGCCACAAAGTAATTCCCCACAGCGTTCAGCTGCATACACGAGACGTAACACAGGAAAACACACACACACACGCGCGCGCGCGCGCGCGCGCTCGCACGCACACATACGCACACACCGTACGCAAACTAGGGCAAGATAGTATGGAAAGGGACAGCTATTTTCGTCTGTTATCGAAAGCGGGAAAGGTATGCGATACGAAAATTTTTAAAAAGTAAATGTTTCTTTGGCAATAAAATCCGGAAAATTGCGGACGCTAACGTTTAAGCAGCAGAAGCAATTTAGCGAAAAGGCAGTAATTTTATTGGCTATGGCAGCGTACTTAATAATTTAGATATATACTGATTATCCTTAAGAAGGATATGATTACTCTTTTTCCAAGTTATTTGTTTCAGGGTATCACATATCCTTCTTTCAGACCGAAGAGACAACTCGCTGGACAAATGATAAAGCAGCGCATTATCAAGCTAGCTGTTATGCCTTGAGCTCTCAATGATGTTTGTCCTTATAAAGGCTGATCATTTCTGTCCACATTCTGAATATTTTTAAAACTCAGCATACATAATATTACTATATGTGACACCTACATTACGATGAAAAAAATGTAATCCAAACAGATGTTTTCTTAAATATGAAAGCAAATATCAAACGAAGAACCATCTAATTTTGAAGCCTTTACTAACTTACATAGTAATGCAGAAAACTGACAATATCATTTACTGCTGATCTAAACGAATGCTTTCAGAGCCTGCTCGATAGACATCATGGCAAAAAGTTTCCCGTTTCTAGTGTATGAATAGCTTTAGTGGGCAAAACTTCGTAAAATTCCGTGTCAAAAGGATTCACTTTCAGACTAAGAATCCAGGTACTGAGACTCGAGGCTGACAACAAACGAGCGTTAGAAATTGCGTTTGAACTATTTGTAGCAATTAGTGAAACAAAAAAGGAAAATATTTCAATGGAAGGAAGGATAGTGCTTAACATCTTTTTGGCATCGATGTCACGCTGAATTGAGCACTAGCTGCATTGTAGAATGCAAGGCGTTACTGAAAGAACAACTGTAACATCCGCCTGAATTCAGAATGACCAGACGGCGACTGAAAGTTGTTACCTTCTGAATAAGAATCCAGAACGACTACATCACGTTACTGTGTAATTGTAATGGAGGTTTAACAGATCTAGCAGAAAACTCATAATGATACCTGGTTTTGGAGTAACATGTTGACATACGACGCAGACTGTTATCATCTATCATAAATTTAAGCATTTGTTTAATTTAATCGTATGGCCAGGGCCCCACGTTTGGCAGGCCGTTCGCCTTGTGCCGGTCTTTCATTTTGACGCCACTTCGGCAACCTGCAGTCGATGAGGATGATAGCATGATGATAAGGACAGCACAAGACCCAGTCCCTGGGCGGAGAAAATTCCCCGACCCAGCCGGGAATTGAACCCGGGCTCAGACGATTGACAATCCGTCAGGCTTACCATTCACCTACCGGGGGCGGACATTCAAGCATTAGGGCATCGTCTCTGAAATTGTTTTTCTCCCGTGTAGTCTTACATGAAACTGCAACATCGAATATAAACAGTACAGACAAGAACGGAGCCGGTCGCTGTGGCCGACCGGTTCTCGGCGCTTCAGTCTGGAACCGCGCGACCGCTACGTTCGCAGGTTCGAATCCTGCTTCGAGCATGGATGTGTGTGATGTCCTTAGGTTAGTTAGGTTTAAGTAGTTCTCAGTTCTAGGGGACTGATGACCTGAGATGTTAAGTCCCATAGTACTCAGAGCCATTTGAACAAGAACGGAATAGAAGATTATGAAATATGATGCTGCAGAAGAATATATCGGAGTGAGGAGTGTGTGTCTGTTTTGGAATATGGGGGCAGGGTGAATGGGATTGGGTCAATGAGAGGACAGGGGTTGGGAGACTTGTAGAGGGAGACTTGACTACAGTAAAAGAGGTTCACGTGGATGTAGGTTGCAACAGTTATGCAGAAGTGTAGAGACTTGCACAGGAGAGATTAACTTTGAGACTTTCATCAAATTAGATTTCGGACTGAAATATACAATAAGAGCATATAATAAGCGATGAGAAAGTTAAGTGTGCTGCTGCAGCGGATATGCAGCGTAGCGCGACTCAGATGCGGGTATATAAGCAGCGATATATACGCAAGGGATCAGTGCGACATTCGTGTCTTTCCGAAGTGCACGCGGTAAATATGGATACGTGAACTATGACGACGTTATTATCAAATGCGTCCAAACAGAACCAACGTGATGTTATTCTTTACTTGGCTGCTCAAGGGCAAACACCGTTACACATTCATCGGAGATTGAAGAATCTGTATGGGGCAGCATGTCTACCGAAAACCACCGTTGTAAAATGGTGCTCTAAGTTCCTTGCTGGTAGCGATTCGACACAAGACGCCGGTCGATCTTGAAGGTCAGAAGGATGCATTATTGATTTCAAGGAAACTGGTCTCCATCACTTGGGTACAGTACTTCGCAACGATGGAGAAATTACGGCGTGCAATTAAGGCGGAACGTCAGGGAAAACTGCTACAAGGGGTGCCTCTATATTGCAAATAAGTAACGCAGAAGTAACGTCAACACAAGTGGGAGACACTCGAGCACCAGCCCTACAGTACTGATCTCCCCCCCCCCTCCCCCCCAGAGCGATTATAACGCCTTCGGTTTGTTAAAAAAAAAGACTTGAAATGTTGACGCTTCTTGTCGGACCGTATAGATTACGGACTGTACAAGTTTCGAATGGAAACTTTTTCATCGCCCATTATACCGAGCGTTTCTCCTAAGAGGAGCCGGCCGCGGTGGTCTCGCGGTTCTAGGCGCGCAGTCCGGAACCGTGCGACTGCTACGGTCGCAGGTTCGAATCCTGCCTCGGGCATGGATCTTAGTGATGTCCTCAGGTTAGATAGGTTTAAGTAGTTCTAAGTTCTAGGGGACTAATGACCACAGCAGTTGAGTCCCATAGTGCTCAGAGCCATTTGAACCATTTGAATCTCCTAAGAGGGTTCTGGTGTATTTTATCTGGTCTTTCGGCAGATATATGGACTTTCGTTTTTGCGTCCAGTGTCCACGGAAAGCGTAGGTTTGTTTCCCGTTACAAGCAAATTATTTTTAAAGCGGAATTTTACGTGCCCACTCTATAGAGCACTCTCAAATCGCTTTAGTGCAATTATTGTTTTATCGATATTTATTAACATGGAGAGCAGCAAGACTGGCGGTAGCAGTCAGCGCGGGCCAGGTCAGACCTGTCTCTGCTGGAGTACTGGTTACTATTCTAGTTTTGCTGTCCGTGTCAATACATATCGAGGAAAAAATATCGCACTAAACGTACCTGGGACATCTCTATCGAATGGGCACGTAAAATTCCGCTTAAAAAAAGTTGTAACGGGAAACAAACCGACGTTTTCCGTCGACAGTGGGCGTCGCATGAGAGACGTGATGAGCACTATTTGTTTAGACTGACTCCACCTACACAATGCAAAAACGAAATTGCAAATGTCCACTGAAACATCAGAGAAGATGTGCCCGACGACTCTTAGGAGAGACACCCTGTATGTGCGTCCTATCACGAAAACTAAGTAGTCCGTGACAAACATTATTAATCCTAATTTGTTAATAAAAAAGAGATCAATGCCTAAGAAACAGTATTTTGGACGTTGCAGTTGCCACGCCAAAAATAAATATTTGTAGTGAAAGGGCTGCAGAAGTTGACAGATGTATTTTAATTGGCCCTAATCTACACAATCGCAAAATTGATGGGTTTCCTTGAAACAGCCCTTAACGAATCACAAAAATCGCCGATAGTAATAGAAAGAAAAATGAAAATTCTTCATAATCGACCATTGCGATATAGTTTCGAACTGATGTTATTCTTGACGCAGCGCTCCCGATATTACTGGGACTAATCCGGGAGTAGAAAAAATTATATGTTTGAAATGTTCGTCGAAGTTTCTGGGACGCCAAAGAAACAATTGTGATTTCCCAGAAACGAATAAGGCAATGAAAGCCACAGAAACCGATGAGGTGAAACATAGCCGAAGGAGATACGGCAGCTACCGAGCAGTTTTGCTCGCAATGTGGAAGCGCGACGAAACAGAAAGGCTCCGGCGAGCTATGAAATGGGCTCGTCAGACCAGTGGGGTGGACTGGCCACTGTTATTGCGGCCGGCACCGCAGCAGCCGGACAAATTGTGTTAACCGTGAAACCTCATCACGTGACGCTTCAAACCCGGAGTCCGACATCACAGGGAATGCGTAATGCCGTCTCCAACTTAGGCCACGGCTCGCGGCTCGCACTATGCGCCGCAATCAGAATTATGACGCAGAGGCGCGGCCTAATTGAGCTTATCTGCGGCCAGCGGACACTCATTTTGTTATGCTGCAGAGCAAACGGCGACACGGTTCGTGCTGCGGCCAATATCGGCTCTCCAGATCTCACCGTCGACGTTCATTTCTTCCCCCAGCGGATAAAAGTATCGGCATCCCTCCCTTCTCAGGCGAAGTAGAGCCATCAATACTCCTCGACAAACGACGCCAGTGCCCTTAAAGGAATGCTTGCTGGAGAGGAGATGAGACACCACTCCGGCAAAATACCCTGCTCTTTGTTACTCTGTGGTTAGGCCCAATGTGCAACCCGCTTCTGCACAGTGTCGTCGAAAAGCTAATGCATTCAGTAGCACGGTGATTTTATTTCTGTACTAGGACAAGAACGATTCCCTGTTGCAGTACACTCTGAAGATTGTCTTCGGATGCATCCTGTGATTATAGAGTAGCTTGGTAAGCTTCTAGATCCCTTGAAGGAGCTCTTGCTTCGAACAGTATTCCCGTCGATTCGGTTGACTTTAAATATCCGGGGATTTTTGTTTAAAAAAAAATGGTTCAAATGGCTCTGAGCACTATGGGACTCAACTGCTGAGGTCATTAGTCCCCTAGAACTTAGAACTAGTTAAACCTAACTAACCTAAGGACATCACAAACATCCATGCCCGAGGCAGGATTCGAACCTGCGACCGTAGCGGTCTTGCGGTTCCAGACTGCAGCGCCTTTAACCGCACGGCCACTTCGGCCGGCTTTTTGTTTCAAAAACGCAGAACATACACAATAAAGATCAGAAAAGAATGTTACGAAATGGAGTAATCTACACTCAAATTATGTCATATTAGTTGCGGTACAGCTGGCCTATCTAACGATTGGTCATCAAGGAAGAGAGGAAAAAGTACCAAAACTTGGAATGACGAATGTAGTTTTGGAGAATATGAAGAATATGCCTCTGATACTGTGGCTCGAATATCACTTTACATCGGCTTTATTTGCATTACTGCCTCAGTATGCCGTGTTGCCCGCCTATGTGTTTATTCTAATCATCTATTAATCCGTCTCCTCTTTCGCTCTCTCTCGGTCCATTTCCTCCTCCATCTCCCTCTATACTCCAGCTTCCCTCGCTCCATGCTTCTCCTCATTCCTCATCTCTCTGTCCGTCTCCTGCTGCCCTCTCTCTCTGACCGTTTCCTCCCCCGTCTCTCCGTCTCTCTCCATTTCCTCCTCCACCCTGTCTGTGTTAATCTCCTACTCCCCCCACTCTGTCTGTTCATCTACTCCTCACCCTCCTTTTCGGTTCATCACCACGTTATCATCCACAGCCCAACAAGAGGTTCGTGGCCTTACCCCCGCAGTATTTCTTACCATATAGTAAATAATGTGGGCGCTTTAGGTGAAATCGATCTAGTGGTTCAGGGGGAGATGTGGAACATATGTACATACATACATTTTTATAGTAAGTGCGGATTCATTTCTCAGGTTCCGTTTGACAGCATAAGCGAAACTGGTGGTGAAACGAATCGCTATTTAATTTACGTAATGCCGATAAAACTTTTAATGCTTAGAAATTTAAATGGTAGAAGTAACGAAACCGTAAGATATCCGGTAGCATATAAAAATACATAAAATATTGAGACCTAACTATCGTTCAAAATCCTCCGGTGAAAGCCTTTCGAAAATGGGACTTCCTGAACAGAGCACAATTTTCTGTATAGTTCAGGAAGCACTGTCACACTGAAAATTATTTCACCCCTGAATGTGTTACAGCCCCTTTGGATAAGTAAATACAAGTAATCATAAAGCCCATAAGCGACTACATGAAAGAAATAGAATTCCGAGACGTCTGAATAATGAATTTCTTGAAGTTCGCGGACCGATACTGCATATTGTTCTGACCGTCAGTACCTGTGTTAACAATATTACTCACGAATACACTATGTCGCCCACAATATAACACCATAGGGGTTAATAGAATGGATGTTGACAAAAACCTTACAGTTAAAGTGACATTCCCGTCCGATCACAGAAGTTAAGCGCTGTCGGGCTGGGCTAGCACTAGGACTGGTGACCATCCGGTCTGCCGAGCGCTGTTGGCAAGCGGGGTGCACTCAGCCCTTGTGAGGAAAACTGAGGAGCTACTTGACTAAGAAGTAGTGGCACCAGTATCGTACACTGACATAGGGTCGGGAGAGCGGTGTGATGACCACATGCTCCTCTATATCCGCGTCCAGTGACGCCTATGGGCTGAGGATGACACGGCGGCCGGTCGGTACCGTCGGGAATTCCAAGGCCTTGTGGACGGAGTTTAGTTTTAGTTGCAGTGACATAGAAAGAAGAGGTTAATCTTATAGGAAGAACAGTGTCATTCAGTTACTGTACCTGATCCATAATTTGATATTTACAAGAAACTTTTTTCATTTTCACTCTGCCTTCTTCTTTTCTTAATCATCATCTTCATCTTCAACTTTTATTTTAGATTACTTTCAGACAAAGGCGCTATGACCTGAAATGATTATGTGAGACATTTATCGGACTTCACTAGCAAAATAAAAAATTAGATGTAATACATAAGTCAGATTTCTTCTCTTTGGCGATCATGTCCTGGGGATTAATTTTCTCCACTCCGTTCTGTTTCCTGCAATTCTCATGTGTTATTCCTGAATCCAAGCATTCGTAGGTCTTGTCTCCCTTCGGCTACCTATCTTTCAAAATGGTTCAAATGGTTCTGAGCACTATGGGACTTAACTTCAAAGGCCATCAGTCCCTTAGAACTTATAACTAATTAAACCTAACGCCATCACACACATCCATGCCCGAGGCAGGATTCGAGACTGTAGCACCTAGAACCGCTCGGCCACCCCGGCCGGCACCTATCTTTCCTTACGTCTTCTCCCCAGTCTGCTGCTATGAGGTAATACGTGTATATCAATCTTTTCCACTCCAGCCACATGTCTAGATGAGTCTATCGTCAGTCCTATGTACATAAACTGCTATACTTCACAGATTTTTCGATAAGATTATCAAAAAACTAAATAACATCTGCACCTTCAAAACATAGATAATGAAATATCGACTATGCGAAACAATGTCTGCTCTTGCTGCGTCCGCAGCCCTTACAGCATTACTACTACCTTTCTGTCAAACCTGACATTCTCCATTTTCCAAAGTCCCTAACTGGTGTAGTCAGTCTGATTTTTTTGTTTCTCTGGACTGGCTATTCCATAAAATCTCAGTTGTGTATTACCAAAACTACATTTTCTGGCTTCTCTGTCATTAGTCTTTCTATATCATTAGCGGTAGTAGTAAAATAGTAACGTTAATATTATTGCTATTAGTTCCTAATCAGTACTATCATTCGAAATGGCATTAGATAAATTCAGATTTTTTTTCAGGATTAGTGGATTTGCCGAAGGTGAAATGTGTTCATGCTTTCGATTTTTCCGCATATTTCTGGCTATTCGTCAGTAATTGTATTAACAGTATAACTCTCCCTGTCATCCTTGGCTACACAGGGAGAAAAAATATGTTTCGCTACGAAAATGGAACATCATAGTACTTTCTGGTCTGAGGAAGTGATGCTAGAGAAATTACTAATGAGAGTGGATAGATTTTTCAGCATCGAAGTTTCTGAAGACTCCTTCACAGATCCCGGAGTAACGGGCCTGAGCTGTATACGTCAGCAGTTGTACTACAACACATTATTCATTCTACAGCAGATGAGTTAGCAGTTTTTAGGGATCCAGTGACTGTGAAAGATATGATAAAAACTTTCAGGAGAGTATCAAGCCGTGGTCACAAAGTTTCGGCAATCTACGTGCACGTTTTACGACTTAACTTCCACACACAAGTGTCACTCAGGTAATGGTCATCTTTCATGACATTTCTTACGCAAAAACTGACGATGTTTATAGTAAGAGAAACCAGTCGGTTTTATTTTTACACCATGGCGAGCAAGCTAAAATCAGTAACTCGCAGATGCCAAAGTGGAAATATATATGATTGAATAAACCTTATTTCCTCCTGTACATTTGTCTTATCAGGCCTTTGCCGATAAGTTAGTGATCACTGCTCGAGAGATGTATCTTTGAACACTTCAGTTATCAAAGAACCATGTTTGGACTGTGTTTTACGTTGCTGGTGAGAATGCTTCACATCAGGCACAATTCTGCCAGTATCGGAGGAGAAGGTCATTTCAAAATTAGGAATGTCAACACTGAAGTTTTAACAGTGAGTGTTCTCCGCATTGAAAGCTTTTCATTGACGAAATTCTTATTACTGTTCAAAATTTGTTACCTTACATACATTTTATTGGGTTAAAATTACGATTTTTTAATGCTGAAGACTGGCATACAAGCGTCGACATGTTTGTGTGTCTTCAACCACGAACGCCGTATTCTGCCTGTTTACATATCTCTGTATTTGAATACGCTTGCCTATGCGAGTTTCTTTGGCGCTTTAGTGTATATTGTGCGTGTAAACTGTAATAGGATACTTCGAGTTTTTCTACTTGAATTTGTCTCTTGATGAATTTCTCCCGTGAACAACTCACAGACTGGACGTCTGAGCTGCTATATATTTCATCCGTGAAATAAAATAAACCAAGTAAACAACATTTAGTTAAAATGAAACAAGCTAATGTCGAAGCCCGTTTCGAAATTGATTTTATATCTACAAAAAGTAGTGAAAAATGTTTACATTTTGGCTTTGTAAAGTTACTTATGTTTATCCACTCAAAACCTATGGGCATTTTCTGACCAGAGAATCATACATCTTAGTTTTTAATACTGTCTATGAATGTATCATTGTGCTCACAGAAGAAAAACAGAGACTGAATATTACGGATAACGCAGCATTTATTTCATAAGTTGAGTAAATGTAAAAACTTGTGTTTATCCACTCAAAATCTATGGGAATTTTCTGACCAGAGAATCATACATCTTAGTTTTTAGTACCGCCTATGAATGTATTATTGTGCTCACAGAAGAAAATAAGAGATTGGATATTTCGGATAATGCAGCATTTATTTCATAAGTTGAGTAAATGTAAAAAGAAAGCATCATATCTAGAACTTCAGAAATAATAAGCGCAGGCTGAGGCGGTGCTCGGTATAGTCAGTTGTCAGTACCCAATACAAATAAATTATTCGAAAGTTAAGAAGACCTTTAATAAGCCACTAAGAAGGACGAACAAAGCTATTACTTTATCACACCGTTTACATAGTAAATGTGTTGCTGTTGTAGTCTTCAGCACGAAGAACGAATTGCGTTTCATCCTTGCAGTCATCTTCATCTTTGCATGACTATTGCAGCCTGCGTCACTTGAACCTGCTTACTGTAGTCAAGCGGTGTAACCTCTCTACAGTGTTTACCCTTCTCCTCCAATACCTCCCTCCATAACTAAAATGGCTATCCTGTGTTGACTATGGATGTATCCTATAAACCGATCTTTTCTTTTCGTCACGTTGTGTCATAAAATTTTTCTACCCAGTTCTATTCAGTGTCCGCTCATTACTTATTCGATCTGGCCATCTAATCGTCTGCAGTGCCACATTTCAAAAGCTTATATTCTCTACTTGTCTTTACTGCGTATCATCGACGTTTCACTTCCACATAATGCTAAACCCCAGATTCACTTTCAGCAAAGAATTGTCAACAATTAAATTTACACTAGATATTTAAGTGTTTATTATTTTTGAGAAAAGCTTTTCTTGCTATTGGCAATCTGCATTTCATATCTTTTCTACTTCGGATATCGTCTGTTATCTCAGTGTGTAAATAGCAACACTCGTCTACCACTGTTAGTGTCTCATTTCCCTTACCATCATATGATTTAATTCTACCGTAATCCATTACCCTTGTTTCACGATTGATGGCTGGCTGGCTGATTTGAGGCAGGGGACCAAACAGCAAGTTCATCGGTCCCGTCGTATTGAAAACCTAAGTCAGGGTGGCCGGACGCGTGTTTGAACCGTCGTCCTCTAGAATGAGAGTCCAGTGTGCTAACCACTGCGCCACCTCGCTCAGTGTTTTACGTTTGTTGGCATTTATCTTCTAGCCTACAAGGAATAGTCATAAGGTTTTAATTATCAACTGGAAAGTATAAAGTTACGCATTTTTCTTTGTTTTGTTTGCAGGTATGTGTATACAGTCATGACGTGTCATCAGTTTTGTCCTACCTCAAATACAACATGTATGCAGATGATCTCCAGTTGTATCTAAGTGTAAAACCAATAAACCTGAAGACAGCTGCCGATAATTTCAATACTGACCTGTGTGCACTGTCAAAATTGGCACAGAATATAGAGTTAAAGCTCAACCTATCCATAAGCCAAGCGGTAATGATTGGCCATCCTAGGCTCATTAGCCCAAAATATCGGGAATCCATACCATCTTTAATCCTAAATGGGAGAAATATCAACTTCTCTCCCTCAGAAAAGGATCTAGGAGTAATAATAGACGAAAATCTTAATTGGACTGAGCAAGTGACTGCAATGTGCAAGAAGGCTTCAGCATCTCTCCAGGGCCCACAAAAATATTAAAAACTCTCCCCTCTAGACCTAAAATAGAAACTTGCACAAACATAGATATTTCCGATTACAGATATGTTATCCTACAAAGTCTTACTCAGGAAAGCTTATGACACCTGGAACTGGTTACGAACGTCTGTGTCCGATATATATGTGACGTTTAACTCTTCGATCATATTTCACCAAAATATGCACAGCTATCCTGGCTGAGATTTCCACACACTCTGCCTCCTTTAATGTAGTTTTAATATATACTGTCCCTCATATCTCTCTTCGAAGTTAACGCTCTTGTCTCAACAACATGGCAGAAACACCTGTTGCCAGCAGAGCAAAATCCTTTCTATCCCACTCCATCGCTAACCCACTTCCTCAAAGACCTTTTCAGTTGGTGGAACCGTACTCTGGAATAACATCTCCAGTTACGGAAGACAGTTATGACATATATACCGAAGGAAAATAATGACTACTATTGTCCCTCTCCGCACTCGTTCCCTCGTTACATCCTTCATTCCATCAATATCTTACTCATTTTCCAGCGTTCTTAGCTGGTGCAGTCTCCTTAAATTTTCCTTCCCCAGAACTCGATATTTCAGAAAATATCTATTTTCTAGGTCTATAAATTCTTTATGTCTCCCACTATTGTTATTATTATTACTAATATTATTAGTGGCAGCAGCAGTAGCAGTAGTAGAAGTACTGCCAATATTAACTTTGTTGGTTCTTAGTCAACACTATTTAATTACATTATCTCTGCAGACACTCAAATCATTACTTAAGCAACTATGATGTTAAAAAGGTACTATATGTGTTAAACTCGCGTCTGATATAAGAGATGAGCTGAAGGCCATAATCTAGTCACGTTGAATAAATAAATACATAAATAAATACAGTCCCGCTAGTCATTAAAATACAACCCTTAAAGCCCCGTAGTACTTTGCTATAGGAGCTAAAACAAAATGGTGCAGACCATTGATAAAGTGGATGTGAGCCAGTCATATGGTTTCATTTTAATTGGTGGCGTGCAAGAGTACTTTGGCGCAGGGATTTCAGTATGTAGACGCGTATCTGCAAATAAACGAAAAACCTTACACAAATTTATGTTTTGGGGTGATATTGAAATCATTATGAGTAACTGTTCTCCATGCACTACCGATTGTGTTCAACTTACAAGTGCTTTGTCATTTCTGTCAGACTTGCAGTGTCAATAAGAAACCTCTAAGGGCCATCAGACACAGAGCAGGCAGTCCATGCTGGCAGCGCCCACACCCCATTGCGTTATGGAAATTCAAATATTGGCACGAAATTCGAATATAGTTATTGCTGGTCGGATTCCCCCCCCCCCCTCCCACACACACACAATCAGACTCTTGTGACATCATTGTGGAAGTAGGGCTGTTGTCTTAAATGCAAATTTCCAGCAAATACAAAAAACCAAGATGGCACATAGTCATGTTGGTGAAAATATGCCACTTGTGCTAAGTTTAGAATTCAAAACAGCCGACCTGGAATACTGGTGCAGCTCTATAAGTTCAGAACCCCAGATAACTAACCTGGGATACTGGTGAGCCTTACTATGACAGCAGAAGCCAAGACGACTGAATGGTTTACTGGCACAGCTGTACTAGTACAGAGGGGACTACCGTGTGTGCAAGAATGTGCTGAGTCCTGTGGAGATCTGTAGGGCTGCTTATAGTAGCCATGTCACTTGTAATTGTGTAATTCCATACTATCTCTCCAGAGTTAAGAAATTCCCCTCTGACGTCGCCATTTAAACACGGAAAGCTTGGCGAGATGTTAAAATGACCAGCACATATGTCATACAGCATCGTATTACTTCACTTCTAAACTCGTAAACCTAATTATTCCCTTAAGTTATAGTGTATGCTGTGTAGTAAGAGCAGCTGCGACTTTTTTTATTCGGACCTATACTGGCGTGAAGAGCCATCCGCTGCTCATGCCTCTGCAGTCCCCGAGCTAAGTGGAACAGTGGTTAGCACATTGGACTCGCATTCGAAAGGACAATGTTTCAACCCCACTTCTGGTCATCCAGATTTAGGTTTCCCGTGATTTCCCTTAATTGCTTCAGGCAAATGCCGGGATGATTGCTCTGACCGGGCATGGCCGATTTCCTTCCCATCCTTGACACAATCCGATCTTGTGGTCCAATGATCTCGATGTCGACGGGACGTTAGTCCCAAACTTTCTTCTTTCCTTCCTGCCTTCCTCTGCAGTCGCAAACTTTACTGATAGCTGCGCTGAGCCTTGCTAGGTCCACATTTGGTGCTGAGCCGTACTGGGGTGGCCAGTAAGACCCCTGCGCCGCTGTTGCTACAGACATAATATTCTGATACAACACCATCCAAGTAACTGAGACTCACATCAACGTCATCCCATGACTGGTACACTCCATACACACCACCGATTCGATAGCCTTACACCGAGCGTGAAACATGAGTCTTGATTTTCGACGCTAGTATACTGTTGGCAAACATACTGAAAACTGGTAGGTAACTCAAAATGACACACACATGACCTGCAGGGGAAATTTAAAAATCAGGGGGTCATGCGCACTAGGCCTGTGAGCAGAACTTCAGCAATGCAAAGTTAGGTGCAATGTTTGCAAAATTCATCACAAAGCGTGATTGTGTGGGATTGGTGACCAGCCATTAAAACAAGCAGTGGGGTGCATTCTTCACAGCAAAGACCCAGCTCTGACATGAAGCAATTTTCCTTATATGCACTTATGCCTGAAACACATTTGAGAATGAAACACGCTTATACTTACTTACAAGCCGAATCACAGAAACAAGAAAACGTGGTAGATACGTCTGACCGGAAAGTATAATATTTCCTGTGACAATATTTGTTACTATCCTACGTTGCACTACATTTAAAGACGAAAAACAAAACTGTACTGCCTTCACCAGCAGAACACCACGTAACAAAATGGTTCAAATGGCTCTGAGCACTATGGGACTCAACATCTGTGGTCATAAGTCCCCTAGAACTTAGAACTACTTAAACCTAACTAACCTAAGGACATCACACACATCCATGCCCGAGGCAGGATTCGAAACTGCGTCCGTAGCAGTCACCACGTAACATATTGGACATAGTATGTAGCCGCGAGTCCCTTTGCGAGCCTCACTGGGTCACACGTACTGACGACGGCCAGGGTTCACAGCTGCGCTGCTATTAGCCGGGTTCGATTTGTGGAATATTTCCGTGGCTGTCATCGACTAGTGGTGTGTGATTATTCAAACTACCGTAGTTTCACGTCAATTTTATGCTGAAATCAACGCATATTGTACCTAAATAAATGAAGTATGTTCATGAAGAATAGCAACGTTCCTCTTCAGATGTAGTCTCACTCATTTTACGACGGATATTGTACCGACAACACTGAATCCTGCGTTGAAATCTGTGAATATACTACAAAATAATCACTTTTCAAAGCAAATCAGAGAATTTTCAATTCAGATCTACTCCTCTACCGTTGGACATATACATCGAAGAATCCAATGTAGCTGCCGACTCAGAAAACGACACATGAAAGAATCCAGCTCTTTAAATGGAGGCAGCTGACATACTTACAGAAAACCATTGAATGTACATCGAAACTGGCCAACTCTGTGCTAAAATCTATGAATATTCTGCGTAAATAATTGAATTATGCGTCATACCACTACAACTTCGTCAGGGCTATACATAACCGTTATGATCCTAGCAGAGTGTCTCTGATTTCTTTCGATATCTGTCGTCATTCACCACAGAACTGATTGTACTAGCGTTTTCCGTTACAGTACACGTTATTACCGAAGTGTGTATGTGTGTGTATGTTGTAGGACAGACGCAGCAGAAACGTTTATTTATCTAAACAAATGCCTCATGTCCGGATCACTACACCATCCGCCCCGAATGCTGCAAAGTCCCGCTGAAGCTGTTTTGCCCTGTGGTATAAACGTTTTTTATATATTTAAACAACTATAGGGGACGTGAACAGACCGCAACATTCATCGATGTGCATTCGCGGGACTGCCGCGATCGTGCGTGTACATGACTGGCAGTTTCAGACTGACTGTGCTGCAACATGATATGTAGTGATTGCCGCCACAGGCAACGCCCCCTCTGCTAGTGCATGAGACAGTGGCAGACGTCATTCGCACAAGGTGTTTGGCGCAGGGGTGGAGACTGCTCCTCGCGAACGTCAGCCTATCCCGTACCACAAAATCTCTCCATCACGTTCGTAAACACTGCTATACTACATTATCCGGCTAATGCACTGCAATACTGCATCCCGAATCGCGTTCGAGTACAGCGCTATACCATACCGTCGGCCGACTGCTCTGTACTACCTCGTCCAAAACCACGTTCGACTAGAACACCATACTATACTGTCCGGCTAATGCACTGTACTACCCATACATAACAGTAACACTCGTGGGAACAGTCTTCCTCCCTGCCACAAGCTCATTTTGTGTTTCACCTGTTCATACATTAATTCCAATCCGTTCGATACATATTATAACAGTTACACGCCACTGTGATCCATCACGTATGCTTCTTCTGCTCTAAAGTGTCTAACAGCCTATAACTTCTTGATAGGACAACTGACAAATACTTTTAAATGTGCATGGTACATTTAAAAGCTATCTGCTTGATACACTTCTCAAAGTCATCTCTGTCAAGGCTGCAAACCATTTCTCCTGCATGATGAAGACAGTGTGAAAAGAGGAGGGATACTCGGTAGAGGATGATGCTACTGCGATCAATTTTAGAGTGTATGATAACTGATATGAAACGAAGTCGGAGATACTCTGCAAGGATCATAATAGTTATGTATAGCCCTCACAAAGGTGTAGTAAAATGATGCAAAATTCACTTCTTTGGGTACACTATTCATCGATTTCAGCACAAAACTAGTCAATTCTGACGCACATTCAATGTTTTTCTGTATGTATGTCAGCTGCCTCCATTCACAAATTCTCTAGAGACGTGTGATGTTCGTGTGCAGCGTGGAACACATGGTTACGTGGGAACCCTTAGTTGTGACTTTCTGCTACGTAGTTGCTATCATGTGTCATTTGCTGAGTGGGTAAGTACATTCGATCCTTCAATGTATATGTCCAACGGCGGGGGCATTGATTTGACCTTAACATAGTCTGATTTACGTAGAAAATTGAATATTTTTAGTAAATTCGTTGATTTGAAAACGGGATTCAGTGCTGTCGTTACGATATTCAATGTAAAGTATAAGACTAGAGTTGCGAAGAGACTTTACGCTTCTTTAGGTAAAAATTTCATTTCTTTAGGTGCAATATTCATTGATTTCAGCATAAAACGGATGTGAAACTTCGATACTTAGAGTATCAGCCACCACCGACCGGTTACGGCAAGAAAAATATTGGACATATCGGACGTGGCTATGGGGAGGCCAGTGGAGACTCATGGTCTCGGAAGGCGCGCGTTACCCGAAGAGCCTGGCGGCTATAGGTGGCGTCGGATTGTTGTGTTGCTGGCGCATCAATCATACGCTCGACATGCAGCCAACTAGCACGTTCTCGCATAATTCCCGTTCGAGGGCAAATGGCTGTTGTTGAAGGCTCTTGAATACAAAAACTATGTGATCAAAAGTATCCCGACACCACCAAATACATACGTTTTTCATGTTAGGTGCATTATGCCGCCACCTGCTGCCAGGTATTCCACATCAGCGACCTCACAAGGGAACCTCCCCATCGCACCCCCCTCAGATTTAGTTATAAATTGACACAGTGGATAGGCCTTGAAAAACTGAACACAGATCAATCGAGAAAACAGGAAGAAGTTGTGTGGAACTATGAAAAAATAAGCAAAATATACAAACTGAGTAGTCCATGTGCAAGATAGGCAACAAAAGGAGAATATTAGCCGCTGAGCGCCATGGTCTCGTGGTTAGAGTGAGCAACTGCGGAACGAAAGGTCCTTTGTTCGAGTCCTCCCTCGAGTGAAAATTTTACTTTCTTTATTTTCGCAAAGTTACGATCTGTCCGTTCATTCATTGACGTCTCTGTTCACTGTAATAAGTTTAGTGTCTGTGTTTTGCGACCGCACCGCCAAACCGTGCGATTAGTAGACGAAAGGACGTTCCTCTCCAATAGGAACCGAAAACATTTGATCGCAAGGTCATAGGTCAACCGATTCCTCCACAGGAAAACACGTCTGATATATTCTTTACGACACTGGTGAGGGCATGTGCGTCACATGACAGGAATATGTTGTCGACCCACCTAACTTGCACACTTGGCGAATGGGTAAAAAGATTCTTCTACCTTGCCCGATTTAGGTTTTCTTGTGGATGTGATAATCAATCCAAAAAAAGTGATGAAAACATAAGAGTTTGTAACATAAACTGCATCAAATGAATGCAACAGTTTCAGAGTCGCACAGTTTTCCCTGTGCTCTGTCAAAACATATGTTTTTTACGTTTTCAAATGTTTCCGTGCGTAGAACGTCAAATTCTGTATATGTCCAAGCAAATCTGAACATGTCCTGGAATTTTGGAGAGCGAAGTTGATTATGTGTGAGTGCCTGAACTTTGATAATTATCTGAAAATAAAAAATTAAAATTTTCACCCGAGAGAAGATTTGAACCAAGGACCTGTCGTTCCACAGCTGCTCGCGCTAACCACGGGACCACGGCGCTCGTAAGCCAACGCTCTCCTTGATGTTGCCTACCTTGCGCATGGACTACTCAGTTTGTATATTTTGCTTATTTTTTTCATAGTTCCACACAACTTCTTCCTGTTTTCTCGATTGATCTGTGTTCAGTTTTTCAAGGCCTATCCCTGTGCCAACTTATAACTAAATCTGAGGGGGGCGCGATGGGGAGGTTCCCTTGTCAGTAGTCATTAGACATCATGCGAGAGCAGAATGGGGCTCTCCGCGGAACTCACGGACTAGCAACGTGGTCAGCTGATGCGGTGTCACTTGTGTCATGCATCTGTACGCAAGGTTTCCGCACTCCTAAACATCCCTGCGTCCACTGCTTCTGATGTGATAGTGAAATGGAAACATGAGGGGACACGTACAGCACAAGAGGATACAGCCCCATCTCGTCTGTTGAGTGACAGAGGTTCGTAATGTGTAATAAGCAGACATCTATCCAGACCATCACACAGGGATTCCAAACTGAATCAGGATCCACTCTATGACAGTTAGGCGGGAGGTCGAGCGGCTGCGGCCGGCCGCGGTGGTCTAGCGGTTCTGGCGCTGCAGTCCGGAACCGCGGGACTGCTACGGTCGCAGGTTCGAATCCTGCCTCGGGCATGGGTGTGTGTGATGTCCTTAGGTTAGTTAGGTTTAAGTAGTTCTAAGTTCTAGGGGACTTATGACCTAAGATGTTGAGTCCCATAGTGCTCAGAGCCATTTCGAGCGGCTGCTCATAAGCCACACATCACGCTGGTAAATGCCAAACGACGCCTCGCTTGGTGTAAGGAGCGTAAACACTGGATGACTGAAGAGTGGAAGAACGATGTGTGGAGTTACGAATCACGGTACACAATATGGCGATCCGCAGGCAGGGTGTGGATATGGCGAATGCCCGGTGGACGTCATCTGCCAGCGTGTGTAGTGCCAACAGTAAAATTGGGAGACGGTGGTGTTATGATGTGGTTGCGTTTTTCATGGAGTGGCTTGCTCCCCCTTGTTGTTTTGCGTGGCACTGTCACAGCACCGGCCGAGCGGTTCTAGGCGCTACGGTCTGGTACCGTGCGACCGCTACGGTCGCAGGTTCGAATCCTGCCTCGGGCATGGATGTGTGTGACGTCCTTAGGTTAGTTAGGTTTAAGTAGTTCTACGTTCTAGGGGACTGATGACCTCAGATGTTAAGTCCCATAGTGCTCAGAGCCATTTGAACCATTTTGTAGCCTACATTGATGTTTTAAGCGCGTTCTCGCTTCCCACTGTTGAAGAGCAATTCGGGGATGGCGATTGCGTGTTTCAACACGATCGAGCACCTATTCATAATGCACGGACTGTGGCGGAGTGGTTACACGACAATAACATCCCTGTAATGGACTGGCCTGCACCGAGTCCTGACCTGCATCCTATAGAACACCTTTGTGATGTTTTGGAACGCCGACGTCGTGCCAGACCTCACCGTCGGACATCGATACCTCTCGTCAGTGCGGCACTCCGTCAAGAATGGGCTGCCATTCCCCAGCACCTGATGCCTGCGAGAGTGTTAGCCGTCATTAAGGGTAAGGGGGGGGGGGGCAAAGCTATATTGAATTGCAGCATTACCCATGGGGGGCGCCACGATCTTGTAAGTCATTTTCAGCTAGGTATCCGGATACTTTTGATCACATAGTGTATTAATGTCCATCAAATAGCGAGAATTCTGGTATAATTTTTTCTTCTTTTTTTCCTCTAAATGTGCTGCACAAGTAGTGTACTGGCAAATACTCTCGTAGAATAATATACTGACTCATTATTTGCATTAGCCGCGTTTTTGTTGGCTGTGACTCAACTTCTAAGTCGGCGTGGGTTGAAACATATGTGTGAAGCTGTGAAGCTTGCGTTTGAAATTATCCCCGCCATTTTATCTTAGATAACACTGGGTTGTGTTTGTAACGCCAACACAAACACTTCTCTACTAGAGAAAATCGGGACTACTATTCAATACTTTGCGTCAGGCTATCGAATCGGTTGCATGTGTCCAATATCCCTTCATGCTTAGTTGTGAAGGGCTGATATTGACGTGATTCCCGGTTACCTTGCTGGTGTTGTGTTGGACTCTTATACTTGCTACGAGGCATTACCAGTAGGAGCAGTGGTGCAGGGGTTTTACGGGCCCTCCAGTATGGCTCAGTGCTAAACACAGCCCCTGCATGCTTCGGCAGAGCTGTCGTTGAAGTTTGTGACTGCGGAGGTGCTACTACACAGCACACAGTGTTAAAGTTTGGACTTTAACTTAGGGTAATAGCTCTATGATTTTTGAGCTGAAGTAACACAATGCTCTATGACATACATGCTCGTCATTTTGAACTCCCACCAAACTAAAACAATTGTTTAAATAGTGATGTCAGAAAGGAATTGCTTAACTCTAGTGAGACAGTATGGAATTACGCACATAGAATAAGTGACTTGTCAGCTATAAATAGCCCAACAGGTCTGTACAGGACTGGCCGCTTTATACAAGACAAGGTGCTTCCTTTTGTCCACGCATATTGGATACTGATGTCATGGTAAGTCTGTGTGAGCATCCCACGCCCATCATCTTGGATTGTGAGGTGATAGAGCTGTACCGGTATTCCAGGCCAGTTATCTTGAATTTTACACATAGCACAAGTGACATACTACTACCTGCATGACAATGTGACAACTTGGATTTTTTAATTTCTCTCCAATTCATACTGAGGACAACAGCCCAACTTCCTCAGTAATTCATATGAGTGGAGGGGAAAAACCAACTAGAGAAACTGGGCTAGTTTTTAAATTTTCCACCCATGTTTGAGATTGCTGCTATTTTATACATAGGGCAATGAGCCAAGAATGCATGACGTCATTGTAAATCTGGTGATAATGCAGGTGGATGCCTGTTCTCACCTTGCCCAGCTAGTCACAGGTACGCGTCCGCGCTAGACCGTTCTTGCCCGTGACCTGCCTCTGCTAGTTGTGATATTCTGAAGAGACTGCGGCAGGAGAGTGTGAGAAATACCGGAGGAAACCGAATAATTGAGTTGGTGCACACAAATAGACGTATTTTTGTACTATACACGCTTTACTGAATACAAAAGTGTCGAAAAAGGCGACAATGTGGAAAGAAATAGCAGCAAGTATGAATGAAACACATAAATTTCAATACCTCAGTCGGTAGAGCACTTGCCCACGAAAGTAAAATGTCCCAGATTTGAGTCTCCATTCAGCACACACTTTTAATAGGGCCATTCCAGGAATTTTCAAACTAGCACACACTCCACCAGAGGACGAAAATTCATTCTGGAGGTATGAATTTAGTTCATATATTTATATATAAATACATACTTGGACCATGCATACTAACACATGTACATTTATGTGTAAAATATTGTTCAGTTGATATAATAATATACTTGCATGAAATTAAATCTAACATTTCTATATCATAATTATTCCAATGAAGAGACTAGACCTGTACAGACATATTTAATAATAGTTAGTTTCTTCCTATCTTTGACTACGCGATTAATGATGCATATCTGGAGTTGATCAAGACTGTATACTCAGGGAGGTTGTGTAACGTTTAGTATTCTTCACAAGACACAGGAAAATATGGTCTTCACATTACCATAATTTCTTGCAAAGACGGTTAATTTCACCGTAGTCTTCTGGTTTACTATGAATATCATGTAAGAACCGCCCTATATATCCGCATTAGTAGCTGCTCGGACAGTGCGGATTGCTGTCCGAAGCGGCCGGGGTTCGATTCCCAACCGGGTCGGAGATTTTCTCCGCTCGGAGACTGGGTACTGTATTGTCCTTACGTTCGTATCGTCATAATTGGCATTCCACTATTGAGATGGCTGTATGGACACGTCCCGAAAACCGGTAAAAAAAAATACCTCCTTAGATAACTCCAATACTTGCAAATAATTGCAAGAGCGGATATTCGTGTTTACTGCTCAGCAGATGACTGACTAAATTCGAGATGTGCATCGCTGCTCTTCCGCAGACGAGCGCAGCGGGCAACAAGGCCCTCTGTTTGACCGAACTTTAAAGTTTTATTCCTGTGCCATGAACTTCCATTTCTTTCCAGATTTCTTTTTGACTTCGTTTAGTGCCTGCTCGAAGTATAGATTGTATGGCATGTGGGAGAGGATATAAACCTGTCTTAACTACCGTCCGTCTTTAGCCGGCCGTTGTAGCCATGCGGTTCTAAGCGCTTCAGTCCGGAACTGCACTGCTACTACGGTCGCAGGTTCGAATCCTGCCTCGGGCATGGAAGTGTGTGATGTCCTTAGGTCAGTTAGGTTCAATTAGTTCTAAGTCTAGGGGACTGATGACCTCAGATGTTAAGTCCCATAGTGCTTGGAGCCTTTTAAATCGTCCGTCTTTCACGTAACGCGGCTCTTATAACTGCAGTCTGATTTCTGTACAACTTGTAGATAAACTTTGGCTCCTGTAATTTTATCCTTGGCATCTTCAGATTTTCAGACAGTATATTCTAGTAAACATTAGCAAACGCGTTCTTTGAATCTACAAACGCTATAAATGAAGGTACGCCGTTATTCAACCTATCTTCCAAAAAATGGTTCAAATGGCTCTGAGCACTATGGGACTCAACTGCTGAGGTCATTAGTCCCCTAGAACTTAGAACTAGTTAAACCTAACTAACCTAAGGACATCACACACATCCATGCCCGAGGCAGGATTCGAACCTGCGACCGTAGCGGTCTCGCGGTTCCAGACTGCAGCGCCAGAACCGCGCGGCCACTTCGGCCGGCCCTATCTTCCAAGATACACTACGAGATCAAAAGTGTCTGAACACCACGAAAAGATACGTTTTCCGTATTACCTGCATTGAGCTGCCACCTACTGCCAGAAACTCCATATCAGCGACCTCAGTGGTCTTTACACATCGTGAGAGAGCAGAATGGGACACTCCGCGGAACTCACGGACTTGCAACGTGGTCAGGTGATTGGGTGTCACTTGCGTCATACGTCTGCACGCGAGATTTGTACACTCCTCAACATCCCTAGATCCACTGTTTCCAATGTGATAGTGAAGTGGAAACGTGAAGGACACGTTCAGTACAAAAGCGTACAGGCCGACCTCGTCTGTTGACTGACAGAGACCGCTGACAGTTGAAGAGCGTCATAATGTGTAATAAGCAGACATCTCTCCAGACCATCACACAGGAATTCCAAACTGCATCCGGATCCACTGCAAGTACTGTGACAGTTAGGCGGGAGGTGAGAAAACGTGCATTTCATAGTCGAGCAGCCGCTCATAAGCCACACATCGCGGTGGTAAATGCCAAACGACGCCTGGCTTGGTGTAAGGAGCGTAAACATTGGACGATTGAACAGTGGAAAGACATTGTGTGGAGTGACAAATCACGGTACACAATGTGGCGATCCACTGGCAGGATGTGGGTATGGCGAATGCCCGGTGAACGTCATCTATCAGCGTGTGTAGTGCCAAAAGTAAAATTCGGGGGCGGTAATGTTATGGTGCCATCGTGTTTTTCATGGGGGGGGGGGCCTTGCACCCGTTGCTGTTTTGCGTGGGTAATATCACAGCACAGGCCTACATGGATGTTTTAAGCAACTTCTTGCTTCCCACTGTTGAAGAGCAATTTGGGGATGGCGACTGCATCTTTCAACACGATCAAGCACCTGTTCATAATGCACAGCCTATGGCGGAGTCGTTACACGACAATAACATCCCTGTAATGGACCCGCCGGCCGCGGTGGTCTAGCGGTTCTAGGCGCGCAGTCCGGAACCGCACGACTGCTACGGTCGTAGGTTCGAATCCTGCCTCGGGCATGGATGTGTGTGAGGTCCTTAGGTTAGTTAGGTTTAAGTAGTTCTAAGTTCTAGGGGACTGATGACCACAGATGTTAAGTCCCATAGTGCTCAGAACCATTTGGACCATTCTGAACCTGTAATGGTCTGGCATGCACCGTGTCCTGAACGGAATTCTATAGAACACCTTTGGGATGTTTTGCAACGCCGACGTAGTGCCAGACCTCACCGTCAGGCATCGATACCTCTCGTCAGTGCAGCACTCCATGAACAATGGGCTGCCATTCCCCAAGAAACCTTCCAGCACCTGATTGAACGTATACCTGCGAGAGTGGAAGCTGTCATCAAAGCTAAGGGTGGGCCAACACCATATTCAATTGCAGCAATACCGATGGAGGGCGCCACGATCTTTTCAGTCTTTTTCAGCCAGGTTTCTGGATACTTTTGATCACATAGTGTAGGTACTGCGTCGCGTGTTTTATTTCAATATTCTGTAGAAAATTCTGGTCACTGTTGTGCAGTCATGACTTACTTAACTGATTGTTCGGTAAGATCTACATCTATCAGCAACTGCCTTCTTTGTAGTAGGAATTATTCTGTCCTTTTGAAGTCTAAGAGTACGTCTTCTGTCTCGTGTGTCTCATACCAGGTGGAATAGTTAACTTGTCGTTCGTTCCTTAAAAATTTTAATAATTCTGTGCGAATGCCTTGTACTTCATGCTCTTTGTTTCGGCTTAGGTCTTTCAATGCTCAAAGCGTACTTTTTCCAGATAATTGCTGTGTACTTCTCCTGAGGCGAAGCACTTATTCTGCTAGATTATAAGGAATTAATTTTGCGTGAAGCTATCAAACAGATATCAATAAAAAATTAAGCAGAAGAGTACTGTAGATCTCAATGAACAAAAATGTGGTAGAGCGAGTCATGAATGGTCTGCACATCTCGTTCATTGTTCGACTCAGTAGGATGGTTTGACTACAATAATACTCTCGAGTAAGCCAGGAAAGGTCTAGTCCATGACCCTAACACGCAACATATCAAGTAATATAATTTGAGCTCCATCAAGAAACGTCATTAACACATTTATTCAGTTCTCGAGTAAGTGAAGTGAAGTGTAGATGTAGAGCAACACGCCTTATTGTCAGATAGGAAAGAAGGAGTAATCAACAGCTGAAATGAATCGCAAACAAGAAGTCGGTTTCGTCACAGCGAAACCATGTAGAACATGTCGATAAACATGTAGTTCTCAATGGAAAATCACTTCTAATACGTCTGTGGTTTCGTAATTACACTTTATAATGGTTACTGCATTTTGTTAGTCCTGGTGGTGACAAAACTTCAGGCACAGGAACCGTCACTGCATGCGCTCCCGAAATACTCAGCACCTGTTATCTGACCGAACGTACGGCACTCAGCGAAGATAGATTAGGCAGCAGTCAGAGGGTTGAGAGGTAGCCATGTCTGAACTACTTCCCTTCCTATCATTACACCACAAGTACATGTAGTTTAGGGTTAAACCGAAATATGTATACTATATCCAACAACCAATCAGTAAGTAGATGAATTCCAAGGATATCCTACTAAAGACTGTAAAAGTGAAGTAATTTAGAATACACAAAGGCTCTTACTCAATGATCATTGCATATTTATTCACCATTTTATCTAAAAACGTGACATGGCGGAGGGAGGAACATTTCTCTCACATTATGTCAGTCTAAAGCAAATGACATTTGAGAAATATCCAATATCAGGATTTCCTCTCATGTCTACTTTTCTGTCTACGCTAATGTTTGGCTGGTTCAAATGGCTCTGAGCACTATGGGACTCAACTGCTGTGGTCATTAGTCCCCTAGAACTTAGAACTACTTAAACCTAACTAACCTAAGGACATCACACACATCCATGCCCGAGGCAGGATTCGAACCTGCGACCGTAGCAGTCGCACTGTTCCGGACTGCGCGCCTAGAACCGCGAGACCACCGCGGCCGGCCGCTAATGTTTGTCAAGTGACATAAAAATTTGGGGTTCTTGGACGAGGAAGATTTTAGGCCATACTTTGGTTTACAACTATACACTTCGTTTCCAACAAACACTAATCAGTAGTACTTTGTATCATTCTACACAGATATCTCTCAGATACGCAGCTTTGCGCTCTTTGTTCCTAAGGAAATAAACTGCTGTTACGAATCGTGTACAACAATTATCCACAGTTACGCATAAAAAATAGTATTACAGTGATTTAAGCTGTGTCTCAATATTATACAGATTGAGTAATCAAGACATAGCTTCCATCTCTTCGAACACCTTACGTGCTTGGTCGAGGTACCTCGGTGATTAATTTTGCGCACCCAGGGGCAACTATGTTCTTTTCTTTTTTTAAATTTGTAAGTGTAAATGCGATCGAAGCTGCTTCGAAGTGGCGACCTAACATAGGAGGTTCATCTGAATTGTAGACGAGAGCAATGGTGTGTGACTATGCAGGGCAACGGCATTGTGACACAAATCAGGAGCAGCGCCAACCACCCACCATTGTACTTGATATTTATTACTCTCCAAGAAGAATTACTGACAGCTTTCAGTTCTTCTCTCTCAACACAGACGAACAGAAAAGCTTCAGAATTCTGTCAATACCTAACTACATCACTTTCTCACAATTTTCTAGAAGAACAGGCGAAAGTTATAATTTTTCACTATATAAAGCTAAGTGATACTTTGTAGTTCTTCGAGAATTGGATAAAAATTTTGTTCTTAATACAGAATTCTAACTGTTTCTTTTATCCTTTTTTTCCAATGGTGTTATCGGCAGCTAGCTATCATCTTCAAATGGCCAATACGTCGTTTTATGAAGTACACTCTTCTATGAAATGTGATGCCTTTGCTGTCCGTATGAGTTATTGTTTATAGCATGCAGTGGTTTGTTTGATTCGTACACACCAAGAGATACAGTAACTTAAATATTGTGGACGAATATAAACCATTTCCAATACACTGAATGCAAAAACACAACAAAAATGTACGTCTTCTTCGTTTGTGATTATGTTGCTTGTGTTCTGCCGATTACAAGTTACGAAAAGAGATCAAAGAACAACGTAATCTTCGTGAAGATCGAATTACTTATATGAGAGTCTCTTTCCTTTGTATTATGATCTTTTTGAAGGGGCCGATTCGGTTGGATGGGACTGATAGGAAACACGTAATACTGCGTGAAGAAACAGATGAACTCTTTCTCATCATGCTGTAGATTTCCCTTGATCAATCATATCTGATGCTGATCCTTGACTGCCGAGAAGTATTCAGGTATTGGTCGAACGAGTGTTTTGTAAGCTTCCTTTCCTGAAGGACTACATTTCCTAATAACTCTTCGGCGTCTACCTTACCCGTGATTGATACTTTGTGACCGCTCCACTTCACATCTCTCTGTACGCACACTCCCAGATATTCTAACTAACTGCCTCCTGTGGTTGTTCTGCGATAGTGTAATCATACAATAAACGGTCTTTCTGTCTACCTATTCGCAATACATTACATTTGTATATGTTGAGAGTCTGTTGTCACTCCCTGCTGGTCTGCCTGCATGTTTCTACAATTTTATAGCGTTCCGACGTCTCTGTTTACAGCTGCATCATTCGCGAAAAGTCTCGTGGAACTTACGACGTCATCTTCTGGGTCATTTACATACAGGGTCGTTATAACTAAATTTTCGGCGCTTGAGCCAGATTGGACGGAAAACACTTTACCGTGTGGGTACCCCACTTCATAGGAATGATATTCAGACTGTGCGTGCAGGATTTGCATTGTTAATACTATTAATGTCATGACTTGCCGTTACCATCCGGTACTGGTAGGGCGACGTCGGGTTGAAACACTAGCATGAGTGTGCTTTACAGGTGCAGGCAGTCAACACAAAGTGAGCATGGCTTTACTCGTAAAAATGTTTTACCAGAACAACAGCAACAGTGCTGCTGCTCTTCGCGAGTATCGACGCTTTAAACGATTACGGAGGGGTCCTCTTTCCGCCTTGGGGTTCAGGAACATGATTCGGGAGTTCGTATTAATTGGCGATTTGGGAATCGCTCCTGGGAGGCTCCGATAGCCAACAGTGTCATACATTGATGAAGAAGTTACTGTTGCCATGGCTGAGAACGCTGGACAACCAATGTACGTGCTGTGGCATGACAGCTGGACATTCCATGGTCCACAGTTCGAAAAGTTCTCTTGGCAATTGTGAAATCGCATCTCCAGTGGTGTTCCAGGCTGTCGTGGATGCAGATGGTCGTCAAATTGGGCAACTTTTGTAAGCTGGGACATAAACATGGCACAGAGCTAACAAATGTTGCACTCTCTTGTGGAAATGAAAATGTGTTTCTTTCAATGGTTTATTCGTTGTTTCTCTTCCGCATGTCGTTACAAATGTTTCTACAAAGTTTCGTTGACCTACGATCACTCGTATTTCATGGAGGTCGTCTGAAGTAGCGGAAGATTAATTAAAACCATCCTGTTGGTTGTGAAAAGTAATGGGACACGCCCGATGTTACGTTTCCGTCTGAAGGCTTCTCTCCATTAACAACGACATACTGTGCTCTGTCTGCTAGAGACTCTTCAGTCAATTCGCACAGCTGGACTGATATTCTATACACTCGTATCTTGTTCATTTTGTGGCGGTGGGGAACTGCATTCAGGATAATGAAAGTAGTGGTTGTTATGGAGGTAGTAAACACACCTCACGGCTTAAATTATATTAGCTAGAGGTTTGCGAGTATTGTGCACAATATTTATGCTCAGTGGCCTCTAAAACACATACTTGTACGAACAGCAAACGGGCACGATGCGGTTAAAACCAGCTGTAACTTTTACCACCTAAATTTCTAACGACGCAAGGAGAGTTACATAGAGAAGACTTACGTGTGATGTCTGTGTAGAAGATGCTGAAAACCTTGTGCTCCGTCTATCTATAGTTGTTTTCCAAGCTAAACAAAATACATATCTTAACGGGTTTTTGCCACTTGTGAGATCTTGCATTAAACACTACTGCCACGATTGTAATGCAACACTAACAAATAATTATTAACACGTGGCTCTGGTTATGCAAATAGGTTAAATGTTTCGTTTCATTAAGTCACGCTGTTTGGTGCCATTTAAATGCATACTATTAATCGGCTCTTCAGGTGCATCACATTTTTGCTACAATAGATCGATGGCCGTCTCCACAAACGTCGTCATGGAGGTGAACGGCGGCTCGAAACGTGCAGCGCGCCACGGACGCAAGCTGCTGGGAGCAATATTTTGCTATGAGACACATTCTCCTGCTCTTGCATGGTACCTGTGCTCACGTTGACAGCTGCAAACCACCTGCATCCCTGCATACTTGATGTCGTTCCCGACGGCGATGTCATCTTTCAGCCGTATAATTATCCGTGTCTCGGACCAGAGCCATGCTGCAATGGTTTCAGGAGGATTACAGTGAACTCACGTTGATGTCTCGGCGACGAAATTCACCTGATATAAATTTTACGAAACCCATCTTGGTCTCTATAGGACGCCATCACCGCATACTCAAATCAGGGGCACGTTATTTCCGCGAATTACATGACCTGTGTGTAGAAATCTAATGCCACATAACTCCGAAAACCTACCAACAAACTGTCGGATCCGTGATACGCAAAATCACAGATTTATTTCGCTCCAAAGACGGACAAAAAAGCTATTGAGCCGATTTTTTGGCTCGCCAGTATATATTTGCGTCAGTAAAGCAGCTGACCCTATACCAAAACAACGATCATAAATGAAAATAGGAACGAAATAGGAACGACATTTTATGACTGGTTTGAGGATATTCAGGCCTCGTTTTGGTTCCCTTCATGGCAAGCTATCCGCGGCTTACGTTTCAGCAAACTAATGCTCACCCGCACACGGCGAGAGCTCCTGCTGCTTGTCTTCGTGCTTGGCCAGCAAGGTCACCGGATCTCTCCGCAGCTGAGAACGTTTGGAGCATTATGGGCAGGGCCCTACAAACATCTCGAGATTTTGGCGATCTAACGCTGACAGAATTTGGCATCCCTCAGGAGGACAACCAATAGCTCTGTCAATCAGTCGCCAGCCGCTGTGGCCGACCGGTTCTAGGTGCTTCAGTCCGGAACCGCGCTGCTGCTACGGTCGCAGATTCGAATCCTGCCCCGGGCATGGATGTGTGTGATGTTCTTAGGTTAGTTAGGTTGAAGCAGTTCTAGGGGACTGATGACCTCAGATGTTAAGTCCCATAGTGCTTAGAGCCATTTGAACCATTTCTGTCTATCAGTACCAGGCCAAAGTACTGCCTGCTTAAGGGCCAGAGGTTGACCAACATGTTATTGACTTGCTCAGTTTTCGAAACTCTTTCTCTTCAGTAAATCATCCAATGTTTCTGAAATTGTAATAATATGTTTGTGTATAGATGTACATCACATCAGCAGATTTTTGTCCCACTCGGATAATTCCTTCGTGGTGAGTTCTCTCTTTGTTTCAGGATGTATTGTATCACGTCTTGATAAGGTTTCACATTGTGGCAAAGATGGCAAATTGTTTTAAATGTTGATAAATGTAAAAATGTGGAGGTTCCAAAACGCAGATACTTAGTATTGTATGACTATAGTATCAGTGAGTCTCAATTGGAATTAGTCAAATCATAGACACATGTAGGTGAAACAATTTGTGGTGATAATAAGTGGAATGATCACAGAGACTCAGTCGAGGGGACAGCAGGTGCCAGACATCGGTTTATTGGTGGGATACTGTTAAACTGTAATCAGTCTAGAAAACAGACTACTTACAAACTCTCGTATGACCCATCATAGAATAGTTCTGAGGTGTGCGGGACGCATATCAAGTAGGTCTAACAGGGGATACTGAACGTGTACAAAGAACGTTAGAACCATTGGTCGCAGGTTTATTTGACCTTTAGGTGAGTATCACAGAAATTCTGTAGTATGTGAACTGCAAACTCTTGAATAGCTACCAACTATTCCGCCAAAGTCTACTTACGAAGTGCCAGGAAACATCACTAAACAAAGAATTTAGGAACATACTGAAGTCCCTTTCGTATAGTTCACATAGGGACCTAAGAAGACAAGACTGGACAAGTCAAATCATGGACAGACGCATTTATTCGGTCATTGTTCCCAACTCCGTTCGTGAATGGAACAAGAAGAGACCGTAATACATTGAATTATGGGAAGTAACCGTCTGCCATGCAATCCACACTGGTTTGCTGAGTATGGAAGTACACTATGTGATCAAAAGTATACGGACACATGGGTGAAAATGACTTACAAGTTCGTGGCCCCTTCCATCGGTAATGCTGAAATTCAATATGGTGTTGGCAACCCTTAGCTTTGATTACAGCTTTCACTCTCGCAGGCGTACTTCAGTAAGGTTCCGGAAGGTTTCTTGGGGAATGGCAGCCCATTGTTCACGGAGTGCTGCACTGACGAGAGGTATCGATGTCGGTCGGGGAGGCCTCGCACAAAGTCGGCGATGCAAGACATCCCAGAACTCTGTGCAAGCCACTCCATTACAGGAATTTTATTATCCTGTAACGACTCCGCCACAGGTGGTGCATTAGGAACAGGTGCTCGATCGTGTTGAAAGATGCAATCGACATCCCCGAATTGCTCTTCAACAGTAGTAAGCAAGAAGTTGCTTAAAACATCAATGTTGGCCTGTGCTGTGATAATGCCCACGCAAAACAGCAAGGGGTGCAAGCCCCTCCATGAAAAACACTTCCACACCATAACATCACCGCCTCCGAATTTTACTTTTGGCACTACACACGCTGGTAGATGACGTTCACCGGTCATTCGCCGTACCCAACCCTGCCAACGGATCGCCACATTGTGTACCGTGATTCGATACTCCACACAACGTTTCTCCACTGTTCAATCGTCCTGTGTTTACGCTCCCTACACCAAGCGAGGCGTCCTTTGGTATTTACCGGCGTGATGCGTGGCTTATGAGCAGCCGCTTTACTATGAAATCCAAGTTTCTCACCTCCTGCCTGACTGTCATAATACTTGCAGTGGATCCTAATGCAGTTTGGAATTCCTGTGTTATGGTCTGGATAGATGTCTGCCTATTACACATTACGACTCTCTTTAACTGTCAGCGGTCTCTGTCAGTCAACAGACGAGGTCGGCCTGTATGCTTTTATGCCGTACGTGTCCCTTCACGTTTCCACTTCACACTGAACTTACATTTGGGAAGAAAAAATAAACATAAAACCCAAAACAGCATTTTATACCAGGAATAAAACTGAACAATAAATTATTGAAAGAGATAAAAGAATTTGCAAAAATTATTTAAAAGGCAGCTAAAAACTACCTATTATGCAATACATTTTATAAATTGAAGGATTACTTAGATAAAAAAGAGTAGGAGTTTCGTAAAAAAAAGTTATACAGATAAATAATAATGATTGTATAACATCCAATATTCCACATAACACCTTCACACTATGTTTTTTTTTTCTTTTTTCCTGTTCTAGAAACTCTTATCCCCAAGCTATGCATTGCACGATACTGACACCTCTTCCTCTTTCTGAGCTGAATATCTCACTCATTGTAAATGGATGCTGACTCCTTTTTTCAGGATAGCAAATGGGAAGTTGTGGTACAGAAAATGGTCCAGAGATCACCAGTGTGTGTGTGTTTGTGTGTGTAGTGAGTGAAGTGTTATGAAACAATGTGCGTATAGTGTGTGCAGTGACTGATGGTGAGATATGAGTGACCAGCGTGGCATTACATTATTTAATACGTTATTTGTAAAAAAAGTATTGTATACCAGGAGTAAATCTAATGATTGTCTCTAACTAGTAATCTGTAAAAGTATGTATATACGAATTAGCTTATTTTTAATTGGTCTAATCTTGTAAATACTTTGACATGTCCTATATCATTTTAAAAAGAGATCTACAGATGAATAAAGCTACTACTACTACTACTACTACTACTACTACCACTAATACTATCACATTGGAAACAGTGGACCTAGAGATGTTTAGGAGTGTGTAAATGTCGCGTACAGACGTATGAAAAAAGTGACACCCAATCACCTAACCACGTTCCAAGTCCGTGAGTTCCGCGGAGCGCCCCATTTTGCTCTCTCACGCTGTATAATGACCACTGAGGTCGCTGATACGGAGTACCTGGCAGTAGGTGGCAGCACAGTGCACCTAATATGAAAAAGTATGTTTTTGGGGGTGTCCGGATACTTTTGATCACATAATGTATTTGAAATAATCTTCGAAAGAAGAGGTCAGTACACACCGGATAGCTAGTACACAACTCTGAAGTCCATACATACTCATTATAACGAATTTGCTGCTTTAATGACAAAAAAATTCTTCTCACAGGGATATAATAATGAGTTTACAGGATTAACTATGGATTTTCTGAAACCATTTTCAGAGGAGGCTGATGATCTAGAAGGCGAAAAAGAACCTGCAATCTAATTAGTTTTTCTTTGACTTGCCAACTAATCTGTCATGTCAATGAAAGTGACTGTCAAATACTGTGAGGTGTGTTTTATTACTGCAGTTGCAAGTAGCTTATCATTGTGGTAAATAGAAAGGATAGATTAGTAATTATCTAGCTTAATTGATGGATAATAACACATGCTTTTTTTAAATACGAAATACAAGGGTTAAGAAATTGAGCACTGAATTTTGTATGTAGGAAGATAGTAATTACGTCCCCATAAAACTGCTACTTTCTTTTGCTTGTCTTTTCGTGATATCAAGATGCTTGACACAAATGGTAAGCCGGAAATTATTAGAAATGTGTGACTAAAGTCTGCTAGTTCTACAGGTACTATATGCAAACGTTCACGTAATCGTTCTTGCATAGTTAGTACGTCTTGCATTATTGCCAACCGGAAATATTATAATTTTTACAATAATTTCCAAGGTACACCTTCATGCAGTACTGTGTTACTTCTCTCTCTGTTGTTTATTATGACAGGGCCGTGACGTGCAATATCGTCGCCATCCAGAGATCGTTTGAACAAATGGGAAAATAACAAATTCTCTACTGTACATAAAGTAAAGCTCTATATTTTAACAAACGCTGGAAATGACAATTACACATTAAAGTGGTGGGACAGACAAGAACAGGATCTACCAGCGATGGCTGCAGTTACAAGACGTATTTTATATATCCCAGCAGCAAGCGCACCTTGTGAACGGTGCTTTGGCAAAGCTAACGGGCTATTAACGAATCGCCGATATCAATTAAATCCATACTGCGTTAATGATGTACTGATGATCAACAGTAGCTATAAATTTACTTCAGGTGAAAAGTGTGAATAGTTATAGTCGTGAATATAGAATTTCTTCGGTATTTAAGTGCTCGTTTTTCCCGCGTGGAACGGTAGAGAGACAGCATGAAGGTGGTTCATTGAACCCTCTGCTAGGCACTTTATTGTGATTAGCAGAGTAATCACGTAGATGTAGATGTAGATGTGGTCTTTATACAGACAGCCGTCTCCTAGATTCGAGGGATAGTATGTAGCAGAGTTTCCTATTACTGACAAGCATATTAAATCGTCTGTTTGGAAATAAATCTTTTTATCTTTGCTTGTAGTGAATATCAGATTATTTTCTACATGCTGTATGAAGTTAACCGCGTTACATAAGAGTTCTTGGAAACGTTACTTTCGTGTCAAGATATGAGAGAGAAAAGAACGAGAGAGGGAAAAGGTAGACAGAGCGAGGGGTTCGATTTGTACAGTCCGACGAGGCAAGATGAAGTGAGACGTCAGCGATGACCGGTCATGCTCTCTTTTTCGCATGCCCGTAGTCCGGACAACAGACATGGGGCGAGTACTTGGCCGAGCAGTCATGAGGGCCCCGACACGAGAGCCTCTGCCCCCCTTCAGCAGGCGAGCCGTAACCGGTCAAACATACAGCGCTGCAGCACTCTGCTAACGACCTCGTCACCGTGATGGATGCTGTAACATTTTTCGCAACTTAAGATCAGTCCCTGTTTACTGAACAAGTTTTCAGCAAGGATTTCTTCAATCAAGTACTTCACACTCTGTTTTGGCACGCTCGGAAGCAAATGAAATCAAACGAAAAGTTTGCAAATACTTGTGGATGACTTGAGATACGACTTGTAAACAAGCGGAATCTTGTTTCGTTGTTGATCAAACACATAAACACTAATGACGGGGCAGAGTCTACAGGTGGAAGCGCAGACGGAGGCAACAAGCAAGCATTGCAGTCAGAAGTAACGCGTTGTGCTTTCACATTTATATTCTCTGATTCTGCAAGTTAGTTCTGTAGGCACCTGTTGATAATTAGCGTGTGATTTATGACTCAACTTCATCTGTAATGAGCGCAGTTACTGCCGATTCGAGCGAAGACATGACTTGGAGAACGAACGTTATGCAAAAATCAACATAAAAACAACGGTGACAATTTGGATACCACACTTACGTCAGTAAGATGACGCAGCTCTATCGTCGTTCACTTTTTGACCTTTCGTCTATCTCTGACAAACGACCATACGCTCCTGATAGTATAACTCTATTCCAAAACATTGCATTGGATAATGGCTCGGAAAGCCATTAATTGTCATCAAGGCTTGCCACTAAAAGTGATTCGATGGATACCTCCTTCACAATATCACGGTTACTTTGAAATAGACCAGCAGACGGGACGGGGTTTTCAGTCTGGTTACTCCGCACTCCTACTCTACTGTGGCATTCATTTTTAGACATTCTAGCATTTCTGGGGCAGTTGGGGAGTTCGTCCCTCGACATTTGCGACTTGCAACAGTTGCTCTCCAATCTCGCTCCGAATACTATAGGAAATTTGTCTTATTCTAAACTCGAACATGTAAAGAAATGCATCAACCCGCGAGCTGGAGGACATGACATTAAACGTTGTTTTACTTTGCGCCCAGTTATTGGAACAATGTTCAGAAGCAGTAATATCTGACCTATCAGTTATACTGTCTTTAAGGCTAGTACAGTTTAGTCTGGATTCTGTTACAGAATGTTATTTTTCTGAGCACATAGTTTCTTGTTGCTGGTATATCCGTGTCAAATTCTTATAAAGAAGCAACCAACTGATATTGTTTCTAAAATTTTATTTTTTGTGGGGCCCAAAGCCTCAACGTGGTATGAGAATGAAAAATTGTGGTGTCATCGCCAGACACCACACTTGCTAGGTGGTAGCCTTTAAATCGGCCACGGTCCGTTAGTATACGTCGGACCCGCGTGTAGCCACTATCAGTGATTGCAGACCGAGCGCCGCCACACGGCAGGTCTAGAGAAACTTCCCAGCACTCGCCCCAATTGTACAACCGACTTTGCTAGCGATGGTTCACTGACAAAATAAGCTCTCATTTGCCGAGACGATAGTCAGCATAGCCTTCAGCTACGTCATTTGCTACGACCTAGCAAGGTCCCATTATCAGTTGCTATTGATATTGTAAAGAATGTACAGACAAGAGCTACGTTCAACATTAATTGATTAAAGTTAAGTATTCCACCAGCTACATCCTTTTTTTCTAGTCTAAATTCCTTCAAATGGTTCAAATGGCTCTGAGCACTATGGGACTTAACATCTGTGGTCATCAGTCCCCTAGAGCTTAGAACTACTTAAACCTAACTAACCTATGGACATCACACACATCCATGCCCGAGGCAGGATTCGAACCTGCGACCGTAGCAGTCGCGCGGTTCCGGACTGAGCGCCTTAACCGCGAGACCACCGCGGCCGGCTCTAAATTCCTTGTCCTGTTCCAGACCTCACGGCAGCCTGCGTGAGCTAAAACGCGTGGCTTTCGGCTTCCTCTACCATTAGTGGGTTGGCTCTCATGCCAATCCACAACATTTTGTGTGGCGGCGCTCGGTCTGCAATCACTGATAGTGGCGACACGCGGGTCCGACGTATACTAACGGACCGCGGCCGATTTAAAGGCTACCACCTAGCAAGTGTGGTGTCTGGCGATGACACCACAAAAATATTGACCAGGTAGGCTGTAATCTCTTTATTATCCGTAGAACTGGCCAATGTTAACCGTGGGTCATTTTCAAGCACATATTTTAAGTTTCACGCTTCATTTCATATACTAATACATTGCTGGTCCATGTGGACAGGTACGTAATCGTGTACTCTGTTGCATTGTTTTTGTGACGCATACGCACAGAAATTCGACACATACCTGTCCACATGTACCAGCAACATATTAGAATATCCAATGAAATGTGAAGCTTAAAATACGCGCTTGGAAACGACCAGCGGTTGAATCTTGCCACTTGCACGGATAACGAACAGATTACAGGCTACTTGGATCATATTCTAATTCTCAGAACTGATATTCCTTCTACTAATCAAACACAATGCACCGACAACAATCTGACCAGCATTTGACTGTACATAACAGCTTCACATTTGAGGGAGTACTTTTGTAAGGAATGATCGAGAGCGAGAAAATTGAGTTAAGTGAATACAAAAGATTTCTTGGGGACTGATTTTACTGACAAGTTGAAGGTTTCTTCTTCACTGACAGTAATGCTGCGTATCATTCAGTGTTATTTGTCTCTGATACGGAATAAAAGTTACACATTATGCCATGTTACAAGAGCCGGCCGAGGTGGCCGAGCGGTTCTAGGCGCTAGAGTCTGGAACCGCGCGACCACTACGGTCGCAGTTTCGAATCCTGCCACGGGCATGGATGTGAGTGATGTTCTTAGGTTAGTTAGGTTTCAGTAGTTCTAAGCTCTAGGGGACTGATGACCTCAGAAGTTGAGTCCCATAGTGCTCAGAGCCATTTTTTTTGTTACAAGAAATGAGAGAGAACATATCACTGCCTACCGTAGAATGTTCTGACACAATGCAATACATACTCAGCGCACGATTGTTGATATGAGGAATTGTAAATAAAATTATAAGAACTATTTATCTTCTCGAAATGCTTTGTGTGATGTGAAAATAGAGCGGCCCCCAGTCAGCACATAACCTGCTTTATAGGCTGCGTGTCGCCTGTACTTTTCTTCTGCGTGAGTAGCTACTGGATGACTTTACGTGGTGCAGTTCCTTACGATCGATAGCATATACGCTGAGCAGCTACAACTAACCCTAAACTTCACTCTCTCGTTGTAAGAGCTTCCCTACAGTAGCGCTTTCGTTCTCAAAGTAGTAGCTGAGTCGAGGTGTATGAGCAAAAAGGCTTCCTTGTAGGAAGATATAAATACAGCCTAGGAGCAAAATATTGTAATTTAGCAATTAGCGCAAAGTTTCAGTTGTGATCCAAAGACTGGAAACTGGTAAGGTATTCTTTGAGTACCAAAACAGGATGTATTTTCAATCGAAAATCTTCCGTTTGCATTTTGTATAAATCGTAATCCGAAATCATGTACGATGGTTTCTGTAAATCAAAAATAAC
This sequence comes from Schistocerca nitens, assembly GCF_023898315.1. Lineage (NCBI taxonomy): Eukaryota > Metazoa > Arthropoda > Insecta > Orthoptera > Acrididae > Schistocerca > Schistocerca nitens. The sequence goes on along the minus strand of NC_064616.1, from coordinate 943,342,086 downwards.
TATAAAAAGGTCGTGTTTCGTACGTAACCTAATGTATCGTATTATAGGGACGTAACAAAGTGCACATACAATATAAACACAAAATTCCAGCCCAAGAATTTACTTTATAATTTAGAATAGTTTTGAAACGTGATTTCACTACCTGTAGGAGCACTGCAGTGCATGTTTGGAAAATAGATTCAGTACCCTGAGAGCCTATATATCACATACAGCCATGAGTGATTTGCTGCTGGTGTCTTTGAGCTGGACAGAAAGAGAAAGTGACTAATACGCCACGGTAGAACCTCTCATGGCAAGGGTCTGTGGAAGACTGAATATCGTCCACTCGACACGACTAACGATTTGCCGTTTGAAGATATTCATCAACAAGACCCTTTGAACGTTTTTGTCTCACAGGATGAAATCATCACATATTGCACCGACCAAAAGAGCTACATATGAATAAAGGGTATCACCATTATAGATTTCTGCCATTTAAGTTTTACGTTGAAGGACATGAAGATATGTGTACGAAACTCGAGATAAATATCACCCCCCCCCCCCAGACAAATCTCTCATGTGACATAGCATGCTACATTGCCTTGTACCTGGTATGTTCTGTAGTGTCGGGCCCTGAGAAGCATACACCTCTTGGATCCTTCTTCACGCAGTGTCTGGAGATATCACAACTTCGGTCTCTGCAGCAGAGGCCGGCTGTATTGGGGCTCACCCTGCGGCCCTTAGATTGTATCATTCATAAACATCCATCGTCGTCGCTCATCATAGCCTTTAGCTCAACCTTCTGGATGTGTAACCTGTGGTTATAAAATGTTGCTTCGCTCTGCGGACAACAAAAGGGCGAACAGGTTTCCATCTCACAACCTCTGTCTCAGTGTGATCTCCATCCAAGCATACAATGAGCATCCATGTATTTTTGTACTGCACTATTTTCACTACAACAGTCAACTTTCCTATGAACTGATTTATGTTTCACCAAGTCATTCCTGATTAAGTAATACTTCACACTTATTTACTGAATATAACGCGAAAAATATCAAATACACACATCAAAAAATGTTTTGCATCACCTCGGTTCCGAGAATTCCGGAATCTGTACAGGAAACTGGAATAGACATCAACATAAACGTCATTTCCGCCCTTTTTATTGCTCATGAGAACCACACAGTGTATGTTGTACCATCATACAACGAGAACTTCAGTGGTCCAGATTGCTGTACACACCGGTACCTCTAATATCCAGCAGCATGTCCTCTTGCATTAATGCATGGATCTATTCGTCGTGGTATACTATTCAGATATTCATCAAAGCACTGTTGGTCCAGATTGTCCTACTGCTCAATGGCAATTCGACGTAGACCACTCAGAGTGGTTGGTGGGTCACGTCGCCCGTAAACAGCCCTTTTCAATCTATCCCAGTCATGTTCGATAGGGTTCATGTCTGGAGAACATGCTGGCCACTCTGGTCGAGGGATGTCGTTATCCTGAAGGAAGTCATTCACAAGATGTGCACGATGGGGGCGGGAGCTGTCAACCATGAAGACAAATGCCTCCCAATATGCTGCCGATATGGCTGCACTATCGATCGGAGGATAGCATTCACGTATCGTACAGCAGTTACGGCGCCTTCCATGACCACCAGCGGCGTACGTCGGCTCAACATAATGACACCCCACAACAGCAGGGAACTTCCACCTTGCTGCATTCGTTGGACATTAAGGCTAAGGCGTTCAACCTGACCCGGTTGCCTCCAAACACGTCTCCGACGATTGTCTGGTTGAAGGCATATGCGACAATCATCGGTGAAGAGAATGTGGTGTCAATCCTGAGCGGTCCATACGGCACGTTGTTGCGCTCATCTGTACCGCACTGCATGCTGTCGTGGTTGCAATGATGGACCTCGCCATGGACTTCGGGAGTGAAGTTGAGCATCATGCAGCCTATTGTGCACAGTTTGAGTCATAACACGACGTTCTGTGGCTGCACGAAAAGCATTATTCAACATAGAGGCGTTACTGTCAGGGTTCTTCCAAGCCATTATCCGTAGGTAGCGGTCATCCACTGCCGTAGTAGTCCTTTGGCGGCCAGAGCCAGCAAGTCATGGCTTGGTAGTTCGTTTTGAAAGGTTGCTGTCGAGTTGAAAACACCTTTCTAGCATGAGCATGTTACAGCAATCACAAATTAGTAATTCTGGCATTTATCTTGTTTCTCTAACAGCCACTGTTAAACTGTTTACCTAGTAGAAACGTAGCCCTTGCTACGAAGGTAGGAGGTAATAGCGATTGAATTCTTTGTTTATCATAATAATGGAATTAAAAGAAAAGAAACATTCCAAACGTCTTTAAGTTAATGGTACTCTAAAATTTTGCAAATACAGCAAATTGTAGCGAGCACGGTATTAGTTGACAATTACAGCAAAATCTAATATCGGTTTGGCTACATGTTTCAATATTGTAGCGTCAGTGGGCGATTAAGGCACCTGTAACAGGTTGAGTGAAAGTATTTCCTGACGTGAAATAGTTCTCATTGTCAACTAGCGACAACTCTGAAGCTGAAATATAACCATGGCGTATAGACTGGCAATTCATGGTTCTTTCGACAAACATAACACATTCTTAAATTCAATTTTTCGATGAACTGAGCGATTGGAATTGAATTTTTACATCAGTTTTCATAATGTTGGACAATCTCTGATACTTTACATTTCTGAATATAATTTAAGTTTTCCTCCGAGACGTTAATGTTTGAAGATATTTCCATCAAACTGTGCGTGAGTTATGCATCTTACGTCTCTACTACAAGCTTTTCCAGTATTGACCTGCTGCTCAGAAATAATTCGCAGGTAAACTGTGATCTGCAGTTTTATACGGGGCAGAGTCGTTCTACCCAACTTTCTACCCTACCGACTTCTCATTTAAGTATTTTGGTGCAGGGAATGTCTGGAAAAGGAAACACTAAACACCACTTGTTCGATTTAGCCTCATGGTAGCGATCGTTCTGCAGGAGCTAATTCATACAACATACAATTTCATTGTATCTTCTACACAAGGACAATAGATTTTGATTATAAATATTGCAGACAACAGTTAAACGAATGGTACTTCGGCGTATGTTAAAACTCTACTTAGATATTATATCCCTCACGTACCAATCGCAATTAGTTAAACTTTGCACTTTTCTCACATAAAGTTATATAAATTGTGACTGTAGAAAGATATTCGTTGTGTATGCTGTCCTGCAGCATCATTTCATATATAAGAGCAAAATTCATCTTGTCACCCCATTTAGGTATGTAAGATACCACTCTCTCGTTTCTGCTGAAGAGTGCGAGATTCTCCCCACAAGTTGACAATTGATTTACTAGCTATCATCCTAAAGTTAGTGTTATCGGTTTAGGGTTTCGTTTAGCATTATCAGTAACAAAGAAAAAAATACTGGGTGCTGTTCAGTGGTTGAGTTAGTAGATTTAATTGCATGAATACTCCGTGACAGATAAATTGACAGCGACGAAATCGTTCAGATGGAAAACCTGTGTAAGCAGTACAAAGTTACGGTATACGAAGTAAATAAAATCAGAAAAATAATATACTTTCAGATGTATACCAATATGTAAAGCTTTTAATAAAAGGATTTATGATTCTCGATCTGTCCTATAATGTCTTTCAGTCAGCTAAACAATAAGTAAGACCTATATCCACAACATTGTTTCATGGAAGTCTCATGGGCACATTGTTGTTCATGTAAAACATACAATATAATATACATTCATTTTGTATATAAGAACAGCCCTTCTCTTGCTGAAATGTTTTAATTCGTACTAGACACGTTTCCCGTTTTTACTTTAAGACATCTTCAATGAAATAGTTATTCGAGTTTTAGCTGGCATCTGCGTTTCCTCTCATCTAATCACGTGCTGGAGATTGCACTACAACTTCACTTGGAAAACATAACACACTTCCACGTTACGAACATTTTTCTTCTCAATTTTCATGTTCTTTGCGCTAATTCCTGTGGAGCACTACTATTCTTCAGTCACTAGCTGTAGATAAGACAGAAGAATAATAGTGCTCCACAGCAACTAGCGCAAAGAACATGAAAACTGCAAAGACACATGTTCGTAACGCGAAAGTGTACTTATGTTTCGTAAGTGAAGTTCTAGTGCGACTTGCAGCATGTGACCAGATGAGATTTCAGCCAGAAACCCGAATAACTATTCCACTGAGGGTGCCTTAAAAGTAACAAAGCGAAACGTATCTGGAATAGGTAAAATACACTGGAGCAAGAAAATGGCGGTTTTTATTTACAAAACGAATGTTCTGTGCTTGCTGAGGATAATGACCGTGCAAACAAACTTTTTAATATAATGTATAGATGGCGAGATACTTCAAATCTGGTGAAAATATACACATACGTTATGAAATATTTCAGTAAGTCGAAGATGATCTTAGCGAAAGGGTGCAGGACGACGACACAAAATCAGACTCTACGTCAGATAAATCATTATTTCGTTGAAACCGAGGATGCAATGGAACTGAACATTCCATCCGGAACATGTGATACAAAACTGAGTATATTTTGGAAGTTTACATAACAGCTTTTCCGTTTATGTACGCACCAAAGCAATGTCTACGACTACGACAGCATACGCTAATTCATACTTAATTACAGTGGAATACAGCAAGACAAAATCGTCAAGCCGCGCGGAGTAGCAGCGTGGTTTGAGGCACGTTGCCACGGTCCGCGCGGCTCCCCCGTCGGAGGTTCGAGTCCTCCCTCGGCTCCCGCGAGAATGAGTGTGTGTGTTGTCCTTAGCATAAGTTAGTTTAAGTTAGGTTAAATAGTTTGTAAGCCTAGGGAGTCCGCTGCTCGTGGTCTCGCGGTAGGGTTCTCGCTTCCCGGGTTCGATTCCCGGCGGGGTCGAGGATTTTTCCTGCCTCGAGATGACTGGGTGTTGTGTCGTCTTCATCATCATCATTCATCCCCATTACAGTCGGAGGAAGGCAGTGGCAAACCACCTCCGCTAGGACCTTGCCTAGTACGGCAGTGCGGGTCTCCCGAATCGTTCCCCTACGCTCCATCACGGAGTATGGGACTTCATCATCATCATCAAGCCTAGGGACCGATGACCTCAGCAGATTGGTCACACAGGAACTTACCATAAATTTCCAAAAAATCGTCAACTCATCGTAAGGAATCTACATGAACAAAGAATGCACTTTTGTGTGTGCGGAACCTGCTTCATTGTTAGAGACGACGTTACGTTTTCCAGTATATACATTCAGTTTTTTAAAAATATTGTGTTGTTACTTCAAATAATGCTGTTAGAGCGATATTCAGAAGCCTAAAATTAACAGAAAATGAGTTGCAGACTAAGGCCAACCGAGTAAGTGGGAAGATTGTACCCTTCTGGTGAAAAGTAGACAGTTCACTATAATGTACTTTTACCCTGCAGGGTACGAAGTTCGAAAGCGATTTACCGGAGTTACGGTGTTAACACCGACCTATTTAGTCCTCGGTGCGAAAATAAAAATAGACGCCCCCGCAACTAGATCAATACGACAGACAGGTTGCACCGCGGCCGTCAATCGCGTTTATTTATGTTACGGACGATGGGTATCGAACTCACGGAGCACATAAGCAGCGCTGAATCCGCTTCGGGCAATCGCTTAAAAACCGGCGCGCTTAATTGCTGTTTTGCTGAAGCAGAAATTTGCCGAGTAGGCTGCTGTATATTCCTGGGGCACGTTATGAGCGGATAAATAGTTGGCCTGGCACAAGTTGCTTCTCAGTTGCGCCGGCCTGCATGCGGTAATTAGTCCTAACGACATCGTCACTAAGCAATGTGCGGCCGCTACATACAAATTACGACTTATCGATTAACAAAACTCTTGTCATATGGCACAGGTTCTCGTAAGAAACTTGTGCTTCCTTTTCGTTGTGGATGGCTATAGAATCTAACTACGTGATGGGACTTTCCTCCCACATTGTATTTCTCCTTCTTTTTATTTTTATCACAAAATGAAGTCAATTTTGTCTCTGCCAGTAGCGTTACGTCAATATACACATCTGTTGTTCATGTTTTTCTTCGTGATGTTTCGCTATTCACCACTATGAGTTTCAGCCACTTTCATCAATCTTCTAGTTTTAACAGTCTGACATTGTAATCCTTGAACGACTTGTCAGCGGTTCTGTTAAATTTCTCAGTGACATTCAAAGCATTGTCGTACATAAAGGTGAGAAATAAGATATTTTTGCGCGTATTGTTACTGACTATCATTACAAATACTATGGCAACTGTTTCTCACGAGTCACCGATTTTTAGTATTCAAACATTGTTTCTTTCTAATAATTCAGTTATGATATCTTGTTTTCACTATAGATTCTGACAACATTGAGAGAAAAAGTAAATACTGTAGAGGAAATGTGCCCAAAATAAGCATTACTTAGTAGAGAACGATATTCGTACCTTCCATGGTTCTTGACACAATGACCTCAAAACAACAACCACGATATGAGAATGTGAGACTGGCGCACAAAAACTTGGCAAAAACGTAGACGTAACAGACATAGCTATTCCTCCGCTAGATAATACACCGCAATACAGGCAAGTTTTTTAACTTAATCTAACATATTGAAGCGAAAGTTGGTGATCCGGTTGTGTATTCCGCCTTCTGAGCTTCCCTTTCTCGATAAGTTAGAAGATAAACAGTCATAAACTCCCAACTTTCGATCTGGCTACCTCTGGAACGAACACTAAAAGTAACTAGCATTCGGATGTAACATAAGCAAAACATGAAAAGAAGGGAAACTCAATTAGAAAGTATTATGGACATCTCTTGAGCATAAATGCGAGTTACAGTCATATTAAACGAAGGTAGTTTGAAGCTTAGCGGCGTCACACCGATGACGAGTTCAGAACAAGCTCGGATCTGACAGGAATATTACCGTGATGTTAGCGAAGGAACCCTCCGATATTCACCTTCTGTGATTTAAGGGAACCTTTGAAACTGTATGACGTGACAACCGGAGGGGCATTTGAACTCCGAGTCTCCCGAACGCAAGGCCAATGCTTTAATGTACATTACAACAATGTAACGTACGAGGTGTTCAAGTTATTTCCATTTGATGTAATTTACGTATGCATCAATCTCTCCTTCTCAATGAATAAACACGACATGGTTATACGGTCAGTATCATACACAGCTGCCGTCGACATGCCACAAAAGTCAATGTGCCCGCAGCAAATGTGCAGAAGAAAATTCTGCTAACGTCTATAGCGAAACCCGAACACGTATCGCCGAAGTACTTTTTCACTATCCTTTGCAAACACATCCACACTCAACAACTAGATTACCTGTATTACAATAAGGCGCAGTCAAATGAAAACCAGACAGATAGAAGAAAGTAAGGAAACTGTTTCCTATTTCAAAGCAATCATTATAGCTGTTACTACATTGATAGCACTGTGTGGCAAGGCGGTCAATGCCTTCGTCGAAAAATGTCTGCGGTTACCGAAGGAGCCATGATCGTAACGAGGCGTGTACCTCTCGTCCGAAGCAAATCTACAACGGGGAATCTCTTTCTTCAGGCACCAAAAATATGGAAATTGCATGGGGAGAGGTCGGGACTGCAGGGAGGATGTGCAAGGGCCTCCCAACGAATCTTCTGCAGCGGAGTCAAAACAACCTTCGCAGTTTGTGAGCTGGTATTATCCTGCAACAGAATGATTCCGTCCGTCAACGTTGCTGCGCGGCTGGACTTGATGAAACGTATTTGATAAATGTCCACCTACAATTGTGCGTTAGTTTTTTTGCCATTTGTTTCGTTTTCATTTGACTGTCCCTTATATATTTCCAGAGACTTAAATGGCCTTAGATTGTAATACCCAGAGCTAAGGTGGGAATTCGTCAGACTGTCAGATTATTTGCCATTGAGGGGCAAGGGAAGGGAAGAAAACCTATAACTAAACGTCTCAGAAGAAACATTACTCTTCGAGAAGGCAGTAAGTAAACATTCAGAGCAGCTGAAACATTTCTTGTTACTTGCTTTCATCAGGAAATCAGCATACAAGGAATTAAAAATACATTTCGTGTGCTGCCTCATGTAAAATGTAAAGATAAAACGGCGGTCAACGGTACGGCAACCACACTAACAAGGGGAGGCCGCCAATTGTGAAATTCAGATTCGATTCATACTGCGCATAATAAAAGCTCATGGCCAGAGGTGTAATGTGGCAAAGCACCAAGATGCATTTCTCAGCCGTTGTCGAGAAAATCGACGGTTAAAAGAAACCGCTGCGGTGAAATACTCTCTACGATTAATAATTATCTGCAGCGTATTGGGCGCAGCGGTAAGCGCTCGGGTTCGTAACCCAAGGGTCGCGGGATCGAATCTCGCCCCATGCGATTTTTTTATTATTAGTTTTTTGTAATTCATATATATATATATATATATATATATATATATATATATATAAACTATTAGTGAATTGCTTATGCATGTTGGTGAAGGCAGATCGCTCTCCAATTGTACCGCCTCCATTTTTCCGTTTGTTTAACAGGGTGTACCAAAGCTCTCACGTCCGCACCAATTTTAGACGATGTTATAAGTTGCGCTAGGGACCGCATCTACCTTCTTTCGAAGTTAGCAGGCAACTACGCTGTTGTGCGGCGGCTCGTTTCGGCCCATTCAACACCTGTCCTTCAAGTGTAACGAGCGAGTAACGGAGTTTATATTTCATACCTGCCACAGCAAATTTGTGTTCGTGGGGTCTCTATTCTAATTCGAATGTTTGACTTACGCTATATGTATTTGTTTCGGAATATAGTTTCTACGTCTTCCGTTAACTATACGTGCTTAACATTATGAGGACAATTAATAACATTTATGAAATACAACTTTGTTTGCGGAAAACATCATGATCTTCGAAGTCGCCAGTTTTTCCACGACAAACGACTTTCGACAACTTATTATATGCATAATTGTTGCAACAGATTGCCGGGAATATATATATATATATATATATATATATATATATATATATATATATATATATATATATATATATATATGTGTGTGTGTGTGTGTGTGTGTATACACACATTTGAATTACAAAAAACAAATACTAAAAAAAAAAAGAATGCATGGCGCGAGATTCGATCCGGTGACCTTCGGATTGCGATCCCGAGCGCTTACCGCTGCGCCACGATGCTGTAGTAAATTGTTAATCGTAGAGAGTATTTCACCGCAGCGGTTTCTTTTAACTTTCGATTTTCTCGACAATGGCTGAGAAGTGCGTCTTGGTGCTTTGCCACATTACACCTCTGGCCATGAGCATTTATTATGCGCAGTATGAATCGAATCTGAATTTCACAATTGGCGGCCTCCCCTTGTAAGATAACTTGTTTACACAGGTAATACAACATTTTGTTTGAGAGGAATAAGAATTAATCGGTGAATGCAGAATGGATAAACTATAAGCATTGTTCAGTCTGCTTTACGGCAAAGTCCACTCACTTTTAAGATGCTTATTATTTGCTAACCTAGAATTTCGCTGTTATGCTCGAACTATAAATATCCCCTTAGGAAAGTACACTTAAGGCGTTTTCCGGTCACGAGGTTTCAAAAAATCTTTCTTTTTGTTTTAAATATTTTGATTTCTTATAGTCTTACGAAAATATGATCAAAAGGATGTTTTCGGGAAATTATTCTTCATACCTGAAAATTACCATTCAATGGAAGCGCACAAAGACTCACTCTATCCGCTCACGGATGCGACTCCGATCGACATCTATTTCCCTGTAAAGATATTTTACCATTCAGCGGTGAAGACAATATCGATATTGGTGTTGTACTTGCCCACCAGTTGTCTCAAGTGTATGCTTTCGGCAAAAGTGAGACGAAAGAAATGTTTATGACGACACTTTATCGCAGGTGGTGTACGAATGATAATCCGCTGAAGAATTACTGTTCTGAAATTTGGCGTGAATGGAAGTAAGCTGTGATGAAAGGGCGACTGGATATGTTCGATCATAAGCCATCACTGAAGAGTGGAGTTATTGAAGCTATTGCTGTCGTGTGCAAACATCTCACTGACGACAATTTGATGGAGAGATGCCTTGGAGCCTATACGTGGAACAACAATGCACTCAATTCATTATTTGGACCTTTGTTCTCGAGCGCAAAAGGCACCAAATTGCTAACAATCAGGTATGCGTCATTTGATTAAGGATGTCTTGTATAATGTAAAAGTCATGGGAGTCGTTATCGGCAGCAAGGCTTGCTCATTCCCCACGAAAAGAGAAGAGAAACGCCTAAAGCGTTCGGACCGGCGCTCGTTCCAGAGCAACGCTGAGGCAGAAACTGGGCTAGAGACGTTTCTTCTTTAGACAATGAGATCTTCGAAGGCGGGGAAGTTTTGCTGTATGGTCCAAGAATAGCATATTAATGGTATGTTGAAAAATTTTAAGCTTATATACACAAAAGTCGAACTCAAAAAATTAAATTCGTATTTCTCTAGACAACGTTTTGTAAAGTGGTTGCTCATGACATATAAAAATAGCTGCTAACTACAATTCGATACCGTGTTGGATCTAATAAAACAGACACTTGTAATTTTGGCATTAACCTCAAGAAATATTATATTTCTCATCGTGTTAGTTCTTTATTTGCATTTAGATGCAATACAAGGTACGTTTTCAAGTTGCCGCCATTTTAAAATGCACTTCAGAAAATTTGATTTTCGAGGTTCACGCCGTAGGGGATTAAATTCTAATAATGAACATATGTTTGATACTGACCGCAGACCTATACTTCACCCTCAATCGTGCGAACCGCTTACTTCAATAGTCCCTGCAGAGGTATTTTGACGCAGATTTTGTGCTACATAGGTTCATCAATTTAACAGGCGAAAACATTTTACGTAGCATTTAGGATATGTTTTTCAATAAATATTTGTACGAAGAAATTATTTTTTGCAGCAAAAATGTTGAACGTGAATGTAAAATAAGGCTCCAAGACCGGAACACCCCCTCGACTGTCCACTAAAATGTGTGAATATCGCTAAGAATTACATTATTAAGTATTCTCGCAGGGAATCGATAGTTCCCATAATCTTTTATTTTGACAATAAATTTTATAATCAACGATTTGCTCATCCATTCTCCATCTTCGTAGTTCATTGTCTCCATACCGTGAGATCTAGAAAAGTGGCATGCTGCGATAATTACAAACTCAATCGCGTTCTCACCGCTAACTTACACGTCAACTGTAGGCTACAAAGGCAAATAAAGACAGATAAATCTTTGTGTGGAGAAGTTGAAGATTACGACAATAATGATGTTGATTATTTGGTGTTAGAGCTCTCAATGACCAGTAAGTTAAAGGCTACATCAAGTGATATTCGTTTCGGAATGTAACGGGGCGTGCTTCCGAATTTTTTATGAGGAAACCCTTGGAAGCTTCTTAAATAATGTAAGCTTCATTAACATTCTTCACGTCTACTTATTTATTTCTCAACATAATCACCCTGGTGACGAACACATTTCCCCCAACGAGAGACCAGTTTGTTCATGCTATCGCTGTGGCATGTTCGACTTCGTTGACGGAGCAACAACCTAACCTCTACTTGCACCGCTTCATCACTGTCTAAGTGAAGTCCTCATCTAAATCTAAATATACATCTAGATCTACACCTACAGGATTACTCTGCAGTCAGCAATTAAGTGCCTGGTCAAGAGTTCATTGAACTACCTTTAAGCTACTTCTCTACTGTTCCACTCACAAACAGCGAGCGGGAGAAATTTCATGAGAATAACGAGCTAGTTCTGTTTCTCAAGAATGGTATTTTCTGAAACTATATTGGCTACTTGTCAATAAATAGTTTTCTTCGAAGCAATTGATAATGTTCGAGCACAGTATACATTCGACAATCCTATTGCAAATCGACCTTAGTGATATGGAAGTAGTAAATGGGTACACTAAGCGCACTGGGGTGTTTTAATGCATAACTTTTTTACGAATTAATTAAATTAATTATATTATATTAAATTACATTATATTAAAATCTTTATAATTATAATAAATATAATATAATATAACGTAATACATAAAAAAGTTATGCATTAAAAACACGCCAAGTGTTCTCAATGTATCCACTTACTACTATATATAAAAATCTAAGCCAGTTGTGAGCGCACTTTAGTGAAATAAAAGTTTAGTTGAAAATGATGAGTTTTTTCAGCGTACTATAAAATTTAAAAATAAATTGGGACACAAAATTATACAAAATTTCAGCAAATCCGTTCAGCGCCTTTTGAAAGGAAACCCAGCGGTTTTTTTTGTGGTGGTACTCTCTTTATTTCATTTCACCCCACCGGGTTTTTTGCTGAACGTCATTGTTGGGCTGCAACTTGGATGCTGACGACCCACCTTTTTTCTTACGGCTGCGTCTTGGTTAGTTACACACTGGCATGTACACAGAAGAGCTGTTGACAGCTGATGTTCTTGTCCTTCCATATGTGGTCGAGCAGTTGAGGATGATAGCAAATAACAATAGTATTGTCTGGGCGAACCATTCCAAAAGCTATTCAACTCTGTCCAGCAGGAGATGGAAATAACGTTCACAAATCGTATATATAGTTCGTATTTGAGGAATGGAGTTGATTCAACAACAAAAATGAAATATCTGTTAGCAGTTTCCTGAACCATCTCCAGCTGCTTAGGCCATCCAGGTTACTGTTGCTTGATAGCACGGCGCGAACTTTTGCCATGCTGCACAGCAATAAAAAATTCAGTCAGTGGCGAGCCGCTCTAGAAACAGAAGCTATGCAGTATTTCCCGCGTGCTTGCCTACTGAGTAGATCAATTTTCGTTAATTTCTCAGCCAAATTTCAACCGATTTAAAAATTCAAAATTCTAACATAATCTACATGAAAAGTGATGCTCAGAAATATAACAATGAATGAAATTGAACACATTTTTTCACTTTAAAACTTCTCAGTTGATGTTCTGTTTTAAGAATGCCACGTCATTTTCTTCTTACTGTACATGACTATTTAGAGAAGTGTGCATGTTGGTACATTATCATTAAATGTACCCATCAGTTTCACAGTTGTCTTTTGACTTGAAACATGTCACGTTAACCACATACACAGGAAAATTTTTATGAAACTTTAAGGATTATATGAACATCTCCTTTCAGTTGAGTAACTTGTTTAAAATCGATAAAAGCATCATAAGTTTTCAAATAATTATCTGGTGGTTCTAAATGTCACGCTTCTTGAAGAAATACTTGGTTTATTTCGTTTTTCAAATATAGATTACGTAGCTTTATATGATCAAACAGTGATGAATCATCCAATTGGATTGTTATTCAGTTAGTTTGAAACACGATAAAAATAAAATAAGGCATGTCACATTCCAATGAGTCACACCAGTATGCGAGCTGTAGCCTTAAATTTTTCTTCCCACTTCATCCTGCTACCTCAACTGTCTATAATTCATAGAAAGATATTGGAATTTTAGGATTTTTCAGTACATTTTCTCATTGTTCAAGCTCATAATTTGGTTTATATTTAAGAGTAGGTACACGAATATCCATAGGCTCTCTCTACAATTTTACCGTATGTTGGAAGTGTGTCAGTTAGTTCAACTACAGCATTATTGTAGTCAAGCTATCTAAGAAGAGCATCTCCAGCACTGGAACTCCAAGTATAAGTTACAGTAGACCCCTTCCCATAATATTTCTTTATAGTCCCAAAGGAAATCACAAAGCATATTCAGTGGATAAAGTACTTCATTTTCCTTTCTCTTTACTTTAACATTATTAAATATGTGTCCTTCCAAATTTATTTTATCATTAACAGATGAAGTCAAATACAACAACACTAAAGATGAAACAAAAGGATGCTCAATTCTAGGTATAGTACTAATTCATTTCTGTATGGCTACAAAATCATATAGCTTTGCCAAATGATTATTATTTGTTCTTTTATTAGATTTTATTACATTTTCCATTATAAGTTGGATAATCTGCACCATCAGCTCCAAAATCTGAAGCTCATGTACAACTGAGCATGATTAGGATCAAGCCACGCATCTCACACATTTATCTACATCCACTTCTGCATCTACATGGTTACTCCGCAATTCACACTTAAGGGCCTGGCAGAGGGTTCATCGAACTATTTTCATACTACTTCTCTACCATTCCACTCTCTAGTGGCAGGTGGGAAAAGGAACACCTAAATCTTTCCGTTAGAGCTCCGATTTCACGTATTTTATTATGATGATCATTTCTCCCTACGTACGTGGGTGTCAACAAAATATTTTCGCATTCGGAAGAGAACGTAGTTGATTGAAATTTCGTAAATAGATCTCGCCTCAAGAACACCGCCTTTTTTTCATTGACTGCCACCCCAACTCGCGTTGGAGTGGCAGTTACCACTTTTCGCACCATACAGAAATTCTCTATAGATCATTTTGTAATTTGAATTGATCGTCTGATGATTTTACTAGACGGTAAATTACAGTGTCATCTGCAAACAATCTAAGGGGGGCTGTTCAGATTATCTCCTAGATCATTTACATAAATCAGGAACAGCAGAGGGCCAATGGCACTAACTTTCGGAACGAACGCCAGATATCACTTCTGTTCTACTCGATGATTTACCGTCTATCACTACGAACTGTGAGCTCTCTGAGAGGAAATCACGAATCCAATCACACAACTGAGACGATACTCCATAAGCACGGGATTTGATTAATAGTCGCTTGTGAGGAACTGTATGAAAAGCCTTCTGGAAATCTAGGAATATGGAATCGATCTGAGATCCCTTGTCGACAGCTCTCATTACTTCATGGGAATAAAGACCTAGCTCTGTTTCATGAAAACGATATTTTCTGAGTCCGTGTTGGTTATGTATCAATCCGTCTTTTCTTCAAGGTGATTCATAATGTTCGAGTACAGCATATGCTCCAAAATCCTACTGCAAATTGAGGTCAGTGATATAGGTCTGTAATTCAATGCGTTACTCCTATTTCCATTCTTGAATATTGGTGTGACCTGTGCTACTTTCCAGTGTTTAGAACAGATCTTTCGTCAAGTGAGCGGTTGTATATGATTGCTAAGAAAGGCGCTATTGTGTCTGCATATTCTGAAAGGAACCTGATTGGTATACCATCTGGACCGTAAGACTTGCCTTTCTTACGTGATTTGAGTTGTTTCGCAACACCTAAGGTATCTACCTTTATGTCACTCATGCTAGCAGCTGTTCTGGTTTCGAATTCTGAAATATTTAATTCGTCTTCTTTAGTGAAGGAATTACGGAAAACTGTATTTAGTAACTCCGCTTTAGTGGCACCATCATCGGTAACATTTCCTTCACTATCGTGCAGTGACGGTATTGACCTTTTTTTTTTTTTTTTTTTTTTTGCCACTGGTGTACTTTACATACGACCAGAATCTCTTTGGCTTTTCTACCATATTTTGAGACATGTTTCATTGTGGAAGATATTAAAGGCATCTCCCATTGATGTCTGCACTAAATTTCGAGCTTCCGTGAAACAGTTGGTCTTGGGGACTTTGATTTCTTCTGAATTTCGCATGCTTTTTTCGTCGGTTGTGCAACAGTGTTCCGACGTGTTTTGTGTATCAAGGTGGATCAGTCCCATCTCTTATTAACTTATCCGGTATGAATCTATCTATTGCTGTCGATACTGTATCTCTAAATTTGAGTCACATCTGGTCTACACATACATAATTAGCTTGGAAAGAATGAAGACTCTCTCTTAGGAAGGCATGAAGCGAATTTTTATCTGCTGTTTAAATAGATATATTTTGCGTTTATTTTTAATGGTTTTGAGTCTCGCTACAGTGACCTTGTGTTCACTAATCCCTGTATCCGTCATGACGCTCTCTATTAGATTAGGATTATTTGTGGGTAAGAGGTCATGTGTGTTTTCGCAACGATTTACAATTCGTGTGGGCTCATGAACTAATTATTCCAAGTAATTCTCAGAGAAAGCACTTCGTACAAATTCGGAAGATGTTTTCTGTCTTCCACCGGCTCTGAACATATATTGTCGTCAACAAATCGAGGGTAAATTGAAGTCTTCACCAATTATAACTGTATGAGTGGGGTACTTATTTGTGATGAGATTCAAGTTTTCTTTGAACCTTCTATTATATCATCTGAGAAGGGGGTCGGTAGAAGCCAATTATTGTTTTGGTATGGCTGTTGAGCACAATCTCTACCCATAGTAATTTGCAGGAACTATCTATTTCAACTCCACTACAAGATAAACTACTATCAACAGACACAAACACACCACCACCTACTTTATTTAATCTTTCCTTTCTGAAATGGTTTGCACCTCTGTAAAAAATTCAGTAGACAGTTCTCCATTTTGTTCGTTATTTATTAAAGATATAAATATATTAAAGCATTTCTAAAATAACAGTTACAGTAGCACCATTGAAGTCAATCACATTATTATTTCCACCAGTTACAGTTATTTTTAATACCTCTATAGTATTAAAAACTGGAATTTATACAGGATATTGTTTTTCAAGAATTACTGCACCACCAATTTTACCATTAGGTTTGAATGAAGTAATACTATTAGTTTCTCAATGAAAATGATCAGTACGCTTCACATACATTCATTCAGGTACATTAAAATTTATGTTGATGAACTTGAAAGAATAAATTTAGGAACATCATGAGCAATTGACTTTTCATTAGCTTCAATAGCTGGACCACTAAATCCTAGCACACTTCCAATACTACATTCTACGTCCACAAATAATTTAACATCTCTCTCAATAATAAATCTATTTAAAGTTTAAATTGTTGTAATGTGTATAGTAGGATTTTTGAATGATTAACTTTTTCCAAGATTTTCAAACCATATTAGCCACCAGGAATTTATGTTGTATCTCGATCACAATATAATTTATTCGTTTTTGCACAATATTTGGAGTTCGACTGTTGTAAAACAACCAACCAGTGCAACACTGCTATAACTTTCTTGTATAGGTACAGCCAATCGTTTTTTGAGAACAGATGGCTTACATACAACTCATTTGAAGTAGGTGGCTCATTAAATGTTAACAAAATTTTATTTGATTAAATGAAAACACATTGGGAACCAAAACAATGAATTCTGTACAGGAAATCAAGAAAAAACACAGTAAGCTTTTACCTAATTCTACTCAATGCGCTATAATGGGCTCGAGTGGCTGTGGAAAAACAACATTAATAATTGACAATTACATTCTAGCTCCAGGATGGCTAAATTGGAATAAGATAAACCACTTGCATGTACATTTTAAACATTTAGATCAACCAAAATATGAAGAGAATATAAAAGTATTTAAAGTAGTTGCAGATAAAACTAATAAGAAGAGTACTAAATTTGTTGCAAACAATGATGAAATTACACCACTAGATCAATGTGAAGACAATTCATTTGCAGTATTGAATGATTTCATTCCTGAAAACCAGTATGTACTTAATGAATAGTTGACTAGAGGAACATATAAAGAATGTATTGTTTTTATTTATCTCAGAGATATTAAAAAATAGCAAAACAATAAGTAAGCGATTATTAAAATTTTTTAATATATTAGACAAGGTGATACAAATTTAAATCATATCAAGCATGAGTTTGTCAGTGGTGATTTAAAATTTGATGATTTTAAAGAAATTTGTAGTAAATTTTGGAGTGATGAAATTGATTGTTTTTTACAGTAGATATGACAGGGAAACATAATGAAGGGAAAAGGGCACCATACAATAGATTTCCTTATTAAATGAGTTCTCTAAGAAATGATATTGCATATCTATTAGAAAACCATGCTGATCGTATTTTACATGGATATGCAAATGAATTTAACGAAACTCGTGACTATATCACAGAATATAAAAAATAAGAAGAATTTAGACAACATTATACTAATTGTTCATAGGCTACTGAAGAAGCTAAATGTGGGCCACATATATGTGATTGCTATATATCTCGATAAATGAAAAAGCAGAGTGCATTACGTTGTTTACTTTTTATAAATCTATACATTAAAAATAAATTACATAATGATTTTTATTTTCAGTAAATTTGATGGAGATAAATTAATAGTTGGTTATATGAAATATAAATGTACAAATTCTTCAGAATTATATTTAGAGTCAAGTGAAGATGAGAAACTAGGTGAAGGCTTTAAAAATGTACACATAAACCAAGTGAATATATTCAGAAGACTTAAGTTAGAGATTTAATCGTTAGATTAGCTGTTATTCATGGAAATAAAAAATATCATTCTCGAAAAGTGGGAATTATACACTTGTTAACAAATAAATTTAGTGGTTTTACTGTGAAAGATCCAAAAGGAATCATAAATTTGACAAAATTTGTGAGTAATCTTCCACACACATTTTGGAAAAATTTAAAATATGGAAAAGGTTAAGATAATATTTCAATTAACAAATTAAAATTACAGATGATCTCCATAGTTGTAAGTATTGTGCACCAGGAACAAAAGTAGAAGAAAGATTGGCTCGAAGGAAACAAGGCATAAATCCACAAGATGAAGTTTGCAAAGAACATGATATTGGGTACAGAGATAGAAAAAGATCTTCAAAAAAGACACAAAGCAGATAAAGAATTTCAGATAGCTGCAAAAGAAAGAATGCATGCTTCTTATGCTTCAACTGGAGAAAAAATAGCAGCAATTGTAGTTCTAGGGATAATGTGTGGAAAGAGAAATTTAGTTATGGGTTTAGATGTTGATGATAATGGTTGTGGACTATAAAAATATTTATCCATATAAAATTTTTTATCTATATAAATGTAAAACTTCGACATTGAATTGGTTTTGCTTTATTTTACCACTAGGTACTAAGGTATGTTCAAATTAAATTTAGGAATGATCAGTTACATATTACTGATATTTGTTCAACTGATGTATAAAAAAAGAGATTAAAGCTGATGGTAATTTGCTGATAGCATTAGGTATACCTGTTGTGAAAAAAATATCAAATACCTAACAAAAATGTAGGAAGATTCAGAATTTCTTCCTGTAGTATTGGGAATGTTACCATATCTAGCAACAGCTGTTTCACAAGTTGTTGGGCAGCTGGTTTTGCAAAAGCAGCAATGGACGAGAAAAAAGGTGATAAAGAATTAGAAAAAAGATATAATTAAGCAATGGAGAAGGAAAGAAGCACTGGACTAAAAAATTGTGAAGAAATAATTTATATGTATCGTAATGCATTAAGTTATTGTAATATAGAGAAACTTGCTAAACAATTAAAAGACTAATATTTCATGGTGTTCTTATGACTGATGAATTACCTAATCATCCTAGAGAATATGAATCTGGAATAGTTAATTTAAATACATCTCATCATGTTGGCTCACAATGGTTCTATTATTATAATAAAGAAAAAAGTGTGTTTGATGCATTTGGAGGAAATATTTTTAAGGAAGTGGTTAATTATCTTGGCTCAAGTGAGCATTTTAATGAAGTAATTTATGGCTATTTTGTTGATGTCTATTTTGAATCTGATGTTGGATAATTATGAATATAGGAAACTGACAGTTGTGGAAATAAATAACCACAGCACTGAAAAAATAAAGTGAAAAATCAAAATAAAGTCTGTGGAATTGCAATCTTTAGAATCAAAAACAGAAAAATTCTTAACAAATTAGGTAACATTAATCCAAAAATAGATAACTTATTTAAACTTATTGTGATGGAATTAAGGAACATTAAATAAACTTTGTATTGCTTTTAAAGGCATAAGATTGGTAAATATAAAAGATCGTGCAAATCGTTATGGTGCATTAACTAAAAAATACTTGAAAAAAGGATATGTTACAAAAACACACAAGACAAGTATTCTAAAACAACTTAGTAACTATGTCACTACAACAGTTTTCAAAAATCTAACTCCTAATATTCATGAAGAAATTATTAATGTATTACATAAGCCAATGAAGAAAATTTTAAAAGAAGAAACGTCATTTCTCTTAGTATAGTTGCTTTATGGCAAGCTGATCATGTAGAAATGCATTCTGGTAAATTGAAACAGATTTCAAAAACAAATAAAGGATATAAATATTTATTAACTGTTATTGGCGTTTTTTTAACATACGCTAGATCTGTTACAGTTAAAGATAAAACTAATATAATTATTTCAGGAACTTTGTAAAAAAATTTAAAGCAAAGATATCCCACAAATTTACAAACAGATAATAGTAAAAAATTCTGTAGTAAGGATTTTCTAGAACTAATGAAGAAATATAGTATTAAACACTATTTAGCTTTTACTGAACTGAAATCATCTGTTGTAGAAAGATTTAATAGAATGCTTAAAGAAAAGATGTGAAGAAAATTAGCTCTCCAAAATCATTGTAAATGAACTGAGTTAGTAGAAAAGTTGGTTGATGAATACAGTGATACAAATCATTCAAGAATAAAAATTAAGCCAATAGAAAGTTAATAAAAAATTAGAAGCCAACTCCATTTGTATTTAATTATAATCCTAAATATTAAGTTGGAGACAAAATTAGAATCAACTAACTTGAAGGAATGTTGTAAAAATGTTATACAGCTAAATGGTCAATAGAAATTTCTGAAATTGATGCGATCACATATAAGTTAAAGGCGTTGGATGTAGAAAACATAACGGGAAATAACATCCTGATTCATATCTTGTTGAGAAAGTTTTAAGAACGAAAGGAGATAAAGTGTAAGGTAAATGGTTGCAATATGATAATTCACATAATAGTTAGGTTAGCATGGATAATGTTACTTTGTAAATGGTTAGATTTTAAATGGTTGCAATATGATAATTCACATAATAGTTAGGTTAGCATGGATAATGTTACTTTGTAAATGGTAAGATTTTAAAATGAAGACTGTTGCAAATTCATAAATATAATTTCTATTTTTTATCGTTATGACTTAGACCTAGTGAAGCAGTGGGCCCAGATATATTTTCATTAAAACTTAGGGGAAGTCATTGATCAGTTATTCTTCTGCAGTGGTTTTAAAATATTTTTACCTCTTTAAGGGGCGACGATTTGTCCTCCTTGACGAAAAAAATTGTTTTATAAAAATTTTTGTTTAGAAGTATGTCACTCACAATGAAAGACAAAATTAACAGTTTCATATATTCTATCCATATACTATCCTGATGATGAAGATATAGTCTCTATATTCATAAATCAGTTAACTAATGAGAATGTGAACCACTTGTACAATCTAAGTGGAAAAGAAATTTGTATTGTTTATCAATACTTTAAAAAACAACTGTTGGTTAATTTAAGTTATACATAAATTTTATTTTTACATTAATATTCTAGTGGTCATTTTTCCATCTTCAACTTAATTATTCTTCTTCACTCATTTTAAAATCCTTTTATGTATTCTACTAATGACATCCTAAATATTAAATTTTCTTCAGAATTAAAGTAAATAAATTTACACTTCAATTGCTCATCTACGAATTCCTACCTTTCAGATTTGTTATATCTATGTCAATATGATTATTTTCATCACATTCAACTGCAGTTCTATATTTTTTGAAATTTACATCAATGGCAAGGAAAGCGTTTGTGAAGAAGAGTAATTTGGTACCATCGAGTATAGATTTAAGTCGTTTCTGAAAGTATTTGTATGGAGTGTAGCCATGAATGGAAGTGAAACAAGGGCGATAAATAGTTTAGACAAGAAGAGAATAGAAGCTTTCGAAATGTGGTGCTACAGAAGAATGCTGAAGATTAGATAGGTAGATCACATAACTAAGGAGGAGGTATTAGGTTATGTTAGTGTTTTTTTAATGTCCCATCGTCAACGAGATCATTAGAGACGGAGCACAAGCTCGGGTTAGGGAAGGATGGGGAAGGAAATCGGCCGTGCCCTTTCAGAGGAACCATCCCAGAATTTGCCTGAAACGATTTAGGGTTCAAATGGCTCTGAGCACTATGTGACTTAACTTCTGCAGTCATGAGTCGCCTAGAACTTAGAACTAATTAAACCTAACTAACCTAAGGACATCACACACATCCATGCCCGAGGCAGGATTCGAACCTGCGACCGTAGCGGCCGCGCGGTTACGATTTAGGGAAAGAGGAGGTATTGAATAGAATTGAAGAGAAGAGAAACTTGTGGCGCAATTTGACTAGAAGAAGGGATTGGTTGGTAGGTCATATTCTGAGGTATCAAGGGATCACCAATTTAGTACTGGAAAGCAGCGTGGAGGGTAAAAATCGTAGAGGGGGGCCAAGAGATGAATAAACTAAACAGATTCAGAAGGATGTAGGTTGCAGTAGGTACTGTGACATGAAGAAGCTTGCACAGGAGAGAGTAGCATGGCGAGTTGTATCAAACCAGTCTCTGGACTGAAGACCACAACAACAACATATCAATATTTGCAGTAGACAACTGTGTTTCAAATTTTTCTTTCTTGAAGCAGATGACAATGATACCCATTAATTTTTGTTCCTTTGATCATGACATTAACTTTATTTTCAAATAAAAGTCATCTATTAGCTTTCCTAATTCACTTTCTAAAGGAGCTGTATATATTTATCTTTAGATGACATTTTTTCAGTCCACTATAATGTTTCTTATCTTTAGCATAAAAATATTGATAAGTGCAGCCTTTCTGTAATGTAGTACCTTAGATACAGCTTTAGCTTTGAACCAATGATTATTATTTTCATCAGTAATTATTAACACCTGTGTGCCATTTTATGAAATCCTGTTGTTTACAACATCCAGAAATGACTCCATTTAATAGAAAAACATTTTACAAGAAGTTTTTTATAATTCCTTGGTTAAGAAAATGTTTATTATTCGAGGTATGTAAATGTTTAAATACCTAAAGTTATTCATAATACCAGCAAGCCAAATATATCTTTTTTTGGAAATACACGGTTTTATAGTTTTGTGATAAAAAATGTTTTATAAATGAAGGCCTAAAGGCAAGGAATTTAAAAGCTAGAGCAAAACAATTAGGAATAGGAGATTATTCCAAACTTAGGAAACAACAACTTATTGTGTTATTAACAACACTCCAGAGACTGCATGCAATGTGGGACTGCTTCTAATATAAAGTAACAAAAAGCTAAAGCCACAGCAGTTGGCTTTAAAGTCTATCATAAACTCCTGAACTGATTAATTACAATTTTGAAAATTTGTGTTCTGAGGAATTATACATATTAATCAAAAACTGGAACATATAGAAATAAAATTGTTCATTATATTAAATAAGATATCTGTGTAATAATAAAAAATGAAATTATCTCAGGAGATTTTGCATTAACTAAAGAGATCACGTCTGAATTACAAGGACTGGGAATTTATGTAAATCCTAAACCATGATTCATCTGAAGATTTTGATCAGAAGGTAAAGCTAAAATTAATTGTCATAGTTAACCATAGACACAAAACGTATTTGCAGGTTTTATGAGAGGATTTCCAGGCCAATTAGACTGGAGAGCAATAAAAAACGCACATTGCTTTTATTGACTTTAAAAAAGCTTTTGACAGTGTCTATAGACAGAAACTTTGGGAAATAATGACGAATCACAGATATCCAAAGCATCTAGTAAATGCAATAAAAAGTTTATATCAAGACACAAATATCACTTTAGATCTCAATGGCAAATCAAACCAACTAACAAAGTGGTACGACAAGGCTGCTGCATCTCTCCAACTTTGTTCAACATCGATACTGTTCAACATATACATTAATGAAATAATACATATATGGAAGTCAGAATTTCAGAAAGGCATCTACCTAAATAGGAACATTCTTTCAAATGATTTACTATATGCTGGTGATGCAGTGGTCCTAACAGATAAAGAAGATGACCTTCAGAAAGGAAGCTACTTGCTAAAACAAATAAGTGCAAAATTTAACATGGAAATCCCAAAAGAAAAAAACTAAGAAAATGGCCTTCATGGGGAATGAAACAATTAGAGCCAGAATAGTGATAGATCAGAAGTAAACCATTTCATTTAGCTCAGATATGAAATTACATATGGCTACAGCAGAGATATTGAAATTAAGCTTAGTAAATTCAGTCAGGTTTGTGCAACAAACAACAGCAACCTAAAAATCAAAACCAGGAAAGACACTCAAATTAAATTTTACAAACCTGTTGCATTTCCCAGACTGCTCAATGGAAGTGAGACATGGGTGATTACCAAGATGCAAGAAAGCCGCATTCAGGCACAAGAAATGAAGTTCCCTAGAGGTGTTAAAGGTTGCACAAGAGAAGACAGGCTAATAAATCAAGATATTAGAGAAGAACTGCAAATCTTTAGCCTCAGTGATAAAATTCGAGATTACAGAAGAAAATGGAATGAACATCTGCAAAGAAGGGACAGAGAGACACTTCCCTTAAAGGCAAAAAATTATGGGAAAAGAGACAGAGGAAGGCCACGACAGATGTGGTTACCGTAACAGGCAATTCATGGCTAATACCTGAAGAGAAGATCAAGATGAAGATGAAGAGCAATATCATATCGAAACATGACTAATAGATTCATAAGAGAATTTCAGGATAAATTAGATTGTTCTTATATCTCCAGGAAACAAATATTATCTAAATAATTTATAAGAGAATATAAGAATAATGTGGATTGGGTTAATACGTCAACATACCACAAATTATATGAAGACTTTATGTGAAAATTTTAAGATAAATTAAATTGGGATAATATAGCAAATATTCAAAAATTACCTGAATATCTTATGAGAGAGTTTCAGGATAAATTAAACTGGGATGGTATATCACACATGCACAAATTATCTGAAAATTGTATAAGAGAATTTAAAGATAAGTTAACTGGAAAATATTTTGAGCAGTCAAAAATTACCTAAATCATTCATAGAAAAGTAATTATACCTTGTTAAATATTATCTAGCACTGAAGAAGACTGTTCTATATGCTTAGCTGATCGAGGTTATCAAATTGTAAAAACTCATTGCCATTATGTTTTTCATAACGAATGTATTAATAAATGGTTAAAGGATCCAGATCATTCTACTTGTCCAGTGTATAGAAATGATGTTACATAATTTATGCCGGATGAAGAGAGGACAGATCATTAATCAATTTTTCTTTTCTATAGTTATCGAAAACACATAGTCACCTCTAGCTCTCTTATTATCTGTATGTTCCAATATACCACAAACATCCTTAGCTTTCATTTGTGACTATTTTCCTTATCAGTAATCATATACATTTGCTTATTGTTAAATGTAGCTCGTTCTTGATTAAATTAGTGACTGACTCCACTTAATAAGAATGGTGTTTATTAGAAATATATATCTTTTAATTTATAGTGCTTTACATCTATATAAATTAAATTACTCTTACTGTTGTTGTTAATGAAAATAGTAGTTGCTGATGAAAAGAGTAAAGTCATATTTGAATGATTATGGTTATTTAGATATTCAGTACGTTACAAAACTTACTCAAGTGAGTGATCTTGTGTTTAGAGAGATATTACTGATATTTTAGGACACACACAGTATTGAAATAAATGGTGAATTAAAATTCTATGAATAAACCTAGAAGCGACATAAAAGATACAAATATTGACTACAGAATTAGTATTATAATGGAATAAGGAAAATATAAAATGGTATTATGAAGGTGCAACTAAAAATGTATTACAAGTAACAAAGGCAGCATTTCGTTTATGGGAAAAGTATATTGACATTCAGTTTCATCAAGATAACAAAATCCCGATATTTTAAATAAACAAAAGAGGAGTACCTGGTAATGAAATATGTGATCACTGTTGTCCACAGGATATAGATGGACACGGTGATGTATTAGGTCATGCAGTTTTTTTTCCAAATATGAGTAATGACCCAGTGGAAATACATATGGATGATGAAGAGTTTTGGTAACTGTAGATTGTTGGAAATTCACCAAAGGATAAAAAAAATATATTTTAAGTTGTGGCTCATGAAATTGGTCATGTATTAGGTTTAGAACAAATTGACGTTGATGGAGCAATAATGTGTGTATATTGTGTATACTATAATGGTTCACATTTAGAATTACCTAAAGATGATAAGTATGCTATTCAAAGGTTGCATGATAAAAATATATTGCCATCTGCACCAAAATGAATTTCAGTTGTTTCATCTAAACCAATTCAATCTTCCTGTCAAATAAAGACGTTTGATAACTTAAAATTCCTGAATGGAATTTTATATATATTTTTTATCATAAGTGGTTGTGGATAGGTAATATTTTTAATGCAAGATATACAAATAATAGAGGGAATATATCAAAGACCAAGCAGTGATATTGTTTTATTTGTTGACAATATGATATGTATGACAAATATGTATACATTACAATTCATACCTAGATATCACAGGCCAATACCTAGTATAGGAATATGTCTAGATTTTAAGTTAAATGATGTAATAGACACATATACAGGAAGGGCATTTTTACTCTGTAACGAACCTCTCCATGTGGTGATGGATTAATGTAATTTTAAATATAAAAGACGAGGTGTTATAACTAGGGAATTTCTAGTAGTGCCTACAGGAATAAAGTCTTCGTTTAGGTAGATTATTGGATTGTTGTATTTATCAAGGAGAATACATTCTATGAATATAATGAATTCATTATAACATTACCTTTATTTGGCATTGATTTCACTAAAGCATTAGCATTTGTTCCCAATGTAATAAATATGCGAAAAGGTACAATGCAAAAAATTTACTTTTTCTTAATAATTTTTTTTATAACTGGAAGCCACCCAATCTAAACTGTGTAAATATTGCAAAACCGAGAAGTCAAATAGTAATTTTACTTCAAAGAATTATGCAAAACATGGCTGTAGGATAATGTGTACACAAGATATAAATGAATATCATAACAAGTGTATACAATAGTAAACGAATTCCTATAAAAAATACTCAAAGGTGTGTGCCAGCTGTGTTCCTCGCCGCCTAACAGAAGAACATAAAGGAATACCAGTGTGTAATTACCTGCGCATTACGGGACTGATAGTCAATATTTTTGTCGAACATCGTCTCAGGCTATGAAACATGGATGCATCGCTTTGAATCGGAAAGGAAACGTCAGTCCATCGAGCGGCGCAACACCACCTCTCCTCCGAAGAAAAAGTTCAAAGTCGCCCCCACAGCCGCTAAAGTAATGTCGACGGTCTTATGGGACTCAGGAGGGGTCATTCTGTTTCATTTCTCATGTGCTTCGTCGCGGTATAACGATCAACTTTGCTGTGTATTGTGCTACCCTCAGCAAATTCAAGAAACGAGTTCAACGAGTTTATCGCTACAAAAATGCAAAACATCTTCTCCTTCTCCATGATAAAATAAGTCTCACGCAAGTCTGCGCACCTGAAAAGAGCTCAGAAATCTTCTTGGAACTGTTCTTCCTCATCCACCCTACAGCCTGGATCTCCCACCCTCCACCGGCCTTGGTGGCCGAGCGGTTCTAGACGCTACAGTCTGGAACCGCGCGACCGCTATGGTCACAGGTTCGAATCCTGCCTCGGGCATGGATGTGTGTGATATCCTTAGGATAGTTAGGTTTAAGTAGTTCTAAGTTCTAGGGGACTGATGACGTCAGAAGTTAAGTCCCATAGTGCTCAGAGCCATTTGAACCATTCTCTCCCACCCTCCGACTTCCATCTGTTTGACCCAATGAAGGGAGCACTCCAGGGAAGCACCACGTGGATGACGATAATGAACGAAGCTCTTAATAATTTCCATTCTTAATACCGCTTCCAATGTGTAACAGTCATGTCAGGCACGCGTCACGACGTAACGGCTGTCTTAGTACCACACGGGTTTTCAGCTAGGTCATGTTTTTCTGTTTGTTGGAACTTGCACTTTATTCAAATTTTACTGAAATTAGTCTAATTTATCTTTCGAATCATTACGTTCTGCAATTTTCCGTCATTGCAGTTTCCGAAAAAAAAACAACGAATAGGCATTAAATGTCGTCGTTTCAAAATTCGTTTGATTGCTTTTAAATGAATACATTCCAGGTGTTAATATTTTGTTTTGTTAAAGTTGTATAGAAGAAAAACATCGATAAGGGAAACTAAACTAGCCTTGCGGATCTACTCTATATCATCATCAAACAACCATTATCTGTTTAGGAAAACAGTATTTGAATACTTTCAATCAGCCTTTTAGACTCGAAATTCTGAAGTAACATAATCAAGTATTCATCCTCAATGTTGAAGAATTAATAATATTACTCCTTTAGTTCAACATATTTTCAGTATAATGTAACGGTAATTTAACGTGCTCTAATTTGCAGGAAGGGAACGAAATGTGAAAAGATAAGGAATCTATGGACAAAATATAGCTTATCTCTACAAGACCTATGTAATGAATTTTACAGAAAAGTTTTCCTTCGGGTATCATCACTTACACGCAAATTAGGTTTAATTTTTTATCTTGGAGTTTCACTCTATACACTGGAAACAAAACTTTAGCAAGAAGGGCTTTCGGAAAAGGATTAATCGATTTTTTAAAGAAATGTATTAATTCAGAATTGTCCCAAATCTGAAATTATTGTAAGCGTACAGTTAGACGTTTCGAGATAATAACGTCCATACAAAAATTAAATTTAATTTAAATAAATAAAAGTCAAAAGGAACATCTTATGTAGGAGATTTTGATGACTACTGCTGATGGATGTGTCAAATCACGGCTATTGCCTTCAATTCACTGCTCTTAAAGCTGGCCTGTTTCGTTGACTGCAGTATATACGTTACCGTCAATCGACGTGTGAGTCGAATGAAGAGTCTATTGCATTATGATCATTAACATAAAGCTAGGAAACAATTTCAGTCTGGTACACTTTTCGTGCCCTCCTCACTTAAAGTTATTAATGGAGAGTATAGGGAGACTCTCTAAAATTCAGGGAACCTCTAGTGGATACAGAGGGGCGATGTGAAGAAGCCAATCTCACACCTCAATATTGGAAGCCGATGCAGTGAACCGCGTGAGAATGTGTCTGTCATTAGTTGTACGCACTACACTCTTCATTTTCCGGACTACATGAATTTTAATTAAAAAATTCCGCAAAAATTAAGGATAATAGAAAAATTTTAAATTGCGCGATCAATTTATTCAACAATAAAAAGTAAAATTCGTTTAGGGGTTATAGAGTTTCACTCCTTGCAGTCGTTAATCTCGACACACATACGTTAGCATTTAAAACTACTTGAACAGTTAAAGACTGCATTACGTTTCTTGAGAAGAGTTTCAGAAAATCTTATTCTTTTTTCTTCTTTCCAGTTGTCTGACTGGTTCTATTTACTAACCTGTAGTGCATCTGCTACTTAACGTAGAAAAGAGATGAAAGTTTTCCAATGATCTGTCACTACCCGCAATAACTTCACTCAAAGAAGGTGATGCATAGTCGCGAAGAGTTTTGTGGAGATGAGGGAGATATAGTGGCAGCATATGAGAGTTTCTACGCACGCTGCGTCTCCATAACTGCAACCAAAACTTTATCGGACAGTCTTATAAGTCTACCGTTCTGATGAGTGCATTCTTGGATAAACGCACGTGACCGGAATTTGTAATCGGATGGATACGTGAAGTTGGCTTTGTGAGTTGATACGGCCGTAAAGTTGCGCCGAGCGGACACCACGAGGACTTCTCTGTGGTCGGAGATTGACAGATTCTACTACAAAACGGTCAAGTTAGGTACAATAACGAGAAGCACGAACATCTTTAGATATTCAAATTGTTCGGCCACACACCCACACGCACACACACACCCACACACACACACACACACACACACACACACACACACACACACACATACAAACGAACGCACGTGCGTAAATGTATTCCTTTCAGTTTCTTGCATCACACTGAAATCATATTAATTCAACAACAATCCAAAACACCACTTCAAACACATGTGAGTTAGTGTTTATGGGGAAAACTGTACCCATCCACACCGAAATTTTCACAACTTTTGTGAGAGAATATTTCACTGACATAAAAGCTGTCACTTTTTAAGAATACAAATACTTCCATACAGAACATTACAACAGTTTACTTTCGGATGTTTAGGGTAATGGAAAATTTTGTACAGGCTTGTATGGAACGAAGTACTTGCCATAAACCCGAATATCTTGATTTTCAGAATGAGAAAATCATGACGGCACCAACTGTTATTTATATCTTTGATTCAGTTGTTGTTACAGGAAAATATTGATAACATAAACAACAGGAAGATTTCACGTATTTGGCAGAAAACGTAAATAACGACCCTTGAAAGCAGGCGTCAATGGAAAATCCGTATCATCGATTTAGCTATCGTTGGAGCTGTAAATCTTCGGATTTATTAACTCAGAAAATGTGCTAGATTTCGCCATGTGCTTCCCTGTGTTTATTATAGGACTTAAGTCACCATTGAAATGCCTTCGAAGCCTTTAGTTTTTCTTTGTTAAGTGCAGCGACTGATTTTCCATGGATACGTAGCCCTCCCTACCTACAATGATATTTTCAAAAACAATTTTAATAATGATTTTATTACTGTTAGTAATTCACTGCCACGAACGCTTACCAATGTCTCTGAGTCCTAATTTAGGATAGGAAGAAAAATTTCAAAACACATAATTTAATAAATTCTGACTATATCTTCCGTGAATTCCTGATATTAAGTGTGTTTGACATTAAGTCACTCGTTGGGGACGATCTGAGGGTTATATTATTCTTGAAGAAGAATCAGGTTTGTCACGATAGCTAATTCTCTTTATTACTATTAGTTTTAGTGTCTAACGTCCCATCTTCTTTTTATTATTATTACTAGTTTCGACAAGTATGCGTTGTCATCATCGGATGGTGTAACATTATTAGGAATCAATATTGATTCTCAGTTGAAGTGGTGTGAACACACAAATGTACTTGCAAACAGAATGTCATCAGCATGCTATGCCCTTAGAATTCTATCATCAGTATGTAACATACAGTGTCTTTTAGTCACATACTGTTGATATATACACCCAGTTCCTAGTTATGGCATTCTTTATTGGAGAACAAATTCACAAAATTGAAACACAATTTTCAAGTTCCATAAAGGAGCCGTAAGAATCATAACCAAAAATGGTAGTCGAGCTGCTTGCAAAGATCTGTTCAAAACACTGGGGATTTTAGCTGCTCCGTGTGAATACATTTACCAGTCAGTTGCACACATAAAAAATAACATTGGTAATTACTGCAGAAACAGTTCTGTCCATGACCATGGAACAAGAGCTAGATTCAACTTACATTGCCAAGAAAAAATAAACATGAAACTCAGAACAGCATTTTCTACCAAGGAATAAAACTGTACAATAAATTACCAAAAGAGATAAAAGAAATTGCAAAAATACACTTATTTAAGAAGGCAGCTAAAAAGTGCCTGTTAAGGAATACATTTTATACAACGAAGGATTACTTAGATAAAACAGAGTAGAGGTTTGGTAAATAAAAGTTATGCAAATAAATAATGATTATAATACATCCAACATTCCACATAACACCTTCCCACTATGTTTTTTTTTTCCTTTTCTAGTAAAACTTACCCCCAAGCTAAGCATTGCGCAATACTAACACCTCTTCCTCTTTCTGAGCTCAACATCTCACTCATTATCAAGGGATCCTGACTCAGTTTTTCAGGATAGCCAATGGGAAGTTGTGGTGCAGAAAAGGGCCCAGAGATAATCAGTGTGTGTGTGTGTGTGTGTGTGTGTGTGTGAGTGTGTATGTGCGTGTGTGTGTGTGTGTGTGTGTGTTTGTGTGTGTGTAGTGAGTGAAGTGTTATGAAACAATGTGTGTATAGTGTGTGCAGTGACTGATAGTGAGATACGAGTAAGCAGTGTTTCATTACACTATTTAATGAGTTATTTGTAAAAAACGTATAGTATACCAGGAGCAAATCTAATGATTGTCTCTAACTAGAAATCTGTAAATGTATGTATATACGTACGAATTAGATAATTTTAAATTGGTCTAAACTTGGAAATACTTTGACATGTCCTATATCCTTGTAAAAAGAAATCTACAGATGAACACACTAGGGTGTATGCTGGGACATCAGCACAATATGTTGTAGGTTTGAATTGTGTAGTATTTTATTTGGGACATGCGAGTGTTCCGTGTCACTTTTTATTACAGTCTGATGCAACATCACTATGCGACTTTCAGTGTTGTAAAAAGCATGTACACCTAATGTTGTGTACATAGTTCCGCGTAGTCAGCGCGTACACAACTTTCCCACTAGAGCGCGCCCAGCTAAGCACAACAGCGCAGGCACAGCGCTCGTCCATCTCCGCTCTACGAGATGGCGCTGTCTTAGAGACGGACAAAATTCTGCTTACGCCGATCCGCGTATTAATATGTCTCGCAGCCAATGAGATTGCTGCTAACGTAGAACCTTTTCTCCTCGCGGATCACACTCACGCAGTGATACCTGAACGCGCGAGGTATTATAACGATTGTACAGACCTCCGATTAGTCAGTCTGCATTAGTCTGTATCAGTCTATAGTCAAGTTTCAGTCTGCGCCTAATACGATTACCATATTCCTGTACATAGCCATGAAGATAAATGTATAGACACTTTGTCAAGTATCAGAGATAGGCGAGAATAAGATTAACGTACCAAGACCAAAGGAACTTCAGACTGTCAATTGTAAATAGCATCCAGAACCAAGTTAAGTTTTTTTTATGCTTGTTATTATTTTAATAAATGTGTGTGAAAATTAATCAAGTTCTGTTTAAAGTTGGTCACCGTCAATCTGCTACTCTAAGCGTGCAAGTGGCATTTCTATCGCCTGAACTAACGGCAGAAGATAAACACGCCACGATAAGACCACGAGAGATATTGCTGACAGTCGCCTACTTCGCTAGAGCGCTAGAGCGACAAGTCAAATAATCTGATGGTGTATGTACCGAAGGTCTTACAGTACGCACACCATACCCAATAATGTTACAAGTTCCGATGATGATAACGTAGATCTGTCAAAACCGGTAATAGTAATAAAAGGAACTACTAGCGACCATGGCAAACTTGATTCTTCAAGAATAATTTAATTTCTGTAAATAGATTCCATTTCTAAAAGAGTAAAATTTTCATACATCATAGTTATTCCATCGTTTTAACGGTCCCGATATTAACTGTTCAGTTTGGACTGAATCTGCATCGTGAATGATATATTTTGTATATTACTCATATTTATCGAAGATTTCATTTCTTATGTTAGCAGAAACTTACAAAATCTGATTGAACAAGGGAAGTCATACAGAATCTGTGTCAGAGAGATGGTGTGCGAAAGAATGAAACCTCTTACATCTTCACCTGCATCGTCGCCTTTAGTTTTTTTCTGCGAATTTGTGTGTCTCCAGCGAGCAAAACTCCATTTTGTTGGTGTGATGTGTGCGCGATCAAGTGCCCTACATCATACAGGCCGCAGTTTTTGCGGCAGTATCAGTGGACTAGCACAGCATAAGACATCTTGGTATCTGATAGAAGGTTCAAGTCAGAATGTATCAGTTTATAATTACAAAGTGATGCCTCAAGTTTGACAGACTTACGGCCGATGGATTTGAAGAAACCATAGAAAGTCTAATAAACAGTATTTCTATAGTACGAACCAATTTTCCAAATTTTTCCTAGCTTCATAAAATGAATTTCAACAGCAGTGTTTTGTTTGTACATCTACATCTACATGGCTACTCTGCAATTCACACTTAAGTGCCTGGCAGAGGGTTCATCGAACCATTTTCATACTACTTCTCTGCCATTCCACTCTCGAATGGCACGTGGGAAACGTGAGGTTATAGTCGTAAAGATCTATTAGCACTCATACAGTATCCCCAACGACCGTATACGTAGTGGAGGAGAAAGAAGCTTTACAAATAAGTATATTCTCGTAGAACATCAGCTAAATGATGCCCTGCAGCTGACAACTACATAAATAATCGAAGGTGGATACCATGATTAGATATCTATGTATGTTTTGAACTTTGATGGCATCGTGAACCTCTTATGATGACGTTTTCCTCTATAACGCAGTCAAATAAACATCTTAGCTTACTTGTCGAGCAAGAAGTGATTGCAGGTGAATATATAATAAGCCTTTTGCTGGGTGCGACACGGCGTCTCTTTCGTGTGGCCTCTCGTTCGATATTCACAGCCATCCATTAAACTGGAGGGGTTTCTTTTTCTTCCCTTTGCACATTTTCTTCCTCACTGCTGGCGGTTTCTTTGGGGTCGACGGAAAAAGAAGATAGTTTCCGCCCATCGTTACGTTTTGATGGGAATCATTTCGCAGTTCGGTATGAAAACCGTCCTAGGTGTATTGGATGCCTCAAGGCGAATAATTGTTCTCGGAAATACGATATTCATAACTCAGTGAAAATTTATGACAGTAGCTACATGAAAAATTGAAATGAATATATTGTTGAATTTATAGACACAGTTTTCTAGATAGCACAGCCTTCAAAACTGCAGTAAACAACAGAAATTAGCAAAAAGAGAAAGCAAAACAGAAAACGAACCTTATACATCTTGATATCGAAAGACTTCGTACTTTCAAATTTTTACAAGTGAGAAGATGTAAAAAAAAACTTTGTACTGAAAACTGACGGACTTCGAACAATATATTTACAAATTTGCCGTGAGATTACAAAAAAACTGCTAAGGACTTTTTAACGTCTGTAAAGATGCATACGATAAGTAGAATAACGTTCATCAGATGACGCCATAAACATATACAAAAATAAAGGCAAAGCTTTTTATTTCAATGTTTGGCCATAAATTACGTTACATCAAGATTTTTTCCGTCGATGATGACCAGATACCAACATCAATTGGCCTAAACTATGCTGACAGTACATCACAATCAATGATTTTTGGTACAGTATTATGCCAACTGTTGGTGCTATTTCAGCAGATTTTTTTAAACGTGCTTCTCAGTTAGCTGAAAAGAATGCGAAGTGTGAGGATGGTCATCGTCGACTCAAATCGGTCATCATTTATTGCAGTTCACAATCAAAGGCTGTAAAACGAGATTTCTTAAGAATTACGACCTCTCTTTCCCGCCCCATTTACGTCGCAGATTGTAGAATTTAAAAAGTCAACAGTACTACTTTAACGTCGAAACCTTCAAGAACGAAAGACACGTTAGCAAACACAATAAATGAGTTGTCCACGTCAAGTCGGTTCGTAGAGTATCTGAAATAGGGAAAGGTTGTGTTTTTATCGAGGAAACATAATACATGACATATGAAAAATAGTATACCAATATAAAATGCAGTATCGTCAGTGAAGCAGAGTCTGGTTTCTGGAGTGGTTGTGGGAGATTACAAGCCAAAGAAGAGATCATAAAGTATGTCCATGGTACACCCGCGTGTTGTATTCATTCAAAAAATTCAGAACTCCTGGTAGTAAAATCAAAACATATTCCTCAGGGATGTTTACAATTGACTAACTGACAATAAAGTAATCTTAAAAATAAAAAACACCAACAGCACGAACAAAAACTTCAACAAATTTTATTGAGGAAGAATAACGTTCGTGAGATGAAACGGTATGAACAAGTGGTTCATAAAATGGATACACATTCGGCAAGACGAGGGTTGAAATCACAGTCCGGTCAGTTTACCGATTGCATAGTTTCGCTATATCACTTGACGCTAATGCCGGGAAAATTATTTTGAATACGCTGGGACCGAACTGCTGCGACACGTTTATCCAATCTGAACTTATGCACCACCTTCCCTTCTCGCCTTTTATTTTTGGAATGAAGAGATAAAAGGACTGACAAATAGAATGATATTAGCAATCTGTGCCGTTAGTTGTCTGCCGTCTCTGTGTAGTAGTCAATGACTCGTGAAGTACCATCCATACATACAGGGTGTAAACGGTATAAGCTGCCAAAAACATCCCCTAGCAGAACACAGACAACTGATTTTAAATGTTTTGTAAAAATTTGTCCATTTCCTACTGTTGTCCCAGAAAAACACAATTTATCTTGGGAGAATGTCTTTGGACAAGTAGACACTAGAGAGAGCACTCGGATTAGATTGACTTGTGTAAACATTTTGCATGGTAGACCAGGAGAATTCGTTAAACAAGATCAGAACACTACGGCGTGTCTGTGTTGTCCCTTCCCCAACACAGGGACACTTATGTAAACAATCGGTTCGTATTACAAACACATTGGTGACTACGGCCTGCGTGGTTGAATGACTGTAATATGCCTATCGTCGACAGTTATAGAGTTACCTTTGTAGACGTTATTGCAAGTCTGTTGAACGTTATGATGGAAGGAGGATTCGCTACCGGTAAACTATGCGACATTCATTTCATTCACGGCGAGGCAAAATGTGTTCCGAGGGCAGCTGTACGAATTTATCGAGAACACTTCCCACAACGAAGAATTCCTGATCAATTAACATTTGTTGCTGTTCACCAGAGGTCTGTATCAACATAATTCTCTTCTTTTACTCGATTACTCTGAAATACATTCGTAACGAAACACTGTAGCTATCGTTATCTTTTTCC
The DNA here is from genome assembly GCF_023898315.1 of Schistocerca nitens. NCBI lineage: Eukaryota > Metazoa > Arthropoda > Insecta > Orthoptera > Acrididae > Schistocerca > Schistocerca nitens. The sequence goes on along the minus strand of NC_064616.1, from coordinate 943,305,491 downwards.
ATTTAATTATAAATGCGAAACGTATTGTCTGTTCTTACACGCTTTCATTTTGTTATTAAGTAAATCATGATAGAATACAACTTACGAGTACGTATTTAATTTGCATAGATTGAGAGATACTGGTTCTTATCTGCCCCAAGCAGAAGGTAGAGAGCCACAGTGCAAAAAATGAGCATTGGAAGCTGGGAAAAAAATTCTGGACCGCATCCACGAAGATCCTACTCTGAGTACTAGAAGCATCGCCCGCCAAGTAGGTGTATAGCACATTGGCATTCATCACATTCTGAAAGAGAAGTGTCTTCGCCCTTAGCACATTCAAAGCGTGTAAGCATTTGAAGAGCTACATTTCCATCCGCGATGAGAATTCTCGGAGTGGTTTTCGTAAGAAAGTGCGCAGTATGATTTTGTAAACAAAATACTCGTTACAGATGAAGCGTTTTTCATTCACGACGGAATAACTGATTTCCATAACATCTACACTTGGAGTGTACACAATATGCGCCAAGTAGTAGCAACACATTTACAGTGCCACTTTTCCGTAAATTTATGGGCTGGTATAATCGATGTTTACATTATTAGGCCTTATGTTTTATCTGAGCAATTGATTGGTAACAATTACTAAACCTTTCTGCAGGAAACATTGCTAACAACTTTATTGGAAGATATTTCACTAGCCATACGTCATAACATGTAGTTCGCCCATAGTGGTGCTCCATCCCACATTGGTCACAGAGTACGAGGTTTTTGAAAAGAGGATTTCCGGGATGATGGGTAGGACGTTTCGGTCCACGTTGATGGTCAGCACGCAGTCTCGATTCAAATGCACTGGAGTTCTACTTTTGAGCCCATATGAAGGAACTTGTTTGTGTGTAGCAGGTAAGTAATGTGGACGAACTTACGCAAAGAATTTTCAGTGCTGCCAGTACAATAAAGGCAACTGTGCATGTGCGTGAACGAGCGCAACGAAACTGTGTTCACCGTAATGAAGCGTGGGTCGAATCGAATGATGGACAATTTGAACACATATTGTAGTGTTGGCGTAAGAGGAAACTAAGTAATATGGGTTTCATTTTTGTTATGGTATTGTTGTACAAAAGGAAAATTATCGTAATTTAATTTTCGTTGTGGTATTGTTGCAAAAAGATGAAACACATGATTGTAATTAATGCACAACGAATTACATGGTAACTGGATGATTCTGTATTAAAGGAAACACATTTTATTTTATACTAGCTTTTCTTAATTACCACGACCTTCGTTATGGTAATGTATTAAAAGAGAAAACGTCTGGTTGTATTTAATTCATAGTTTACGCCAAACGATTTACTCGTTCTTGACAACGCAATGACTGTTGATATTGCTTGTTTCGGTAGCAACTGACCTCAGCGCCGCATCGTTGTACACGTCCAATGTTTACATTGCTCTGGTTCTTCGTCCGTTACCTTTCTGTGAGAGACGCGTCGCTGTCGGTAATACACATGCATTGTCGTGTACAGTCAGGTGGCAACGTAAACAAAAACGCTGCTAGTATCAATTCTATAAATATCTGTCTTTTAGGAATACAAAAATAATGAACACGATGCAACGATATTTCATTAAACTTTTTTGTCAAGCCCACCGAGATGTAACATCTGTATAATTTTGGTACTGTTACACCCTGCATACTCAGGTACTAGTTACGACAGCTATTGAGGAACGAAAGTCATGGATTAGGTCTATGCATATAGCTTTTGATCTCCAGGAAACGATGATAACAATCATTAGTAAAAATAATAACATGGTTCCTGAAAGCGTTTGCTTAAAAGTAGTGTAGGTCTTAATCCAAAATCTACGTTAAGAAACATTAACAATGATACACGAACAGTACATAATTACGAATATGTAATATGTGTCGTGCAATACGCTGACGATGTGAGGCTGTATATCAGTTCAGATAGAGACCTGTAACGTGAGGACAGAAAGATTTAACAGTAGATATTTCATTTCTCTACTGCTTCATTTTCCAAGATCTCCCGAATGACTATTATAAAAATTCAACGTTCCATTACAATAGACAGGTCGTGTCAGTACCTCGATTGATGAAAAATAGTTATAAACGCTATGTGTGCTGAAAAACACATGACTTTTCAGTGTCCTGACATGTCGAAGAACTTCTTTCGAGACTTCCACGGTCGCGTACGGAGAGCAAACAACAGATCTCTATGTGTGCAGTCACTATATTCGCCTTAAAATACGTGTCCGTGTTCTTTGATTACTGTCGGTGCTCCCTGGGCAACTGACTGGACAGTTCCAATTAGGCTGACTCACGCAGGCGTTTCAGATATAATTTCAACATCGAAAACAAAATATAAAACAATATGATTTCGTATGTGAAAGTCACTTTTCAGAGTCAACATGTAAACGTACTCAGAATTTGACAACTTAATGTCGAGAAACTCTCCAGAAATAAGAGCAATGTACTCTAATAAATCTTACGTCAGTATGAGGTGGGCGCCATATCCATACAGGAGACAAACACAGAAGATGACAACGTTCTGTCAAGGCCAGGTCGTCTCTCTGAATATAAACTTATCTCCATTATTAACTACCCTCAATATGGGACTGTCACCTTTAATGTAACGGCTTAAAGAATGTCTCAGTCATTCTCGAAGATAGAACCGAAGAAGGAGACTTGATTGTCTCACACTGGAAACATAAAAGTAACAAATTTCTACAAACCACTACTTAACCAAAACAAATTCCAGTATTTGAGTATCTCGCAGTATATGTAGGCGACTTTAACAGCCACAGCCATGTGAGGAGGATGAAAGAGGAAGAATGCTAGTACAGTGGGTGGAAGCAAACAATGCAAAAGGAAAGAGCACACTGAAGTGTAGTGAATGGGGTACAGAGAGCATACCTGACCTACGCATTTCATCTGCGGATTCTCCGGGGCGTAGTTCAGGAACTAACTTCAGAAAGGCCCTTCGTGATTATTCTAGATATCAACACCATCCCATTCTCATTTCCTGCGGCCAACATCTTCCGTCAGTACGATCCCGTCCTGTATCACGTTACCACTTCCAAATAGCAGAAAGGCATACATACTCAAAAGCGTTGGATGAGTCTATAGAACCGATTTCCAACGCACCGCACTCATACTCAAAGCTTCTGAGGGCGGTGATATGTATTGCCAAAATCAGTATACCAAGAGGGTGGCGTAAAGAGGTTAATCATGGATAGAACGAAGAGGTCAATCAGCTATATAATAAATTCAAGAGAAGTGGAGACTAAGCAACAGCTAAGGATCTTATGAATCCTCGAATGAACAAGGAGAGAAAATGGCACAAAGAAACCAAAAACTTTGACTTGACACACGCCGGTAGCAAACCCTGGACACTGTTTCGGGAGCTGGGAGACGACCCTTCCCACAACACATAGAAGCCAACAGCCTCATGCGACAGTCGCATAGTGATAGTTTCTAGGGTTCGCGCAGATAAAGCAAGTAGTATGCAAGTAAAAAAACCTTACTGAGGTCAAGAAATCTCTACAGCTCCACCCAGAATTATTTTCTGCATTTATAATCACTAAACTGTCCGCCCCGATAGCTTAGTGGTCAGCGTGACGGATTGCCGTCCTACGGGCCCGGGTTCGGTTCCCGGTTGGGTCGGGGATTTTCTCCACTCAGGGACTGAGTGTTGTGCTATCTTCATTATGGTTTGATACCCATCCGGCCGAATGTGGCGTCGAATGTAATAAGACAAGCACCAAGGCGACCGGACCTGCCCCGCAAGGAGCCTCCCGGCCAATGACAAATGGTTCAAATGGCTCTGAGCACTATGGGACTCAACATCTTAGGTCATAAGTCCCCTAGAACTTAGAACTACTTAAACCTAACTAACCTAAGGACATCACACAGCCCGCATCTCGTGGTCGTGCGGTAGCGTTCTCGCTTCCCACGCCCGGGTTCCCGGGTTCGATTCCCGGCGGGGTCAGGGATTTTCTCTGCCTCGTGATGGCTGGGTGTTGTGTGATGTCCTTAGGTTAGTTAGGTTTAAGTAGTTCTAAGTTCTAGGGGACTAATGACCATAGATGTTAAGTCCCATAGTGCTCAGAGCCATTTTTGACATCACACACACCCATGCCCGAGGCAGGATTCGAACCTGCGACCGGCCAATGACGCCAAACGCTAATTTCCATCGCTAAACTGTAGAGACCCCTTAACCATACGAAATGTAAAAAAAGCTACAAATGCAAAAGGGCTCTACGCAGAAGTTTGGTGCACAGTGGCCCAACAACGTGTAAATGATTAGCTCGCATTTTTAAGGAAATTCTTCGCTCAGAAAGGTTACCAGCAAAATTTAAATGAGTTAAAGTTATAGAGATCAAAAATCCAAAATACAAAGGAACAGATGTAGAACACTTTCGTCGAGAATCTCTACTTAGCTGTGCTCACAAACCGTGGGAAAGAATGGTCTTACACCGAATAAAAGATCAAATTCATTCTGTGGTACCATCTGATGAAGTAGGATATACACCTCTTAGAAGCTACTGTTAGCAAGTGCTCTCCTCAGCTATTCACATAGAAACTGGCTACGAGAAGAAAATCAAGACCGGTGTAGATTTAGTTTAACTGCAAGCAGCTTATGACACAGTATGGTGCAAGGTCGAATACTGAAATTTCTTAAAACAATATCTTGTAAGATTCTAGGTAACCTAAACATCATGTTGACCAATCGGCATTTTTAAGTACACCAAGATGAAATGAAGACCGGATGGCATGTACTCAGTGATGGTTTGTCACAGGACTCTTGCAACGTTTCTGTGCTATTCAGTCTCTACACAGTATACTGCCGACCTTGACCTGACGGATACTCCAGTACGTATTTAACCTTACAATTTCATGTCAGAGTCAAGATATTTCTGAATGTGAGAACACCTAACAAACAGCCTCTTTAACTTTACGAATGTTTCAAGACGTGGCTACGTAAACATAATGTTTTTAAAAGCGAGGTTTGTTTTCTCCAACTCTCTAATCGCCTAGCATTAGTAACGATCAGCCTGGGTCTGGCCCTCTTGGGGCTCGAACCCGGCCCAGCAGATATTTTCATATGCCAATATTGGGTAACAGATTTATTCCTGATACAGCTAATATCAAGGAATTCGCAGTAAGCGAATTAATTTCTAAGTATCGAGTTGTCAACAGTGTCTGTTCTTTCAGACCTGCATGTAAGCGTTAGTCGTAGTTCAAAAAACTGATAACAAATTCGATTCTCTTTGTCGAAAAAGTTATTATGGGACTTTATCGCTAGTGAATGACATGTACCAGAACAATGCCCTATAGTAGTAAATTTTGTCCTAGATGTCTGCCTTACATTGAAGAAAACAGCCAATGCGTTGTTTACTCAAAATACGAGGCATTTTTTATATTAACAGATCTGCGCGATAGAAACGTCAACCCCGGCAACTATTTTGATTCCCTTTGAGAAAAGTAACGTGAAAAACAACAAAACATTTCACCAACTCCCTTCCTTTCAGAATCTATGCTTCCTTTCATCTTCCATGATCATTCAGAACGACACAGACATAATGCTTGGTTAAACTGCACTCATCACTAACAGGTATAAAAAATATCAGGTATAAAAAAAACAAAGAGTGATCCCACCCTAAGTAACACGACCTTGTATCACGTTTGTCTTAATATTTACCAGAGATCTGTACCACAATCGATGCACAGTACACGTAAATTAATTCTAGATGTATTTCACTCTTCATGTGTAGAGCTTAAATCCGTCAAAAACATGAAAGTCTCTGAGAAAATAATTGAGATATGAAGCCACATACGTCGTAGTAGGCCTTAGATTCCTTGATATAGTCATCATCGACTTTTTGCGTTCAATATCTCTGAGAATTTTTATTAGATTTACTACATGCTGCCGGATACTTTACACGGACAAATTCTGTACTTTGAAAAAGAATCCTCTTATTATGCGATCAGATATCTGATGAACCGTATTTATATCACATACCATCTGTTTTCAGTTTGTTTGTGGGCACATTTTCTGCGGGAAGACTATAAATATTTGTTTTAAAAACTGAAACACCTTTATCTTACAGCAAGAAAACGCGTTTCAATGTACAGGGTGGTCAGAAACAGTCTTAAAAGATTTTAAGGATGTTGCAGGATAGGTTGTGCTGAGAAATAACTGTTACGAAAAAAAATCTAGCTGCTGCGTGGTTTCCGATTTAAATATCATTGAAGTTAGCCAATCAGGCCCTTGCACACGAAAGTTCAAGCGACCCGCCAGAGACGGCGTCCCCAGACGTATTCATCATTTGGTTTCCAGAAACCGAACAAGAGGGAGATACAAAAATTGGATATGGGACGGTAGTAATGATATAACACCAGCCAAAAGCGCTCTACGGTAAGAGAACAACTGACACTACTTGTATCTGGCGAGCCGCTTAAATTTGCTCCCACAATGACGTTATTGGCTAACTTCAGAGCTAATGAACTCGGAAACAGCGCAACGTATCGCCATTTTTTCCTTCACAAATATTTCTCAGCACAACCTATTCTGCCACACCGTTACAAGCTTCTCAAACTGTTTCTGACCACCCTATACAAAGCCATTTCTTTCCCCTCCACCATTTCTTTATGGTCATATATCAATACTTTCGCACAGTTTTAACTTTTAAAAAGGTGCTTAGGTGTTTCACAGTTAGTGCCGTATTTGCAATTATCATGGAAATGGAGCTCATAAGGAGTCAAATCTGTCAAAATGTTGTACAGAGTACACTGTTTCATGAAGTGAGAAGTACTAACAAAAATTAACCAAAGAAATTTTAATTACATGCATGGATATATAAAGCACAAAATAAAAATCAGTAAACATGCTAGATTCTCATGTATCGTGAACACATCTTATATTTTTTCATTAGTTATTGTTATTGTTATCACACGCTTGAATTCAAATAATAAAATTGTTATACATAATTAACCACAAAATTCACATGTGGAACTATTAACACTATATTAACGTTGAACAGCCCAGATTGTCGGTGGACCCAATGCCTTGTCGGATGCTCCATGTAGTATCTCGAATTTCGAGTTCCGGTCCGACACAGATTTTCTTGTGTCGGTACTGGGTATGGTATCTATATCTAATACAGCTGATGTCGGGGAATTTGCAGTAATTTCGAAGTACGACTGTCCGCAGCTCGTGGTCGTGCGGTAGCGTTCTCGCTTCCCGCGCCTGTGTTCCTGGTTTCGATTCCCGGCGGGTCAGGGATTTTCTCTGCCTCGTAATGACTGGGTGTTGTGTGATGTCCTTAGGCTAGTTAGGTTTAAGTAGTTCTAAGTTCTAGGGGACTGATGACCATAGATGTTAAGCCCCATAGTGCTCAGAGCCATTTGAACCACTTTTTTTTTTTTTTAAGTACGACTAACAGTTTACCTGTGTAGAGAAAATTTGGATGACGTTACTTTAGATTTCATTGGTTAATACTCCATAAATTTTTAAAGATACTGAAAATTCATTTTATATTATACTACATGGTGACCTCAAGGGGAAGAAATTTTACGCCAAAAATGACCATTGTTGCACCCTTTGCCTGTCACTGGATAGCAATGTTGGAAATGCATACTGTTACTCATGCCGCTCTCTCAATACTTATTGTACATTTTTGAACCCGGAATAGTTACATCTCAGACAATTATTAACACAGATATTTTCATGGATGTTGTGTAATCCTACTTAACTTCCTCTGTCAGGAAAAATCGTTGTCAGTAATGCGGATCGAATCCTGATACTGTGTGAAGCAAAATGAGGTGCGGCTAGGGGAAGGACAGAGCCTTCCAGCCGCAGTAACCGGCAGTTTTAGATTTGGCATTTATGGTTGCCTGCATCTCCCCGAACATGTCATTTGCACACTAGTTCATATACCACACGTCAAAGCAGTAGTTGTAGTTACAACCCACTGAAATATGTCCATAAAAACAAAAGTTCTTATCAACAGCATTGAAGCAAAAAATTACTAAATAAAACGTCCTCAGACAACTAGCGAAGGTAGAAGACATCACATTACCAAGCTCTTCTATTGACCACTTCAGAATCATTTAATTAAACGCACAGGTCATACTTCACAGACCTGACAATTAGCTGTATTCAGTTAAGGATGAGTCATAGTTACATCACACTTCAGTGGTATTACAATTACATCTTGTCTCCTATCGGAGAGAGCACTCTGTACTAATTCTAAGCACTACGGTAGCACTAGACTATTTGGTAGTGGCTCAGCTACACTGACTCCATAACAAAATAGTTGGTAATCAGTGAGAACAAAGTGTATAAAGCTTTCATCTCACAGAATGGAGAGTTATCAATCACTGTCATTCGTATGCAAGACGGGTAACCAAACAATACTTTTATGGCCAACGGAAATACAAAACCCACAATAATGTAATTCACGGAGGTCAATAATAATGATACCAGTGGAATTCAGGTGCAGATGTTACGCATATTGTCGTCGAATTGCCATACTGACACTGGTCTCAATGTTTCCACTATGCTTCACCGCTCTTCACTGAACTAATGTTGAGGTAAGATAGTCCATTCTGGTCATACTAGAGAAGGTGATGCTTGACCGAGGAGTATTGCAGTATTGAACATATATTTCTGGACAGTATTCTATTGAAGGTATCACTGAGTTTTGAATCTTCTGGACAGTTCGTTCTCGGTTCTGAATTATTTTAAGCTTTAGTGTGGATACTTTGTTCCAGTTTATTGCTACATAGTTAATTAAAGTACAGTTCCTATAATTTACGGAAGTCCTGAAAACAATGATGAGAGTGAACCCTGAAATATCACATGGTTAAAGGTTCAATTTTTAATTTAGTATTTTAATTTTCGCTCAGATATCGAAAATGTTTGAATAATATAGTAGCTCCAGTAAATAACATTAAGGTTAGTGCGTATGGAAATATCACAGCTGTCACTCACAATGAGTTAAAATGAAAACTAGTTGTTATAATAAATGTTTTAACACTGTTATCCACTTCTCGCTGTGAAGTTGGATACACGCTAGTAATTTCTGCGTTACTAATTGCAGAAAGAAGATCATTAGTTGGAAGAACAGTTTTCAGTGCTAGCATTGTAATTAAACCTGAAATTTAAATAACAACTCGGAGTATTGGCATAACAGCGTCCTACTGTACGTGCAAAACTGAATAGAAATGAGACACACAACGATCCAGCAGCGTCCTCTCTTGTGTCAACGAAACAATCAGTGTTACGCCAAAGTAGGGCAAAAATGAAAGACGAAGCCACTGTCTCCCGACGACGTGAAACTGTGCCATTCAGTTCCAACTATATATTTATTCTTCATGTCTGTCGCTAGAGGGCTCCGAATTAGCGTGTAACATGGCGGTGTGTGACGTAACTAAGTCGGAGCGTGAGAAACAGCGCGCTGTAATCCAGTTGCAAATTCGATGAGTTTGTCCACACAGGAAGCACCCTCTCCTTCAGCATGACGATGCCAGACCGTACACAAACGCTGAGATATCTGCAGCAATCCGAAGCCTTGGGTTCATTGTCATCGATCGTCCTCCATACAGTCGCGACTTGGCCCCATTCGATTTTCATCTGTTTGCAGAACTTAAAGAACATCTTCGAGGACTTCGGTTTGATAGCTATGGAGTGATGCAAGCAGAAGTGAGGCTGTGGGTCCACCAACAAAATCAAATATTCTACAGTTACGTTATCAACAAACTCATCTCTTGTTGGGATAACTGTGGTCTTCATCAGGGTGACCATGTTGAGAAATAAATGGTTCAGATGGCTCTAAGCACTAAACATATGAGGTCATTAGTCCCCTAGACTTCGAACTACTTAAACCTGAACAACCTAAGGACATCACACACATCCATGCCCGAGGCAGGATTCGAACCTAGGACCGTAGCAGCAGCGCGGTTCCGGACTGAAGCTCCTAGAACCGCTCTGCCACAGCGGCCGGCTGAGAAATAAATATGTAAACATGAAGAATAAAGATGTAGATTGTTAATAAACTGTGTTTAAGATTTTTAGTATAAAAAATTCAGAGGCTTTATTTTTCAGCATGCTTTCGTACGTACAATAGTCGGTGTCTGGGAAGTGATTTGGTTGTAACATCAAAAGGGGTTGCTATTACTACAGCAGTGCGTTAGTGGAATCAATGAATAGAAGAGGGCCATGCTCGGCAAATAAGCAGTTGCTAAACCTTACGATGAGACTTCAGCACGGACTTTGCCGTATCCTTCCCACGTTGGCGTAATTCTTTCGCAGTGTTGGAGCACTGCGGAACCTGTCTGCATCAACTTTTCAAGGAGTTATGTTACAGAATGGACTGGTGATATGCAAGACATTGCCTCGATTTCTTGTGTCCAGAAAACAAAACCGCCTCACATTGTATAGGGCACATAAACGCCGCGATGGCAGAATTTGTTGCGCATCGGGGCCTGCTTCTGCCAGTCCCACTGTGATGACGGCTTACATTTGATCAAGACTCCTTCTGAGTGAGGGAGGTGTGCACTGCAACCCCTACGTAAGTAAGGTGTTTGACTCTGGGAGACGGCTCCCTCCCACCCCCTCCTTTTCAACCCGTATTATAGCGTCACAATACCTAGAAGCCTATGACGGAGAAAAGCGGCAACTAAAGCCGCTCTATATTGCATCCACTTTCCTTCTTCTTTTCCCTAATGTTTATCTCGTCTAGTACAGATTTACCATTTCTTTAAAATTCAACTTTGTGACCAGATGCTGTTCCTGACGCCATAGTTGTCAAGGTATCCCAAGAGTGTGAAGTTGTGTGGCACCTGTGCGTGAATAGTTCATGCTGTGAGCTATCGTATTTTAGTTATTTGTGGATCATATTTGCGGAAGAGAAATGTAGGAACCAACACAGCGTTTACCTAAATGAGCGTGGAAAACTGCCTGATAACCACGTTCAGGCTCTCCATGGTAGTGACACACTCTCCTTAATCTGCCGCGCGGATTCGATCTGGTTCTGGTTTATTTCCCAGTCTCGCAAACTATGACGCTGCGCGTTATGTTACACGAGCTGGTCTGTTTTCTATCTAGCATACACGCCTGTAATGAAACCAACTGAACATATGGTTAATATCGTTCGTCAGAAACTTATTCGTCATAGTCCTACAGCATGCACTGTCGATGTTTCGGCATTTCGTCAGTAAACAGTGTAGGGAGAACTTCGACAGGAACAATCCAGACCTGATTCCTTGCGGCAATGTTTGTAGGTAACGACTGCAGCACGGAGCGACTTCTCATCAAACACACCTTCATAGTCATAGATATATATTTGTGTAATCCTCATAATATTTTTCCGCCTTATACGTAATCGTGTTATGACCTCAGAGTTAACGTATCAACACTGTATTCTGTTTTCATGAAGAGCAACATTATCTTAAAACACTTTAAAATCAGAAGCGTAAAACTCGACTAGAGTCTATGCTCTAGCGGATCACACTGAAATTTATATTTTACGATTACGGTGCTAAGGAATGACCTGCATGATTTCTTGTTGTCCAACGATAGTTGAGAGAAGTCTCTATTCGATGCAGAAACGAATGTTTCGCAAACAGGTGCCACTTACGTAATTATTATGAAAGGGAAATGCGCGTTCATTATTCATAAATTTTACAAATATTTTCGCCCTATTGATTGTTTACTGGTTACACGCATAGTAAAAAAGGAAGGAAAGAAGATGAAAACTTAATGTCTCTTCGATGGCAGTGTCATTGAAGACGAAGTTAAAGCTCAAACACTGGACAAGGATTTCGAAGGAGATTTTATGTCTCCTGACCAAATGAACCATTCCGGTATTTTCTTTAAGTATATTAGAGAAGCAAGGAAATAGGACGGGGAACAGAACTTGGACCTTCTCGAATGCACTGGAAATACGTTACGAATTAACAAATAGGTGTATATTTTAAAGAAAAAGATGGAAAAGTTTTGCTTTCATTTAATATGCAACTAAATGTTACTGTTCGATGCCGATAGTCAATAGTCAGCGGCTATCAAGGTTGCCGCTCCACGTATAAGCAACGTTGATACAAGTTGCCTACAAGCTTGTCGCTCCGCACTGCGGCCCTTAAGAACTTCCGCAGGTTGCGTTGTCCGTGTCGGCGGAAACTGTTAAAAACAACGACGTAAAATATAGCTAGGGCATTTTTATGCGTTCCTTAACAATTTTAGCAGCGAGTTTGAGCAGGCGGCGGGTTACGGCGTCGTTCGGGCCTGGGACTGCTCCCAGAGCGTGCATAAATGCGAAGAAGCGCTCGGCCGTAATCACGGCCCGGTACACACGTCGCCAGCTACTCTAATGCGTGCCACGCCTTCGCATCCCTCCTCCGTTTCTCTTTCTGTCGCACATTTGCTTAACACATCCAGTAGGAAGGCATTCTTCATTGTAATCGTGTAAAACAGTAATACAAACACCATATAAACTGGTCACTCTCGCTTAATGGGCGAACAGACCGTAAAGAGATGGTGTGAAACTATATGTGAATTTATCGGGTACCGCAAATTAACATATTCAATGCTTGGCTGTAGATGATCTAAAACTATACTAGGAGAACGCTCACGTGGGTTCCCGATTCCGACAACATCTAATCAATTAAATACATTTAAAAACAATTTATACTTTAAATGTCACTTTTCAGTTATCCATAACGCAGCTAGCACGGAAACGCAATGTAGCTCACTAGTGCAGTATGATCCACAAAACTACAGTCTCCTATAGTTGGCCTCCATCATTTTTTTGTAGAAACCTACAAAAAATTATGAGCTCTAACGTAATGAAGTGTCTCGAACAGAATGTTCTCCTCCATGCCAATCAGAATGAATTTCAAAAACATCTGTCAAGTGACACTCAACTCCCGCTTTTCTCATATGACATACTGAAAGTCATGGACCACGACAATGAGATAGATGCAGTATTTCTTTTCTTTAAAAAAAAGTTGACTCAGTAGCACACGAACCGTTATCAACGAAAAGATCAAAAGATCTTATGGGTTAAAAATGGTTCAAATGGCTCTGAGCACAATGGGACTTAACTTCTAAGGTCATCAGTCCCCTATAACTTAGAACTACTTAAACCTAACTAACCTAAGGGCATCACACACATCCATGTCCGAGGCAGGATTCGAACCTGCGACCGTAGGGGTAGCGTGGTTCCAGAATGTAGCGCCTAGGAGCGCTCGGCCACCCCGGCCGGCTCTTATGGGTTACTGAACAAGTTTTATGACAAATAAATTGTGCTATTTGCTTAAGGATTTCTTGGTAGAGAATACGCCGTATGTTAGCTTGCTTAGAAAAGCATCGACGGTTCTAGGAGTAATGTTAGATTTACCCTAGGAAAGTGTGTTGTGACTTATGCTTTACATGTCGTATGTTAATGACTTCACAAATAATATTAATAGTAATCTAAAACTCTGCAGATGACGCGGAAGCTCTGTGATGAAGTACTATGTAAAAAATGTAATTAACAAACGTTAAAAAATTGTATCCTATGACTCAAATACCAATTAGTCACAATCGATATCAATCGACTCAGAAAAACTCATCTTGTAGTAGTTAGTGGTGGTATGACATTATTTGCTCAGACAGGATCAGTCGTACATCAGTCAAGTGACAGACAATGGTTGTTTGGTAGGGGTCTGCGATAATGTAGCAATTCTGGAAAGGAGACTGCTTACATAGCGTACGATAATAGAATATGTTGCACAGTGGGATGTGTCCTCTGTCATGCTCCTCAGAGGTTTCCCAGTGTGTACAAGTAGACCGAGATATAGATATAGTTAGGACCGAATTAACGCTGATTCTCTCTTTACTGGTCATATTTTGTCTCATGATTACGACCCATATCAAAGTTTCGAGCGAAATTTCAAGGTTGTCGTGCTTAAACACATATGAGACACTCACTGTATTTTTATTCAACATTCAGGCACCAGTACGCATAAATTTTCTAACATACGCATATTTTTCATACGACTACAAAAGATGCGACCCTCCGTTGAAAATGTTCACTTGACTAGCAGTTACGATGTTGGCCACGAATATATATCTCACCTTCCGTAGGGTGAGACAGACACACGGTTCGCATTTTATTGCGCGTAGTATGCACGTTGAGGTTTTGTAACAACAACTTTATACAACAGACCAGTACCATTAACATGAGTGTCACATGGTGATTGTATCCAGTGATAGGACATCTACCAACATCACTGTCTATCGTTTCTCAGTTCCATCGCGTATCTCGAGTAGGCATCATGAGACTAACAAGGAGAGCGCGCCACTCCTCATCACCGAGTTCGTTCAGATTTATGTTGTATGCAGAGGTGGCAAGAAATGAAAAGGACAAAAGTTAGAGGCTACAGATCACCAAACGTTTATAAAAATAGCATTTCTGGCGCGGGTCGGTCGAAATTTCTAGGCAGCGTTTGGCGCAGCGGAATGAGTACATTACTGTAATTGGGAGTCGTGAGTTCGAGTCCCTATTCGGTGATTTTTTTTATTTTTAATTCTTAAGTTACTTACGCTCCAAATGAAAGGAAATAATGCTCAGTATTTTAATTTTATTAATATTTTATAAAAGGTATGCAAGGGAGACAAAGGAAAATTTGGAACTACTAATAAATTTCCAAGAAGGGATAGTACCTACAGCGTCCACGAGGGCTCTGAAAATAACTTTCCAAGAATTAGTAACTAAAGTGTGAGGTAAATCGAGATTTCTTACTCGTCGACGTGAATCGAAATACAGTTTTTAACGTCACGTATATTTCAATACATAGATTCATATATTCTTTTTAGATTTTCAGTACTAATTGACTTGTAAGTGAATCGTGGACTAACGAGGAGCAAAAGTGTTTCGACGAACAAAGCTACCCACTCGTATACAGCATAATATCCTATAACCCTTTCCGGAAAATGGTTACCAAGAGCCTACGTGCACTTATAAGAGAGTAATTTTGAACGAGGACTGAAAAAACCGTCAACGACTACACGGAAAAATATAGGAATGTCGTCATTATTTCGTCAAAATCTGGGAAACTTAACAAAAGCGGTACCGATGTGATGAAGATCTACGTACAGGAGATAAAATTGCTTCTTGTTAACTGACTGGCGGGGAGGACAAACAAATCCGCAATTACACGAGGAGATTTTTCAAGATGCAGATGGATGGCAATTGTGCAGTATAAAGTGATTCCCCCAACTGAGATCCGCTAGTGCAACCCTGCGACATCTGATTTTGTCATCAGCGAAAGACTATAATGAAGAAGCATCAAGATCACTTTTATCTTATCGAGAGACAAAAAGTAATGACATCCCGAGTAGACTGCATCAAAAACATTCCACTGTACATCATCAGAAATCCTCGGCAATATTTGGCGAAATGACGCATTATGAGTGGTTTGCTGTCAAATTGAGCAATGAGAGAAAACTTTAAAATGGAAATGTAGTCCCATGCTTCTTAGCAGAGCGTAGGGGAACAATGCCGGAGACCGCACCGCCGTACTAGGCAAGGTGCTAATGGAGGTGGTTTGCCGGAAACTTTAAAACAACCTTGTAAGTGCAAAATTAAGGCGTGCGCATGCAATACGTCGAGAAAATTACTGCTCCCCTGTTTTTACGATGACTATCAACCCAGCACGAGTATATCATCAACTGTAAAATAACAAAACTATCTGATTTTATAAACGAAGTTCTCGTGTACGCCTTACAATCCATCCCTGGAAATTGATTTGGAATCTCAAATTATCATGTGCCTTTCTTTTTCATGCATTTTATGGTTGGTTGGTTTTGGGGAGGGACCAGAAGAGAGGTCATCGGTTCCATCGGATTAGGAAAGGATGGGGAAGGAGCTCGGTCATGCACTTTCAAAGGAACCATCCTGGCATTTGCTTGAAGCGATTTAGGGAAATCATGCAAAACCTAAATCAGGATGACCTACGTGGGTTGCATTTTGTGAAAATATTAATAAATACAATATAATGAGCATTATTTCAGTTTATTTGCAGTGTAAGTAACACAAAAACTGAAAGTAAGAGAAGAAGATTCCACATACAGACTCGACCTCACGACCCTCGGATTACTGACCTGTACGCTTTCAGCTGCGCCAACCGCTTCCTGGGAACTAAGATAACATAAATGGCTCATTCCTTGCCCGAACCACTCTAAAAATGCTATTTTTTTCCAAACGCTTGGTCATCTGGAACTCCCACGTATGTCACTTTCATTTATTGTTAAGCCCTGCATATATCATAAATTTGAACGTAATCGGCGATAGCCGCGTGGAGTGGCCGCGCGGTTAAGGTGTCATGTAACGGACTGAGTTGCCCCTCCCGCCGAGATTCGAGTCCTCCCTCAGGCATGGGTGTGTGTGTTGTTCTTAAGTTAGATTAAGTAGCGTGTAAGTCTAGGGACCGATGACCTCAGCAGTTTGGTACATTATGAATTCACACACATTTGAACGTAATCGCCGATGAAGATTTGGCGGCTCCCGTTGTAAGTGAATAGAGGTTAGGACGTGTTACGAGTCTTTTTCCTCTCTTTATACGCAGATTGAACAGGATAGAGAACTGCCAACATTTTTTTTGTCGAATCCTCCTCCGCACGTACTATATTGGCTCGTAGAGTATATATGTATGTATCAAACATAGTTATACGGTAAAATCAATATAGAACATGATTCTGAGTCGTACGTGAAAGATTATATTTAAGTACAAGGACCAGCGTACAGTGCCGTCCTCTTATCTCTCTCTCTCACTCCCTCTCTTTCTTTCTCTTTCTCTCTCTCTCTCTCTCTCTCGTGTGTGTGTGTGTGTGTGTGTGTGTGTGTGTGTGTGTGTGTGTGTGTGTGCGTGAGTGTGCGTGAGTGAGAGAGAGAGGAGAGAGAGAGAGAGAGAGAGAGAGAGAGAGAGAAAGAGAGAGAGAGAGAGAGAGGGGGAGGGAGTGTGTGTGTGTGTGGGGGGGGGGGGGGGGGAGGAGAGAAAGTGCTGAATACAACGTACACATCTTAAGTGCAATGGTCAAATGTTAAGAGTTTTTCAGGCTCATATTATAAAACTACTACTCCACCTTCTAATAATTATACACTTATTGCACTGAAAATTCCGTATGCATTGTAACATTGTCACGAATCAAACCAAGCACAAATTGACAATTTTAACAACTGTCTAATATTTATGGTGTAACATCTTTTCTTTTAGAGCAAACAGAAGCAATCTTTAAAAAAAGTCCACTATTTAAAACGAAATAATACAATGAAAAGTCATAACTGTATGCATTGTAGTTGCTCTGAACCCTATGAGCCTCTGGGCCCCAAACCCTGTATCTTTGGCTTTGCAGTCTTGAAATTACCCATAGACCCATCTAGCCACTAGCCACACAGCCATAAGTGCTTCGTGTTAAATAATCCGCAAATAATTGACAATAATAACATTAGTCGATGTGACTATTCGACTGTCTGACTATCTCACAAATAGAGACAAGAGTTAACCTTTAAGGAAGATTCGGAACGCTGATTTATCAGACATTGAAAAACAACGGTCTATGTTTCAGTCATCAGAACAGTTTTCCTAATCGTTCTTATACGAGGATTCCACAATTTTGTTCTCTTCCTGATTTAATGTCAGGTGCCACACTCTCATTTTGAGCTTTACGTAGATAATTTTCCGCAAGTCTTAAATAATTAGGAAACAACAAAAATGGTTCAAATGGCTGTACGCACTATGGAACTTAAAAACTGAGGTCATCAGTCCCCTAGACTTAGAACTACTTAAACCTAACTAACCTAAGGACATCACACACATCCATGCCCGAGGCAGGATTCGAACCTGCGACCGTAGCAGCAGCGCCGTTCCGTACTGAAGCCCCTAGAACCGCTCAGCCATAGAGGCCGGCTAGGAAATAACATATTTGTGCCATCAGTTATACAATTTAACATTGTACATCAATGTAACAGACATACCTTTCCGTCATATACGAGCTACACAAATGTAGAAATTACTCTTACATAATTGTCATAATAGTCTGTCTTAACACAGTCCATATAAACACACTGTACCTGGGCAGAATTACAATTTATATACGCTGTCTTAAGACAGACTGTTATGAAAATTACACATATTCTACATTTGTGTGGCTCATATATGACGGAAATGTACGTTTGATCCATTGATGTACAATGTTTTTCTCCTTGGAGATGATTGTAACAATCGAAATCGGTCGAGAATAAACATAAAATTGTACAGTTGATGACACAAATATCCTTTGTACAAACTCTTATTTTGCTTTAGTATCATTAACTGAATACAAAATTTTCATTGGCTGATAGTTGTATCCAGCTACAAAATACATACTACGTAAACTTGAAGTGGAGGGCGAAGAGAGCAGAGTATAGGGAAAGAACTAACGATAGCAGCTGGATCATGACTTTACGCGGAATCCGCAGTGACGAGCGAATGTGTGTGCTGGACCGGGACTAGAAACAGGGATCTCCTATTTACCAAGTAGTTGCGTTAACCAGCGCGCCATCCGGACACTGTGTATATCGCGAATGCATGGAGTATCTCGACGAGGTCCCTGGCCTACTCACACCTAACGCCACCTATCCGCACTCTCCTCCGTGTCGTCCATGCTCGATAATTTTAGATTCCCGCTGGAGATCGAACGTTAATGCGCATCCGCACCGAAGGTTGTGGACTCATTGCCCATCGAGGTGAATCAGTTACATGACATTAGGACATGTCCGAAAGAACAGACACCACGAATTCATATAATACCAAAGAGATGTAAATCTTTCATCCCATAGGATAACCAGTGGTGGAGATATCTAAAATTTTACGGGTGAAGGTAATATAACTACTGCTTGGATCGTCACGTAGTAAACAGCAGCAAACAGGTAATATACACACAGGTGGATTACACGATTTTCTGATCTGAATATCCATAAATCAATCGCATCATCGCCCTAAATCCGTCACTCACGTATCACTCTGGCAAGCATAGTTAGGTTCTACCAAATCATTGTTGGCTGAACCGGTACTAGCCATTTAAAGCTGCAGTTCTTCTCTTGTATATATCTTTCGTAAATTAAAAATTTAAAGTCGCAAGCATACTACCATAGCCGAATACCTAACCCAATGCAGTTACTTGGAACACATCCGATATGATGATAATGATGATACGATAATTACGACCATGAAGATGGTGTGATGGTAGCGGTGCTCAACATTGCAATTGTCCTTGCTTATAAGTAACCGTGTGTCCAGATTAGGCAATCTATACAGCTGTAATACTACACTGTAATAATTTTACCACATTCGCATGTACTACTTTATATGTCACCTGATACGCTTGGCGTATTTCAGTGAACTAGAATAAACTCTCACTGACTACCAGTGATTCATATATGTATTTGAAATCGGCAAGAATTCGTTAAATATTGTATGAGCAATGTATCTGTCTACTACATTTCGCGACTCTGCTACTCTTTATAGTTGTTCAGAACTAGTATTGGTGAAAAAAAATTTTATCTTTAAATAAAAGTTAACATGTATTTATAATGATCTGCAAAAGTTTGGATCATAACTAAAAGGCCTACGCTTTATATTGGGTTGAGCGCAGATTACCTTAACCATTTTACAGCGTTACTTCTATTGCACAAAGCGTATCCTTCGCTGACACGCAGATAGCATGTCTTATTCGATCTCCTGCTGCTCTAATGCATGGTTTTTTGGTTTGTTTCGTTCAGTTTCAGGATCTCTTTTGTTTGTACCTATCCCGGATAGTGAGACGAAAGCGACTGAAATTAGTTGCAAGTCATCATTAAATAAATCTCGTATCTCAATAACTGCTTATTGTAAAACAAGTGAGGACTACTTCCGAATAGTACAATCGAAGTGCTTTAGATTCCTAAATTACGTTCATCCATTGACTATTTATGCTGCTGATAGGTAAGGCAACACCTTTGCTGAAATTTTTCATCAGTAGCATTAGCATACTACGTTTTTAATTTTAATGGAGATATTTAGCACGAAGTAGCGTACTGAGCAACGGACATGCTTACAGAAGCGAGGAACAGCCTGATTTATATGCGTTCTAGTGTGGGCAAACCTCATATCAAGACTTGAAATGTACACGATGTCAATATGTACTTGTAAATTGAGTTAAATTGAAGGATAATTATTATTTCACTCACCGAGATATGTGGCCGACGATTACTGATATTACTGCACGGTGATTTCTTCACTTTTAGCCATCGCTCAGAGCCGTACGCGGCTTGTCAGGCGCACAGAAAAATGAAGTACGAGACATGCCGGTCTTGCAAAGATACACTCAAATGGCTCTGAGCACTATGGGACTTAACATCTATGGTCATCAGTCCCCTAGAACTTAGAACTACTTAAACCTAACTAACCTAAGGACAGCACACAACACCCAGCCATCACGAGGCAGAGAAAATCTCTGACCCCGCCGGGAATCGAACCCGGGAACCCGGGCACCCGGGTTGCAAAGATACACTCTGTATAGAGCGGGACGCAGGTTGTCGGAAATAAGATAGGAGGTAAATATTGACTTGACTAACTGACATGGCTTCGTTTCATTACCCTATCTAAAGCTTAAGGAATGAAGAGTATGACGACGTTGGCGTAAGATGTTTCCGATTTAGAAAGGGAACCAGCCGTGTGTTTGCCAAAGGAACCATCTCGATAGTCACCTTTATCGATTTGGGAAACCAACACAAATTTCGATTACCGGATGAGAACTGTAACATTAATTTAACAAAATGCTCCACTGGAGCTTAAGGATGAAAAGTAAATGGGGCCAGATGTGTTTCCGAGTCGTTCAGACGTTTACTTTCTATTTCCTCGACCCGGGGTGAAAGAAATGGGTGATAATGCTTCACTTTGATTAAGAGAGAATTTTAAATGCTATATAACAGGTGTAAAATGTCCACTAAAATCAGTAACACGGTAAGTGTTACATCAGAATCCTAGAGGATTTAAGAAGAGCTGTGGGGCGCAATCCCAGTTGGCAAACTGCTACACGGAGTACTCTGCCTAGTCAGAGGACGTGGCGGCATCCGTTGTCCAGGAACGCTCGGAGAGAAGCAGAAACAAAGGGAGCGGCTTTAGTGCTGAGTAAGATGCGCGGATGATGCGCGCGTGGCCAGCTCGACAGCCAAGTGCCAGCCCGGCCAACGACTCGTTGAATAATCATGAGTCCCATTCCGCAGCAATCTTTGCTATCGATTGCGCCCACCAATACAGGAGGACTGCATGAATTAAAAATGTCACGGCGCATATGCTTTCACAAGTGAAAACAAAGCTCGGTGTCGGCTGTCGAAGTCTGTTCATTGTACGAGCACGCACGCGCCGCATTGAGGTGCGTGCGCCGGCCGTTCAGATTAAACGCTATTCACGGGCTTTTCTTATTTTCGCAGCTACCGCCCGGTAAAAATCTATAGCTGGGCGCCGACCAGGAGTCTCGACAAACTTTGCGATGTCTGAGTGTGTAGAGAAGCCGCCCACGGGCGACGCGCTCGCATCCTCTTTAGAATCGTTGCTTCTCAAATGCGGAACTTCTTTGATGTGTGTACGCGGCTTAAGAAGCCGCCACGGTTCAAACCCCTCGGGTTATACAGTGTAAACAGTAGTTGCCATCGCCTTCTGGGATTAACAAGTTGCTGTAAAATATCGAAGCGAGGAAAAGTCTGTCGTTGCCGTTGACGGTGGGCAACCGATTTCGTACTTCATATTACATCAGTTTTTTAAGTGATAAGTGCATCCGTGCCTTCAAAAGCACTATTTTCCGGGCTCTCAAAACCCATTATGGATACTAAAACTGGTAATTAGTGCACTGGGATTTAACACTGAATAATATCCGACTACACCACAAAGAAAATAAGGATAGATTTTTATTCTCTAAGCTAGTAAACTATGTAAAGAATACCACAAATGAGAAATATTATTGTAATAGAGTCTCTAAAATCAATACTACGTTTGTTATTTAGTGCAAATCTATGAATTCCCGACAACGTTGGTGCAATATGACGTCTAATTTAGTACACATTTCACAATGATTTTGAGAGAATAGATGTAAATATGGAACGATTGACTACGCATTACGTAGGTAGGTACCCTTTAGTGTCACATGAACGACAAAGACAGCAGAGACGGAGCACAGGTTCGGATGCAAGAGGGATGGGGAACAACTGTGTGGTCTTCATAGAAACCATCCCAATTTTGGTCTAACAAATTTGGAAAAACTACGCAAATACGAAATAAAACTCGCCGGTCGAGGAGCTAAACGTGAATGTGAGTCTAGTACCTTAATCAGTAAACGTCTTCAATCGGTGCCTCTCCCCCATTTAATATCGGAACATGAAAGCACCACACAATACTTCACTCGTACCGTCAAATACCGTCATAACACCGCATTGCTCTTCTTACGCACATGTTTCAGAAAATCATTTTCGTTACTCTCTTGGTGGCTTTCTTTAATCGCAGTGTGAATAGTTACATAAATTATGGAAATATTCCCTGCACAGCGATAAAACTATACTAGAGTTCATGACGACTACTTATTACATGAAGATGCAGTTGGTTAAACAGTAGCTATTCTGCAGGTATATTTGCTGCAGTTTCATTATTTACTGTATAAATTATTAGTTCATATGGTACAGATGATGAAATTCGCATTCAGAGATAGGATTTCAAATTCTAATATAGAGTTTTAATTTACAGTTTGAAGTCTTCTATTTAAATAATTTATATTAACTTGGAATTTAGTTTTCACGGGCTAACCAGCAGTAAATTCCTTTTTAATATTATCATGTAACCTCATTAAACGATCCGTCAAAGTTGACAGAAAGAACATATCTAGCCCCTAAAAACAGATTGCAAAGCCCGGAAGCGTTTCGCAAGTTCGGTACATTGCCCTTCATTGTATAGATTCCGTTCATGTAGAATTATGGTCGCCAGTTTGAATAAAGTTCGGCAGATGGATTATTAATGGCAATGTTGATTAGCATATGAAAAACAATTACCTAATTTTTGTTTACGTATCATTTTCATAAAATATTGTGGATCATACGCTAGAATCCTCATTTGGAATGCTCTCTAAAGGACAGAGACGGCAAAAAAGTTGTTTTTAAAGATAACTGTTTGTAAATATTCGTTTTGATTACTGTCAGAAATTAACCACGGTACCAGAAGACGACAGCCAAAGAAACGGGAATGAACGTACGTCACAGACTTTGATTCAAGATTTTTTATACAGCTTGTATTCGACCGAAGAAAAAAATTAACTAAAGAATTGCAGTAATCAAACAGTTCGTCTAGATGGAGTCACTTCACAGTGTCTATTACTTCGAAGCTAATTGGGGATGTATTATTAACTTATCTCACTACTTTCTCACTTCCTCAGGCAAGACGCGGACAGTTACACCTCTTCTAAGAATGTTTATCTTCGGCACATAACTATACCTAATGGATTTTTCTGTGTATTCTGCATTATATTTTGAATACTTCCTTTCAGACTATTTCAGCCTTCCGTATGTTTCGATTAGGTCATGGGACAGTTAACAAAGACTCTACCATGGACAACTTACTCCCTATTCAAGGATATACTTTATTCCATTGCATTCGTTGCCCTCTGTTAAATTTTCTTCCTTTTAGCCTCTTATAAAATTTGAACAACAGAATAAATCTGGCATGATCCACTAACGGTATTAACAGTACACTGTGTCAAACTGTTGTCACAGAAAGCACATCTGGGTCAGTTTAAATATAAGAAAATTAAAAGCTGACGTGTTTGTGAAAATGATCAAATTTAAGAGCTGCATATAATGAATTAATTGTAAGTTTTTTGACATGATTGGTCTCAGAGTATTTAGTGAAAAGAAGTGCTAACTTACGATGCTTGAGCGCTGTCATCTATCTTTCACTCATCTATCATCTTGACACAGAGGATTTTCCTATCCTGACAACAAGGCATGTAACGAACCGGGACTAGTGTGTAAACGGACACAAATTCCTCGCCTTAGGATATCTCAGTACCTAAATGTTACGTACATTAAACTACGTGAGAACAGGAAAATGTCTTCCTCCTTAATTCTTTACGCGCATTGAAGTCAGATGAAAATATAAGATAATTATCCATAACGAATTTCCACTCGATCTCTTACTACCATTATTCAACCTATATGTAAAAACCAGCGCTTCTCTCCTCTTTACTGTTGTTCATTATTAAAGTAAAAAAAGAAGTACAACTAAAACGAAACTGAGTGCATTTCCGTCAAGTAATGTGGTGCCTCATATATTATATATTATATTTCGCATTTTCTGACACCATCATAAGTACTACATGTGTGATGAACAAACATAGCACAGTTATCTAAGACCACAGTAACGTTCGATTTGAACAGTATTCTGAATTAAGGTGTGCGACGTATTTCAGAGTTAACAGACACTTTAAAGAAATCGTGTGTTCAAACGTTTTGCTGAGGTTTATATAAGAAACAGTGGCTGCAGAAGTGAACAGCTTACGTGTAGTAGAAAACCCAAAACAGGTATCAAGCACTCTTGAAATTCATGTCATGAATTTACTGAAAACACTGAGTAGCCAAAAATGCATGAAGTAGTTATCCTCTTCAAACACACAATGTATATTTCCATGTTACTGCTATAATAAACAACCTCTACGTCAACCGCCATATGTAGATCGGGCATAACGTCTGTTCGCGTTTTCAGGGGAATACTTTCTATACGACTTACAACTACAAAAATTCTGTTAATTGCAGTGACATATCCCGCAGCTTTATAGTATTCGTTTCCGATAAACTTACTTGTTATGAAGGTCAAGTTTGTAAAACAGTTCCGAATTTACTCGTATAAACGTTAGCTGTTCCGTGTGCAGATGTGGTTTGCTATTTACCGCGCTAGTAATTAAGGTGTGCTCTAGACCTACTGTGGCTGCAGAAAAAATTGTTCGAGGAAAGCAATGAACAGACATTATTTGCGAATAAAAATGTCGCAAAGGTAACGCCCACGGTATTTGGTAAGTGCTTCCTGAAGAGATGCAGAGAGAGCGATGCGAAATGAGAGTGTCGAAACGCGGATTTGTTTCGGTGCAGGTGCCTGTGCCGGGAACGGGGGAGTTACACATTACTCCGAAAAGGACGAATTACGCGTGCTCGCGGAATATAAATGAAGTGGGCGGCCGACTTATTTTTTGCATGCGCGTGGCCTGAACCGGTCATCTGGGCGACGCCCACCTAACCTGCTCTCTTCGGGCTATCTCCTGCTGCCTACAATCCAAAATGGCACTCTTCTTCCAAACGTCCTAATTCTTCTACGAGGGCTGTCCAGAAAGTAAGTTACGATCGGTCGCGAAATGGAAACGACTGTGAAAATCCGATAAAGCTTTGCAAAGATGTGTTGGGCAGTGTCTCTAGTATGACTCTAGGTAGAATTATGTCGCTCTTTTCGTTCCCGAGCTCTTAGTGAGCGCGTAAAGATGTTATAGAAAATAGTGTCTCCCGCCAAGTACGAGGGCCTGGTGAGAATTTTCACCTGAAGCTCTGCAACCAACATTACATAACTGTCGTGCGGTTTCTTCTTCAAGACAATTCTCAGCCTCATTCTGCAGGGGCAATGAAGATGTTCCTGCATCGTTTCAAATGGAAATGTTTGGTTACCCACAATACAGCCCGTAATTGTCTCCCACTGAGTTTCATCTCTGCTCAAATGAACCGCTGGCTATGAAGACAACATTTTGGCACAGACAACGAGCTTTAGGCCAGCGTAGAGAATTGGCGGAAAGTACTGGCGGCTGCCTTCTATGATGAGGGTATTGGAAAGTTGGTACAACACTACGACGAATGTCTGAGTCAGAACGGCGACTACGTAGAGAAGTAGCTGAAAGGTGTAGCTAACTGTTACAAATGAAACATTTCTCATTTTCACTGTGATTTTCATTTCGCGATCAATCGTAACTTACTTTCTGGACAGCCCTCGTATTAAACCTCACGCTGACGCACTGCATCATAGGCGTTGCCGTATATTGTATACGCAATTCTTAAAGCTGACTGTAATGAATTGAGAGTTTTCTTATATTTCTGAAATCAACACACGTCTGTCTTGTCACATTACGTTATTACATTTCTTTCTTTCTTTGTTTTTATTTTCAGGTATAATAGCCACTGGTAATTATCTTCGTAGTAGCAGAAGGAAGGATGAAACTCAAAACTAGTTCTAATTACATTTAAATTTACGTACTACTTAAAATAAATGAACACTGATGTTGAGAAGTGAATAGTCATTGTCAGTGTGTAAACTGCGTGTAGTGCACCTTTCTCCTGTTGTCATAACCAGTAACGAAATACCTTTAATAGTTTGTTTGTGGGAGACGGGAAAGAATGCTGCAAACTGTATGAGAGCTTTTAAACAAGTTTCTCTATTTCCTGTTTAAGTGATAAAATAAAGTGCCGCTAAATCTTTGTAGTTTGCAGTTAGTGTGGTCGAGCAACTTACAGCAATATGCTGATTTAAACGAAACATTATTACTGAAATAATGAAAAATTAATATATCGTAGTATCTACGAAAAGTTTTTCGTCTGATTCTCTCGCAAAAGCCCAAATGCTAATTGTGTTAATACAGATGTATAGAGAATTAAGACTACGTATGCTACCGGTTTTGGCTCCTACTGGAATACAACAAACTTAGCGTGTGACAACTCCTCTCGATCGTCATAAATAACCGTTTCTCGCCCTGCTCTCCTCTTTTCGAATACACGTACACACACACACGCGCGCGCACACACACACACAATGGTCACTGGCCGCTGGCCGCATAAATAAGAATTCCGAAGGCGTTTGCGAGAAGTCTCCCGCAACTTGGTATGCATGCTGCGGGTGTGCGACTTTTTTTGATAATGCAGAGGGAAGTGGCTGAGGGGCGGAGTCGGCGCTCATTGTGAGTGAGCATTTGGTTATGTATGCGAGAGGCTGGTCTCTTCCCATTCCCTTTGAGCGACTAGGGTCTAAGCTAATAGCCACCAATCTGTAATCAACACGCGAGGCTTCTTTCATCTTGCCGTCAAAGGAAGAGCCTGTACTCTTAACATGATTTATTCACCGCATTATCTGTACGCCTGGCCAAATGATTAAGGATGAGCTGCCGCGCATTACCATACCTGGCACTATTAAGTGTGTCCGAGTAGTGCTGCGTAGTATTTATTTCTCGGAGGTAAAACCTGAAACGTTATTCACTGGCAATTGCTGACTACATGTATTTTCATTCTTGTTGCTTCTCTCATTGTAAACTAAACACAGACTATTAACTTAGTTCTTTTTTTGTGTGGCTCAGACATAAAAAACTATTTACTTTGCCACTTCCATCTTAAGCACAGAAGTCTATAGTTCAGACGAGAATACGTACAGCAATTAAAGAAACTGATAAAGAACTGAATGTTAGAAAGCGGCACGGGTTATGACAATGTTCCTCAGGTTAACAGCGAAAAATTGCCCATTGGGAAAATTGCACTAAATTTTGGGATACGTGCCTAAACAATCGAATTGCGTAAACGAGACCATACACAAAATCAAATCGACTATTAAAGGGCAGCACTGTTTGACGTTTAGCACGAAGATAAAATATCTGTGGATAAAATAATATATATTCTTTCTCAAAAAGTCGAATATAAATTTTCGAGAAATAGAAAATACGTTGTTACGGTAAAAGTTACCATCACCACTCAAAGAGATGGTACTCCTCATCACCGTAATTGCATTTACAAAAAGCAACTTCTGAGAGTCAAAACGGCAAATACCGTCAAGGTTAAACTAATTTCATTTCATCCTGCACCTAAAAATATAACGCACATTTAGAAGGAAGGCGTTTACATGGTTTTTCACAGGATTTTTGTACGGGAAGAATTAATTTTAATCGATTACCTTGTCAGATATTGTAGATAAGGAGTAGACAAACTAAGTAAGAAAATTGTGTCATAACGGAAAGGTAAAGACCTCCAACTACGTATTCATCGAATGCTGGAGATACTCTTCGAATTGTGTGAAATATGCAAACCAATCTCCAACAGAAAAGCGGAGTTACGTACTTCATATCGATAATAATACTTCGAAAGTATAATAACAATAATATCGAGTGAATTTGAGGTATTTCAAAGGGGCAAATCGTCCTTCTAGTAGGAATCGCAAAAGTACGGAAGGAACGTATCACTGATCTTCTTTTTGTGTTTAACAACTCGCATGACTCCATAGTAACAGTGCCTGCCCTATTTGCATTTAATAATATGCTGCGTACAGGCTATCGGCTCTAAGCATACAGCGTACTGGTTACGATTTGTAGCTGTACTGAAATTTGTAACCGAAGGAGTTCTTTTCGTTAGAATCATTTCTCGCTTACAAATTTAATTTTGCGATACGGTGTTGAAAACTGTACGTTCAGAATTTGAGACTTTAACTTTTGTTGCCTGTCTATGACGATTTCTGAATATTAAAACATAATTTAGATTTTAATGTGAAGATGTGCTGGCGGCGACACAGCCGGCGCACTGCAGGTACTGGCACGACAGTTGTACGCAGAATTGACCGCTCCCCTGGGCTCAACCGATACATGTAATCTTAATAAGCCGATGCACGCCGCGCTATCTCCAAGGACATGTATTCATATTAGCCTTTATAAACTCCGTGCGTCCATTTGTCAGGCGCACAGTTCGGGCAGTGGCGTTAGCACTTGCTTAGAGCTCAAGAAGTTCCGTAATGAATTCATTTCGCGAGGGGGGATGACCGGGGCGCGGTGTACAGCCGCTGGCATCTCTTCTCTCGCGTTGCCTCCGACACTGAAGTGACAACCACAACCTACATCGCCACACGTTTTATTCGGATATAATCTGCTAACTGCATGCTCTCAATGGCTGCAGCGATCTTGACGAAGAAACAGATCTCACTAATGTGTGCAATCCAGTTATAAGTAAACGCTCGTTCGCGTACTTCCTGTCAGACAATGAAGTAATTGAAATGTGGGCAGTGTTAAAGGGAAGCTCTTTGTTGAGTTACTTTCTTAAATTGAATCTGGCTGCAACATATGATGAGTTATACAGCTGCATGTCAGATTCCCGAGGCCTGTGCGCCCCGATACCGGACACTGTCATCCTGGATAATACGCGGACATCCCGATGTTAATCTCTGCCATCTCCGTAAAAAGATATTGCGATTATAAATATTCGTCGACACGGCCGCTTTTGCAATGCATCCATGTTGCTTGTTTGAGAGAGGACGTACTGGGGACCTCGCAAGTTTTCTCGCCTTTTGTGTTATTTGTGTCTCAGGCTGACAATTTCTATTAATTATTTTGGATAGCTCCGGAGCTTATGTACCTGCATCTGTTATATAAACCAGATGTATTCCTGTATCTTAAAAGGCACAAGCTATTTTAAGAGTTCAAAGTAGGGAAAATCATTTTGGACTGTTTAGAGATGCCGATGAGATTTCAGTAGCTCAAGTGGGAAGCTTTCTAATAGCTTAGCGTATGCGAATATAGTGGCAACTACGAGACTTGTAGCAAGGTTACTTTGAATAGCTCTGAGACTACGTGTGTCAGTAACGACGTAGCCATTATTGGCCGTCCCGCGGCCGGTGGCGGCGAAGCGGCGGCGGCGAGGCCCGCGGCGCGCATCAGCCGGCGGACGGGCCAGTCGCGGACCCGCCGGCGCCACCGGAATATTTACCAGTTCCATTTTCGTACCATCGATCCGACGCGTTATTTACCACGAAAATATCGCAAAGAATTTTCCTCGACAGAACTACCATCCGGGAAGAATCGACGCCGGTGCTCCGATTTACATTTTAAAAAGGGAAAGCCGCTCCCGCAAACACCGGCTGTCGGAGGAGGTACGTATCGCGGTGGGTATCGCAGAGCGACGAGCTGGCGGCGGGATTAAGAGCGCGCCGACGCCAGGTAACGAGTTTTAAACGCGATTTCCGTGTCGCGGCTGCTGCGGCCGCGAGGCGGGCTAGTCGCGCATCCGCGAGCCGCGGGCACGACTCCTCCGGGGCGGCTGGGGGACTCGTCGACGTCGCGACGAGGATGCAGTCGTGCGTGTGTCGCGTCCTGTGGGGCCGGAGGGCGACGCCGGCAGGCGTCAGAAATAAGATCCGGGACAGGTCGCGTTGACGTCGCCTTCCCTGCACAGGAGCGGGAAAAATGTACCGGTGGCGGGGAAACGAGTGCGGAAGCTGAGCTAGGTGCGTCACTACTCCCCACCTACTTTGAGGGAAAAATGTAAAGGACATAAGCGTGCACGGCGGAGGCGCTCGTGTGATAGTGTGTGTGGGGGGGGGGTGGGGGGCGGGCCGTACCTGATCGTCCGGTAGGGGTGGCTGCGGAGGGGTAGGGCGTGGTGGAGGCGGGCGGCGCCGCCAGCGGGTACACGGGGTCGCAGCACTCGCGCTCGGGGAACTCGCTGGCGCGGCCGGGGCTGGCCGCGGCCCGCAGCAGCAGCACCACCACCACCAGCGCCGGCATGTCGACACCGACTGCCGGCCGCCGGCCGCGCCGCGCCGCGCCACGCCGCCACGCGCCGCCCCGCCGCCCCGCCGCCCCGCCCCGCCGCCCCAGGCGCACGCGCAGCCTCGGCCAACAATGTTCGCCAACGCCGCCGCCGCCGGCCTCGTGCGCCGCTCGTACAGTCCGGACAACAATCGCCTCTTTAACTCACGTCTTCCTTTTAACTTCCCACCGTTCGCTCCGGCCACTGTGTCACGATGGCAACAGAATTCTTGCCCACTGGCAGTATCTTCGTGACACGGATACGTACATCAGTTTCGGCGTCTACCAAACCTCGCTTATTTACCTCTTAATCCTTTCTTTTGGGACACGTCGACTACTAATCGAGAGGGAGCTCGAGGCTAACCCGAAATCTACAAATTACATACTGTTCTTCCTCTCGTCCCGCCTAAAATGTTAAGAGGTCCTTTATATGCATTATTTTTTTTATATTCTTCTGGGCCTTTGAGTACTAGATGTCTTTTAAGGGCATTTTATAATTTGCAATTCCAAATACGCTGCTGAGTACACTATCGATAAAACTTACACGTCAAGCAGCACATGTTGATGATCTAAGTTCTGTATCCGTACTACATGTTGCAAGCACAATGGACACTCAAATTAAATACGTCCACACCTAGATTGTCTGTATTACTTATCAAAATACACAGAGTTTGCTTATTGACATAACTGAAACAATTTATTAACTAAGAAATGAGTTTTATTTGATTCCCATACAATCCATTAAAGAAACAAATGTACATCAAGTTTTGTTATCTAACATCACAAAACACACATGGGTTATATATCATTACAAAACACACATGGGCACTACTGCTGATCTAACTTAAGACTTAAAGTGCACTTTTTGACGAGAATTACCAATGTAAACAATGTTATTCACTGACCTAAATTTTTCGGTTATCCATCTTACTTCAGCCAAAACCGATGTCAAAATCAGACAAACGTTATAGGAACACCATACTCACAATGTGGACACTTCGTGTGTTTCCCCCCGCTCCTTTTATATCATCATTTCACAGCAAAAATGTAACGAACTGTTTGAAACATTGTCATATTGTAATAAACTGGAGCATTGATGGTTACAGCAAAACTGTAACAAGACTTAGCCCACACATCTACACTGTTAGACGGAACTGTAACAAACTTGGGGCAATGATAATCAGGTTACAGAGTTAGCACCATTATGCCATGGGGGGCATTACCCCTCATACAATGATGGTCAGTTTACATGCGACCACAATTACGCCTGATGAGTAATGATGGTAAATTTACAGGGTGACCAGCACTATCCCCCTTGGGCAGTCACAGTCAGTTTATACGATGACTGCTATTGCCCCAAATATAATTAGGGCAGTGATGGTAAGGTGACATGTCGTGATTACCATTGCCTTGAACATAAATGGAGCCAATGATGCTTAATTTACAGGGTAATTTCCATTGCCCTGAAGACAATTGGGGGCAATGATGCTCCGTTTAGAATGTGATTTCAGTTACGCAAAGCACAACTGGTAGTGGCAATAATGGTCAGCTGACTTTTGGTGACTATCATCCCCCTGAATGCAGTTCAGGAGGGGGTGTTATGACGGTGAATATACAGGATGACTATCATTACCCAGAGCGCAAAACGGGGGCAGTGATGGTCAGTTTAGGTACAACATAAAGTTACAGCAAAATTATAACAAATTGTCCTTCACCTCGAAATGTGACAGCAAAGGTGACTAGTACTAGAGCAATAATGGTTAGTTTGCAGAATGGAGCAGTATTGTACAGTTTAAGAGGGGCATTAAGTACGTAATACAACTCATTATTTTTGTGGAATGTGGTTGGTTTCATTCAGGATTCCAGTGCACCAGATTATGCCCCACTCTGTCGGCTACAAAACCCTATTTCTTAACATAATATCCGTTCAATGAAACGGCGTTATACAATCTTACTGGGAGAGCCTGTATGCCTACATGGTAGCACTCTACTTGTCGACGTCAGAACCATTGTCCTATTCCATCAAAAACCTTTCCAACGTCCACCTACTGCCTCGTGTGGAGTGCATCCCTCACTGGGCCTAACAGATGGAAGTCGGAAGGTGTTAGATCCACGCTGTAGGGTGGATGAGGAAGATGGTTCAAATGGCTCTGAGCACTATGGGACTCAACATCTGAGGTCATCAGTCCCCTAGAACTTAGAACTACTTAAACCTAACTAACCTAAGGACATCACACACATCCATGCCCGAGGCAGGATTCGAACATGCGACCGTAGCAGTCACGCGATTCCGGACTGAAGTGCCTAGAACCGCACGGCCACCGTGGCCGGCGGATGAGGAAGAACGCTCCAATGAAGTTTTGTGAGCCCCTCTCGAATGCGCAGATTTGCGTGAGACCTTACGTTGTCACGGAGAAGGCCTTATGTTGTGACAGAGAAATTCGTTTGCATTTTTGTGGTGACGAACACGAGGCTGGCGTTTCTTCAGTTTAGTGAGAGTAGCACAATACAATTCAGAGTTCAAAAAATGGTCCAAATGGCTCTGAGCACTATGGGACTCAACTGCTGTGGTCATAAGTCCCCTAGAACTTAGAACTACTTAAACCTAACTAACCTAAGGACAGCACACAACACCCAGCCATCACGAGGCAGAGAAAATCCCTGACCCCGCCGGGAATCGAACCCGGGAAAATTCAGAGTTGATCGTTGCACCTTTAGGGAGGACACCACACAGAACAACCCCTTCAGAGTCCCAGAACACCGTCGCTATGACTGTACCACTAATGAATGTGTCCTCACTATCCCACACTGCGCGAGTCACAGCTGTGTGCGGCCAGCTAGCACGCGGGATATGGGACAGGTTTCCGCAATATCGTTGGGATGATGACAGAATATTTTCCCAACCACTCGCTGTGCTTTTGTTAACTGGCAAGGCTCGGTAAATATCCTGCAAACGTCTATGAATATCTATGATGCTCTGGTTTTCTGCCAAAGAAACTAATGACAGCTCTGTGCTTGGAGCGCACCTTCCTTACAGAAGCCATTTTGAAGGCAACGTATAGCGGCGCCACATATCGGAACTTCATGAAGCTACAGGGACTGGAGCGGGAATTTTCCACGATGTCCGACAACATAGTCTCAATTTTCCCAACTGTAATTTACCAAGGAAAAATCTGTGTTGCATTACTTTGCACGCCTGTCGTACATGGTGAATATCATTGTCCAAGCCCAGTTGGAAGAACGGGAGCAATGATAGTTAAATATCAGGGTGACTACCATTACCCAAAACGTAGTTGGGCGCAGCGATAGTCAGTTCACAGTGTCGTCAGATACTGGGGGTGTCAGCTTGGGTGTATTAACTACTGGGCATAGCAGCAGTGGGTCTATCAAGTATTTACATCTACATCAACGTGGATACTCTGCAAATCACATTTAAGAGCCTAGCCGAAGGTTCATGGACCACATTCACAATTCTCTATTATTCCAATCTCGTACGGCGCGGAAAAAAACGAACACCTATGTCTTTTGGTGAGAACTCTGAGCCGTCCGGGGTGGCCAAGCGGTTCTAGGCGCTACAGTCTGGAACCGCATGACCGCTACGATCGCAGGTTCGAATCCTGCCTCGGGCATGGCTGTGTGTGATGTCCTTAGGTTAGTTAGGTTTAAGTAGTTCTAAGTTCTATGGGACTGACGACCTCAGAAGTTAAGTCCCATAGTGCTCAGAGCCATTTGAGAACTCTGATTTTCCTTATTTTATTATGGTGATCGTTTCTACCTATGGAGATCGGCATCAACAAAATATTCTCGCATTCGGAAGAGAATGTTGGTGATTGTAATTTCGTTAGAAAATTCCACCACAACGAAAAACGTCTTTGTTTTAATGATGTCCATCCCAAATTCTGTATCATTTCAGTGATACTCTCTCACCTATTTCGCCATGGTACAAAACGTGCTGCCCATCTTTGAAGTTTTCCGATGTACTCCGTGAATCCTATCTGGTAAGGATCCCATACCGCGCAGCAGTATTCTAAAAGAGGACAGACGGGCGTAGTGTAGGAAGTCTCCTTAGTAGATATGTTACATTTTCTAAGTGTCCTGCCAATAAAACGCAAGCTTTGGTTAGCCTTCCCTGTAACATTTTCTATGTGTTCCTTCCAATTTAACTTGTTTGTAATTGTAATTCCTAGGTATTTACTGGAATTTACGGCCTTTAGATTTGACTGATTTATCGTGTAAGGGAAGTTTAACGGATTCCTTTTAGCACTCATGTAGATGACTTCACACTTTCCGTTATTTAAAGTCAACTGCCAGCCAGTTTTCGTACCACACAGATCTATTTTCTAAATCGTTTTGCAGTTTGTTTTCATCTTCTGATGACTTTACTAGTCGATTAACGACAGCGTCGTCTGCAATCAACCGAAGACGGCTGCTCAGATTGTCTCCCTAATTGTTTCTATAAATAAGGAACAGCAAAGGGCCTATAACACTACGTTGAGGAACGACAGAAATCACTTCTGTTTTACTCAACGACTTTCCGTCAATAACTACGATCTCTGAAGTCTCTGACAGGAAATCACGACTCCAGTCACATTACTGAGACGATAGTCCATAAGCACTCAATTTCACTACAAGCCGCTTCTGTTGTGCAATGTCAAGAGCCTTCCGGAAATCCAGAGATACGCAATCAGTTTGAAATTTGGGGGCATGAGTTACTAACAAAAGCATAAAGTCAGTGGCTTTATTGGATATGGTATATAGGGCCGTGGGGGCGGTACACCACGTTCCCAGCTGTTGT
The DNA here is from genome assembly GCF_023898315.1 of Schistocerca nitens. NCBI lineage: Eukaryota > Metazoa > Arthropoda > Insecta > Orthoptera > Acrididae > Schistocerca > Schistocerca nitens. Next base: position 943,270,082 of record NC_064616.1, on the reverse strand, counting down.
CAGTTTTCGTGACCTGCGGCCGCTACTACTTGGTCAAGTAACTCCTCTGAGTGCACATCGCTCCCGTCCCCCACCAAAGAAAAACGCCTGGCACTACTAGGAATCGAACAAGGAATAAAAATGGCAGTCAGCTGTGCTGATTACTCAGCTATGAAGGTTTATGGTGTCAGCTGCTGGTTCTTAAAACTGTTTTCTAATACCAGTAGCTGATGTATTTTTGTAGACATTTTAGGTGTTGAATCACTATTGAGACACTTGACAAGCATAATGTGTTTTGCAGAACAATTGAGATCTGGAATTAACGTTTTGGCAATTATTTTGAGAGCTCATAGTCACCTTAAGTCATCACACATTCAATTCTTTCCTCCAGGAGCTGACAGTAATTCAGACTGGCTATATGTTGCGTGATTGTCTGCTTAGCATACTATTTCTGCCAAATTGTGCTTAGCGCAATTATGGGCGTGGTCATAATCGATTTGGTAAATGATGTGGGGCTTTTAATTTGACAGTCCACAGCCGTGTTTTACGCAACAATTTTTATGTGTATAGGTTTGTGTGTGTGTGTGTGTGTGTGTGTGTGTGTGTGTGTGTGTGTGTGACTGTTTACTTACGTATTCTAGATGTGGAAATACTAAAAGTTACAGCCATTATATAATTTTTCGATAAATACTTATGAATATGGGGCAAAAAATGCAGATGATTTTGATGTTTTTGAACATTTTGCAGGTTTCAGATCATTTAGATATTTTTCAGCATGGTGCTAATTTCAAAGTATTCGGATGATATTGAACACAGAGCAAAAAAATTGATCGCTAGAATATTTTTGAACATGGTACTAATTTCTGATCTATAGAATATTTTTGAACTTGGCACCGTAATGGCCACTTTTAACATATCGCGTTTTTGAATTCACAGCCATCTACTATCTGGGATTCTTAAGTTTCCTACCACCGCCAGTAACTGCTGCGTCACATCTGCCGTGCCAACTTGCAGCCGACACATAAGTATGAGCGACAACCAAACACAGTAATTTATTTATTTATTTATTTAATCGCGTCCAAGCCATAGACAACCCACATATTACATATACACACAAATACAAATACAATACACATATGTATAAGTAAAACAAACCCAAAATGGCGAGTCACATTACAATATAAAGACAAACATAGTATATATATCATATCACGTCCCGCAAAAATTCAGCGCATTTAACTGCCACTGCCGTAGTGTTTGCCAGATCTTCTTTCCTGCACACTTCCCACATGGTACTGCATTCCAGGTGGTGGTCCATTGTTTGGGTCTGTCCGCTCTGGCACGTGTCCGTCCCGTCTCCGTATCCAAATTTACACATGTTTACGTTGCATCTTCCCACCCCAGTTCGTAGGCGGTTGAGGGTTCTCCATAATGGTCATTTTAGTTCATTTCCTGTTCGTTGGGTGAGATTAGAGGTGCCTGGTCTCCCGTAGGCAGTGTTGCTTTCCATTTTGACATTCTGGCCTTTTGTTTTGAGGTTTCGAGCGGTTGAACTGAGGTGAGGAAACTCTGTCTTGATTTTAGACGTGTGTGTGGAGGGTTTTGTCCGAAGAGAGGATGGCGCCGGTCGCGCAGCTGCTTGAGGCGCTCTGCTTCGCTTGCTATAACTCGTCTGATGTTGGGTGGAGGTATGCCACTAAGCAAATAAAGTTGTCTAACCGGAGTGGGTCTTAGGCATCCCGTGATTACGCGACAGGCATCGTTCAGCAGAGGATCCACTCGTTCCGCATGCGCTGATCTTTCCCAAACTGGGGCAGCGTATTCAGCAACCGAGTAGCAGAGTGCAAGTGCCGACGTACGTAAAGTATGTGGGTCGGCACCCCATTTTGTGGAGGTCAGCTTACTCAGGAGGTTGTTTCTTCTTGATAGTTTGCCCCTGACCTTGTCTACATGATGTCTGTAAGTAAGTGTGCGATAAAGGGTGACGCATAAATAACAAGGAGTGCTGCTGAACGCGATCCGTTGGTTGTTCCACGTGATGTTTAGGGTATGTTTGGCGTCTCGGTTTCGAAGATGGAATAGGCAGGATAATGTTTTTGCTGCGTTCGGGCGTAGGCAGTTGGCTTCGTAGTATGGCGTTAGACCGTTGAGGGCATTCGTAAGGCTAATTTCTATGTCGTTAAAGTTCCGACCCTGCACGGCTATTGCAAGTTCATCCGCGTAAGCAAAGCTCCTATTCCTTGGTGCAACTGGTTGATCATTCACATATATGTTGAAAAGAGTGGGTGCGAGGACACTGCCTTGGGGTAGTCCATTTTTCTGGATACGCCATCGGCTTCGCTTCCCTCCTAGGTTTACGATGAACCGTCTGTTGCTGAGAAGAGTTGATATAATTTGTATCAGCCCGAAATCATTAGTCATAGCGTATATTTTAGTGAACAGCAGTTTGTGATTTACAGTGTCGAATGCGGATGAGAGGTCGACAAGTACGGCTCCAGTAATTAGAAGGTTCTCGTACCCATGCTCTATAAACTGGGTAAAATTCAAGACCTGTCCAGTGGAAGTTTTCCCAGGGCGAAACCCCGCCTGTTCCGGAATTATCTGATGATCAATATTAGGCACAAGTCGATTCAGCAGCATGCGCTCGAACACCTTATACAAGCAGCAAAGTAATGTTACCGGTCTGAAATTTTTTGGCTCGTCCAATGGTTTGCCGGGTTTTGGAATGGCTATGACCTTGCCCTTTCTCCAGATTTTCGGGATGTTGTTTAGCCGGACAAAGGTATTGAAAAGTGGGAGCAGCCAGTTTTTCGTGTACTCGCCAAATTTAAGGAACTGTTCATTCCTAAGGTCGTCTAGCCCTGCTGCTTTGCCAGGTTTCAGAGATTTAAGTGCGGACTCTTGCTCTTCGATGGTAAATGGACGGCTGTAGTAGTTCGTGTCACTTTCGCCACTTCTTATTGGGATGGCGATACTATACACTGACAGCATTAGAAACTCACGACCTACCATCGTTGTTGGATACGTACCTCAAATTGTGAGGAGCCTCCATTTATCGCTAGGAGTTGATAGAAGAGATAGAGAAGATCCAACAGAGAGTAGCGCGCTTCGTTACAGGATCATTTAGTAATCGCGAAAGCGATACGGAGATGATAGATAAACTCCAGTGGAAGACTCTGCAGGAGAGACGCTCAGTAGCTCGGTACGGGCTTTTGTTGAACTTTCGAGAACGTACCTTCACCGAGGAGTCAAGCAGTATATTGCTCCCTCCGACGTATATCTCGCGAAGAGACCATGAGGATAAAATCAGAGAGATTAGACACCACACAGAAGCATACCGACAATCCTTCTTTCCACGAACAATACGAGACTGGAATAGAAGGGAGAACCGATAGAGGTACTCAAGGTACCCTCCGCCACACACCGTCAGGTGTCTTGCGGAGTATGGATGTAGATGTAGATATATATGTAGAGTCTAGTACCAACCTGTGAGTGTCTGTCGCTCGCATAATTGCATAGCTGATACAGGACGAATGTTCGAGACAGATGTGGACTATTGTGCCATATTGCCAAGACACTGGATCACAGTTATGTCTGATAATCCAAGTTGCTTAATCACTAAATGAAATATTTTACTTCTTTGTTCAAACAAAGAACAAACTATTTATGTTTGACCACACGGCACAGTGTCTTCCTGAGAAGCATAGTCTTTGGTACGTTAAATCGATAACTACACTCCTGGAAATTGAAATAAGAACACCGTGAATTCATTGTCCCAGGAAGGGGAAACTTTATTGACACATTCCTGGGGTCAGATACATCACATGATCACACTGACAGAACCACAGGCACATAGACACAGGCAACAGAGCATGCACAATGTCGGCAATAGTACAGTGTATATCCACCTTTCGCAGCAATGCAGGCTGCTATTCTCCCATGGAGACGATCGTAGAGATGCTGGATGTAGTCCTGTGGAACGGCTTGCCATGCCATTTCCACCTGGCGCCTCAGTTGGACCAGCGTTCGTGCTGGACGTGCAGACCGCGTGAGACGACGCTTCATCCAGTCCCAAACATGCTCAATGGGGGACAGATCCGGAGATCTTGCTGACCAGGGTAGTTGACTTACACCTTCTAGAGCACGTTGGGTGGCACGGGATACATGCGGACGTGCATTGTCCTGTTGGAACAGCAAGTTCCCTTGCCGGTCTAGGAATGGTAGAACGATGGGTTCGATGACGGTTTGGATGTACCGTGCACTATTCAGTGTCCCCTCGACGATCACCAGTGGTGTACGGCCAGTGTAGGAGATCGCTCCCCACACCATGATGCCGGGTGTTGGCCCTGTGTGCCTCGGTCGTATGCAGTCCTGATTGTGGCGCTCACCTGCACGGCGCCAAACACGCATACGACCATCATTGGCACCAAGGCAGAAGCGACTCTCATCGCTGAAGACGACACGTCTCCATTCGTCCCTCCATTCACGCCTGTCGCGACACCACTGGAGGCGGGCTGCACGATGTTGGGGCGTGAGCGGAAGACGGCCTAACGGTGTGCGGGACCGTAGCCCAGCTTCATGGAGACGATTGCGAATGGTCCTCGCCGATACCCCAGGAGCAACAGTGTCCCTAATTTGCTGGGAAGTGGCGGTGCGGTCCCCTACGGCACTGCGTAGGATCCTACGGTCTTGGCGTGCATCCGTGCGTCGCTGCGGTCCGGTCCCAGGTCGACGGGCACGTGCACCTTCCGCCGACCACTGGCGACAACATCGATGTACTGTGGAGACCTCACGCCCCACGTGTTGAGCAATTCGGCGGTACGTCCACCCGGCCTCCCGCATGCCCACTATACGCCCTCGCTCAAAGTCCGTCAACTGCACATACGGTTCACGTCCATGCTGTCGCGGCATGCTACCAGTGTTAAAGACTGCGATGGAGCTCCGTATGCCACGGCAAACTGGCTGACACTGATGGCGGGGGTGCACAAATGCTGCGCAGCTAGCGCCATTCGACGACCAACACCGCGGTTCCTGGTGTGTCCGCTGTGCCGTGTGTGTGATCATTGCTTGTACAGCCCTCTCGCAGTGTCCGGAGCAAGTATGGTGGGTCTGACACACAGGTGTCAATGTGTTCTTTTTTCCATTTCCAGGAGTGTATATCTAGTCCCCCTAAAACTTCTAGGTGATTGGTTCTTTGTATATCACTATCGAAACCAAATAAATCCATAAAATAAGCCGGACATTACCACATCACAACAGGGATTTTCACAATACTCAAACAGTGAAAGTTACGAACCGAAATTTTGATGAACCGAGTGAAGCGTCATCATCGTGATCATCGATTTATGCAGTTGCTACTTCATGAACTGTAACCTACCTCTTTGTAACGATGAATCGACATATGACAGCATCATGGCGTTTAGGAAAAGTGACCGAATCTGTACTATCTATATTTGGAAATATGATTTCGGGCAAGTACTTTCATAACGTAGTTGGAAGAGAAATAATGAACTTTCAAAGAACTTTCAATACCAAACATCACGTGCATCTGACTAAAAGTGAATCGCTCTGATAAGTCACAACTGTTAGCAGTAATAACATTAAAATATGTTCAACAACACATGCAAGAGTGCATTTAAATTTTTAAGTTGTTTAAATTCTTTTCATTCTATCAGGTTGCGTTGAAATGGCAAAAGAGCTTTCTTGTAATCCTTGTCTTGTAATGTCCGTCTCGATTATTGCTAGTGAAACTATGTGCCACGTCATTACCTTCGTTTTGCAGGGAATTTACAGCAAGGAGACAAATCTGGTTAGAAAGAAAGTTGTGATTCTTTAGTAAAGAATTCCGGGCAGGAAAGCAGTAGGAACGACCACGCAGCTATACTTCGCTTTGCAATTAATTTTGCAGCGAACCCGCAGCCTGATCGTAATACAACCTGTCCTGGACAGACAGACTTTCATGTGACTAATAACTTGCAATATACAGGCGCGTTGGTACCATATTAATTATCTAGTTCTCCCTGTCGTACTGGGAGAAACCTCGTGGCTTTGGTGTAATACTAAGAGAAATCGGTAGTCTTTTGTCCGGAGATATATGCTGTCTTTGCATTGCACTGTTCTGTGCTAGATAGGTAGGGACAAACGGCATTTCCTCAAATTTATTGTTCAATCAGCGGTTTGTAACGCACTCGGACGCTTCACATAGAACCACTTCTAGTGGTAGAATTTATACTACAGTAGAGTACTACTATTTTCAGTTATTATCCCCTTCACGTTGAGCCAAATTGTTATCCTTGGCCCGCATCTCGTGGTCGTGCGGTAGCGTTCTCGCTTCCCACGCCCGGGTTCCCGGGTCCGATTCCCGGCGGGGTCAGGGATTTTCTCTGCCTCGTGATGGCTGGGTGTTGTGTGCTGTCCTTAGGTTAGTTAGGTTTAAGTAGTTCTAAGCTCTAGGGGACTGATGACCATAGATGTTAAGTCCCATAGTGCTCGGAGCCATTTGAACCATTTTTTGTTATCCTTGATGTTCACAGAAATGTCTTACGTAAATATATATCGTTAACACAGCTGTGACTTCTGAAAATGATATGGATTACGATAGTAATTTTTAAGATTTGTGTAACAATGGACGAATCCTGTAACTCAGCACAGGTGTCTCTTGGGTCATCTGATTCTGATTTACAGCTGTATCCTATACCATAATTAATCTAGAGTTGTAGTCCACAAGCCACCGTACAGAGTTTGCTGTGTTAATGATTACCCACAGTACCATAATCTTGACAGCTCCCCTCCTCCTTCAGTCTTCCTGTCCCATCCGCAACTGTGCAGGAAGAAAAAATTTTGGTGCCCCTTTGTATATACCTAAATTTCTCCGATTTCTGAAATTGCGGTAACTGCATGAGATGCAAATTGATAGAGTAATGCGTCGCATGTTTTACACCCTCAAGATATTAATAGTAAGCGCCTTTTTGTAGTGTCTCCCATTCTTTTTCTTAAGAGTTTCTGTGACAAGACCAAACAAAACCGTGACGATGCACGCAAATCCGTCTTCTTAACCCGTAACGGATCTTAGGTCAACGAATTAGACGACGAATGTTTAGTTAGAGAAATCATTTCGGTGTGTTCTATAATATCTAAGATCGTTCCGATAAATTTTGGTGTGGTATTTGACGCCCCAGTTGCTAGTTTTAAGTGGCGAAAGAGTTAATCCTAGGCACTTAACGGTCGTGACTGACTCCAGTGACTGAGGTTAAGTGAGGAATAGCGTGGTATAAATGTGGAAATAGGGACCCGTTGATGGGGAAAACTGATAAAAACAACATTATATGGTCTGTGAGTTCACCTTGATGCAAAACACTTTTTGTTATTTATTTACTTATTTATTCCCCAAACTAATTTCAGCGACAAATATCGCCATCATCAGTAATTTCTCTAACTCTAAAAATGCAAAAAAATAGCATAGTTATAAAACACTGTAACACATTATTAAATTTGTCCTGTTTGTTTTTTAAATTTGTTACCTGTGTTACAGTGTTTTATAACAATGCAATTTTCTGTATGTTTTAGATTTAAAGAACCTACTGACGATGGCGATATTTGACGCTGAAACTAGTTTGAGGAATAAATAAGTAAATAAATAACAAAAAGTGATATGCATGAAGGCGGTCTCACAGTTCTCATGTTGTTTTCCAATGGAGACTAGGTCCAACTAAAAGACTTCAAAGATAAAGTTAATCGGAAAATTGTTGTTTGAAACCTACGCCAGTAGTCCAACAACGGATGAGTGAGTTAAAATTTCAGAATATGGGGTTCCACAAGTGCAATATGAGAACATATGCACCCCATAGGTCGGCCGGGGTGGCCAAGCGGTTCTAGGCGCGACAGTCTGCAACCGCGCGACCGCTACGGTCGCAGGTTCGAATCCTGCCTTAGGCATGGATGTGTGTGATGTCCTTAGGTTAGTTAGGTTCAAGTAGTTTTAAGTTCTAGGGGACTGATGGCCCCAGAAGTTAAGTCCCATAGTGCTCAGAGTCATTTGATCCATTTTTTGCACCCCATACTTCCATTGTGTATTAATTGTTCCCTTCAGATATGGGACATAGTAAGACACTGCTTATACACTGAGGTGACTAAAGTCATGGGATAGATATATTCACATAAACAGATGACGGTAATGACGCGTACACAAGGTATAAAAGGCCAATGCATTGGCAGAGCTGTCATTTTTACTCATTTGACTCACGTGAAAAGTTTTCGGACGTGATTATGTCCTCACGACGTGAATTAACAGGCTTTGAACGCGGCATGGTAGTTGGACCTAGACACATTGGACATTTCTTCTCGGAAATTGGGAATTCACTATTCCGTCACCGACAGTGTCAAGAGTGTTCCGAGAAAATCACATTGCAGGCAATACCTCACACCACGGACAACGCAGTCGACGACGGCCTTCACTTAACGACCGAGAGCAGCGACATTTGCGTAGAGATATCAGTGCTAACAGTCAAGAAAAACTGCGTGCTATAACCGCAGTAATCAGTGCAGAAAGTACGACGAACGTTTACGTTAGAACAGTTCGGAGAAATATGGCGTTAGTGGGCTGCGGTAACAGATAACCTGTAGTGGACTGTTAAGGCAGCCAGTCCACAGTGAAGTAGCCGAAAGGGCACGCGTCAACTCACGCCGTCTGGCGTTAAGGGGATACGGAATCACCTATCCCCGCAATGTTAATATATGCCTACTATAGGGAACATTTTCTCACAAACTACTGGAGACAGAGAGGTAAAAATTTTACTGTATGTGCATTCATATGTTACAACAATACTGAAACAACAGTTTATTGTCAAAGTATTTTCTTACAGAGATATTGTACATTTATTTTTAAGTAAATTTTTTCCATCGCTTTTTACTAGACTATCACCCCTAAGTCTTTTGTAAATCAAGTAATTAAAAAATCGTTGTTTCAGTATGTAATAGGGACCTATGTCACTACGTCATAAAAATTTCAGACTTCTAGGTTGACCAGTACCTGAGATAATGTTCCTAGATGAAGTAAAAAGTAAACTTACGGGAAACGGAGAAAGAAGATTAAAACATTCCTGATCCGTAGCTAATACCCCCTTCACAGTCTTCATAATCATCTTCAAGTCTTCTTTTGGCACCCCTCTGCACCTGTCTTGCTTTTTTCACTAATGTCTTGATTATATTATCAGCATGCCTTAGTCTGTGCTGATCTAAAAAGAACATAGCACGTACCGTACGGGAACCAACACACATACCCAACTTTTGAAGGACCTGGCATTTAGTTATATTTCCAAGATTGAAGGTTGCCACAGCATCATACACACCAAAATGTAGTGTATTAATTCCGACAAACACTGTTTTTGGGAGACGATGCCATATCACACTATTCAAGCACTCGTTGGGGTTCTGCGTTTTTCCGTGAAGACATTTCATCAGAAGACTTCTGTCAGCCAGATCTCTGAAAATGGGCTTTATTTCTGCCATGATGGCTGATGGTAGACTGTGGTGGTGAATGTATTTCTCTCCTGTTGTTAGTCCCCTATTGTATTTACACCAGCTGTTTTCACCTTTGGGGCACAAACCATGTTGTGGATGCTCATCCGTGGATGCGGTGTGGAAATATAAAGCCCATATAGCTCTCCTCATTTCTTCAAGATTGCCTGTATTTTGCCTGATTGCAAGGCCATAGCAGTTCTGAATGTGGTCTATTATGGAATCAGTCAATCTTCCTCTGCCATCCAAGGTTTTCCCATCATCTAGTTTTTTCCCTTTCATAACTGATTTTAACCTTCTCAGCCTGGCACCCATTCTCTTCTGCACATGTCCTATACATTCAAGTTTGCTTATATTTACACTGTTCCCATATGGTTTGCTTTCCAAAACTTCTTTGAATGCTTTAGAGTCACCATCTCCCAGATATTTGACATAGCGAACATTATACCACTGTGAAGAGCGCAATACCCGATCTCACAAATATATAAAAATAAAATAGTTATAATTGTAGTAGAGCTATGTATGATACGTCATTTTAAAGAGGAAACATGGCAGAATATAATACGCCAATAAAAAAAAATTCGATTTTTTAACCCAAAATCCGATTCCGTATCCCCTTAAGTCTGGAACAGAATTCGTAATGAATGTGATAAAGAAAAGAACGTAGCTACTAGAACACTTAACTTTTATATCGTCCTTTGGTATACAGCATTCTTGATGATACAAGTGAGACTCTTTAGATTCATGAAGTAACTAATGGCGCCTTGCTAGGTCGTAGCCATGGACTTAGCTGAAGGCTATTCTAACTGTCTCTCGGCAAATGAGAGAAAGGCTTCGTCAGTGTAGTCGCTAGCAACGTCGTCGTACAACTGGGGCGAGTGCTAGTCCGTCTCTCGAGACCCGCCTTGTGGTGGCGCTCGGTCTGCGATCACACAGTGGCGACACGCGGGTCCGACATGTACTAATGGACCGCGGCCGATTTAAAGCTACCACCTAGAAGTGTGGTGTCTAGCGGTGACACCACATAACCGACCCGAGTGCCTTTGGTAACAACACATCGCCTGCAGTGCTTTTCCTGGGCTCGTGACCATATCTGTTGGACCCCAGATGACTGGAAAACCGTGGTCTGTCACATGAGTCCCGAACTGAGTTGGTCAGAGTTGATGGTGGGGCTCGAATGTGGTGTTGGCCCAACGAAGCCATGGACCCATGTAGCAAACAAGGAACTGTGCAAGTTGGTGGTGACTCCTAATATTGGTGACTGTGTTTACATAAAATCGATTGGTTCTTCTGCTCCAACTTGTGAGGTAAGAGGCGAGTTGTGGTGTCCTGAAAATATTCTAAGTTCGGAGTTGGCGTGGCCGTGCGGGGCAGCTCGGCAGGCCGCGGCTCGTCAGCGGCTGCGTGGCGCCCAGCATCGGCCGGAGCATGAGGGGTAGCCCCAGCGCGTGGTCCAGGCCGACCGCATGGCTGGGAATTACGTGTTGACGCGGTGTCGAGGACAGTGCTTTGTGTCAATGAGGGACATGTGTATCGCGGAAGAGCCAAAGATGGCGGACTTTGTGAAACCATAATAGTAGACATTTCACTGCTGATGTTCAGATTTTTAATATCTTTATTAGTTTAAAGTTTAGTATCTGACTGTAAATTATACAAACAACGAATTTCCAAAATTTAAACGGTTCTTCTGATTTGATCAATCGACGTGTCTTTAGAAAGGTATTAGTGTAAACCTCAATTGGTATGAATTACAGGCATCTAACTTGAATAGTACATGAGTTATTAGAGGTCAAAGTGGCCGATTACTATTGATCGCGTCAAGCCATAAGTACGCCACAGTCACACGAAAAATTGGTAGCAGCATGCGTATAAATATATTTATTCGTCTATGTCTTTGTTTATATCTGATATTTACTATTCATGAAGAAATTGGTTAAATATTTACTGTGTTTTAGAAATCACAGAGACGTTAGGCTACTGGCCTACCTCTTGTTTCTATTCCTTTGATATATGTTTATTTGATTTTTGTGATACAGCGTGTTTATGGTCCAGCCACAGAAATATTTATTTAATTTCAAGTTATTTAAATGCAAATCCAGTATTCTGTATGTGTTTCAATATGTTTGAGTGTGCGTTGGCTTGAAGACATGGCGGGAGCGTTCTAGCCAATCACAGCTTTCGGTAATGGGGAGACTGGATGGAAGTGCTGGACTCGGGAGTGCTGGATTTCCAAGCAGCGACGGTCGGTCGCGGGAACTATTTGGAGAGTGGAGCAGTTTGCGCGTGGTCGTGGGAGATAGAAATATTTCGTAGTGCCGACTTGTGCACTGGTGAGATTTCCGTGGCTTCTGCAGTGAAGACATAGTATGCGTTTAGAAGTGAATATCTCGCGAGTTATGTTGTAGTTCATCACTAATTACGTGAAGTAGGAATCTATTGTTTCCCTGTTATTCAACTTACATTTTATTTAATTGCTGGACCATAGACACCAATAAGTTTTATACAGTAATAAATGGCATTGTTAAAGGTACTTCTGCTATTATACTCATCATTTAAAGCCGTTAAAATAGTACCTACAGATTTTATTAAATTGCAATCTTTCATTTATGAATTTCTATGTCACATTCAATATTCGCAATTGGCGAGTGATATGAACCTTCGACCATTCGATTCATGTGTATATTCATATTGTTTGCTGTAGACTCAGCAGTATATGGCTTGTAATGCGGCAACTATGTATCCTAGCCTCTAGACAACGAAACCATCCAAAACATTTAATATTTCAACTCTGAGTCGGAGGGTACGTAGTTGAGGGCCACTCTTAACATTTTTCTATTTGGAAGCCCGCAATTCGAGGTTTCTCGTCCGGGATTTGTGCCCTGCAAAGTGGTAATTTCTTTTCTCTCTGTTATTCAGCGTACTATGCGAAGTGTAAAACCTTTGCAAAACCCGTAGAGATTTCCGTAGAGTGAACCTCTCACAAAACACAGTGTGAGATCGGTTTTTTTTCCCTCAAGTAGGTTTCTGGAAATAGTGAAATTACGCAGTAATTTTCACAACTAACTTATGCTCTCGATAGAGCTGCTAATCTATCACGTTAAAGACAATTTGCTTGAGCCCTCAGATTCTAAGTAAGTTGAGTGCAGGGAACAGAAGTGGTTAGCGCGTTTAATGGACAGCGGTATCGGAGACGGTTGGAGCTCGCGGTAACTGGCGGTAGCTACAGTTAAATCAGGCGACTTCTGCAGTGACGGACGCAGATCAACAGCAGTACGACGGCAGCTTCTTCGAGTACTCCCGGGCAGTCTTCAGTGTCGACTTCCACTACAACCGATGGCATCACCATGGCAGAGGGAACCATCTCGGATCAGATAAGTGCATGCGCAAATTGTGAGATAGTGTTTAACTCTGAGGTTCAAGCTCCACTTACAGATCTCGCGAATATGAAACAGTCACCTAGTAAGTGTAATTCTGAAAACGGAAGTGAGCCGGCTGGTCTGAAAACAGAGCGCGAAAGTGAGACTAGTAGGAATTCAGGTAAGGGGAATGAATGTGGGGCAGGTATGATGTCTCAGCTAAGGCAAATGGTCCAGGGACTGGAAAATAATATGAATACAATGGCAAATAATATCAGTAACTTTCGAACAGATATTGGCACATTCCAAACAGTTACAAATACAATTCGGAATGATATGGGTACAATGCGAACTGAAATAGGTTCCTCTGTGAAAGAGGAAGTTGAAAAAATTATCGGTAACCTTGAAAAAGCAATTGATGATAAATTAAAATATGTCCGAATGGATATGGAAGAAATTACAGACGAAGTTGTAATAGTAAAATCTAAAGTCGAATCAGTGGAAAAAGATCTCGCCGGTCGGTGGAAGTTATAATAGTAAAATCTAAAATCGAATGAGTGGAAAAAGATCTCGCCGGCCGGTGTGGCCGAGCTGTTCTAGGCGCTTCAATCTGGAACCGTGCGACCGCTACGGTCGTAGGTTCGAATCCTGCCTCGGGCGTGGATGTGTGTGATGTCCTTAGGTTAGTTAGGTTTAAGTAGTTCTAAGTTCTAGGGGACTGATGACCTTAGCTGTTAAGTCCCATAGTGCTCAGACACTTTTTTTTTTTTTTGAAACTTTTTTTTTGAACTTGAGAAGAAATGGATAAGATACAAACGGAACTTGGGGACAAGGTAAGCGACTGTCTAAAAGTTCAAGATGTTCATAAAAGCGATATAAATTTAGCAATTAGTGACATTGCTAATCGCGTAGGTGAGGAGAAGAAAGAAGTGGTCAAAATTAAAGATAAAATAGAGTCCAGTATCACTAGTGAAAATGAATTTATATAGCAAATGCAGCAGATGAGGAGTGATTTAAATTCGTTAGCCTCCCAACAGGCCAAACCGGTTACAAATATCCCTTGGGCAAATACCGGATCTGTGAAATGTTACACAGATGATGGAAGATATCACCCAGTAAATTTCTTGGCTGCATGTAGGGACGGTTTTGTTCACGGCATGCCGCACGAAGCGAAAATAAAATACGTTAAACGACATTTGGAGGGAGACCCATAGTCTTGGGCAAATGTTAAATGTAGTTCGTGCCAATCGTACGAAGAGTTCGAAAAGTGTTTTTTGAATAAATTTTGGAGCGAGGCAAAACAGACACGGATCCAGAATGAATTCTTAAACGGGCTTTGTTACAAGTACTGTAATGGGACGCTGAGAGATTTTTGCAAACGCGAACTTGAAGAGCTTATGCATGTGAAACATCCATTGAGGGTTTTAACGGAAATCACCACGTTACAGAGACGATTACCCGAAACTTTGTGGTGGGATCTTGTCCATGTGATGTCCATGTGATTCCGTGGACGAATTTCTAGAATCTGTGGAAAAATTAGAGAGGGCTTTGAAGTTCATACCTCAGAGCAAACCAGGTAGTAGTTATCAAAATGGGAATCCAAATAATCATCACCAAAATAATAATCATAAGAGAAATCAAAGGAATTTTCAGGGAGATAGTAGCTGGAAGGAGCAGAATGGTCGGAGAGGCAACGGGAGTGATAACTTCCGTGAACGGCACCCAAGTAAAGAACACGCGAAGTGTAGTCGCGTAACAACCGGTCGGGAAACTGATGTTCGCCATATCTCAGTTCCGGGGATGGCAATCTGAAAAGGACTGGAGATAATGGTGTTTTAGAAAGCACAGACACATTAGGCTACTGTCCTACATTTTGTTGCTGTTCCTTTGATGTATGTTTATTTGATGTGTTTATGTATTTAATATTGTGTGTTACAGCGTGTTTATGGTCCAGCTGCAGGAATAATTACTTAATTTCAAGTTTTTTAAATGTAAATCCACTATTTCGTATGTGTTTCAATACGTTAGTGAGTGTGCGAAAAAAAATGGTTCAAATGGCTCTGAGCACTATGGGACTCAACTGCTGTGGTTATCAGTCCCCTAGAACTTAGAACTACTTAAACCTAACTAACCTAAGGACATCACACACATCCATGCCCGAGGCAGGATTCGAACCTGCGACCGTAGCAGTAGCGCGGTTCCAGACTGAAGCGCCTAGAACCGCACGGCCACACGGGCCGGCAGTGAGTGTGCGTTGGCTTGAAGATATGGCGGGAGCGCTCTAGCCAATCACAGTGCTCGGTAATGGGGAGACTGGATGGAAGTGATGGACTCGGGAGTGCTGGCCGGGACGCATCGACGGTCGGTCGTGGGAACTACTTGGAGAGTGGAGCAGTTTGCGCGTGGTCGTGGGAGATAGAAATATTTCGTAGTGCCGACTTGTGCACTGGTGAGTCTTCTGTGGCTTCTGCAGTGAAGACGTAGTATGCGTTTAGAGGTGAATATCTCGCGAGCTCTGTTGTTGTTCATAACTAATTACGTGAAGTAGAAATCTATTGTTTCTCTGTTATTCAACTTTTATTTTATTTAATTGCTTGACCATCGACACCAATAAGTGTTTTACAGAAATAAATGTCATTGTTAAAGGTACTTCTGCTATCGTACTCATTATTTAAAGTCGTTAAAATAGTACCTACAGATTTTATTTAATTGCAATCTTTCATTTGCGAATTTCTATGTGACATCCAAAAATTCGCATTTGCCAAGTGATAGGAACCTTCGACCATTCGATTCATGTATATATTCATATTGTATACTGTAGACTCAGCATTATGTGGCTTGTAATGCGGCAACTACGTATCCCAGCCCCTAGAGAACGAAACCAGTCAAAACGTTTAATATTTCAACTCTGAGTCGGAGGGTACGTAGTTGAGGGCCACTCGTCACATTTTCTATGTGAAAGCCCGCAAACTGATCCAACCGATGACTAGAATGTATATGTTCCGCTGCTTGGAGACCATCCATTATCATTAATGGATTTCAAGTACCCAGAACAACGATAGAATTTTGATAGGTGCAATGCACCATGTCACTGGGTCGGAGTTGTTCGTGACTGGACAATTAGAGAGAATGGATTGGCCGCCTACGCCTAGCTCGCACGACATGAATCGCATCGAACATTTTCAGGAACATAATCGAGAAGTCAGTTCGTGAACAAGATTTTGCAGCGACATCACTTCCGCAATTATTGATGGCTATAGCGGCAGTATGTGTCAGTATTTCTGCAGGGGACTTCTAACGGCTTTTTGTGTCCATGCCACGTCGAGTTGCTGCACTATGCCTGGGAAAAGAAGGTCCGACATCATGTGAGGAGGTATCCTATGACTTTTGTCACATCAATGTAGGGCGTAGGCGAACTGTTATTACACCTACTTTATGTCGACAACACCTAGGGGCGGTATTTAGTATGTACAAAAACAGTCATAGATTTAACGCTAAAAACGTTTCTAGAATAGCTGGGTAGGTTTTCGTGAGGTATTCCGTAGTTACTACGTGATATTTACTATTACGTTTCTTCTTTTATATTTTTTCGTGAGTTTAAGTACAAACATGTAGCCGTTTGTTCAGTTACTTGGTACATACGTTTATTAACTTTCCTAATAATAATTCTAGGCAGCTATGTGGTCTTTTAGTACACATACATCAATATTTCATTACGAATATCCTCTCAAGGCAAAAGGCCTGTCTTAGTGTACAACCAAGTAACTGAGGCCTAGTATCTGCATTAAACATAATTCAGCGTAAGTGATCTTTGATGCAGTGCTCCATCCTTGTCTATCTTGTGGAAACCTCATCGTCTCTGTGTAAATGCTGCAACATCCACATTTTCTGTATCCAGAAAGGCCCGTACAGGACCTGCAACATGCGGTCGTGCATTATCCTGCTGAAATGTAGAGTTTCGCAGGGATCGAATGAAGGGTAGAGCCACAGGTCGTAACACATCTAAAATGTAACGTCCACTGTTCAAAGCGCCGTCAATGCGAACAAGAGGTGACCGAGACGTGTAGCCAATGGCACCGCAACCATCACGCCGGGTGACACGCCAGTATGGCGATGACGAATACACGCTTCCAATGAGCGTTCACCACGATGTCGCCAAACACGGATGCGACCATCATGATGCTGTAAACAGAACCTGGATTCATCCGAAAAAATGACGTTTTGCCATTCGTGCACCCAGGTTCGTCGTTGACTACACCATCGCAGCCGCTCCTGTCTGTGATGCAGCGTCAAGGGTAACCGCAGCCATGGTCTCAGAGCTGATAGTCCATGCTGCTGCAAACGTCGTCGACTGTTCGTGCAGATGGTTGTTGTCTTGCAAACGTCTCCATCTGTTGACTCAGGGATCGAGACGTGGCTACACGATCCGTTACAGCCATGTGGATAAGATGCCTGTCATCTCGGCTGCTAGTGATACGAGACCGTTGGGATCTAGCACGGTATTCCGTATTACCCTCCTGAGCCCACCGATTCCATATTCTGCTAACAGTCATTGGATCTCGACCAACGCGAGCAGCAATGTCGCGATACGATAAACCGTAATCGCGATAGGCTACAATCCGAACTTTATCAAAGTCGGAAACGTGATGGTACGCATTTCTCCCCGTGACACGAGGCATTAAAACAGTTTCACCAGGCAACGCTGTTTGTGTATGAGAAATCGGTTGGAAACTTTCCTCATGTCAGCACGTTGTAGGTGTCGCCACCGGCGCCAACCTTGTGCGAATGCTCTGAAAAGCTAATCATTTTCATATCACAGCATCTTCTTCCTGTCGGTTAAATTTCGCGTCTGTAGCACGTCATCTTCGTGGTGCAGTAATTTTAATGGCCAGTAGTGTAGAACTGAAATTCATCACACCCTCTGTTAACCACATTTCATCCATCCTTTTGGCACTTTTGTGATGGATGTCAAAACAGATATACCCAGCCTTGAAATAACGCGATTTTCTTATGGATGGGCGAGAAAATGTGTTTCAGACTCACCATGACTCAGAATCGACATGAGAAGACCTGAGGCTGGGGCATAAAGGGCGCCAATGAAATCACTCCTTCCCCTGTGTTGTTGTTTCCCACACATTTCGCTGTCGAATTCGGCAATTCCCAATTCTATGAGCAACAGGATGATGGTCCTGGCAACATTTGACGAGACTGCTGTTCCCCACCCCCACCCACCCGCTCCCTGCCTGGACGATTCAACCGTTCTATAAGGACACTGTGATGCTGCAAACCCACCAAAAGTGATCTGACCACTTTGGAGTGAAGTATTTATGCTTTTTCAGCCCTCCTGTTCCGAGTCCCCGTTTGGTGTGACCTCAAGAGTGCTCTTTTGTTGAGCACTTTAAAAATTTTCCTGCACACGGACAGCCGTTCACTGATTCCTAGGTGCCTATGTGACAGGCTACCACTTCAAAAAACCTCAGCTGACTGGCTCTATGTCATTGAGCTAGCGTCTGCTGGCCGCATACGAATTCTAAAGGGTGTACAGAGCGAGGTAACGCAGTGGCTGGCGCGCTGGGCTATCATTCGGGAGAACGATGTTTCAAACCTGCGTCCGGCCAACCTGATTTGGGTTTTCCATGATTTCCCTAAATCGCTTCAGGCAAATGCCAGGATGGTTCCTTTGAAAGGTCACGACCAAATTCCTTCCCCATCCTTCTTTAACCCGACGTGACCGACAACCTCGCTGTTTAGTCCCCTCCCCCAAATCAAGCGCCGGCCGCGGTGGTCTAGCGGTTCTAGGCGCTCAGTCCGGAGCCGCGCGACTGCTACGATCGCAGGTTCGAATCCTGCCTCGGGCATGGATGTGTGTGATGTCCTTAGGTTAGTTAGGTTTAAGTAGTTCTACGTTCTAGGGGACTGATGACCACGGATGTTAAGTCCCATAGTGCTCAGAGCCATTTGAACCCAAATCAAGCAACCAACCAATCTAAGCAGTGTCGAAATGGCGACCAGGAGTCAATGAATGGCCATGTCAACAGGGTGTATAGAAACAGTGTGAAAAGCTTGTAATTTTGTTGCATGGTGGGTTGTACGATGAATAATTGTTAAGAGAAGAATTAGATACGTGGCGCCGTTTCCGATTTAATTTACGTTGAAGTCACTCAATCAGACCGTTACACGCCCAGAGTCAAGCGAAACGTCAGAGACAGTGTCGCCCGACTTGGTCTTCGTTTGGTTTCGTAAAACCAAACATGAGAGCAATACAAAAATTGGACTTGGGATGGGAGTAAGAATCGAACCCGAGCCAAAGTCTAAGCAGTCTCGCGCGCTATCCTCCACGCTGTGACCACTGCTGACACTAATTGCATCTATCGTGCCGCTTGAAGTAGGCATGCAACGGCCTGATTGGAGAACTTCAGCGAAAATCTCTTTAGATAAGGGTTGAATTATTCAGGGGCTGGCAGCAGTGTCCAAGGTTGTCAAGAACGTTTTCGTGTTGCTCACCGCACTGCGAACTGTCGTCTTCGACAGCGAAATGCGTGGGAATCAACGCTCCAAGAGACGTGGTTGTTTCATTGATGCCCTTTATGCCACCCCATGAGGCCTTTCCGTGTCGATTCTCAGCGACGGTGTGTCTGAAGTGTTTTTTTCAGTCTCCCACGAATAAACCACGTTACTTCAAAACTGGGCGCCGCGGTTCTGACCTCCACCGCAGAGTTGAATGTGGACAAGAGGGGGTGAAACGACCTTCCCATTGAGTGAGACGTCCGCAGTGGCGTTGGACAGAAATTCGGTGAAATCTGGTGTCAATGTGACATCATCAACCCACCTTACATCCCACATAAACTTCTGAGCTCTGGCCTTTTTCTGCTCACGTGGCAACACCTTGTTTTTTGAGGCATCCCCGAGCCCAAGGGTGGCGCCGCAAGGAAACCAAGTTTTTGCACCATTAAAGCGGAATATTGTTATCACTTTTGAGTCAAATTTGTAAGCCCTGTGTCGCAATGGGTGACAATTATATGGTTACAAAAATGTGACCATTTAATTTTGTTTCTCAGCGGAAGTACTAAGTTGCTACCTCCACAGCAGTACCGAGCTGTCCTGAGGAAGGCGCAGCAAAACTTAGCGGCAGAGCTGCAGCACGTAGTAGAACGAACGAAACAGAGTTTTCCATTGTTTTATCACATGAAACCAACGAGATTAATACCGAGAGAGCTAGGCTACATGTATTGGTTCGATTCCCTGTGGTATGCGTGGATGAGCATTACCAGTGCTCCACGATCCAACTCTACCCAGTGAAATTGAAAACCATGCAGAGATCTTTACAGGTGAACCTGCAGTAGGTATTTTTAGACTCCAAGGAGAGGAGAAGGTAAGTATCGTTGTCCACAGAGGAGCTGCGCTTCTGCAGAAGAAAAAGAATTACGGTGTGTCCAACTTGGATGGTTCAGATTGGAACAAGAGCGTGTGGAATGCAATTATTGTCGGGTGAAACGGAAGTGGTAGGATAGCAGTGGGAGGTGCTAACGACAAACTCATTCTTTAAAATGGTTGCAATACTTTGGGTTTACTCTGTGTTTACCCTGGAGGTAGCCGCGCGGCCTTGGGCGCCTTGCCTCGGTTCGCGCGATTCCCCCCCCCCCCCCCGCTACCCCCCACCTTCACCCCATGGAGGTTCGAGTCCTCCCTTGAGCTTGGTTGTGTGTGTTGTGCTTAGTGTAAGTTAGTTTAAATTTGATTAAATAGTGTATGAGCCGAGGGACTGATGACCTCAGCAGTTTGGTCCCATAGGAGCTTACCATAAATTTCCAAAATGTACCCTGGAGGTAAAAACTGTAACAGTTTACTGCCATGGATGACCCGTGGGAATGATGAAGTTACTATTACAGAACTCTGGAATATTAGTCGATGGTACGACCTATAACATAGTGGATATGACATTCTGTCTCCCAGCTACCATAACTGAGTCAACCATAATAAACCGCCCACCCTCATGGGACTAGAGCACCCTTAGCAAATAATGACTAATTAAATGAGAAACGCATTCGAGAGGGCGACGGTTAAAACCTGCGTCCTTCCATCTTGCTTTAGGTTCTCCGTGATTTCTCTAAATCGCTTCGGGCAAATTCCGGGGGGTTCCTCTGAAAGGGCGGACGATTTCCTCCTTATCCTTCCCTAATTCAGGCTTGTGTTCTGTCTCTAGCGATATCGTTGTCCACGGGACGTTGAACACTTATCTCCTACTCCTTTAAACGACAATTAAATAAGAACCGCCTGGTAAAAATGGAGGGATACCAAGCACGAAGAACCTTTAAACAGAAATATTTTCAGTTAAATGATTTTTTAAAGGAATTTGTTGAGAAAGAAGAGATTTAGAAATTTTATGCTACCATTGTGTTACACAGATAATGTAGGACATAGAGTACGGGAGCGATATGGGAGACCCTCACCGCCATACTAGGCAAGGTCCTAATGCAGATGGTCTGCCGTTGCCTTCCTCCAACCGTAATGGGGATGAATGATGATTATAATGACGACACAACAATACCCAGTCATCTCGTGGCAGGTGAAAGTCCCTGGCCCCACCAGGAATTCATTCGTTCTGCTCCCTTTGTTTGATCAGCTCCTGTAGGAGCACAGCCGCAGCTGTAGTATTGTCCAAATTCACCTTCCAGAGGCGCTGGATAGCTTTCCCGCTTCATCAGCTTCCTGAATAAGTGCTCTTGCGCTCCAAATGTGTCTTCTTACCTCATAATGTTTTGCTGCATTGTCAGTTCTATGCTCAAGACTAAGGCATGGCTCAGTACTCATTCCTTCTCTGAAGAAATCCAGTCGCCAGTTTTGCACCTGTGTATTGGTTTGAGTATGATGTTACCGAGTATGATGATACTGAGGTGTAGGGAGTTGGGTTATTCTTGTACTTAGAGGCAAACAGTGTTTACAGCGGGAGTTAAATGTCTTAAGTGTGGTCGTACGGGACATGTGCAGAGTCACTATACCCAGTCACCAAGGAGTAATGGAAGGGGTGGAAATCGGCAGCGGGGAGGATGCAGAAGTGGAGACAGTAGAGGTGGACAAGCGTTAAACGGCAGAGGGGGCCCAAGACCAACGTAAGGGAGTTCCTGTTTAATTTAAATGCTACGAATACGTATGCAGAGGTGGACTGTTCAGTGGTAGGATCCAAGGGAACTAAAAAGTTTACGATTTTGTTGGAGACAGGGGCGCAAGTGTCAGTGCTACTAGGAATGTAATGGGACGAAGGAAAGTAGACCCACCACGTTATAGGTTGCGTGGAGTGGAGGACAAGGAGGTTACGCCTTTGGGGTCGGTGACAGTTGACTTTCGAATAGAGAAAGTCCGATTTAATGCATGCATGGAGGTAGTACAATGGGCAAGCGAGGTCTACGACATTTTCCTAAGAGTAGATTTCTTGCATCAACATCGTGCCTAAATTAACCTTGGATAACGATCTGTGGAACTTGGTGGAATGTTATTTCAGCTAGGGGAAACTTTTGTCAATGCAGAGCTCTCGCGAGGGGCGTTCAACGTAACGAACAAACCAATTGAACCACGTACATTAGCATTAATGCTTAATTCGCATGAGTGTGTGTCTAGTGGCACCGGGAAGTCGCTTTGGGTAAGTGTGGAGTCAAATCTACCTGTGGATACAGTATGAGTTACTGAACCATTGGAGGATAATGAAGTTTTGGTTCCATTGGGTTGTTTTGTGAAACGTAGCGATATAAGCGTACAGGAGGGGAACGACGGACGAGTAGTTCCCGTGAACGTGGATAATTTTAACGCTCTAGACACGAATTTGAGGAAAGGAGTTTTAGTAGCAAATTTGGATGTGCCAGATGACGAAGACTGGTGTTCGAGAGGTAGGCGAGGCGATCAACCACTAACTGCCGATAGAACTGCATTGCGTGACAAAATTAAGCATTTGAAAGGATGAGAAAGATAGCATATGGAACAATTATTGTGGGAACTTAAGGATTTGTTTTTGCCACGAGGCCCTTACCAGCAACTCTATTAGTTCCACATAGGATTCCAACAGGAAATGCAGCACCTGTTTACCGTAAACCATACAGAATACTGAGGTATTTGCAGCCGATTGTGGAGGATTTCATTGATCAGCATCTTGCAGACGGTATTATAGAACATAGTAATAGTTGCTGGGGAGCGGGCATTGTCGTTGTGCCTAAAAAATCTATGGATGGATCTAAAAAATACAGGTTCTGTTGTGACTACCGATACCTCAATAATAAGACAGCAATAGACGCATACCCCATTCCAAACATATCGGAGACTTTGGATCACTTAGGACAGTGCCAGTATTTTTCTACTATGGATTTGACAAGAGGTTATCATCAGTTAGAGGTGGCTCCAGAGGATCGTCCAAAAACTGCTTTTTCTACTGCTGCAGGCCATTACCAGTACATTAGAATGCCATTCGGTTTGTAAAACGCCCCAGCAACGTTTCAGAGGTTGCTAGATAGTGTCTTGAGGGGTTTGACACCACGGCAGTGTCTTCTCCATTTGGATGACATTATAATGTTTTCAAGTGGTATGCAGCAACATAGGCAGCGGTTAAGGGAAGTCTTTATAAGGTTAAGAGCAGCTCATTTGACGTTGAGCCTGGAGAAGTGTCATTTTGCATTAGAAGAAGTAAAATATTTGGGTCATATTATCAGTAAAGACGGAGTGCGAACAGATCCAAGGTTGGTATAGGCTGTAAGGGATTATAGGGAACCGAAAACAGTTAAGTAGATGTAGTCATTCATCGGAATTTGCAATTGCTATCGAAAGTTAGTCAAGGGTTTTGCAGATTTACCACAGCCGTTGACACGATTGTTAAGGTAGGGTGCGAAATTTGAGTGGACAGAAGAGTGTCAGAAAGCGTTTGACAAACTCAAAGAAGTGTTAACATCAAGTCCGGTTCTTGTGTTTCCAGAATTTGAAAAGGAGTTATACTAGTATGCGATGCATCGAATCAAGCATTAGGGTGTGTTCTTAGTCAGGAAATTGACGGGAAAGGACATCCTGTAGCCTATGCGTCTAGGCAGTTGAATGCAGCAGAGAGGAATTACTCAACAACTTAGAGGAAGATGCATAGCGTAATCTATGGAATCACATATTTTAAATGTTATTTATATGGAAGAAGATTTCGGGTAGTGGAAGATCGTGCTGTATTGAAGTGGTTGTTGGGGTTGAAGGATCCGTCCACTAGACTCACTAGATGGGCTGTGAGGCTTGGTGAATTCGACTACGAGGTGGTGCACTAGCCTGGGAAGAGGCACAGTAATGCGGATGCACTAAATAGGAAGGTGGAAAAAGTAGAAGTCATAGGTTATGACCTAGCAGTATGGCAAGAATTACAGGCTGCGGACAACGATTATAAATTGTATCGGACACAGCCACAATTTAATATGTACGACGGTCTTCTGTACAGGGAAACGAAGTTAGGGCCTAGGGTAGTAGTGCGAAGTTGAGGGATGAGGCTTTAAAGGAAGCACATGATCACGTGTTATCTGGTCACGGAAGGTGCAGAGCGACGAATAGAAGAGTGACGGAGAGGTACTGGTGGAGAGGTGGGAAAGTATATGTGGATCAGTATGTCAAGAATTGTATACCATGTGCGCAGAGAGCAGATTTTATCCGGAAACAAATATAGTTACGACGATTGCCGGAAGCGACATGACCGTTCTCTGTGCTGAGGATCGATGTCTTAGGAACTTTCAGGCGAACACCATCGGGGAACAGATTCATTCTGACAATAATAGACCATTTTTTCGAGGTATGTGGAGATGGTGTCTATGCCAAATCAACAGGCAGCAATGTTCGCGCAAGTGTTAGTAAACAACTGGATTTTGAAGTTTGGTGTACCGGAGACAATAATTACTGACCAAGGGACCAACTTCATGTCGGATTTAATGACGTAACTTGCGTGGAGTTTTGAATGTAAAGAAGTTAAGGACGAGAGCGTTGCATCCACTGGCCAACGGAAGGACAGAACGGGTACACAGAACAATCGGGAAGATGCTGGGTTTTTATGTGGATTCTCATCACCATCAGTAGGAGGGGTATTTGAAGCATATTGTAAGCGCGTACAATGCAAAAGTCCATGCAAATACCGGTTTCTCTCGATATGAGGTAGTATATGGGCGACAAATGCCGTCAGCGTTTGATTTGGTGAGGCTACAGAAAGGAAGGACCGGTGAATCTGTACCTCAATTTGCAAGGATAATTCGGGATGTTTGGATACGGGTACAAAAGGCGAATACAAAGGCTTTGGAAAGGCAGGAAGACACAGTAAGGCGGAAAGGAAGTTTACCGCAGTACAGAGAGGGGCAATGGGTAATACTGTCCAGCCCCTATACGCAAAAAGGGGAAGCGAAGAAGTTCCTTAGGAGGTATCAAGGGCGATGCCAGGTGGTTGAAACCACATCCCCCATTAATGTTAAGCTTCATCTGCCAACTAGAACAACGATAGTACACATTGGACGGTTACGGCCATTTAATGGTTGCTCGGATGTGATTCCAGGCGTGTCACAGGAAGTAAAGAGGAAGAAAGAGAGAGTGAAGAGGGGTGCTAAGCAAATAGAAAACCTGGAAGATATAGTGCAACATGAAGTACTGTATGCTTTGCGATTCACAAAATAGTAGAGAATTTGTAATTTTTTTTGTTTTCATGTCATGTATCATCGGGTTTGTATAGGGTAATTACGCATTGTATTTTCATATGTTGTATGTATTTTCGAATATAGACTGCTGCAGACAGCAGTCCTTTTGAAGAAGGAGGAAGGGTGATAGTGATCCCTGTCCTCAGGTTACTGAAAGGGGGAGCATTGGTGGTGATTCACCTCCTTGTTATCGGGGTGGACGCCTTACGGATACAGCACCTGGATGGTGGTGTGCTGTACTGAAGGTAGGAAGATGTGGTGGTGTTGAGTCACCAGTGGTCATTATGGTTGGTATGGAACGTGTGGGAAATGCGGAATGAAGTAACGAGGCTTGAGAAAGTGTTCGAAGAGCTTAGGCAATGTGCAGAGGGCAAGGGAATTCTGAAGGAAGTTGCAGGGGAGTATAAGAAATTGCATGATTCTTATCAGGCGCTACGGAAGCAGGTAGGACGGATGGTGGAAGCGGTGCCACGGGTAAGACGGAAACGAAGATGGCTGAACGCGGGGGGAAAAATTTTAAAGACAGTTTTTGGAACAAAACGGTCGAAGTGGTGAAGCAACTCACCGAGGAGAGTAGGGCAACGGAAGCATGGCATGCAACTCAGATAGGGATATTGGAAGGGGAAGTCCTGAATAACAAGCGGTTGCTCCGCGTATTAGCAGGGCAGGTAGTGGAATACGCTAAGGCGTCGGAAGACATAATAAATCGTAACCTGGGAACCCTATAGGGGCATCTAGAAGTGCTAGATAGCAGGGTGGTGTTAACCAGACTTTTGCAAGGAGTAGCTGGCAGTGTGTGGGATGTGCAGGGCATAGTAACGAATCTGCAAGAAGCGTTGCATCACGGATTGCAAGGCCAGATAAGTACCGATTTGTTACCGCCGGACCAATATTTACGCGGTTGCGCAAGGTGCAGAAGGAACTACCGTCGGGGTTATATTTAATAATGGAGCCCAGCGAGGAAAAATTGGCGTTTTTCTACCATGTCGCAACAATAAGGATAACAACCGACCACGCACTAGTGTATATTTTGGTCCAATTCTCGGTTGTGGGGAAAAATGCGAGGTTTCAGTGTTACACGGTCCTCCCATATACAGTGAAGTGGGGAGCGTTGAGCAAGTTTGTGGAAGTGAAAACTAGAGAGGTATTGTTGATCTCGGCAACTAGAAACCGGTACGCCGAGATGGGAAGGGAGGAATTACGAAGCTGCCATAGAGGGAAGGTAATGGTATGTCCAGCCAGGGTGGTAAGTACCAATCCGGACACGTGCACGGTGCAGTTATTTTTAGCCAGGGGGAAAGGAATAGACTGTCCAGGGACATCGCGGAGGCAAAATTGAGCTTGCAACGGGTCGGGATGCATTGGATCTTCTCCACCTATGAGAATTTGGTAGTAGTAGCAAGTTGTTTTGAGCGGGGAGTGTTTTCAGAAGCGAAACGTATAGAACTGGAGGGGAGCGGAATTTTAATCAATGGAACTAAGTGTAACATAATAGGACCAAACTTTCACCTGCCACCGTCAATTTCAGGAGTCATGCAATTGAATGTTACGCAGCCACAGCTGTACTTGCCAGAAGCCACTTTAGAGTTTTTGCCAAGGCAGAATTTGACCTTGTTAAATCAAACTCTGGAGCCAGGTGTGTTGAGATCCGTAAACCAGTTCGTTTTAGAGCAAGAGGGGCGCATATATGCCAAACAGCTTGTGCAACTTGTCGCTCAGTATAGGGAAATAACGATCATTTTGAGAACCTCTGTGCCAAGTGTCATCACAACCTTAACTTCGTTATGTGTAGTTTTCTTTCTGATCAGGAGGACTGCTAATTCCAAGAGGGAACCAATATGCTACACTTGTTAACGTTCAGAATCAACTGTCAGTACCTCCACCAATCATCAGTCCTCTGTAGGTCTCGTAGCAAAACGTTACTGCCTTTAGGCATTGCTACCTTCTTACAGACTATCGCATCATCTGCAAACGGACTTTAAGATTTTCCGGCGCATTCTAACAGATTATTTGTATACATTGTACATAGTTACGGTCCTATCATACTACCTTGGGGTACATCAGAAATTACCTCTACATCTGCCTATTTTGTTCCGTTAAAAGCGACGTGTTAAATTCTATGTGTAAGGAAGTTTTGAACCTCATCGCAAATGTTGTCCTATACTCAGTAGGCTCGTATGTTTTGCACTAAACGGCAGTAAGGGACAGTGTCAAACGCCTTCATGAAGTCGGAGAACACGGCATCAACCTGAGCGTCGATGTTTATAGCGCTGTGGATCTCATGGAGGAAAAGAGCAAACTGGTTTCGCAAGAAATCCATGTTGATTTTTATAGAGTAGGTCTCCGTTCTCCAAAAAAGTGATACTCCTTGAACATAAAACATGTTCCATAATTCTGCAACAGACTAATGTCAACGTTGTAGGTCTACAATTATTTGTAACTGTTCTACGACTCTTCTTGAAAACGGTAATCAACTGCCCTGTCTCCGGTAAACTGCTGCTAGATGGGAAGCAAGGCAGTTCGCATAATATCTGTAGAATCTTACTGGTATCTCATCTGGTCCTGATGCCTATCCATTGCGAAGTGATTATAGGTGTTTCTCTATTCCTTGATCAGTTATCTCAATAACTGCCATTTCATTCAAATACGCAGCTGCCATTGTCGACTAAACCAGCCTTATGATAAATATTCCAGTTAGAATTTAAGATTTTGTTGCTGTTCAATGCCGGGTTCAAACACATATTTTTTCCTAATACTATGTGAGAATCATGAACTTCAATAAGCGATACTAATTCTGGGATCTTACCTAGGACACTCGCAGATTACTAATGACGTGTTAAGCGTTTCTATTTCCGATCTGTAGGGATGATTATTCTCTGAGAATAATATGGCTGGTGTATCTTCGATTTCGGCAGGTAATTTATCTAATGCCCCAAGGGGGTGGAGGTGTCTTCTAACCTAAAAAAAAACAAAAAAACAAAAAAAACTCCACGTGCACGCCAAGAGTATTACGCTACCCAAACAAACCATTAGTAGCCCCAGTAGGCACTTCCTGCCTGTAGTGCGCCCTGACCTATGAAGGGGATCCCTAAACTTCCCACCCGATAACGGAGGTCGAGAAGTTCGCATCTTCACCGTGCATTCGATGATAGCTGTGTTCAACAAATCAGGCTTCTGCCAGTAGGAACTGAGGATGACCTCAGAATCCTAGTGGCAGGCGAGTCGACATGATCCACGATTTGCAGCCGTTTCACCTGTTATGCTCGACAGCCGATCGCAAAGCGTCTTCCACGTCTCGGACTAAACCCCTGGCGAACATACCGAGTGCACTACAGCATTCTTTCCCGACCTGCCTGCTATTTGGCCGCCTAACGTTCGAGCTCCCAGCGATTAGCACACTCGCCCTCTGCTCATGTCCGGACTGGCTAGGAAAGTAAGGCACTGGCTCAACAGGAGAGGCAATTTCTGCTGCCTGAGAAGTGTTATCAACACCTTGTACCTGTTGCTAAGGCATAAGAAGTCAGCCGTGAGGCCAGTTCCGACTTGTACATTCCGCCCAGAGGCAAGCAAATCTACCTCTCAATCTCGAGCGAAGGCCGGCCTGCCGAATGTGAAGTCGCAGCGACAATCGTGTAACCAATGGATTTCAAAGGTATCACAGATTTCATAGGTCTCGTCTCGGGTGCCCCGATGTCACCGCCGCTTTGAGCAATAACCCGAAGCATATTGACTGTGGTCAACGTAGCTTCCAGCGGTTTACGGCCAGTGGCCAATTCCCCACGCTTCGGCACACAAGAAACACTGTCACTATCCGTATCTTAATGTGTAAAAATCTGTATGAGAGCCGAATAATACCGGGCGGTTATAATTAAAGTTCAACTGCTCACGAAGATCCAGTGTGGGCTGTTACTATTGTATGGATGCGAAACTTGATAGATATACTAATGCGTTAATGCGGAACCGATTTATACTGGCAAAGTGGTGAGTTCCAGTTGTGGGCACCATTTGTAAATCTAGAACTGTAAACTGTTTGTATGATGGTCTGACATCCATGGTGTCATTTTACAAACCTTAAAGTGAGTGAACAGTATGGCTGTCGAGAAGAGAGACAGCGCGCTGTTAGTGAAACTGTTTTATATGAATCGCAGCAATTATAGTGCTGCACTGGGAAACTATTGCAGACTATGAAATTCGAAAGCACGGGAGAGCTTGTGGTGGTACCTGGAAGAAGAAGGCGTCCTATTCTAGTTGAGGTTATTGGCGATGTTGCTGTTGCTGTAGCTGAACATGCAGCACGTGCCCCGAGTCACTCATGATCCGCAGCAACGTTCTCAGATTCCTCCTCCGTTTCCCTCGCGGATCGGAGTTGATGAACTGTGGCCTGTCAATATTCAATAGAGTGAAGAGTCACATTCTACACTACAGGGTGAAGTGAATACACAGAACTGTCAAATCTGGTGTACTGTTAAGCAGTGTGTTGTGCACTCAGAGCTACTGCAATCGCCGTATGCTACTGTGTGGTGTGAATTCAAAGTCGCCTATATTTCTCGGTCCATTCTTCTTTAAAGAGAATACACTCAGAGGGCCTGTCAGGTGTTCCGTGACGTATGTACGTTATCGAGACCTACTTGTACAGCATGTGATTCTTGCTTTGACAGAGCACAAGTGTGTGGAAACCACTGTTTCCATGCAAGACGGGTGAACACCTCATGTTAGTCGCCCAGTAGAAAGAGCCGCTTAATGCAACCTTCCACGAAAGTGTTATCTCCAAATGTTTTCCAGATGTATAGCCGGTAAGATCAGCTGATCTGAATCCATATGACTTTTGGATCTGGGTCTTCATCTGATTTGAAGGCCAGGGTGCAGGGACAGGTTGCTCAGATTCCTCCGGAACTGCTGCGAACAACTGTTGATCACGCCATTTTACGGATGTGGCAACTCGTCGGCGTCTCCGGTGCTCATATTGAACAAACTGTGTAAGCAGCGATTAATAGTAAAATCAAAATTATGCTTTTCTCTCTTGTTTGACCTTTTCTGCCCATGTCCCGTTCCTAATTCGTTACATATGAAACACTACTATAGGTCTTTCTTGCGTTGACAGCACTAGATTTGCACTTGGTTTCCAAAAACGAAACTATTGTTTTTTACAGCGTAAATCGATTTCTCATTAACACATTAGCATATCTACCAAGTCTCGCTGTCGTACGATAGTTGACAGACCACACTATTCTTGTGTCAGTAGCTGCACATTAAATATAACCATCCAGTGCAAAGAAAGTAGTGTAGACTCCTTGTCAGAAGCTCCTTACGACTCACAAACTAGACACCCTTCTCCGACATCATGCTGCAGAGGAGGAGAGAAAGAAACTTCCTCCCAACTGATGAGTTGTACAAGTAACTCCCTGCTGCCCAGGCGTAGGTGATGATGGCTCGCTGAGCTCTGCGGCCCACTACGTCACCTCAGGTCCGATGGCCTCTCCTTCAGCAGCGACCAGACTTCTACGGCTAACACAAATAAAAATATAATTCAACCACGTATCTCTTCCTGGCAGTCCACCGCTCGTTTTTAGTCACTACCACTAATCTCACCACACTTCCGAGGCGAAGGAGACGGCATTGGTGCATCTCTCGCCCTTATGCAAACAGTTACTAGGCTTGGAAGTGGTTGATATAGTTGTTGCATGTTCTCTTGAGGGATATCGTGCCAAATTCTGTCAAACTGAAGCGTCATTATCGTCAAAATTCCAAGATACTTACAGAACCCTGCCCATAATGCCCCAAACGTTCTCAATTGAGGAGAGATCCTGTGATCTTGCTGACCAAGGCAGGGTTTCCCACGCACGAGGAGAAACAGTAGAAATTCTAGCAGTGTGCATCCGGGCATTATGTTGCAGCCCAGGAACTATTGCCATGAGGGACAAAATATTGGGGCGTGGAATATCGTCGACCCACCGATGTGCTGTAAGGGTGCCGCAGATGACAACCAAGGTGTTCATCTATGAAAGAGATGACATCCCAGACCATCAGTTCTGGCTATCAGGCCATATGGCGGGTGACGGTTGGTATCCCACCACTGTCTGCGGCATCTCCACACACATTACGGTCGCCCTCCATGTCGACTGACAACCAGAAGTGATAGCCGGCGGTGCCATTTCTTTTCATAGCAGGACCTCTCTGGTTCTCATCCGCGGCACCAGTAGTACGTCAATGATATTCTACGTCCAGTTTTTGTTGCCCTTCATTCCAGGCTATCCTGGGCTTACACTTCGGCAAGATAATGCCCACCAGCATACGGTGACCGTTTCTACTGTTTGTTTTCGTGCTTTCCAAACCGTACGTTGGCCAGCAAGATCACCGAATCTCTCTCCAGCTAAGAACGTTTGGAGCGTTGTGGGAAGGACCCTCCAGGCAGCTCGAGGTTTTGACGATCAGACGCGCAAGTTATACAGAATTTGGTCAATATCCCTCTGGAAGACATCCAACAATTCTGTCAATCAATGCCAAACCGAATGACTGCTTGCACAAGGGTCGGAGGTCAACATTCGTGTTATTGCCTTGAAGCAGAGTATGGCGGGCAGACGCCGAATGAATGTTCAGACGAAAGTTTGATATAAGGCTTCACATTAAATGAAAGATACTTATCGCCATTGATAGAAACTAACGGTAAACTGGGTCGCTCAGGTCCCATAGTGCTGCTCCATGTTCTCGACAAGAAACCGTTCGCCAGTAGAATGGGGCTGGAGAAGATTAATGTACCGTTGCTGGATATACACTCAGATAGTTGGTCGTCGCTTTGAATATTTACACTCTTTATGCGAAAGAGAAATCAAATAATTATTTACGACCACCAGTTACTTATATCAACAACACAATTTATAATTCTCTATTACCCGTGTAATTTCGACGCTAAGACTTGGCAGTCCCAGTTTCCAACTAAAGATGTGTTTACTGTTTATGGTGTAGCGAGAGAAAACTGGGAAGTGAGCGAGAGAGACGGACAGGAAGCAGGCAGCCGGCAGCAGGAGCTCACGGCCCGGGCAGCAGCTTTGCAGTCCCTCCGCCCACGGATCTCTCCTCCGGAGATAATGTTCGCTCACGACTTACCGCGATTCTTCAAAGCCGACAAGGCCGTCGCGTCGGAGCCCGTCGTACAACAGCTTGCGATAAACGGATGGCACGCTGGGAAGAGCTCAGCCCTCAGTGATTCCTGCCCCTGCTGTTTCAGACACCGCCTTCAGAAACGCGTTCTCTCCAGATTCCAAGTACATTTTTCTTCTTTCACTGACTTCAGGTATAAAGGACTGCATAGCCACCAGCCTTCTTTAAACTGCAGATACACATTCATACCACACCGGATTTTAGGCTAAGTCTACAACTATTACAAAGCAAATGACAAATACAAAGCTATTCATATAAGTCCTAGTAGACGCATTTTGGGAATTTGGTCGCTCATCTTCACATGGAGAACGATGTCACATCCTAGACACCTTTCTGTTAATGATTTACTATGTCTATACTTCTACATTTCTTGACAACTGATGATATATACACAAGAGATTGTGAAAATAGCAATACCAAAGCGGATACACAGGACTCAGTTATTAATGAGATATGTAGCAGTACAAAATAATTATGACTGATGAACTGTACGTGATGATTTAAAACACACACGACACTCGCGTAATATTCTACAATATTTATTATTTATTTCACATAGCGGGTTTCGACTGTTATGTCATCACGAGGTATAAAGGTGAATATGTGGTGTAGTGAAATTCTTATAGGATTAAAGATTTCAAACTGGTGCGTCTACAGAGTATCTCAGTTTCCAGGGGTGAAAAATGTTAATGTTGGATTTAGGAATAAAAGTAAAGGAATTATTTAAATGAAAATACAATGTAAGATTATTTAACTAAGGCAAAATATGTTACTAGTTATCTAACGTACTATATATTATACAAAACATTTTTTTAAACGAGAAAAGAAATAATAGTAACTGAAATTAAGGGAAAAAATGGGGTAGGAGAGTAAGACGGTAAATTTACAACATGACATTATGTGTGGTATTTGCCGATATAGCCTATATGTAGCCGCAGCCGCCGAGCCCAGAGCATGCGCAGCAGAGCAGCAGCAGCAGCAACGTGGGATAAACTGTAAATTAATTTAGTCTTTGTCACTTGTTCACGTGCTTCTGCAAAGAAGTGAACTGTTCGTGTGTATTTTACTGTGTGGACTAGTGGTTAGAAAATCAATAGTAGTTTTCGTTTTTTGCGTAAGTCTTATGAATAACGATGTGTAGGGCTGCTACCTAGTGTAAATTTTCCGTGTAGAGAAATTTACTTCTGTTTAATAGTTTCAGGCCTCAGAGATCAGTGAGAAATCTGCAGACCAACTTTTAGAGTTACTTTATTCTCCTTTAGTATATTTTCAAACTCCTACTGAGTTTATACACAGTACGATATGGTTAGGGACTGTGCTTGTTGTGAGCGGACATAAGGCGAGTTGGGTGCTGTCTGTAAACTGCTGGAAGCTGCGTTGGCTACCGTCGATAAGCTTCTAGCTAATGCTCGAAGTTGTGGTGACATCGGGGCGCCAGTGACGAGACCCACGACACCTTTAGTGTCACTGGAACCCCTTGGTGGCCCGGACGTCACTGCCGCTTCCGATACGAAAAATCTGACCGGTCCGTCCTCACTCCAGAGTGGGTGGCAGACAGTGGTGTGTTCGCGTGTCACTGGGCGGAAGGCGAAAGAGGAAGCAGGCCGTGCGGCTGGCTCCCTACGTCTTAGTAACAGGCACTAGGTGCTTCCCAGTGTTAATGATAACTCTGAGCCAGCACGGGAGGCCTCTTCTGTTGGGCCAGCGTTCGATTTTCCTGTCCAGTTCGGACAAGTACAGAGGGTGGGTATGCTAGTCTATGGGAGTTCCAATGTTAGGCGGGTGATGGAGCCCCTCAGGGAAATAGTAGGCAAGGCGAGAAAGAATTACAGTGTGCATTCGGTATGTTTACCGGGAGGTCTCATCCGTGATGTGGAGGAGGCCCTGCCGGGGCTAACGAGCGCACTGGGTGCAACCGGGTGCATGTAGTGGCACATGTCGGCACGAATGACGCCTGCCGCTTGGGTTCTGAGGCCATCCTCGGCTCCTTTCGGCGGCTGGCTGATTTGGTAAAGGCAACTAGCAACGCACGCGGGGTGCAGGCTAAGCTGTCTATTTGTATCTATTTGTAGCATCGTACCCAGGATTGATAGCGGTCTTCTGGTTTGGAGCAGAGTGGAAGGTCTAAACCAAAGGCTCAGACGGCACTGCGACGGTATCGGATGCGAATTTCTCCACCTCCGCTGTTGGGTGCAGAATTGTAGGGTTCCCCCTAATAAGTCAGGCGTGCACTACACGCAGGAAGCAGCTACTAGGGTAGCGGAATACGAGTGGCGTGCACATGGGGCTTTTATAGGTTAGAGGGGCCCTCCCTTGCCTGTTAAATCAGCCAAAGCGACCTCAGAAAAATCTAGGTCCTCGCATATCAGAAATAGGAAAGCTAAATATGATTTTAGTAAACTGCAGGAGCATCCAAGGAAAGGTCACAGAATTAGTATCGCTTATTGAAGGTTATAATGCACAGATAGTATTGGGAAGAGAAAGCTGGTTGAAGCCAGACGTCAATGACAACTAAATCCTAAGTTCAGACTGGAATATTTATCGTAAGGATAGGTTAGTCGCCAATGGTGGCGGCGTGTTTATTGCAGTAAAAAATTCAGCCGTCAAGTACGGACTCATTAGTTGTACATACTTTAAAGAAAAGGGAGAAATCAGGAAGTGCTATAATTTGAAATTCAGAAGAGATATCTGCTTGGAGAAATACGCTTCAGTGCTTTGCCGAATGAGGATGCTATATGTGCAAAAAGAAGCTGTGACCAGACAAAGCGTAGGTATGTCTATTTCATATTTAACTCCAATTCTGACGTAGTCAGACTTTGTTGAAATGTCTGGTTTCAGATTAATGAATTGTTTCATGTATTGCAAATATTAGTAACTTCGTAGTGGACAACTGCACCATATTTTTCACTCAAAACGCAATCTTTCATGCATCCTTGAATGAAGCTGACACATGTGGATCACAGTGAGGACTGCACCAGAAAATATAATTCCATTTGTTGTCTATGTTAATATACTTTTACCTAGGCTGTACAGTCATCATTTGCATAAAACGATTATTTATTCCTTTTAATAATATAGTAACTACATGCATGTCATAACTTTGTTTGAAATTACAGCACATTTATGGGAAACGCTAATGCAATGTTTAGCACTGGCAGGACATATCAATGTCTATAAACTAAATTGTGTGTAAGGCAAATAAGGTTCGAAAAAGCATCTTGTGAGCGCTGTGGGAATATCAATAAAATCACTGATTGCTGTATTATGTGTTTTAGGTGACGATTAGTGATGTCTGTCATTTAAGAGTGCGTGACGGCGACTCAGCAACGAATATGCTAGTGCTGATGGGAACTTTTAAGTCAACGGTCACTCCTGTATAGGAATTTGTCAGGTAACGCACAATGGCTATAGCGTAATGCCATAGAAATGAACTGCGTTAAACGATAATGCCTGAAAGTTATGAATTAACCCAAAAGCTAGGGTTGCTGACCGTTAGTGTACTAACTATTCGCCCACAGGACACTTCAGTGTTCTCCTAAATATCGTAAGAACTAACCACTACCTTGACTTACAGCTTTGAGGATGAGGTGTTTACTCGACATCGATGTAAATTTCTGTTGTGAGTAACTGACGCTGAAGTTACGTGGCCTGATATAACCTACTTCAATATTTAGAGAACACAAGTTACTTTGCTGTGTAGTGGAAGAAGCAAGGTTAGCGTGCATCGTAGAATAGCAGGGAATATCGGATTAAAAAAAAGGACACCAGAGTTAGCAGGAGCGCTTCACTCACGGTGGGCTGCATTCGGATTCACTGATGCAACATAAATAAATATATAACAGTTATGTCTTTTTTACAATGCATTTAATGAACTCTAAATAACAATGTTACTGAAAACTGTGGAATAATGACCCATTACTAAATCAGTAA
Source organism: Schistocerca nitens (assembly GCF_023898315.1). Lineage (NCBI taxonomy): Eukaryota > Metazoa > Arthropoda > Insecta > Orthoptera > Acrididae > Schistocerca > Schistocerca nitens. The sequence continues at coordinate 943,233,460 of NC_064616.1, read as the reverse complement.
AGCTGTATATTGCCTTCATTATGCTTACTTACACATTACTGACACATAACTACTTCCGTAAAGATATAAATTGCTTTCATTGTGATTACTCAGCCCCTAACAACTACTTAGCTTGTATTAAAAATCTGACGCATTCTTCTGGAAATATCACACGATAAAACAATCCTGATGTCACAAAATAGAAGGAAAAATTAATCAGGAATACCGGCAATTTATGACCGCTGGAGTTGGAGCCAATGACAAACTTCATTTGAAAAGTTTAGTAAACACCATTGGAGTTTTAACATTCTTAGTTAATAAGGGGCGCATAAAGATATTTTGTGATTAAGATGTATCGTAATAAAACAACTAACTACATTTTCAAACATTGCTTTGTGTAGACAAATTAAATACAGAAAAATTTATCTGTTGAAGTAATTTCCACAGAAAGAAAATGTTCTAATCTTATGTAATTACTCCAGAATTCAGTGCATCATACTTAAATATTACAAGAGTAATTTTAATTGACTTTAATGGGAGCTTATAATTTCGTATTAAGTTTCAAATATTGATCCGCCCAAATGCCCATCATACTTCATACAATTCATCTGAAACCTGTCGGTACACGAGAAAAGAACGTAAGCGAAAACGAAAAATCAGTAGTGCAAATCGTTGGTGAAATTAGTATGTTTTATGTTCCAAGGATAATTTGTACAGTTAATGGTAATGATGTGGAACGCTTCATTTTACATTCATATTTGCTCATGGCCACAAGTTGACGACTTACAAATGTGTGTTAGCATAAATTAATACATCCTACCCACTCTTTTACATAATAAATGTATAGAAGTTTTCCTATGGAGCAGAACAATTTGTCGAGAAGAAAGATTTTAGTTTGTTTCCAAAATTAACTTTCCTAACTGTGAAGTATTTAATACTATTAGGTTAGTGATCATAGATTATTGTGGCCACATTGTGTACCCCTTTTGTGCTAAAGATAAACTTAATGAGCAATAATGAATGTCATTTGTTGTTCAGGTATTGTAATTATGCACACCATTGTTCCTTTCGAACTTTACCACAAACTCCAAGAGGGAGAAGGTACACAGTGAATCAATAGCAAAAATGCTTAATTTCTTATACAGATATGTACATGATGATCCTGAAGAAGCCCCACATACTACTCTTACAGCATGCTTTTTTCTTAAAGATTAGTTACCACAGAACATTAGACCGCATGACATCACTGAATTAAAATACGTAAAATGTATTCATTTACTGATGTATCTCTACCCAAGATTTATAATAATACGAAGTGCAATAAGTGTAACTGCGGCTGAACTAAGCTGCTTTACGACTTCAAAATGTGTTTCTCCAGCTTAAATTTTCGTCGAAATGGATACCTATAATTCGTTAATATTCCACCTTTGTAAATATTTCTTTACCCTGTTTTACACTTATCATTGGTGTAGTACCTCTAACTGAGCACAACAGAACGTTTTGTCATTTTGGAATTGAAAGTAAGATCATTTGCAGAAACCTACTGCGGTACTGACGCTATCTTCGTCGACCGCACTTGGTGCATCATACGCCGCTCCCATGTCCGCAGGAGAAATGTTTAAATCGGTTGCCGCCAGCCAGTGGTTAAGTAGCAGCGCTGTAAGGAAAAAACTTTTTGTTATTATTGTTGTGGTGTCACCGCCAGACACCACACTTGCTACGTGGTAGCTTTAAATCGGCCGCGGTCCATTAGTATACGCCGGACCCGCGTGTCGCCACTGTCAGTAATTGCAGACCGAGCGCCACCACACGGCAGGTCTAGAGAGACGTACTAGCACTCGCCCCAGTTGTACGGACGACTTTCAAAAAATGGTTCAAATGGCTCTGAGCACTATGGGACTCAACTGCTGAGGTCATTAGTCCCCTAGAACTTAGAACTAGTTAAACCCAACTAACCTAAGGACATCACAAACATCCATGCCCGAGGCAGGATTCGAACCTGCGACCGTAGCGGTTTTGCGGTTCCAGACTGCAGCGCCTTTAACCGCACGGCCACTTCGGCCGGCTACGGACGACTTTGTTAGCGACTACACGGACGAAGACTCTCTCATTTGCCGAGAATATAGATAGCATAGCCTTCAGCTAAGTCAATGGCTACGACCTAGCAAGGCGCCATTAACAGTATATTGCATGTATCTAAAGAGTCTAACTTGTATCGCCAAGAGCGATGTACACCAATGATGGATTAAAGTTAAGTTTTCCAGCAGCTACGTACTTTTCTTTATAGCATTCATTACGTATCCTGTTTCAGACCTCACGCCAGCCTGCGTGAGTTTAACGCGTGCATTTCGGCCTTCTCTAGCAACATATCAATTGTGTAATATTTGAAATGGGTAATAACGGTTTGGCGGTTTGGAATGGTGTAAGTGGGGAGTAGGCGAAGGGAGTTTTCAAAATTTCCTTTCGCAAACTAAAATACACATGTCACAGTAACTGTTAAATACAATTAGCTAAGTACAGTAAGAATTCACCATGCTCTTTCAGAAGCAACACGCCTGGAAGCTTTGAAATATAACGAGAAGGTTTGTTGGGACAGAAGTATTATGAAGAGACTTATTTGGACTATCCAAGCAGATAGTCGACATGAGTCTCTTCATTATACTTTTGTTTGGACCAACCTTCTCGTTATGTTTCAGAGCTTCCAAGTGACAAGAGCCAGCTGTTCGAGGTCAATATGAATCTAAGATGTCAGTAAATAAATAAAATTATTTAGAACTTCTGAATTTCGTGACCGAAGACAAACTGTACATGAAAGACTATTTAGCATCTGGTGGAGTAATTAAAGGAGCTTCGTCTGACACACAGAATGAATTAATAGCTGGTTGGTTGGTTGTTTGGGGAAGGAGACCAGACAGCGTGGTCATCGGTCTCATTGGATTAGGGAAGGATGGGGAAGGACGTCGGCCATGCCCTTTCAGAGGAACCATCCCGGCATTTGCCTGGAGTGATTTAGGGAAATCACGGAAAACCCAAATCTGGATGGCCGGACGCGGGATTGAACCGTCGTCCTCCCGAATGCGAGTCCAGTGTCTAACCACTGCGCCACCTCGCTTGGTTAATAGCTGGTGTTACGGATGTTGTTAAAGAACAAATTTGATCGAAAGTTAAAAATAGTCCTTTTATCCCACTACAAGCCAACGAAACAACCGATGTCTCGACTAGAAAACAAATGAGTGGAATTTTTAGTTGCATATTCTCATGCTCTCTTTGTGCTCCGCTACGCACATGAATTGAACCTAGTCCCCGTATATGCATGTAAAACAATTACGCAAGCAAAAAATTTTGTGGCAAAACGATCAGGATATCACGCGTTTTTCAGTCCTTCAAATAAAAGAAGTGAACTTAGGAGGCAAAGGGAATTTAAATTACAAAAGGCTTGTGAGACGAGGTAGAATTTTCATTCACGCGCTGTATCAACTATTATTCTTCACTATACAATAGTAAACTGAATGGTGAAACCTTTCTTTTCCTATTGCAGCTGTACAATTCGATTTTGCAGCACAGAACTAGCTTGCTCGACATGTTGGAAAGTAAAACTGTGGAAATAAGACGCTGTAAGGTAGAAATTGAAAATACCATTAAGGCTGTTGAAAGATTTAGATGTGTGGAAAATATTCTGAAATGCGTAGTGGAAGTTGAGAGCCTCATAATCTCACCAGGAGTATCTGAAATTAACTTTAACGAAACAGAAGCAAGTATTCAGAGATTCAGAAGGTGAGCATTCGAAATAATTGACACAGTAGTAGTAAACATTGAAACTAGATTGCAGGACCTTCAGTAAATAGATTTTACAGAACTTGTAAACGACAAAATTTTTCAGGTTATATTAGGCCAAGCAATTTCACGATACGTGAAGTTGTAAAACTAATTAAAATATATCCTTTCTTTCAGAGTGAAAAGCTGAAAGGAGACCTTCTGTTTATTTACAGAGAGAGGATGAAATCCACAGCCTCAGGTCCTCGTTAAATATATTATAAACAATAGATTAAGAAACGTGTTGTCTGATTGTTTGAACGTACTGTCTTGTATCTTGCAGTTCCAGCAACCACCAAGTCTTGTGAAAGAGGTATGAGTACATTAAAACGCGTTACAACCCATTTTCGCAACACAACAACAACAAAGTGACAGACTGTCAAACTTGGCGATTTTGGCTGTAGAGAAGGGAACCGTGAAATCTTCAATCAACCGGTAGGAGTTCATATCTCGTGTTACTGATGTTTACTCCCAGAAAAAGGACAGGAGGAGAGAACAAATTTATAATAAAATATAACGATGAGTTACCATGTGTTATATTTTTACCGCTGTGTAACTGTTCAGTATTTTTATGCATTTATTCACATCAATTTCTGTAGTAGTTTCAAACTTAGTAGAAGTATGTAACTGAGTTACTTTTACAGTGCCTCTATTTCTTTTCTATTTTAGAAATTCGTAATTATCAGCCTATCGTACAAAAAATGCCACGCTTCGTCACTGCTCGACAGCAGTGCTACGACATCTGCTAGTGAATAATGATAAACAGGATCAGTGGAATAATGAGAAACAACAGAGTGAATACAGGACACGAAGTTATCTATAATTTGTATCGAATCGTAAATAAATACATTTATGTTTTAATCGGTTTTTAGTGTTCGATGTGTTTTGGAGTTCGTATTAACCAAGTTACACCAACGGACGCAACAATTATAGTGCTAGTGTCAACTTCAAAAATAACTAATACTGTTTTTTGTGTATTTGATGCAAGGTTTACATGAATAAGAGACAATAGTCGACCGAAGACTGAGCCTTGTGGAACCACATAATTGGTTCAAATGGCTCTGAGCACTATGGGACTCAACTGCTGTGGTCATAAGTCCCCTAGAACTTAGAACTACTTAAACCTAACTAACCTAAGGACAGCACACAACACCCAGCCATCACGAGGCAGAGAAAATCCCTGACCCCGCCGGGAATCGAACCCGGGCGTGGGAAGCGAGAACGCTACCGCACGACCACGAGATGCGGGAACCACATAATTGATTGCTCTCCAGTCACTAGAATTTCCCATGCTTACGTTGGCTGAGTTATTGAGACCATCTTTCTACTTTCTTTGAAATATATGTAACATTATCCACTGATCTATTATACCATCAGTTTCATAAATCCTTTGTTTATCTACGAAAATATTGTGATTAACGCAATCAAATACCGTGGATAGGTCACAAAAAATTCCAACTGATGCTTTTTTGTAATTTAACGCATGTAAAATTTGGTGAGTGAAGTTGTATATGGCATTCTCAATGCAGCAACTGTTCTGAAATCCAAACTGCCATTTATTAAGGGTATTGTTTTTGCTTTCCGAAATGCATTCTTCTTTACACATCGTACCGTGTACCTTCCTATGTGGTAAGTACAATAAAAAGTAGCCCGGTTTGCGTGTAACCTAGCCCAGCGGTCGTTAGGAAGCTTGCGAAATGTGGATAGGACATCGGGAACGAAAACTGCCGTGTTCCTTTCAAACGAAACCCCCCCCCCCCCCTGCTTCCATCACTTCCAGCATCAACAATCACCTGAGTCAGTTTAGGAATCCACGGAATACCGCAATGTGGATGGCCAGAAGGGAATTGGAAGTCACTCCTCCAGCATACGCGGAAACACTACGCATCCTCACACAGTTACGTTACATTAGAGAAACTGTAATACGGATATTTTTGTTAGTGTCTGAAAACACTGTGGCGAGCATTGTTTAATCGTTAGAAGGCGCCGATTATCTTATTAATGTAAGGAATATGAAATCCTCTCGGGTTCTACAAGACGCATTACGTGCCTATGCAGTAAAAGTTTTGTCACAGCGAGCCGTCGCATATTTGTGAGAGGTAAGAATATGTGTGGTGTGATATTCCTCTTGTATTTTATCTTGCTAGAAGCTCGCCTTGATGCAGCTCGATATACGTGAAATGTAATATGGTACAAAAGTGGAACGAGGTACAAGCAGCAGATGTTACAGTATGTACTATTCCCGTGGGAGAGTCCGCCAATTGTACTGAACTTGCTTCTGATTGGTCGGCACATTCGGGTGTTAGGCGCCAAAACGCCTAACTTATTAATGTTTTATATAATTTTCATTGTATTTAACCCAGTTTTCAGTATAACAATCTGTGATTGTTACCCTACGAGCCTACAGTTTTTGTTTATTAAATATCACTAGTTTTGAGAAACATAAGAGTAATCTCCATCTACATTTACGTTATTACTCTGCTATTTACAATAAAGTGACTGGCAGAGGGTTCAATGAACCACCTTGAAGCTGTCTCTCTACCGTTCCACTCTCGAACGGCGCGCGGGAAAATCGAGAACCTAAATTTTTCTGAGCGAGCCCTCATTTCTCTTACTTTATCGTGACGATTTCTCCCTACGTAGTGCCAACAGAATGTTTTCGCAATCGGAGGAGAAAACTGGTGACTGTAATTTCATGAGAAGATTCCGTCGCAACGAAAAACGCCTTTGTTTTAATGATTGCCACTCCAATTCACGTATCATGTCTATGGCACTATCACGCTTATTTCGTGATAGTACAAAACAAGCCGCCCTTCTTTGAACTATTTCGATGTCATTCGTCAGTCCCACCTGATGTGGATCCCACGCCGCACAGCAATACTCCAGAATAGGGCGGACAACCGTGGTGTAAGCAGTCTCTTTAGTAGACCTTGTGCACCTTCTAAGTGTTTTGCCAATGAATCGCAGCCTTTCGTTTGCTCTACCCACAACATTATCTATGTGATCGTTCAAATTTAGGTTATTTGTAATTGCAATCCCTAAGTATTTAGTTGAATTTACAGCCTTACGATTTGTGTCAGTTGTAGCGTAATAGAAATTTAGCGGATTTCTTTTAGTACTCATGTGGATAATTTCACACTTTTATTTATTCAGGGTCAATTGCCACTTTTCGCACCATACAGATATCTTATCTAAATCACTTTGCTATTCGTTTTGGTCATCTGATGACTTTACAAGACAGTAAATGACAACATCATCTGCAAACAATCTAACAGGGCTACTCAGATTGTCTCCCATGCCGTTAATATAGATCAGGAACAACAGAGGGCTTATAACACTTCCTTGTGGAACGTGAATCCAGTCGCACAACTGAGGCGATATTCCATAGGCACGCAATTTGGTTGGAAGACGCGTGTGAGGAACGGTGTCAAAAGATTTCCGGGAATCTAAAAGTATGGAATCAATTTGACATCCCCTGTCGATACCGCTCATTACTTTTAGCGCTACTTGTGTTTCACAAGAACGATGTTTCCTGGGTCCGTGCTGACTATGTGTCAATAATTCGTTTTCTTCGAGGTAATTCATATTGTTCGAGGGCAGTGTATGTTCCAAAACCCTACTGCAAATCGACGTTAGTGATATGGACTTGTAATTCAGCGGATTACTCCCATTTTCTCTTTTTGGGTACTGGTTTGACTTGAGCAATTTTCCAGTCTTTATGTACGGAACTTTCTGTGAGCGAGCGGTTGTATATAGTTGCTAAATATGGAGCTTATGTTTCAGCATACTCTGAAAGGAACCTGACTGGTATACAATCGGGATCGGAAGCCTTGCCTTCATTAAGTAATTTAAGCTGCTTTGCTACATCGAGGATACTAATTCTATGTTTCTCATCTTGGCAGTTGTTCTTGATTGGAATTCAGAAATATTTACTCCGTCTTCTTTCGTGAACGAGTTGCGGAAAACCGTGTTTAATAACTCTGATTTAATGTCGCTGTCATAAGTGACTTCATCGTACTTACCGGGCAGTGAAGGTATTGACTGCGTCTTGCCACTGGTGCGTTTTATGTGTGACCAGAATCTCCTTGGGTTTTCTGCCAGATTCCGAGACAGAGTTTCGTTTTGGAACTTATTAACAGCATCTCGCATTGAAGTACGCGCTATATTTCAAACTTCTGCAATACTTTGCCAGTCTTGGGGATTTTGCGTTCTTCTAAATTTGGCATGCTTTTTTTGTTGCTTCTGCAACGGCGATCTGACCCGTTTTATGTACCATGGGGGATCAGTGCTATCACTTATTAATTTAAGTGATATATATATATATCTCAATTGCCTTCGATACTATCTCTTTGAAATAATTCCACATCTTTTCTACGCTTACGTGATCAGATCGGAAGGAGTGGAGACTGTCTCTTAAAAAGGTGCTAAGAGCACTTTTATCAGCTTTTTTAAATACATGTACTTTACATTTCTTTTTGATGTTTGTAGGTGTTACGGTATTCAGCCTAGCAGCAACTGCTTGTGGTCGCTGATCCGTGTATTCGTCATGATACTCCCTATTCGTCCAGGATTATTTGTTGCTATGAGGTCAAGCATGCTTTCGCAACCATTTATGCTTCGAGTGGGCTCATGAGCTAATTGTTCAAAATAATTCTCTGAGAAAGCATTCAGTACAATTTCGGATGACGTTTTATGCCTGCCACCGGCTTTAAAAGTGTAATTTTTCCTGCATATCTAGGGTAGATTGAAGTCACCACCAACTATAATTGTATGAATGAGGTACCTATTTGAAATGAGACTCAAGTTTTCTTTGAACTATTCAGCAACTATATCTTCTGAGTCGGGGGTTCGGTAAAACTATCCAATTAATAGTTTAGACCGATTGTCAAGTATAACCTCTGCCCATACTATTTCGCAGGAACTATCTATTTGAATTTCACTGCAAGGCAAACTACTTCTGACAGTAGTAAATACTCCACCACCAACTGTATTTAATCTATCCTTTCTGAACACTGTTTGATCGTTTGAAAAAATTTCGGTTAAACTTATTTCCGGTTTTAGCCAGCTTTCCGTACCTATAACTATCTCAGCTTCAGTGCTTTCTATTAGGGCTTGGAGCTCTGGTTCATCCCCAACACAGCTACGATAATTTACAACTGATCGTTTCTACAACTACCTTACTTTGTTTTACCTGCTCCCTTTTAGATCGAGGCCCTTTCTGTGGTTTCTTGAGACCCTCTAACCTAAAAAGCCGCCCAGTCCCTTCGACACAGGCCCCGCTACCCGTGTAGCCGCTTCCTGTGCGTAGTGGACTCCTGGCCTATTAAGCGGAAACCGGAAACCCACCACCCGAAGGCGCATGTCAAGGAAGCTGTAGCCTACACGGTCACAGAACCGCACGAGCCTCTGATTCAGACCCTCCACTCGGCTCTGCACCAAAGGTCCACAGTCGGTTCTGTCGACGGTGCTTCAGATGATGAGCTCCGCCTTAATCTCGCAAGCAAGACTGGCAGTCTTTACCACTTCCGCTAACCACCCGAAACCAGAGAGAATCTCCTCCGATCCTAAGCGACACACGTCAATGGCACCGACATGGGCCACCACCTGCAGTTGGCTGCACCCTGTACTCTGAATGGCATCCCCAAGCACCCATTCCACATCCGGAATGACTCCACCTGGTATGCACACGGAGTACTCACTGGGTTCCTTACCCTCCTCCGCAGCCATGTTCCTAAGGGGCCCCATTACGCGCCTAACGATTTAGCTCCCAGCTACCAGCAAACCTATTCTCCGTGGATGCCCAGACCTTATGGGCCAAGAAGCTTCCTCTGGAACAGGGTGGACGACTGCATCTGGCTCAGAGACTTTGTCAGCCACAGATAACACCCGAAACCAGTTCGTCAAACGATCTGGGAAGGCCCTACGATCAGCCCTCAGAAAGTATTTCGCTGCTGCCAGACTTTGGAATGATATCCCACTGGACCACGGGTGATGGATCAACCTTAGTGCAGTCAGTATCCGGGGTGGACACGAGAGTTTACTGATCTGGGGACACGTGGGACATGCTCGACATAGCTCGCATACCCGCGTCGGACCAACCCCCCTCCCTCCTCCACCCCCTCACACAGTGATGCCCCTTGGCAGCAGCCTCAAGCCGTGTGACGGAAGCCAACGCAGCCTGGAGCTGTGAGCGAAGGGTCAACAACTCAGCTCGCATCTGTACACAGAAATCACAGTTCCTATCCATTACTGAAGTCGCTCCTGTTTGAAGCTCGTAAAAATATGTAATAAACGAGCGGTGTACTCGCCTTATTAGCAGCAGGAACTCGCCATGTACTCTCACTGACGGTGTAACTGACACTGAGCTGTTATGACCGAAACAAACAAAAGCCTATACGATACGAGGGTCGATACAAGGCTCTATAAAAAACGGGGGTACTCTACGCTAATAAAAGGTTGTGCCTAGTAGGCACTCAAACATGCAAGAAATTACAAAAATAAACTAGTAACTACACAGATAACTAAAATAAGTCGCTCGTGTTTAAAGGTCGTAAAAATATGTGATAAACGAACGGTGTACTCGCCTTATTTGCAGCAGGAACTCTTGGTGCACTCTCACTGGCGGTCTAACCGACACTGATATTACAATAGAAGTGCTTCGGACACCTTCGGGTCGCTCTGGCGCGTCTGGGAGACGAAGTAATTCGGATGCGCTAGTCACTCTGTTTCGGGTGTTCTTCAGAGCCGGACGTGTATCTTTGTTTCGGACGGACATGTCCTACTCTGTATCGGAAGTTGTCAGAAAAGTTAGTGTACTATTAAGAAGGCTAAGTCGAGTGTTGTAGAAGATAGTGTAAAATGTGATATTTCAAAATATAAACAAACGGGCTACATTAATGAGAGATGCCGCCTACCATCATTGTCAGTACTACAGATATTGCCCTCTGTAGATACAAACGTGGGCAAGTGTCATCCCACAAAAAAATAGCAAAAACACAGGTTCAAGTTCGAGATGACAGCATAGCAGCCTCAGCCGAAGAAGATCCAACGACCGACGAGCTGTCTTCTGCGCTGAGTACCCAACTATAGAAGACGACAGGTTGGTTGAAAAAACTGTTAGGGACTCTTAGTCTATCTCTACAGATCTCTCCCGCTTCCAGATCTGACTTCCAACATGACAACGTATAATTTTATAGTGGGACTGGTGACTGATAGACGACAATAGGTAATAGTATCTAATCTGTGGAAATGAGAATGTAAGATAAAATATATCAGTCCCTGTGATTCCACTGAATGTTCAGCTAACCAAGGATATACCTTCTTATGATAGCCGCGCCGTCGGACTTAATAGAACACTTCCAACAAACAGAGTGTTATCTGTAGTGTATTGACGCACAAGAAGGGAGACTATGAAGCAGTTGCTCCGTAGGTTGGTTAATAACCAACACAGAAAGTTTTTCGACGAACGTTATTACTTTAAATTCTCCAGTTCCGTCCCCTCAAGAAAAACTTAAACATTATTGTAATAATTTAAAACTCAACCAGTCAGACCTAAAACTGAAGTCGTCTCCGGGTGTTTCTCACACTCTCTAGCATTTTACGCGTTCGTGAAATATCAGTTGAGCTGCAGGTTGAATTTAGTTTCACAATGTGGATTCAAAGTAAACGTTAGTACGAGTAGTGTACTTCTCTGAAACCTCTATGTGTTTAATGACGCGTTAAAGATTTTCGAAAAAGTGGACGTAATTTAGTGTTAGAAATTATAACTATATAGTACTACATAAAGAAACGGTAATTAGAAATTAAATTCCAACGCTCACCATCACTGGCGGGGCGCCTACGGTTGCTACCGCACCCACGTTTCACCCTGCGTAATAACCTATTTTGTGTGTCTTCAAAGGTTAAATTTCTCTGGTCACACTCTTTTCTATCCCTAGAATCCCTTTAAGTCGCGGTCTTCCTCTGCGCCATCTGTTCGTCTGTCTATATTCAAAAACATTTTTGGATACTCTTTCGTGTCTTATTCTCGTAAAGTGTCCCAACCAAAAAAGTTGCCTGCGTTCTGTTTAATCCATTATCGCATCGTTGTTGTACATTATTTCCCTTACATCCAGAGTAGAAAATACATTGAATTCGTATGTGTAATCAAAGGCTTCAACAGTCTCTCACGAGACTTAATATTTCAGTGAATATAGACAGAGTATACACAAAATTTACTCTCTTACGTTTGGTCAGCACTGTGTCACAAATCCGAAAATTATTTCAGTCTCTTAAGTTAATGAACGAATTGTAGCAGGAACGGAAATGGGATAAAATATAACATTATCTGGCCAAATACTGCATGCAACCTAATGTGCTAGAAGGGAATGACAAATAGAAACAGCCATTAATAATTATACAGTGTTGCCTGTCTTACAAAGCCATGTATTTGTGATGATGGCCCGAATTAAAAATTTCCTTTTCGTGAGATAGAACAGTTACGTTCGAATATTGCTACTGACGTACTGACTGAACAATGGGTAGTTGGCTATATGTACAAAATATTACATTTAGCCAAAATTAAGAGGAAGACATTGTTCCCTGTATTACAGAACCGAAGAAGTCGTTTTCTGTGTCATTTTTTCTGAGACCACGATGCCGACAAGTGTAAACGTATTAAGACCAGTGAAAAGCCGGGTACCAGCTGCCTCATTAATAAAATTTTGGTATGCGAACATATTACCGCTCTTTTGAATATGTGATTCACATCTCACTTTTACAAGCGCTCCTAACAGTAACTCGCTCACACCCACTAGTCCATCGGTGTAAGTCGCTCATATCTATCCGCTCCCAATTGCCCATACTAACTCACTTATTTACCTCAACTCATTGTCAGTATCTCTCTGTGTCTCTTCAACTGTCATTGCCTCGTGTCTCACAGCGAAAGTCACCTTCATTCTGTCCTACTACTGTCTCTTCTCACTGCCCACTGTCGCCCTCTTACTCTCGTTTACTTCTAGTATCTCATTCATTCCTTCCTACCGCTGCTATTTTTTCTCACTGTCACTATCTTTCTCTTCCTCGTTTTTACTGACATAGACTCTGTCATTATTACTGGCTCTCACCCACTTCCAATTTCACCTTATATTTTTTCCTTCCCAATCTCTCTGTCTTCTTCAATATTTTCCTAGCACTGTTCTGTAACTGTCTTATATATTCTACTGACACTGTATTCCTAGTGTTCTCTCTGAATGCAGTTATCTCCTTCGTCCTTTCAATATCACAGCCACTGTCATCCAGATTCCAGTATACGTGTCTTTCCCACCGCCACTGTTTCGTCCTCTTTCAGCATAAAAAAGCACGAATACCTTCTCTGGCATGTTGAAATTTTTGGGAAAATTTTTGAAATTAGAATAATGCAGCTGGCACCTCACTTTTCAGTCTGATTCCCTTAAACCAGGAGAATATTAGCCTTTTTTCTGCTCCGATAGGAGCATGTTTGTGTTCCTTCCATTCTTTTCCCTGTTACAGTAGGGCATGACACTCACATGAAAAGATCTTCATGGTTCAATAAGATTTTGGTAATTTACTAGTAAAGACTGAATTATACGTGCACAAAAGTAATGCATATGTATCATCACTATGACATGGGGTTCCCAGAACCCTTCTGATGATAACGGAGATACCTTACAGCTTATATCGCCGTACTACGTTGCTTTATAAACTACGTTTTCACCTCACACCGTATATTCCCTGCGTATTTCACGTGTACAAGTAGTGTAAATTTGAACCTCTGTATCTCGGAAAGTGACAAAGACATCAAGAAAATTTTCAAGTTATCTCGAGATCGGGGTATTAGGAATACATTGTTAAAAATTTCAGTCATTTGCTGTCCCTAGCCTCCTTGGAATCCGCGGATCCGTTTGTTTCCCAAAAAGCAAGTTTTTCTGGTTTTGTCAGGAATCGCCCAAGAAATTAACTGTGCCTCCATAAGCCCACTAAGGCACACTATAGACTCCATGCAAAGCAAAAAGAACCAACGGATTTGTATCATTTGACTAAGCTGGAAGAAGTTGTAATACTGAAACATCAACCCTGCACTGTAGAATAGTTATAGTAAGTCGATGTTTCTGGTGGGTATACTAACAGTCCCTAGCCGAAGCGCTATCCAATATACTTGACTATTCACCATGCTCCTCAAACCACCGTAGCACGGTTCTGGCTCCGAGACGCAGAGAACTGTACTGCTGAAAGATGATACCGCCGTCTGGGACGGTATCAAGCATGAAGCGATGCAGGTGGTTTGCGGCTGTCAGCATGTTTTCGATTACTTTCACAGGCCCCATGCAAGCGCAGGCGGATGGCTTCCATAGCACAATACTCCTCCCACCAGCTTCCTTCGATGACAGCGATTTTTGAGACCACCATAGACTTACTGTTGCAAAAATGTGCTTCACCCGAAGGGTCGACACGTTTCCGTCGATCGACGGTCGAATCCCGATGATCCATACCCACTGAAATCTTAATTTACGATGTCATTGGGTCAACATGTGAACACGTAGGGGTGGGTGCTGCGGAGTTCCATGTTCAACAATGTACGATGAACGGTGAGCTCCGAAACACTTGTGTATGCACCTGCATTGTGCTCTTTCGGCAGAGACGCCACAGATCACCATCTGTCCTACATCACAGAGCAGACAGCCTCCGAAACCCACATTCTGTGAATAATCTGGAAGTCTAACCAATTTCGCCTAGTGATAGTTTCACTGTCCTTCTACCTCTTTCTGTAGGTGATCAAGACAGTAACACGTGAACATTCGAGCAGCTTCACAGATTCCAAGATACTCGTTCACAGGCTCTGCGTAATAACAATCTGCCATTTGTTCAAGTCGTTTATCTCAATGGATTTCCACGTTTGCAGCTCACATCTTCTCTACGGTGCTCCCCTGTCGTGTCTAGTCCGCTTACATATTTTTTTTACCGCGTCACGCGTCCGTAAAACCACCAGGTGGTATCCAACGTCGCGGTGGTCAATGGTCGCAATGTTCTGGCTTATCAGTGTATGTGACATTTTTAGCCGTCTCTCAACAACAAACCCACTGTTATGTCTATAAATAGTGACCGGTAAGTCACTATGGAATGAAATCAGTGAGTAATCGAGTCCGTATCAGGTGAAGTGTGCGATGCCGCCTCGAAGCCGCCACCGCTCTAGCGTCGCCTTCGCCCCCAGCCTCGCCTACTACTCCAAGCAATCTATGGCGGCTCATTGTTAAGTTTTTAAAAATTTTTACCTGAATACAAAAAGTATAAGCGTATAGGAAATTGAATTATAAATAGAGTTCCTTTTCCACGAAAGTCGATCCAAGATAGCGCACATGGACAAAAAAGTCGCCAAAATCAGTTTTTCGTAATATGTATAAAATTATAGCGCCAATAGCAAAATGTTAAGGTTGTAGGGCTTCAAAATATCTATCGATTGCTTTATAAAAGTACCTATTGCCTTGCTACGCTTCAAGATACATCGAAAAACCCGTCAGAATTCGAAAAAATAAAAATAAAAAATTATTTTCTGGATATATCGATTTTTTTTTAAACGAAGATGCTCTCAGTAATTGGATAGATCTGCTGAGTGCACTATTGTAATGGTTTTAGACTTATTTTCTTCGAAAAGTGTTGTGCTACCATGCTATTAAATAATTTTTACGGTGTTATAAATTGTAAGGACAAAATAATGAAGACATTTAAAGAAAGAAATTACTAACATTTTTTCGCGAATAGAAAAAGAAGAAAAGGAAGAAAGAAAGAAAGAAAGAAATGTTTCTGCGACCTTCTGGAACTGAAATAAGTTTCTATTTAAAGAAAAAAATATGGCTTACGCAATTAACATTTTACAGCCACATGCTTGATGTAGGTTAGTACTGAATACTTATATTATCAAGAAAAAACACTAGGATATGCTTAATTGACTTTTAATATTAGTAACAGAGTAATAAACTGAGAAGTGTAAGTGCGGGCTGCATCAGCTGGAACAGGCGGAGTCGGGGCAACCAGAGCGCGCGCTCTGTAAACTGATTCTAAACGGCCCGGGCTTGTGTAATTTCTGATATCTCCCTTCTACTTACTCTGGGTTAGTTTCACAAGATAAATAGGAATGTTATAGTCATTTTAGCCTTAGAAGCAAAACAGCCCTGGGACTGCTAAATTTTCATTTACTTTACATTTCAGACCGCGCATGCTGGTTTCTGCCACTCCGAAACCCGTAACAGGTTACGCACCCCGCTCTTGCACGGTTCACTTTATTGCCCATTACTAATACTAAAAGTCAATGAAACATATCCCAGTATTTTTTTCTTGGCAATATGTAGGGTTCGTGATTAAGTCCGTACCGTTTCCCCAGAAGTTTAATAAAAACAACAGATAAACAAAACAGAGACTTTAATCCCCAATAATATAATCTCCTTCACTATGTACAACAATCTGCCAACCCTGGGGTAACTTTCGATTAGGCGACTGTAGAAATCACGCGGTTTTGAAGCGAAGAACTCGTCAAGTCATGTTCAGAGCAACTTTTGATCCGGAAAGGAAGTTCCTTGTCGTTTGTTCGCTAGAGAGCGGGAAAGGTGAAAATCTGAGATCGCAAGATCAAGTGAATAAGGTGGGTGCAGAATGTCTTCCCAATCAAACTCCTGCATAGTGGTTTTTGTCAGTCTAGCAGAACGCGGGCGGGCGTTATCGTGGAGTACCATCACTTCACACGCAATGTTCCTGGCCATTGTTCAAATGTGCAAATGTGTGTGAAGTCTTATGGGTCTTAACTGCTAACGTCATCAGTCCCTAAGCTTACACACTACTTAACCTAAATTAGCCTAAGGACAAACACACAGACCCATGCCCGAGGGAGGACTCGAACCTCCGCCGGGACCAGCCACACAGTCCATGACTGCAGCGCCTGAGACCGCTAGGCCAATCCCGCGTGGCTGGCCGTTGTTCTTGAGCAGCGTCTGCAAGACGTCTCAGTTGCTGACAGTAAATGTCAACAGTGATGGTTACACCTTCGAGAAGAAATTCGTAGTACATCACACAGTCGCTGTTCCACCACATGCACAACACTATATTTTGCGGATGGGCGTAGGTCCTTGTACGGGGTGTTTCTCCTTTGCTTGCGATCAACCATTCCTTTCATTTCCTTATGTTGTCGTAAAGATACCATTTCTCGTCACCAGTAACGATACAGGATAGGAATGGTCGGTGTTCTTCACGAGACAATTGATGACGAAGAAGCAGAGATGCACATATGGCCACCCGCAGATTTTTGCGATATTGGCTTACAGCATGCGGTACACAAATACCCGATTTTTGAACCTTCCCCAACGTCGCACGATGGTGGAATGGTCACAATTCATCACATTTGCAAGTTCTCGAGTATACTGACGGGGAGCATCGTGGATTAATGCGTTTAAACTATCTTAATCACGTCCCGAAGGTCTTCCTGAGCGAGGAGAGTCACCGAGATCAAAACGATTCCTCCTAAAACGAGAAAACTATTTTCTTGCCTTTCTCTGTCCAGCGGCATTATCCCAAAACACGGCGCAAAAGTTTCTGGCTCCCTCCGTTGCTGTCACCACTCTATTAAACTCACACAGAAGAATAGGTCGGAAATGTACCGATTTCTCCAATTGGGACTGCATTTTCTAGCGTCCACAGTTCCACTCGCTATCTCAAAATGACAAAAATACTATACATGAATTGGAAGAGAGATATTCGATTATGCAATAAATATGTCAGCTACGGTGCAGCTAGGAAAAATAAGATACCAGAAGAAACAAGAAGGAAAAATTATAGCTTAAAGTACTGTCGATATGGCGATCAACAGAGCTGTAGTGTACAGAGTATCTCTCACCTTTTGGGTAAAATTGAAACAGGTGACAGTGGATTCACAACAGATTATACTGAGATAGGGAACCAATGGCCGGAAATGCATATTGATTGTGTTACGGAGATACATAGCGTACACGGCATAACAACAACGCAGCTCTTAGCTACTGCTGAAAGTGAAGACCGCCAGTCTCAATGCATGCGTGACAACTGCGCATGAAGTTCTGCCGCACTCTCTCCCTGGTGTCTGTTGTACCAGGAGACAGGCAGCTTGGACCCTAGGAAACAGGTATTCGTCCATTTCTACGGGGCTGTCATCTACCAACGTCTTGACGTAGCCTCAGCGGAAAAAATCCTGAGATGTGAGGTACGGCGATCGCTCTGAACATGGACATGGGCAGGAATTCTTCTTTCTAGTCCAACGATTACGGTACGTGTTGTTCAAGTGCTGGCGAGCATTAAAAACTAAGTGAACTGATGCACCGTTCTGTTGAAACCGCGGACCAGTCAGACAGGAGGATTTGAACAGGTATGATGAGGTACGTCTTTGTTATGCGGTGTACGATATGTATGTCCCGAACCCCGTCCCTTGGTTGCCTGTCTCAACACAGTCGGTTTTGGATCCACTATTATCCGCTTAAATTTGAAGCAAAAGGCTTGAGACACCCTGTACATATGACCAAACCAATCAGAATAATTTAAATACTGTTTTAAAAGTAACAGCTATATACAGGGTGATTCAGCCGTGTTATGAAATCCGCAATGTTGTATGTGAAATTCAAAAATCACGATCGAGATTTTCGTATTATCTAGCTCGCTATACGGAGTCTATTAGTACTACTGAGAATATGAACAAGGTATTATTTGCAGGAAGTTTAATGTAGTAAAGTACTGTACTGGGACACGTTTTCGCTGGAGGCCGTAGTTTTCAAGCTATTCAAGAAAAACGTAAAAAAGTGATCTTCAAACACGCCCCCACTCCTACACTCAACCCCTACCGGTCACGATTACTAGAATGTTTCGTGGCGCTTCTCCCTACCACTGTACAAAAATTTGCGACTGCACGAAATATTTCCCACATTCGATGTTTTTTGATCTCCATTGATTGGCCTTATCGTAGCAACGGCTTAGCTGAAACCTTACTAATTTTAAAATTAACATTTGTGTACATTTTATCTAACAGTTTTGTGTGTTTTAACTACACAAAATAAACAATTACATCGTTGTATTAGTCAAGCCTGCCGACTCCGAAATTACTGTGCTGTTAAGGGTTAAGTCTGGTTCGAACTGCCAAAGTAATATGTTTTAAGGAGAGAGTGCCACGAACCACATATCACAAATCCTGACTGGTGAGGGATGAGTGTGGGAGTTGAGATGAGTTTAAATGTAACATTTGTAGGTTTTTCTTGAATAACTTAAAACCGTGGCCTCCAGCAAAAACAAGTTAAGTACATTGAAATTACCACGAAAAGGTCCTGTTCATTTATGCTGTAGGACTAATAGTCTGCACGTAGCGAGAGAGAGAATATGAAAATCTTGGTCGTGATGTTTGTTGGCCAGATATAACATTGCGAGATGCACAAAACGGCATCAGCAGGTGCAACTAAATCAACCTGTATAGAATGAGAAAAAAAGCAACCACATAGTATTAACTTTGTGGGAAACATAGTATCTAAGTTCTTATCTCTTTTAGTTTTTACTGTATGAATGTACCTGACAGTTTCAAAAATTTATGTAAGTCATGAGAATAAGAAATTCTTTATTGTAAAATAGCTATGTAAATAAAACCATAAAATGGGAATTTATTAATAAAGAATGCAAAATTATTGTAGAAATTTCTATTGCAAAAAATTGTATTTGATAAACCACATCTTAATTTGTTACGTTGTTATTATTAGGAGTGGTGTTCAGTAAGTAATGGTACACATTTTTTACTCAAACCAGGTTAATCTTATTCAGGATTCCAATGCAACATATTATTCCTCACTCATTTGGCTACAAAGTCTTGTTTCTCAACATAAGCTACGTACAATGTGACGGCCTTACACCACCTTACTGGGAGGGCCTGTATGCCTGCATGTTACCAATCTACTGGTCGACGTCAGAGCCAACATCTTGCTGCATTAACAACCTCCCCATCAACCACGTACTGCTTTGCGCGAAGTGTATCATGCATTGCCGGCCGCGGTGGTCTCGCGGTTCTACGCGCTCAGTCCGGAACCGTGCGACTGCTACGGTCGCAGGTTCGAATCCTGCCTCGGGCATGGATGTGTGTGATGTCCTTAGGTTAGTTAGGTTTAAGTAGTTCTAAGTTCTAGGGGACTTATGACCACAAGTCCCATAGTGCTCAGAGCCATTTGAACCATTTTGTATCATGCATTGGGCCCAACAGATAGAAGTCGGTATGTGTGAGATCCAGGTTGTAGGGTGAATGAGGAAGAATAGTCCAATGACGTTTTCTGACCTCCTATTGGGTGCGCAGTGTTGTGTGAGGCCATACGTTGTCATGGAGAAGGAGAAGTTCGTTTGCAATTTTGTGGCGACGAACACGCTGGAGTCGTTTCTTCAATATTATAAGGGTAGCATAATTCATTTCAGAGTTGATTGTTGCACCTTGAGGAAAGATGTCGAACAGAATAATCCCTTCTGGGCTCCAGAGGACCGTCGCCATGGCTTCATCTCGAGTGGGGAGATGGGACAGGTTTCCGCGATGTTGCTGCGATGGCAACAGAATCTTCTCCCAACGAAGCTTTGTGTTTTGTTCACTGGCAGGGCTCCGTAGACTTTCTGCAGGTGGCCATGAATATCTGCGATGCTCTGGTTCTCCGCCATAAGAAACTGAGTGACTGCTCTATGTTTAGAATGTACCTCATTTACAGATGCCATTTGGAATGATACGTATAGCGTCGGCATCAAACTGTACATCATGAAACTATAGGGACTGAAGGGGGAATATTCCAGGATATTCTTCAACACATTACGCATTTTCTCAACCGAAATTGGCCGAGAAAAAAAAATGTATTGCATTACATATTAAACGCCCAGTGAATTTCCTTACCCATTCACTACAGACTACAAATGAACTACAGAGAAAAAATAATGTTAATAATAACTTGTGCATAAAAAATCTGATCCTCTCTCTATGGTGTACAGACCTTTGATGATGAGTCTTACACATTTGTTCTAGATATAAAGGATGCGGTGGTGTTTCCCCCAGTTTTGATGTTGTCATTGGCCGAGACAGCTCTTACCCACACAAGTGCCCACCGACCATGTGACCGGTGACGGATTATATTACATTCAGTACCATCTTAGGTACTTGGACTGTGTGACGGTTCCCCTGGCAGGTGTTGAGTAGGGGATGACATTCAGTTAAAATCGCACTGTTACCAGAGGTGTAACCTCACACAGGAAGTAGTGACATCGAGATAAGATGGTTACCATGGCTTCAATGCACACTGCATCCCACTACTTATCCGTTACAGCGTTATCTTATCAGCAGAAGAGGTGAGTCCCCCCCATGATTATCTGTCTTCATCCTCCCCTTTCTATCCTGCTACTATCGCCAAGTTTTTGATGCACTCCTTTCCGCTATTAAATAGCTGCCCACATTATGTTTTGCAGACCTTGTAAGAGTCCAGAGTGCCGCATCACGTCAGCCAGTACACCGGGGTAGGCAGCGAAGATGTTTTGCTCTGAGAATTGCCGCCGACAAAAGAGGTGGCCGTCACTGGGTCCCTGGAGGAACGTCGCCCCTCGCTGAGGACGGGAGAAGCGACGACACCGCAGCAGGCGTGCGTGATAGTGTAAATCGTGTTAACGGCACGCAAGGGGACCGCAGTGTCGCGTGCGCGTCGTTGCCACCGCTAACGCGTTGCCTAACGCACACTTCCCGTGTCACCCGCCTCCTTCTGAATGTCAACAGCGTAATCTCTTCCAAATGTCAGCAGTTACTCAAACTCCTCCGGCATTTCTCTGTGTTGACTATATGTCGCTACGGACGAAAACTGTGACATTTTCTCAAAGAAGACAGAGGAAAGGGAACACTTGCTAGTGATCACTAATATTATCGAAAGCAAATTCCAGAATATAGTAGGAGAGGAAGAAATATGTAAGGAGAAAGGTATGTTATTAAGATATTGTATTATAAAATTTATTTAAGGAAGTAACATAAACTTCTGTGAAGTGCTAAGAAATATAAGAGTGTGGAAGCCGTAGAAATCTCACCCAGTTATGACAACAACAAATAAATTGAACATACATGCAGAAAGAAAAAGAAGCGATGACTGGAGGTCACTATCATAGGCAATTCTCACTGTTATGCAAATTATTCGGGAAGCTGAAAATTACCATTGCAATTTCTGACGAAAGTGGAACCGGAGTAGAGTAGATGACAAGGTCACTTTCACCGCAAGGTCTACTACATACATGAAATGAGACAATAATGAGATGCTGCCATAGTGACAGTTGAATCCAATACTTCGGATACTAACGCAAATAATACTAGTTCTGTACAGTAAGCACGGAGACCAAGCGAATGTCGTACAATACTTCTCTCTGATTAGTTAATGATACTTTACGAAATAAAAATTTATTGCAACCCGAAGCTCAATCCCCCTGTATGCAACATAACAAGATTCCATGTCATTCATTTTATGTGACTAGTACAGGCATGTCATCTCACAATTATATGTCAGCTTTACTTACACACAACAAAAAGTCTTACAGACTAAGGTCACTTGAAACAGTAGCGCCGGCCGGAGTGGCCTAACGATTCTAGGCGCTACAGTCTGGAGCCGCGCGACCGCTACGGTCGCAGGTTCGAATCCTGCCTCGGGCATGGATGTGTGTGATGTCCTTAGGTTAGTTAGGTTTAAGTAGTTCTCAGTTCTAGGCGAATGATGACTTCAGAAGTTAAGTCCCATAGTGCTCAGAGCCATTTTTGAAGCAGTGGTCGAATCTTTTGGTTCTATGAGGCGATGACAATGATGCTCTCACTAAAAATATAATAAGTTTATTGGCTTCCACACCGTTTCAGCTAACGAGTAACGATGAAATTTAAGGGGAGGAGACGAAGATGCTCTTAAAATATAACTACTGAACTTAAATAAACTGGTCAGATTGGCATTTCAGCGTTAAAATGTAGATGTGCAAAAAATAGTCCTTTGGAAAAGTGATGAAATACACAGGGATGACTAGAAGGAAATGTATTGCGAAAGGAATAAGTATTGTCAGTAAGAAGATAGTGAAAAAATAGGAAATAAAGACATGGTTCGATAAGAGGTGAATCAGCGGAATACTTCCACTAAAATGTTTAGATTGCACCAGAGCAGACCGACAGACCTGAAAAACAGTAATTTCCTTTATCATCTAGGGTATGAAGCCACAAGATTCCCAGTTAAAATAGTGGATATGTTAACACTAACGTTTAGCAGTATAACCCCCATAACTATACATTTTTAAAATAGTATTAGCTAGTCTCAGTGGCTCCTCTGTTCATCAAAATGTGTAATAAAAAGATTCAGTCATCATGACTGTGTTTCCTGGGCGTATTGAATGTTCCTAGCATTTAGTATCTCGTCCATTAAAGTAATTCACCATTTGGTGGAATAACGCAACATCAGATGTTGCGATGTCAGGGCTACGAAGAGAACAACCAAGAATACTGGAGTCAACAGCAATTAAATTGTTCGTTCAAAGTTTTCATAGATCTGGTTGAGCGTCTGTGGTAAATTAACTGTCGAGTTTCGGTATGGGCTTCAGAGACTTAAAGAAGGGATTAGTCCACGAAATACTTCACGCAAAATACTTTTTATATACGCACACATTTTGAGACCTGATCTCTCCTCGACCATCGAAAGTCTTTGACAACACTAACTGCACCATTTCTCCAGATTTATGTTTTAATTGCACTTCACAATAATACAATCGACATAGCCTTTTGTAAAATTATACTAATCTCACTCCTTGCTTCGCACCGGTGGCGGTAAGTATCTACGGCTGGACGAACTGTCTGACATAGCAGTAACAAATCATGTACACAAACCTTTCGTAAATCAGTCGGCCTATTAGTGAAAACCATATCAACATCTCTACTGTAGTTACAGAGATTAGCCTTCAAATATGACAGCAAAACGGCCTTGCCGCACTGGATACACCGGTTACCGTGAGGTCACCGAAGTTAAGCTCTGTCGGGCGTGGCCGGCATTTGGATGGGTTACCGTCCAGGCCGCCTTGTGCTGTTGCCAGTTTCGGGGTGCACTCAGCCTCGTGATGCCAACTGAGGAGCTACTCGACCGAATAGTAGCGGCTCCGGTCAAGAATACCATCATAACAACCGGGAGTGCGGTGTGATGACCCCACGCCCCTCCTACCCACGTCCTCCACTGCGGATGACGCGGCGGTCGGATGGTCCCGATGGGTCACTTGTGGCCTGTAGACGGAGTGTTTTTTTTTATGTGATAGTAAAATGTGGCCAGAGATATTAATTTATGTTGCGAAGTGATTACTTAGCACAAGGACATATGCTGTGTCAGAGGAAACATGTAACATCTTTTCATCTGTTAAGTAAAGTGCTACACAGACAGAACCAGACTTCCTTCCCTTTATTCCGGATTACAATATGATTAAACTACAAACGCAAAAAAGGCTGAGAATGTGTTTAAAACATGACTGTGTTCCTCGGCTATACTCTGCAGTGGTGCAGTTTTAATTGAAACGGCGAATGGGGAAACTCTATCTCAACAAGTATAGTCCACTGATCTAATGGTTTCTATCTAAAAATGGATACACTTTCTGAATGCGTTAGATACATCTCAACAATATTCTCAAGGGACTAGAGACTTTTCTCGAGCATTCGATAAACATTAAATGCCATCCTTCGTTCATAAGCTGTCCGTCTCATAGTGCCAGCCGATCAACAGCTACAGCAAAACTGATAAACGGAAATCGTGGTTACACTGCATGTAGCGACGTGTATTAAATATGGGAAGAAGAAACTAACAAGAAGGTGTAGTTCCCTAGTATCATAATAACTGTAACGAATATGTAGTGGTGGAGAAGCAAAGGTCTGTCAGACACAAATACATCTCCGTAATAAGGCTACAGGCAATGTTTAAGGAACACTAAAGCAACAAGGTCAGCTTCCGCTGTGGTAATGGGTCACTACACTAATGTCTGTCACGTTGTCTTCATTATATCCACTAATACAGTTCCTCTACTGTCACCAGGACGTCGGAAATTTGAGGCTGGACCACAGATGGAACACTGGAAATGTACTTACGTCACTAAAGCCCCCCAACCAGTCCTCACGACACTAGGTCAACGCCGGAAATTAGCGCCTCCACCGCAGATCGAACTAGGGACTACTGCGTAGAAGGCCATGCGCTACTAGCAGCTCACTTGAGCGTGCTTGCATAGTATTATACGTTGCAACCGAGGATAAAATTAGACTCACCATTAGAAGCAAATAAACCCAGCAATCATCATGTATCGATTTATCAGTATCTAATGGAAAATGCCAACTGTGCATTAGCCGAAATATTGGAATAAGACAACAATTAAGTGTAATTAATTGTACGAGGAGCGTTCAATAAGTAATACAACACATTTTTTTCTGTAAGCAGGTTGGTTTTATTGAAGATTCCAATACACCATATTATTCCCCACTCTTTGACTACAAAACTATATTTTACAACATAATCTTCGTTCAAAGTCACGATCTTACGTCACCTCCCTGGGAGGGCCAGAATTTCCACATGTTACCTCTTTACATGTCTACGTCGGAGTCAACGTCTTCCTGCATCAATAATCTCCACATCATATATATATTGCTTGCCGCTGAGTGCATCCTTCAATATGGCAAACAATTGGAAGTCGGAAGGTGCGAGCTCTGGGCTGTAGGGCGTATGAGGAAGAAGAGTCCAATGAAGTTTTATGAACTCTTATCGGGTGCGCAGACTTGTGTGAGGCCTTGTGTTTTCATGGAGAAAGAGAAGTCCGTTGAACCACCTCGAGTTCAGAGTGTCCGCACGATTCCACATTGCAGAAATCGCATCTGTGTGCGGCAGGCTGGCACGAGGGAGATGGGACAGATTAGCGCGATCTTGTTGCCATCATGCAGACGCCTCACCCAACGACTCGTAGTATTTCGTTTACTGGCAGGTCTCTGCAGACATTCTGCAAGTGTCTATGAGTATCTGATAGATTTTGGTTTTCCTCCAAACGAAACTCAGTGACAGCTCTCTGCTCTGAATGCGCAACCATTACAGACGCCATTCTGGAGGCTACGTATAGAGCCGCCGCCTATTGTAACTTCATGAAATCATACACGCTGAAGGGGGAATATTCCACGGTGCCCCAAAACAAATTCCGAATTTTTTCAAGCGAAGCTGGCAGAGAAAAAATATGTGTTGCATTATTTACTGAACGCCCCTTGTACAGTATTAAAAATGTTGGCCGGCCGCGGTGGTCTCGCGGTTCTAGGCGCGCAGTCCGGAACCGTGCGACTGCTACGGTCGCAGGTTCGAATCCTGCCTCGGGCATGGATGTGTGTGATGTCCTTAGGTTAGTTAGGTTTAAGTAGTTCTAAGTTCTAGGGGACTAATGACCACAGTAGTTGAGTCCCATTGTGCTCAGAGCCATTTGAACCATTTTTAAAAATGTTGAAAATAAACACTGTTGTGGCCATTAATAGTCACAATATTCCAAAAACCGTGAAAAATAAGTTGACTTATCGCATGTTTCATAGAGAAATCAAACAACTGGGAAGGGATGGGGAAATGGGGTTTAGCGCTGGTGGATACCAAACTGAACTGCTAGCGGTGGAACATAAAGTAGATCTTGAAAAGATACTTCTATTTAACTATGACCAGTCACAAGCCTAAATGGAAGAAATACGGTGACAATACTGGGTTTAACGTTCCATCAAAGACTTCGTCGTTAGAAACGGAGGACAAGTTTGTATAGGACACAGACAAAGATATCGGCCATATCCATTCGAAAAGAACCATTTCGATATTCGACGATTTAGAGCAACCTAAATCTAGAAGGTAGGATGGACATTTTAACTCTTCATCTCCAGAAAGTGGGTAACCTCCCTAAATGTGGATGAATCTGAATTGAATATGAAGAGACAACGAAAATATTCAGTCAGTAGTGAGTTGGCACAAGCGATCAGAAGCCTCAGTAGCGACGAGAAGTAGTAAGAAGAAGGAAGGTCAGGATTTAACGTCCCGTTGAGGAGGAGGTTCCTTGAGATGCAGCACAAGCTGCTTGGAAAGGGATGGTGAAGGAAAAAGGCGTGTCCTATTCAAAGGGGCCATCCCAGTATTTTCCTTAAGCAATTTAAGGAAACAACTGAAAAACCTAAATACAGAGTAAGGACACTGATTTTGAACATGCGCCCTCCCTTTTGTCTCTTACTACAGCGCCACTTTGCTCGGCACAGAGGGAACTACAGTGGTCGAAATTACAAGATGTGGACATAACAAGACGTTAGAACCAACAACTGATGTTATTAACCCGTAGTGAGGGAAGAAAATAATCACCCGAATGATGTAAGAATGCGATCACATTGGCAAGACTTGCCCTGAAGAGACACTACGAAAGACAGATTTTACATAGGAAATTAGCAAGTATACCTGTAAATGACAATTCGTAATAGAGCCACTCTACAGACTCATTCTGAAACAGTAAACCAGAAGCTACAAATGACTGATCTCTCTTCATACAATCATCACGTGAAACTTGTCTTGCAATTGTGTCGGTCATTCGCGTCTCATCTCGTCCTTCTAGTCGTCTGCCATTCCGAATTTTCAATGTTCACGCTCCTGCTCCCGTCCAGTGCACACGTGCTGCAATTTGTCAGTACTCTTTGAGGAATCAAGAAAATAAAGAACTATAACTTGTACACCAGCAAGATGGAGCGGGGGGGGGGGGGGGGGTATGGAAGATTCTGAAAAACAGAAAACTAAACGAAAGATGTTACATGGGACCTGATAGCCATAATGCTGGCACACAGAAACACCACGGGAGTTTAAGGAAATAATTGTTTGAAAAGAGAAAGGTCAATCATGGAGAATCCTTTTAAACTCTTTTGCATTACAGCACACGCCGCAATTATCAAACATTAGAAAAGGAAGAAAGCTCTAAGTAGAGTCACCAAAATCACACTTGGATAAATTAAACATTACAGAGCATATACAGGGTGACAATTACTGAACTATATGAAGAAAACGCAATTAGTTACAAACTACGGCATGCACACACTTTATTCAACATGTAAACGTCACTATAGGTATTCGGATTTAGGTTATGACAGATTCGATATGCCTACCATCATTGGCGATGATGTGGCACAGATGAATAGCGAAATTCTGCATGAACCGCTCAAGTGTCGGAACATCGATGCTGTAGATGACCTGAATGGCTGTTTTCAGCTCGGCAAAGGGTTTGAGGTTATTGCTGTACACTTTGTCTTTAACGTAGCCCCACAAAAAGGAGTCGCATGTGTTCCGACCCGGAGAATATGGCGGCTAATCGAGGCCCATGCCTGTGTCTTCTGGGTGCCCCAGAGTCAGAAAGCGGTCCCCAGAAATGCATCTCCAGGACATTAAACACTCTCCTGCTTCGATGGAGCCGAGTTCCGTCTTGCATGAACTACACCTTGTCGAAATCAGGGTCACTTTGGATAACGGGGATGAAATAATCTTGCAAAACCTTCACGTACTATTCGGTAGTCACCGTGCTATCAAGGAATATCGCATCGATTATTCCGTGACTGGACAATGCACACCACTTAGTGATCCATTGAGGGCGAAGAGACTTCTGGATCGCGAAATGTGGGTTCTTAGTCCCCCAAATGCACCACTTTTGCATATTGACGTACCCATCAAAATGAAATTGGGATTCATCGCTAAAACATGCATTCACGCACGTACTAATTCGCATCATGTCCCGCGGCCAGCCGTGCAGTTTGAACGTCCTAATGCAAACCGTTCAGAAGTTATGACAATTTTATTTCATATTGTCACCCTGTATGTACTGTAAAGTTTGCAGACCGTACAGGTGGCGCACATCCTCCTCAAGAATCTAGCTCTTTCTTTGTATTTGATTCTAACAATCACATAAAACAATACAGACATACTGAAAACCACTGGAGACTGTACAACTTTTGAAGGATGCATGCAGAATGTCAACAGATTTCAGTATGTTGTAGAAGATACAACACAGTGAAACAGGAGTAATGAAAAGTTAAAACACAGGCTGAATATGACGAGGACGGCCTACTGTATGGCCAGAGATAATTACAGTTTATCAACATATGCGAATGTTACGCCCTTCGAAGCTGTTGTGTGTAGTATGGTACTGTTATATGCTGTTAGAAATGCAAGGTGTAGAACAACACGAGAAAGAGAGGTGTAATTATTTGCGCCCCCCCCCCTCCACCCACCTCCGCCCCACATGAACCATGGATCTGGCCGATGGTGGGAAGCCTTGCGTGCCTCAACGGTACAGATAACAGTACCGTAGGTGCAACGACAACGGAACGGTCGGCCGGAGTGGCCGAGCGGTTCTGGGCGCTACAGTCTGGAACCGGGCGACCGCTACGGTCGCAGGTTCGAATCCTGCCTTGGGCATGAATGTGTGTGATGTCCTTAGGTTAGTTAGGTTTAATTAGTTCTAAGTTCTAGGCGACTCATGACCTCGGAAGTTAAGTCGCATAGTGCTCAGAGCCATTTGAACCATTTGAACAACGGAAGGGTATCTGTTGAGAGGCCAGACAAACGTACAGTTTCTGAAAAGGGGCAGCAGCCTAATCAGTAACTGGAGGGACAACAGTCTGGATGTCTCACTGAACTGGCCTTGCATTATCAACCAAACCACCATTGCTGTGTTGGTACTGCGAACGGCTGAAGGCAAAGGGAAGCTAAAAAATGGTTCAAATGGCTCTGAGCACTATGGGACTCAACTGCTGTGGTCATCAGTCCCCTAGAACTTAGAACTACTTAAACCTAACTAACCTAAGGACATCACACACATCCATGCCCGAGGCAGGATTCGAACCTGCGACCGTAGCAGTCGCACGGTTCCGGACTGCGCGCCTAGAACCGCGAGACCACCGCGGCCGGCCAAAGGGAAGCTAGAGCTTTAATTTTTTCCGAGGGCATGCTGTTTTAATATGGTTAAATGGTGATGCCGTCCTCTTGCGTAAAATATTCCTGAGGTGAAGTAGTCCCCCATTCGGATCTCCGAGCGGGGACTACTCAGGTGGACGTCGTTATCAGGAGAACGAAAACTGGCATTCTACGGATCTGAGTATGGAATGTCAGATT
Source organism: Schistocerca nitens (assembly GCF_023898315.1). Classification (NCBI taxonomy): domain Eukaryota; kingdom Metazoa; phylum Arthropoda; class Insecta; order Orthoptera; family Acrididae; genus Schistocerca; species Schistocerca nitens. The sequence continues at coordinate 943,203,479 of NC_064616.1, read as the reverse complement.
CCTTAATCGGGCAGGTAGGTTAGGAAATTTAAAAAGGGGAATAGATAGGTTAAAGTTAGATATAGTGGGAATTAGTGAACTTCGGTGGCAGGAGGAGCAAAACTTCTGGTTAGGTGTATATAGGCTTATAAATACAAAATCAAATATTGGTAATGCAGAAGTAGGTTTAATAATGAATAATAAAAATAGGAACATGGATAAGCTATTACGAACAGCATAGTGAACGCATTACTGTAGCCAAGATAGACACGAAGCCCACGTCTACCACAGTAGTACAAGTTTGTATGCCAACTAGCTCCGCAGTTGATGAAGTGACTGAAGAAATGTATGACGTGATAAAAGAAATTATCCGGATAGTTAAGGGAGACGAAAATTTAGTAGCAATCGGGGACTGGAATTCGATAGTACGAAAAGGAATAGAAGGACAAGTAGTAGGTGAATATGGACTTGGGAGTAAGGAATGAAAGAGGAATCCGCCTTGTAGAAATTTGCGAAGAGCATAACTCAATCACAGCTAACATTTGGTTTAAGAATCATCAAAGAAGGCTGCATACGTGGAAGAGGCCTGGAGACACAGTAAGTTTTCAGATAGATTATATAATGGTAAGACAGAGATTTAGGAACAAGATTTTAAACAGTATGACATTTCCAGGGGCAGATGTGGATTCTGACCACAATTTACTGTAGGTTAAAACTGGAGAAACAGCAAAAGGGCTAGGAAGTTAAGGAGATGGGACCTGGATGAACTGAAAGAAACAGAGGTTGTAGAGAGTTTCAGAGGGAGCATTGGGGAACGACTGACAAGAGAAAGGGAAATTACTACAAAATAAGAAGGATGGGTACCTTTGGAGATGAAACAGTGAAGGCAGCAGAGAATAAAGTAGGTAAAAAGATGAGGGCTACCAGAAATCCTTGTGTAACACAAGCGATATTGAATTTAACTGATGAGAGGATAAAATATAAAACTGCAGTAAATGAAGCAAGCGGAAAGAAATACAAACGTCTCAAAAATGTGATCGACAGGAATGGCAAAATGGCTAAGCAGGAATGGCTAGAGGACAAATGTAAGGATGTACTAGGTGTAGAAGCATATATCACTAGGGGTAAGATAGATGCCGCACACAGGAAAATTAAAGAGACCTTTCGAGAAGAGAGAACCACCTGTATGAATATCAAGAGCTCAGATGGAAAACCAGTACTAAGCAAAGAAGCGAAAGCAGAAAGGTGGAAGGAGTATGTAGGGGGTCTATACAAGGCAATATTTTGAAACTGGAAGAGGACGTAGATGAAGATGAGATGGGCGACATGATACTGCGTGAAGAATTTGACAGAGCACTGAAAGATCTAAGCTGAAACGCAGCCCCGAGAGTGGACAACATTCCGATAGAACTACTGATAGCCTTGGCAAAGCAGCCATGACAAAACTCTTCCATCTGGTGACCAATATATGGGAGACAAGCGAAATACCCTCAGACTTCAAGATGAATATAATAACTCCAATTCCAAACAAAGCAGGTACCGACAGGTGTGAAAATTACCGAACTATCAGTTTAATAAATCATGGTTGTAAATTACTAATAAAAAATTAATATGAATTCTTTGCAGACGAATGGAAAAACAGGTAGAAGCCGACCTCGGGGAAAATTAATTTGGATTCCTTAGAAATGTAGGAACACGCGAGGCAATACTGACCCTACGACTTCTCTTAGAAAATAGGTTAAGGAAAGGTAAACCTACGTTTATAGCATTTGTAAACTTAGAGAAAACTTTTGACGATGTTGACTGGAATATTCTCTTTCAAATTCTGAAGGTGGCGGGGGTAAAATACAGGGAGCGAAAGACTATCTACAATTTGTACAGAAACCAGATGTCATTTAAAGGAGTCGAGGGGCACGAAAAGGAAGCAATGGTTTAGAATGGAATGACACAGTGTTGTACCCTACCCCTGATGTTATTCAGTTTGTATATTGCGAGCCGGCCGGTGTGGCCGTGCGGTTCTAGGCGCTTCAGTCGGGAACCGCGTGACCGCTACGGTCGCAGGTTCGAATCCTGCCTCGGGCATGGATGTGTGTGATGTCCTTAGTTTTAAGAAGTTCTAAGTTCTAGGGGACTGATGACCACAGATGTTAAGTCCCATAGTGCTCAGAGCCATTTGAACCATTTTGTACATTGCGCAATCAGTAAAGGAAACTAGAGAAAAATTTGTAGTAAGAATTAAAATCCAGGAAGAAGAAATGAAAACCTTGAAGTTAGCCGATGACAATGTAATCCTGTCGGAGACAGCAAAGGACTTCGAAGAGAAGTGAACGGAATGAACAGTGTCTTGAAACTAGGATATAAGACAAACATCAACAAAAGCAAAACGAGTGTAATGGAATGTAGTCAAATTAAATCAGGTGATACTGAGGGAATTAGATTAGGAAATGAGACACTTAAAGCGGTAGATGCGTTTTCCTATATGTGGATAAAAATAACTGATGATGGTCGAACTAGAGAGGATATAAAACGTAGAATGGCTATAGAAAGGAAAGTTTTTCTGACAAAAAGAAATTTGTTAACATCGAGTATAGATTTAAGTGTCAGGAAGTCCTTTCTGAAAGTATTTGTATGGAGTGTATCCATGTATGGAAGTGATACATTGACGATAAACAGTTTATACAAGAAGAGAACAGCTTTTGATATGTGGTGCTATAGAAGAATGCTGAAGACTAGGTGGATAGATCACGTAACTGATGAGGAAGTACGGAACAGAATTGGGGAGAAGAGGAATTTGTGGCACTTCACTGGAAGAAGGGGTCGGTTGGCAGGACACGTTCTGATGCATCCAGGAATCAACAATTTAGTACTGGAGGGAAGCGAGGAGGGTAAAAATCGTAAAAGGAGACCTAGAGATGAATACACGAAGTAGATTAAGAAGGCTGTAGGTTGGAGTAGTAGTCACTCGGAAGTGAAGAGGCTTGCACAGGATAGAGTGGCATGGAGTGCTGCATCAAACCAGTCTTTGGATTGAATACCACAACAACAACAGCAACAACAACAATTATTTGGGAAGTAAAATGGGTTGACTACAGGGGATGAAACATGCATCACAGATAAGAGTAGCACTACGGATTAGTACATATAACTTTACTAGAAGAAAGCAAACTCAGAAGTGCTGCATATACACGAAATGTGGTCAAGATAGTACACGCAGATGGCAGTGCTTAGCGAAAGTGGAGAAACGGCTCAAATAGCCTGCTGAACTTATAAAAAAGGGTAAAGGGGTAATACAGACAATTGCAGTCCTATTTGTATAATATTAGTGTTTGATAAAGTTGCTGAGAAAACTACATGTAAGTGTAACTGATCATTTCAGTTCATATAATTAGCTGTCAAACGACAGTTTGGTTTCAGGAATGATTTATCAACTAAAAAGGCAATATTATCTTTTCTGTGTGAGGCACTGGGCGGATAAAACAAAAAGCTAGAAACGCTAAGCATATTTGTTATTTAACTAAGATGCTTGATTGTGTTGATAATAATAATAATAATATATTACTCCAGACTCTTGACAATTATGGAACTAGATTAGCAGCTTATAGGTGGTTTCTCTATTATTTTAAGAACAGATAGCAAAAGGTCATAAGAATGTCTGCACCGAGCAGTTCGTCTATGGCACATTTAATTTCAGGAGTTGCTCAGGAATCACTTCTGTTTCTTATATCCACTCACATTAACATGAACATCTGTCAAGAGCCTTAATAACCATCTTAGGTTGCGACGCGGACCTGCAGGAAGGGAGTCAACGAGGTTCTGGAAGGCACCGACAGGGATGTGGAGCCATCCTGACTCCAGTGCCGTGGCCAGCTGCGCTACGTTTCTCAGTTCAGGATCCATGGTGTGAACAGCCCGATCGAGGTGGTCCCACGTATTCTCGATTGGGTTTAAAATCGGGGAGTTTGGGGAGTATGATAAACTCATCCTGATGCTCTTCGAACCACGCACCTTCAGTGCAAGCTGTGTGGCACGTAGCATTGTCCTTCTGGTAGATTTAATCGTGCCGAGGAAAAAGCAAACTGCATGTAGGAGCGGAAATGCTTTCCGGGGCAGACAGCTACTTGCGTTTATCCACTGTGCCTCCCAGAATTACGAAATCACCCACGGAATGCCACGAAAACATTCCCCAAACCCCAACACTCAGACCTCTGACCTGCGCGCTTTCGACTATGGTTGCGAGGCCACAGACGCGAACGGCCCTTCGTCCGATGGAGCACAAAACGCGATTCTTCGAAAAGGACACCTATCACCACTCAATGGAATTCCGGGTGCGATAATGGTGTGCAAATTCCAGCCTCCGTCGTCGATGAACAGCAGTCAGCATGGGTGCGTGAACCTGGCGTCTTCTGCGAAGGCCCATGCGCAGCAATGTTTGCTGGATGATTTTTGAGGGGACGCTGTTGGTAGCCCCTTAGTTCATCTGGGCGATTAGCTGCTCAACAATTGCACGTTTATTCTCCCGTACACATCTCCGTTGCCGTCGTTCACCCCTGTCATCTATGTCTCATGGTGCACCACTTTTTCCTCGCCGCCGATTTCGGATAGCGCCATTTTGCCACGTACGGTATACTTTAACCAAGGCGGCACGCGAGCAGTTTACAAACTTAGCTGTCTAAGCCGTGGTTCTCCTTTGGCCCGGAGGTCCTTTTGGACGTCAGATAAATCTCTCCGTTTCTGCATTACGACAACGACTTCACTGTTTTCGCATTCTCCTGACACGAATTATATACCCTCCATTGTCATTGCTGTCACTTCCGTCCGTGAGTAATTGAAAACGGAAACCACGTGTGTACGTGTACCTCACCCCTCATGGTAATTTACATGTGCGTCAGTGAAAAAGACCAATAAAAAGGTGTTAGCATGTGGACGTAATGTGCTGTTCCAGTCTTTTCTGTACCTAAGGTCCATCACCGTTCCCTTTGGATCCCTACGTAATTCGGTGCTCTTCGATACACACGATCGAACAGCGGAGGAGTGGTACTCAAGCGTCAACTTTAGGTTACAATATCTCCGGATGTAATTAACATTTTACAATGCAACAAACGGCACTGATTACGTATTTGTTTATATGTTCAGATGTGCTAACAAAACTAACGGGGTTCCGTTTAAAAAAACGTAGGTTTGTGTTAAAAGACATACTTCCGTGCATTTTTTATGGTTTGTATTAACCAATTACACTAGCCCCTCTCCTCACGTTCGGTCTGTGGAATCGATTCATCAGTATTTGATGTGGTTTACGAAATATATCCAGCGGTAATGTTAGGTGACTCACCCTGTATATATATTTGCTGAAGAGAAAAGCTTCGTAGAGTTCAGTGCAGCATAGGCAATGTATCAAATAGTGCAGTTCAGGATATAAGTTCAAGGCTTGTAGAAAATAAATTAATGTAAATCACAGTTTCTAACACACAATTCAACTAAAACTGACATCTTGATTACACAGAACGGGCATATTTAGTGTGTCAGAACAATGCAAATTACTAGGTGTTCAGACAGATGGCAAGTTGGCCCGGAAAGCCCACGTTCAGTATCTTGTTCAAAAAATGATTACTGCTCCTTACCACCTATTTACCAGTAGAAAAGTATCTGCATTAACTCATAGTCCAGCGCCAAAGTTCGGCTACTGTGCTTACTTTAATTCCCTTATGACATAGTATATGAAATTATGAGGTAACATTTCCCATTTAAGAAGAGTATTTTTGACTCAGAAACGGGCAGTTCGAGCAATACGTAGTGTACGGTAGCGAACCATTTGTCGACTCCTGTTTAGGTGTCTTGAAATTCAGACATCCGTGTCTTAATATATATTTTATTTAATATCATTGCTTATTAACAGTATGATCTTATTCCCAAGGATTAGTACCTTTCATTCAGTTAATACTAGACAGAAATCAAAACTGCATTTGGATCACACCTCTATGACTATTGTAAAGAAAGGTGCACAGTATTCTGCTGCGTTCATTTTCAGTAAACTGCCCAGATAATTTAAAAATCGTAGCAATAATACACACACTTTCCCGTTTATATTGAACAGTTTCCTCGTGGCTCACCCCTTGTGTTGTGTCGGGTATTTCCTGGGTGAAGAAATTCGAATGGTTCTGAGCACTATGGGACTCAACTGCTGAGGTCATAAGTCCCCCAGAACTTAGAACTACTTAAACCTAACTAACCTAAGGACAACACAAACATCCATGCCCGAGGCAGGATTCGAACCTGCGACCGTAGCGGTCGCGCGGTATCAGACTGTAGCGCCAGAACCGCTCGGCCACCAGCGGCCGGCCTGGGTGAAGAGTTATCAGAATCATGTCTTATACTGTTGCTTACGCTAGTAAAATCTCAGAAGCTTGTCCTCTGCGTGCAGTGGGTGTCAATTTCATTTTAACTATTATTTATATAATTTCACGTACCGATTTGTTCCAGGAACGTGGATATGCCCTCTTCAGTTCTATGGAGATAGACGCATAAAATAAATGAAGAAAGAACCAGGGCCGAAATGAGAGTCGTCGTGGAAAAGAAGAAAACTAGAGATATTCGATTCAACAATAAATATGTGCGAAATGAGTTGTATCAAATGAAAGAGCTTCGACGCAACTGGGAAAAATAAGATGTCAGAAGAAACAAGAAGGAAAAATTATAGCTTAAAGTACTGTAGATACGGCGATCAATAGAGCTGTACTGTATAGTGTGTCTCAAACCTTTTGAGTGAAACTGAAACAGGTGACAGTGGGTCCACAACCGACTGTTTGAGACGAGGAACCAGTGGTCCGAAATGCATATTTATTGTGTGATGGTTATAGGCAGCGTACATCGCATAGCAACAACGCAGCTCATAGTTACTGTTGAAAGTGAAGACCGCCAATCTCAATGTATGCATGACAACTGCGCATGAAGTTTTGCCGCACTCTCTCAAACAGCGCTGGTGTCTGTTGTACCAGGAGACAGGCAGTCAGGACCCTAGGAAACAGGTCTTCATCCGTTTCTACGGGGGTCTCATCCACCAACGTCTTGACGTAACCCAGAGGAAAAACTCCACAGGTGTGAGATCCGGCGATTTTGCTGGACATTGGACAAGAGTTACTCATCGAATCCAACGATGAGAGTACATGTTGTTGAGGAGTTCTCGGACATTAGCATCGAAGTAAGTTGGTGCACCGTCGTGTTGAAATCACATCCTTTCGCTGACAACAAGGGGTAGTGTCCCCGAAAAATGATGCCGCACATCTCGTAGGAACACCAGGTAAAACGGACTAATGAAACAGGGAGGCACCAAATTATTAGGTGGTCATGGACAATGCCCACTCAGAAGTTGACAGAGAATTATCGCCGGTGGCCACCGATGATGGTGACGTGGGGACCAGGCATGACTTTTGGGGATGTTGGAAACACCATCAAGGGTGAATGAGGCCTCATCCATAAACAATACAAACTGTACGAAGTTCGGCACTATGAGGTGTATAATCCATTGATAGAACAGAATCCGTTGGTCCTACTGCTTGCTCACGTTCTTTACGATAGGGGTGTAATACCTGTTCCATCAGAGTACTCACCACACTGTACCCTTCGAAGTGTGCGTCTCAACGGCAAATTGACTGGCGCTTGTTGCTGGGTGGTAGGCCACACGATCCAACAGTATCTTCTTCAATGTGTGGCGTTCGAATATATCTTTGGCGAGAATTCTGGTATGCTCTCATTCGCGTGAACAGCACCGTCTGTCCTACGTTGGTATCCAAGGAGACAAACGTCTTCCAATTAGAATGACGCCTGTTGACAATTTGATAGGTGTACATTCATGGCAGTTCATGCACTGTACACAATAAGACACCTCACCATGGACACATCACAAGCTGTTTGGTACAACGGACACCTTACAGCAGGAATAGTGGAGTGCGTGTGGCACAGGTTAATGTGCTGGTGCGATGCATGTGGTCGCCACATGACACATATGCTATGGGATAAGTTGTGTACAGTACATCTGTTTGGAGGTCAGGGAAGCAGGATGTTTATTAGCCGCTGCTGTTCCAGTGTACAACAGACACCCATGATCCTTGCGAGAGTGCAGCTGAACTGTATGCGCCATTGCAATACATGCATTGAGAGAGTATGCTCATAACACATTAAATATGCTTTCCTTAACATTGATTTCCCATCTCAGAATAATCGGTTGTGGACTATCACCTGTTTGAGACAGCCTGTCTACTTGGACTGGACAAGGAGGCCACAGGAAGTAGATAGCAGGTGTTCAAAAGATGCATCCTTGCAGTCACATTAAGTCATTCTGGGCAAACTAGGTAGACCAGAATATTGATAGTAGCTTTAGTATTTGGCGAAAGATTAAGTCTGTTAACTAAGTAACTAAATTTGTGAGACGTACTGGTGCAGTAACTCTATGTTAATAAAGTAGCTCGATAACAAGTCCACACAGAGTCCACGAATATGGCCTTTCAACACGCACCTCATAAACACTAAGACCAAAATTACAAGCGTAAACAGTTCCTAGTGTAGCGATGTATTTCTGGTTCAAATGAAATGATTACACTAGAGAACGACTTTCTTTCAGTTCATTATGATGATTGATCATTAAAGCCATTCCACGATCAATACACCGGTTCACGTGTCATATTTCTGGCGAGGCTGGCGTGGAGTTTATGAAATTCCCTGTCATGGCGCCAACCGAAAATTATCTAGCAATATTAACGTTGCTATCAAGAGTGAGTACAAGTGGTCATGGATGATTCTGCCATTGCCTGGTGTTGTCACCCGACGTGTTCATAAGCGGGACTGTCAGAGGTTCTTTCTCAGACTATCATGATTGCAAATGATATGTAGGCCCAACATGAGACCGCCACGAGTACGATAATGTGGAACTGCCGGTCGCGATATCACACAATGGCGCCTAGAGCCCATCGAAATGAATGACCAAATAGGTGCGCCCAGACAACCAGGGAATATGGATTTTGCCGGCTTTCTCTAGGGTTTTTCTCATTGAGTTAGCAGAGTTTTAATAATTCTTTTGACGTCTCTATTAGTAGCCACGGGGTAATACGAGATGCGCTTGATTCCATTACTCTAAAATAAATTCGAAACTTTGTCGCTACGTAATAAGAATAATTGTCTCACACATTGGTTAGGCGTTGCACTTGACAACAGTTTCTTCGACAGTGCTGCATCTATATTTGTGGTGGTGGTGGAAGCCACATGCAGCACCTGGGAAAGCGTACAAGGTGACTGCGATGAGTCATGATGCTTCCCAAAAGAGGCGAAGACTGTGCATCCAATTCCATGCCTGCTGGGTCTTAGAAAAGGGAGAATAATTTTAATGGGATGCGGAATGCTTCGGGGCCCAAGCCTGACATGCATCCTCTACGTCTCATGCTGCCTAGACAGTATCTGCATCCGAAACGTGCCTCGGTTTGATGTGAGTAAGAGTTAGTTTAATACGTAAGCCTGTGTGGCGGATCTGCGTGATCACTCAGCATTGCTCGTTGTCGTAGCCAGTACAATGACTTCAGATATTACGCTGAACGAAAAGCGCAAAGAAAAATATGTTTTAACGTTTGGACAGATTCGGAAGAAAGAGTCTCCTTTTATCCAAATGGTATATACTTCAGTTGTCAGGAAGCAGCAGGTCTACTACAGATGTTGGAGCGAGGACGTAGAAGATGACGAAGAACAACTCAAGAAGGATCTGCAAACTGGAGTTCCACTGCAAACACATAAATTCCAGATTTCCTAACCCTGAATGATTAAACATAGGTACGAAAGATAACGTGTAGGCGTTGTAATGCTGAACTGTTTATAAATACTCAACTTTTCAGTTACAGCGACTCCAGAATATACCCTAAGTTGGAAAATGTGTGAAATTCGTGGAAGCAGCTGCGAAGCGGTTCCTTATAAGGCAAAAAGAGTCTTATTATTGTTGTTGTGCTCGACAGTTCGAAGGCCGGTTACATGCAGCTCTCCACCCTAGTCTTTCCTGCCTAAACCCGTTTGAACCTGCTTGCTGTAGTTACTAAATTAACGATTCCTTGATGCCTCAGTATGTGTACTATCAAACAACCCTTTCTTCTAGACGCGAGGGGTAGCCGAACGGTCAAAGGCGTCTTGCACGGTTCACGCGGATGCCCCCCCCTCCTCCCCCCCCCCCCCCCCCCCGTCAGAGGTTCGAGTCCTCTCTCGGGCATGTGTGTGTGTGTTGTCGTTAGTTTAAGTTAGATTCAGTAGTGTGCAAGACTAGGGACCGATAACCTCAGCAGTTTTGTCCCATAGAACTTTACTACTACCTGCCTACCTTTCCTTTAGACAAGTTTTGTTCTAACGCCATTTTCTACCCAATGCAGTGCAGTACCTCTACGTAAGTTACTCGATCTATCAATCTCACCTTCAGCATACTTTTGTAGTGCAACCTTTCAAAACCTTTAATTCTCCTCTTGTCGACATGATTTATAGTCCACATTTCATTTTCCCAGAACGCTACGATCCATACAAGTACATTCATCCAGAAAAGGCTGTAACAATTATAGCTATACTTGATGTCGCGAAATATCTCTTTATAAGAAACTCTCTGCTTGCTATTACCCCTTAGCATTTTTTCTTCTTTACTTCCACCATCATGATTTGCATTGCTGCCCAAATAGGATAACTCATCTACTTCTTTTAGTTTCGTAATTTCTAATCTAACTTCGTCTGCGTCGTTTGATTCAATTCGACTAAACTGAATTATCTTTGTTTTACTTTTGTTGATATTCACCATAGAACCCGTTGTCAAGACAGTATCCGTTCCGCTAAACTGCTCTTCCAATTCCTTTGCCTTCTCGAAACAAAATTATAATGTCATTAGGAAAAGATAAAGTTTTTATTTCGTGACATACACTGTGTGATCAAGAGTATCCGGACACCTGGCTGAAAATGACTTTCAAGTGCTTAGCGCCCTCCATCGGTAAAGCTGTAATTCAATATGGTGTTGACCCACTCTTTATCTTGATAACTGCTTACACTCTCGCAGGCATACGTTCGGTCAGGTGCTGGAAGGTTTCTTGGGGAATGGCAGACCATTCTTCACGGAGTGCTGCACTGAGGAAAGGTATCGGTGTCGGTCGGTGAGGCCTGGCACGAAGTCGGCGTTCCAAAACATCCCAAAGGCGTTCTATAGTATTCAGGTCAGGACTCTCTACAGGCCAGTCCATTACAGGAATGTTATTGTCGTGTACGTACTCCGCCACAGGCCATGCACTACGACGAGGTGCTCGATCTTGTTGAAAGATGCAATCGCCATTACCGAATTGCTCTTCAACAGTGGGATGCAAAAAGGTGCTTAAAACTTCAATGTAGACCAGTGCTGTGATAATGCCACGCAAAACAACTAGAGGTGTAAGCCCTGTCCATGAAGAACACCACCACACCATAACACTACCGCCTCCGAATTTTACTGTTAGCACTACACACGCTGGCAGATGACGTTCACAGGGCATTCGCCATACGCACACCCTGCCATCGTATCTCCACATTTTGTACCGTGATTCGTCACTCCACACAATGTTTTTCCACTGTTCAGTCGTCCAATGTACACGCTCCTCACACCAAGCGAGGCGTCGTTTGGCATTTACCGGCGTGATGTGTGGCTTATGAGCAGCCGCTCGACCATGAAATCCAAGTTTTCTCACCTCCCACCTAACTATCATAGTACTTGCAGTGGATCCTGATGCAGTATGGAATTCCCGTGTGATGGTCCGATGGATGACTGCCTATTTCACATTTAAATCCTCTTCAACTGTCGTCGGTCTCTGTCAGTCAACAGACGAGGTCGGCCTGTACGATTTTGTGCTGTACGTGTCCCTTCACTTTTCCACTTCACTGTCACATCAGAAACATTGGACCTAGAGGATGTTTAGGAGCGTAGAAATTTCGCGTACAGACGTATGACGCAAGTGACACCCAGTCACCTGACCTTGTTCGTGAGTTCCGCGGAGCGACCCCTTCTGCTCTCTCACGATGTATAATGACTAGTGAGGTCGCTGATATTGAGTACCTGGAAGCACAATGCACCTGATAAGAAAGAGGTATGTTTTTGGGGGTGTACGGATACTTTTGGAAATTTGTGGTAAGGTCTTATGGGACCAAAGTGCTTAGGTCATCGGTCCCTAAGCCTACACACTACTTAATCTAACTTAAACTAACTTACGCTATGGACAACACACACACCCATGCCCGAGCGAGGACTCGAACCTCCGACGGGGGCAGCCGCGCGGACCGTCACAAGGCGCCTCAGACCACGCGCGGCCGGATACTTTTGATCACATAGTATATCTACAGTGCCACTGACAGATCTTAAATTCTTTAGGGTTCATAATTGCTTGGAATTTCCTTCCTTAAAGATATGATTTTCTTTTACCCTAGGGATACAGATAGTGCCACTTTATCAATTTGAGAGTAAAGTAAGTGAGGCAACCGCTACTGAATTATCTGTAGCGCCATTGCTTTTTTGGGAAAATTGGAGGCCTATTCTGGTTAATAAACTATCAGTGGCCAGAATGAAACTATTTCGTGATTTGGCCTAACATTGAATTGGTGTTAGAGTCAACAATAAGAGAGACCAGTTAGCAAACATGAAGCAGTAACAGAAATGCGTATGGATGAACACTGTAAAATGTGGAGAAGTGTGGATGAGGCTTTTTATCTTACAATGGATGTCATGTGACTGATAACTATGATGTTGATTGTATTGATTTTAATGAAGACTAATATATAGCGGAAAATTGTAGCTCAGTAATGCAGCTTTCTTTTTTTGTCAATAAATGTATATTCATGCTAGAACATTACGAAAAAATCACAGACTGTCACTCTACACTCGTGGAGCAGTGAAAGTGCTGGATGAAGAACTCAATAGCCGGCCGCGGTGGTCTCGCGGCTCTAGGCGCGCAGTCCGGAACCGTGCGACTGCTACGGTCGCGGGTTCGAATCCTGCCTCGGGCATGGATGTGTGTGGTGTCCTTAGGTTAGTTAGGTTTAAGTAGTTCTGAGTTCTAGGGGACTGATGACCACAGCAGTTGAGTCCCATAGTGCTCAGAGCCATTTGAACCATTTTTGAAGAACTCAATAAGAACACAATAGACGTAGTGACACTGCAAGAGATGAGATGTCCCGCAGAAGGGATGCATAAAGATGAATTCTACAGCTACTACCATAGCGGAAATAAGAAAGGTAAACACCAACCTGGAGCTGGTTTTGCAGCAGCCATTAGAATAAAAGAAATATCGCGGACTTCAAGGCTGTCAATGAAAGAATATGCTGGATAAGAGTGTAAGGGAATTTTTACCAACTGTCAATGGTTTCATATCATGCGCCTACAGAAGATAAAGACGATAGCGAAAAACAGTTTCTACGAAGACCTAGAATAGATAGATGAAGATGCACCGTCGTACTGTATAAAACTCTTCCTATGTGATGCCAATGCCAAAGCATGAAGAGAATTATTTTTTACTCCCTCCAACAACAGTGGAGTGAGACTAGTAATATGGTACCGTCCGGCCCCTTAGCTGAGTGCCCAGCGCTTCTGACTGCCCTGCAGTGCGCCGTGGTTCCATTCCCGACCGGGTCAAAGATTTTGTCCGCTCTAGGCCTGAGTGTTGTTTTATCCTCATCATCATGTCATCATCATCAACAAGCAAGTCGTCCAATATGGCGTCAACTTCAAAAGACTAGCAACTCAGCAGCTGAACTTCCCCAGGTGGGGAGTCCCGGCCATTAATGCCATACGATCATTTCATTTCATTTGACAATTTAAATAAATCTAAGGATTGTGAGCACCTATTTTCCTCGTAAAAACATTTGTAAGATAACCTGTAAATCATCCGACCAAAACACCCGGAACCAAATAGACCACGTATTAGTGGATGCTAGGCACGGAAGTGTTATTGAGACGGTAATATCTGGAAGAGGTGCAGAAATATGTACAGATACTATTCTTGAAAGGAAACTGCAGGTGAAGAGAAGCAGACTGGAAAATAAACGTGCATCTACTGAAAGAGGACTTCATTTAGTGCAGATATGCAATTGAAATTTGAATCAGGTTTGCTGCCCAGGAAGAAAAGAGAGATGATGCACACAAGTTAAGTTCCAAGCTCAGTACAGAAGTCGAACACGCCGCAGATGAGGTGTTGAAATCTTTGGTGAGAAGGAGGGGGGGACAAAGAATGGTTTAATGATAGGTGTAGGGACGCAGTCAACGAGAGGAAAGCATCTAAAGCGTTATGGCTGACAAAGGTACGAGATGAAAGAACAAGACTGGAATACATGGAAGCAGTTAGCAGAACAAGGAAAGTCTTTCGAACATAAAAGCGAGAGCATATAAACAACAAGATAACACCGGCAGTAAACAATCGAACAGTAGGCAATACAAAAGGTTTTTGTAGGACAGTTAGGTTCTTCA